>NC_086105.1:88183046-88802546 GCF_963921235.1 Mobula hypostoma | reverse complement strand
CATCAAAGATAGTTTACTGATCAAGAAGGAAGAAAGCTTTGTTTCACTGGCAACACAAGAATATAGCTATGCTTTGTTACATTTGTGTTTACTTTTATACATACACAGGATATTTTTCAGTTTAAAGACCTCAAATTAAATAGGTAGTTCTTTACTACAAACCAGGCATATTGTTTGAAGTATAAATGCTGCTAGTTACTACAGAAGGCCACCCAATCTCAAATGGAAGTTCCATGATGGTCTGTATGTTTAAAGCATTTACTTTATAACCAATATATATCTAAGTTTGTGAAAGTTTAATAAAAACTGCAGATGCAAGAGAAAAAAAAATGCCGGGAACACTCAGGAGGTCCGACAGGATTTATGGAAGAAGAATTCAAGTTAACATTTCAGATTACAGACCTAACAGAAGGTCTACAAACTCTGTTTCTCATTTTACAGGCAGTGCCTGACCCCACAGAGTGTTTTCATCATTTTCTGGATTTACTAGGTATCCAACTTCTATTGCATATTTTCTTCACACTTAATGTAAGTCTAAGTGTGCTATAAATTGTAAAATGGTGACAAATAAAAAATGGTTTCAGTCATGCTAACATTGGACTCAAGCCAGACTCGCTCAGATCCTCAAAGGAGGGATTGCATATGTGACATTCAAGGAGTGAGTGCCAGTAAGTAGCAAAAATTTTGTTGGCATGGTTACTCAGAGGAACCACATGATAAGTGACAGCATATCTGCACAGACATATCTATTCGCACTTTGGGATTTGGATGCTGTTGGTAAGGCCAGTTTATATTGTACAGTATACCTCCGATAGCCCTTGAGAAGTTGATGGTGAGGTATTTTCTGAACTCATGTTCTACAGCTCATGTTCTCAATATTTATTACCTATTTACGTGCTATCATTATTTTGATTTTTTTTTGTGTTTGCACAATTTGTTTGCATATTGGTTATTTGCCCATCTTTGTGTGCAGTTTTTTATTGATTCTATTCTATGTCTTTGTATTTACTGTGTACGCCTGCAAGAAAATGAGTCACAGGTTAGCCCATGGTGACATAATACTGTATGTACTTTGACAATAAATTTACTTTTGAACATTGAACTGAGGTAATTAAGATGACACAATTCTATTTTGAGTTGGGAGTTTTAGGATTGAATCACAATGATATTTAACAGGCAGTTACATATTTTCAGATGGTCTTAAAATTATTGCTCAAAACCAGGGTTCTGCAATCTTAACTAAGATAAATGACCATCTAACTATTATTGCTATACTGATCATCTCAGTGTACATCAGCACTGACTATTCATTGTAAAATAATCTTCAGTTTCAAGGAAAATGCTTTGATATGTTGGTCTCAACATACCGATGCAATTATAAAGAAGGCAAGACAGCAGCTACTTCATTAGAAGTCTGAAGAGATTTGGCATGTCAACAAATACACTCAAAAACTTCTATAGATGGACCGTGGAGAGCATTCTGACAGGCTGCATCACTGTTTGATATGGGGGGGTGGGGAGGCACTGCACAGGACCAAAAGAAGCTGCAGAGGGTTGTGAATTTATTTGGCTCCATCTTGGGTACCAGCCTACAAAGTACCCAGGATATCTTCAAAAAGCAGTGTCTCAGAAAGGCAGCATCAATTATTAAGGACCTCCAGCACCCAGGGCATGCTCTTCTCTCACTGTTACCATCAGGTAGGAGGGACAGAAGCCTGAAGCCTGAAGCGATTGAGGAACAGCTTCTTCCCTCCCTGCCATCCAATTCCAAAATGGACATTGAACACTTGCACACTACCTCATTTTTTAAAATATATATTATTTCTGTTTTTTGCACGGTTTTTAATCTGTCCAATATACGTATACCGTAATTTATTTATTTATTTATTTATTATTTTATTTTGTGTTTTTTTCTATATTAATGTATTGCATTGAACTGCTGCTGCTTAGTTAACAAATCTCACAACACATGCCGGAGATAATAAACCTGATTCTGATTCTGAAGGAATTTGAAAAGTTTCTTTCAAATAAAGTTTATAATGAATGAATACATGCAAAATTTTTCAGTGAGAACTTTGTAGCGAAATATTGCTGAGCAGTTAAATTGTTTTTACAGCTTGATACTTCTACATTTCTGCAAATTTGTATAACTTAACTATGATAGATTTGATAACGGAAGTTCCTGCCTCCACCAAACTAATAAAGCATTCCAAACTTTTTTCAAATTTTGAAAAACATTCTTTTTACAATCAACCTCTGTATACACATATCCCAAAGCTCATCTCTACCAAATAATAGCCCGATTCACAGATACTCCACCTCATATCTTTTGATCCACATTCTTATCCTTTCACACATTAATCTGAATTCACAAGTTTTAAATTTTATCAAACATTTGTCAACTTTTAGACAGTTAGGTACAGTTAGTAGAGAAAATACTACACTAGCACTGAAATCATAGTTCCACAATCCTTTTGGCCAACAAACATTGATCCAGAAAATTAGTGCAGCTGGAATAGCAGATGAAATTACTGGGAATTGATATGTCAGCCCTGAACCAGCCAATGTAGGAAAGGAAATCTGCCATTACATAGGAAAAAGAATTGATTATCAAGGGAAAATGAATTCACACTTAATGCAAAGTCTTTCAATTTTCACATGCCACTTTTAAAGTATTACTTAAGAGCAGAAGTGAAATATTCAGAAATAATGATATAAATTGAGTAGTAATCCGAAAGATGAAGGAACATACAAATTCATGTTACTTTCCAGGATGTCTGAGATGTCTTCCTTCCTTAAAGAACGGGTTTCCCTTTCTCCACCATTGATCATCCCATTCTCCGCACCCTCAACTACCCCATTTCCCAGACGTTTGTGCTCACCCCATCTTTCAGCCACCTTATCAGGAATAGAGTTCCTCTTGACCTCCCTTTACCACCCAATGACCCTCTAAGTTCAAAAACATTATTCTACACAGCTTCCACCATCTTCATCAGGACCTTACCACCAAATACTTCACCTCGCAACCCCCCCTCCAACTCTCCACTTTCCGTAAGGACCGCTACTCCATGATTCCCATGTCCATTCATCACTCCCCACTTACATCCCTCCTGGCACTTATCCATGAGTGGCAGAAGTGCTACAACTGCCTATTCACCTCCTCCAACACACCAAAACAGTCCTTACAAGTGAGGCAACATTTCATACTTGGGGATCATCTACTGTATCTGGTGCTCCCAAGGCAACCACCTCTGCATTAGTGAGACCTAACGTAGATCAGGGGACCACTTTGTCAACTGTCCATCTGCAAAAAGCAGAATTACCTAGCATTTGTATTAATTGCTGTTGGTCTGTGACTGAATGCTAACTGAGACTTGCTGCATGCAGGCAAAGGCTGCCTGTTTTCTTCAACGTTGTGCAATCTCTACTTTTGACATCACCTTAGAAGGTCACTGAAGATGGTTAGCCAAAATTACTGCTGGGGTCAATAACAGAAATAATAGATCAGTCAACATTTGTGGGAAGAGAAACAAAGTTAAAGTATCAAGTTGAAGGAGGTAAAAGAAGCTTGTAGAGCTGCAGAGAGAATGGGAGAGTGAGATAAAGAAACATCTCTGGTAGGGATCTTTGGGGTAACCATGTAAATAAGCTGTAAACAAGGTTTTCTGGTCAACAAGTGAATCAGATCAGATACAAATGAGAACACGAGTTCAAAAGGAGTGCATGTCAGCCTAATGTTGAACCACTGGGATCTCTGAAAAACTGAACATCAAGTTATTGAAGTTTTACTGTATACTCTAAAGAGTATCAAATCTACTGGTATAATTCCTTTGGATAAACACCTGCAGTTCTACTAAGAATTAAAATGGTTTGGATAATGAAGAAAAGCTAAAGTACTGAACTTCAAACATTCATCCCTGACAGCCTGCAGGCAAAATTTGACTTCCTTGCGAGGCATCTCGGGAGACGTAGCCTCACTAATGAACAGCCAGCCAACTTCCAAACGAGAGGAAGAGGATCCGCTCCAGGTACGGCTGGAAATTGGCAAACTTGGGGAGCTTAAGAGCCCCTGGGAGAGTTGGCTATGTGGTCAAATTGCTCAGAGGTCATTCCTCTTAAAGGGAATTTAGATAAATGTGCTGTAAATTAGATTTTGAAAGTGTTAAGGAAATATTTTCTAGGATATCTCTAAATTATTTTAAATAGTGCTATAAGCTGTTTAGTGTCTCCCTTCGTGTAGATGGAGACATTAGCATTAAGTTTCAATTAAAAGACACTCTGACATTGAAGTAAACCCTCCAGCCCACCCCCCAAACTCACACAACTCTAATTGCCCACTGCCCCAGGCAACCCTCCCTCGACTACTCACCACTCCAAGCAATACCCACAACTGCCCATCTCCCAAGGCAATCCCTCCCACTGCCCACTTCCCCAGCGGGGGGAAAAAAAACAACTGTCCACCTTTCCCCCATTGCCCACCACTCCAGGCAACCCTCCTCCCACTGTCCACCATCCCAAACAAAACCCACAACTGCTAAATTTGGAGTATTGTGTACAGTTCTGGTCACCGAATTATTGGAAAGATGTCAACAAAATTGAGAGAGTACAGAGAAGATTTACCAGAATGTTACCTGGGTTTCATCTCCTAAGTTACAGAGAAAGGTTGAACAAGTTGGGTCTTTATTCTTTGGAGCGTAGAAGGTTGAGGGGGGACTTGATAGAGGTATTTAAAAATTATGAGGGGGATAGATAGAGTTGACGTGGATAGGCTTTTTCCATTGAGAGTGGGGAGATTCAAACAAAAGGACATGAGTTGAGAGTTAAAGAGCAAAAGTTTAGGGATAACATGAGGGGGAACTTCTTTACCTAGAGAGTGGTAGCTGTGTGGAACGAGCTTCCAGCAAAAATGGTTGAGGCATGTTCGATGTTGTCATTTAAAGTTAAATTGGATAGATATACAGACAGGAAAGGGATGGAGGGATATGGGCTGAGTGCAGGTCGGTGGGACTAGGTGAGAGTAAAAGTTCGGCATGGACTAGAAGGGCCGAGATGGCCTGTTTCCGTGTTGTAATTGTTATATGGTTATATATGGTTATATGTTATATGGCAATTCAAGTGCTCCTCCAGATCATTTTAGACTGTATCGGTACTGCCTCCATCACTTTCTCCAGCAATATGTTTCAGATTTTAGCCATCCTGTGCGGGGAAAAAAAACTCTTCCTCAGATCCCTACTGACTCCTCACCTGAAGCCCCTAGTTTTTGGTGTCTCTATTACAAGTGTCAGGGTTTCTTCTTTTATGTTACTTGCTAAGGCTAATAAAATGGTTTCTTTTTTAGATTATTAGAACACTCAGTCCTCTTTTTATTGTCATTTAGAAATGCATACATGCATTAAGAAATGATACAATGTTTCTCCAGAGTGATATCACAGAAAACAGGACAGACCAAAGACTAACACTGACAGAACCACATAATTATAACATATAGTTACAGCAGTGCAAAGCAATTCCATAATTTGATGAAGAACAAACCATGGGCACGGTAAATAAGGTCTTAAAAGTCCCCGAGTCGATCAACTCCCGAGTCCACGATAGAAGGCGGCAAAAGGGAGAAACTCCCTGCCATAAACCTCCAGGCACCGTCAACTTGCCGATGCCTTGGAAGCAGCTGACCACAGCTGACACTGAGTTCATCCGTCCGAAAACTTCGGACTTCCGATCAGCCCAGCCTCTCCGATACAGCCTCCCGAGTACCATCCTCTGCCGAGCACCTTCGACCTCGCCCCGGCCGCTGAAACACGCAAAGCCGAGGATTTCGGGGCCTTCTGCTCCAGAGATTCCGGTTACCACACAGTAGCAGCAGCAGCGAAGCGGGCATTTCAGAAGTTTTCCGGATGTTCCTCCATGCTCTCAAATCTATCTCCATCAAATCAGAATTGTGCACGGTCCCCTACTTGGCAGATAACAGACATCACCACCAAAGTGGTCGCGCGCGCTGCCGTCGCGCCGCCATCTTCTCCTCCCTCTGTAGTGTTATAATAAAATGGCTTCTCTGTAATGTTAACTGCTGAGGTAAGGGGTTCTGTGTAGCAGCATGTTTGGGTTATAATTAGTGATAACGGGACTTATATTCATTTGCTAACCAATTGGGAAAGATGTTATTCTTTCTTGTGTATCTGAAAGCCGTTGTTTGCCTGGGATTTGGGGAGAATGCACCATGGGGATGAAGAGAGAAGACACACACAAAGAGATGCTGTGCGCTGGCTAGCAGATGGACCCCGAACGGGGGCTTGAGACCCAGCAGAGATCGGAGGAGATCGAATGGTGGAAAGAGGATATTGCATGAGCTCCAACCAATTATTCATGCACAGACTGAATAAAGATACAGTGGCGCCTTTTATTTTATATTTTGGTTGTCTACTAACCCCATAGTTCAAGTAAGAGTTATAAAATCTTAATTATTTAACCGCATCCTGTGTACGGCTTGTCATTACGGGGGACTGATTTGAAACAGGGGACACCGCACAGCATTCACTCAAACGAGAGTTCTAAAGTTTGGCTGAGCAGGAGATATCACCCCTCAGTGATACCGCTAGACTAAGCGAGGGTTACACAAGGAAACATCAGTATCCAACATATTTATACCTCATAATTTTGTAAAATACCATCAGGTTCCCCTTAGCTCCTTTGCTCCAAGACAACAAACACCAGTTGATCCAGTCAATAGACAATAGACAATAGGTGCAGGAATAGGCCATTCGGCCCTTCGAGCCAGCAACGCCATTCACTGTGATCATGGCTGATCATCCACAATCAGTATCCAGTTCCTGCCTTATCCCCATTACCTTTGATTCCGCTATCTTTAAGAGCTCTATCCATCTCTTTCTTGAAAGCATTCAGAGATTTGGCCTCCACAGCCTTCTGGGGCAGAGCATTCCATATATCCACCACTCTCCTCATATCTGTAATAATCCATTTCAGTCAATATCCTGGTAAATTCAGTATCCTCTTCATCCCCTCCAGTACATTCACATCTTTCCTTTAGTGTGGTGACTAGAATTGCACAAAATATTCCAGCTATATCCAAAGCAAACTTATACCATTACCTCCATGCTCAGTACCCCAGCTAATGAAGACCAACATCCATATTCTTTGTCCACAGATAAGTTAGAAGGGAGGAGTTATCCGCGTATGAACAAATTAGCAAGGAGGAGGTATTAAGCTAGATTAATCCCCTTGGCCTGACTTGGTGCATTCTCGGACCTTGTTGGAAGATAGCGAAGAAATTGTAGAAGCTCATGCAAAGATTTTTATTTAAACACTGACCGCCAGTGAGGTTCCGGTGGATTGAAGAATACCATTGTTTAAAAAGGGGAGCAAAACTACGTCAAGAAACTACAGACTGGTGATACAATACAAGGGCAATACAGTATAAGACATAAAAACTACTATAAGTTACAACAAACAAACAAATGAATAAATAGTACAAAGAATAGCAAGGTAATGTTCATGGACTATCACCTGGTAGCACTCACACCTACTATCATGGAGTACTTGAAGAGATTGGTTATGGCTACAATTAACTCCTGCCTGAATAAGGACCTAGACCTAGTGCAATATGCCTACCACCACAACAGGTGTCACTGAATCAGAATTAGAAACAGGTTTATTATCTCCGACTTATGTCGTGCAATTTGTTGTTCTGTTCAGTGGCACAGTGCAATACATGAAAATACTAAAGATTACAATAATAAAGATATTCAAAAGATTCAAAGGTTCAAAATACACTTAGTATCAAAGTATGTATGCAGTATCCAACCATGAGATTTGTCTCCTTGCAGATGGCCGTGAAACAAAGAAACACCGAAACACCATGAAACCTGTTCGAAGAAAGTACCAAAACACCCAACGCGCAAAAAAAAGAACAGATTGTGCAAACGGCAAAAAAACGAGTGAATAACACACAGAATATTAAACATCCAACCGTAGAGTTCTTGAAACAGTCTAGGAATGTTCAGTTTAGTTCATTTCAGTTCAATTTAGCACTGTGTCATTTACAGAATGCAGGCCGCAAAGCCAGTCCGCCCCTATTAAAGTCACGCAAAATAGTAATAAATAAAAGAGTAACCAGAAACATGAAACATATTTAACATGAATTGCAGAGTCCTCTAGAAATGAGTCCAATCCGCAAACCATGCCGATCAAACTTTGCCCAAGACCGAAGACTCTGGCAGCAGTGAGCAACAGCGAGGAGATCAGTCAAATGCAGACAGATAGCACTGAACACCCGTTCCCCTTTTGTTCTCATCCTCATTGATTTCAACCTTGCTCGATGCTTTAAACAGTTGAGTTGGCCGAGAATTAGAGCAGATCATGGGTTCAGGCTCTGCAATTCGGTTGCACACTCTGTTCCCAAACTCGCTCTCAACCACACTCAATTCCCTCAGAGACAGCAAAGGTGCCAGATTGCTCAGTCAGCCCAAAAACACATTATCAAAATGTAAAATTACAGCTTCCAATTGCACACAGATCATAGTAGAAGTATTTTTAAAAGAAGGTGAAAAAGTAGCTTCGTGAACTATCTGCAGGACGTCGCCATTAGTCACCAGCACTGTCTTGCTTAAATTAAGTAAGTAGTGCAAAAAGTTAGCAAAATAATGAAGTAGTGTTCATGGGCATGAGTTAATTCTAGCCATGATCAACCACTCAAAGCACTTCATCACAGTAGAAGTGCGGGCAACTTGGCAATAGTCATTGAGGAAGTTCACTCTACTCTTAGGCACTGGTATGATTGATGCTCTCAAACCAGATGTGAATCTCTGATTATAGCAGTGAGCAACTGAAGACGTTCACCCTTGCAAGGCATCACTGTCTCTCCATTCAGTTTTGGACCACCCAGACAACAGCAACACATAAGTCAGATAGCTCAGTGTTCAACATCATCATCCCTTCAGTACTAATCAACAAGCTTCAAAGCCCAGGCCTCTGTACCTCCCTGTGCAACTGAATCCTTGACTTCCTTACCAAGAAACCAGTCAGTTAATAACAACTCCTACTCACTGACAGACAACACAGGTACATCTCAAGAATGAGCACATAGCCTACTGCTCTACTCTCTCTATGACCATGTGGCTAGCGACAGGTCACACACCATCTATAAATTCAGTGTTGACACCACTGCTGTTGGCAAAATCTCAGATGGCAATAAGGTGGAGAACAGGAGTAAGATAGTTCAGCTGGTTGAGTGCAGTCGCAGCAACAACTTTACACTTAATGTCAGCAAGCCCAAGGAATTGATTGTGGATTTCAGGAAGTTAGGAAGGCCTGAGGTTCTAATGCACAGGACTGAAAGATACAGTAGAAGGTTGCATACTGAAAACAATGTTTGTATAGAGATTTACAGGCTGACTCAAGGCAGCGAAGTCCAGCATATTCAAGAAGCAAAACCCATTGTTCGGACGGAGACTAACATGACAAATTAAGACTGTGAAGTCCAGTATATTCAAGCAGCAGAACCCATTGTTCGGACAGAAATTTAAGCACTGGACCAGATTGAAAAGGTCAGGTTGGCAAGGAGTGAGCCAGTTCAGATTGCTGCTTGAAGATGCAGAACTCTTAATGAAGTAAAGCCGCTAATGTATCATGACTGATTGCATCAATATGGTGGGCTCAGGATAGCTCTGATGTTTAAGCCCACGTACTTGAAACTGTAAATCCTTTCCATTGTTGACCCCTCAATGAGGATTCACGTGCGTTTTCCCAATTTCCCCTTCCTGAAGTTCACGATCAGTTTCTTGGTCTTACTGACATTGTTTGCGAGGGTTTGCTGTGACATCATTCAGCCGATCTACTTTGGTCCTGTGTTCTTCTTCGTCACCATCTGAGATTTGACCTGCAAAAGTGGTGCCTTCATCAAATTTAAAGCTGGTGTTTGTGCTGCACAGTCATGAGTGTAAAGTGACTGTAGTCAGCTAGACATACAACTTTGAGGTACGCTGATGTTGATTGTCAAGAACAAGAAAATGTCATCACCAATCCATACTGACTTTGGTCTCCTGTTGAGGAAGACAAGACAACAATTGCAACAGAGGAATAGGGAGTCATGTTTTTTAGCTTGTTGATTAGTACCAAGAGGATGATAGTGTTGAATACTGAGCTGTAATTGATAAACAGCAGAATGTTGTAGGTATTGCTGTTACTCAGGCGGTCCAAAGTCCATTGCAGAGCCACTGAGATTACACCTGCTGCAGATGGGTTGTGGGAAATAAATAGATAGATTATTGATCCCAAAGGAAATTACAGTGTCACTGTAGCATTACAAGTACACAAATATTATAATTAAGAAAAAATTTAAAAATAAGTTACCGCAAACAGTCTAACAGGAGGGGGTCATCACTTCCCCAGCTATAGGTTGACTCATTATAGTGCCTAATGGCCAAGGGTAAGAATGACCTTTACAGCACTCATTGGAGCAGCGCAGTTGTCTTAGGCTATGTCCATACTAGACTGGATAAATCTGTAACCGGAGCTTTTTCTCTTCGTTTTGACCCTCCGTCCACACTGAAACGCCATTTTCCTCCCCTGAAAACGGAGCTTTTCAAAAACTGGGGGGGGGGGGGTTCGGGGGGAGCCATCATATTCTTCATCATTGCAAATCCCTCTGTAACAGAGTTAGTCAGTTTTTCAATGTTCGTCGTCAGCCAGGTCATACTGTCCGTGAACTCCCTGTCGGTTGCCTCCATACGCTCCAGTATTGTTTTTTAGTTTTAAGTCCTCCTGCACAAGAGCCAACAGCTGTCCATCATTTGGCAATTTCCCTTTAAGTTTCTCTAATCTGTAACTGGACAAACGCGCACCAGGTCTTTCACGGCAAGATTCCACACCAAACATGTCGCAGCCATCACCTGTTGCTTGGTCCAAACTGTCAGAGTCCAGCGTACTCATCGAAGTGGGTGGATTCTGTAGATGTGTCCTGTGCATGCCCAGTAGGAGGAGATTCGCCCAAATACCCGTTTTAATGTGGACGGAGGTATTTTCAAAATCGCCTGGTGTGGACGCCTATCGTTTTTATGCGAAACCGGCGTTTTCAAAATTATCCGGTCTAGTGTGGACGTAGCCTTCATCTATTACAAAAAGTGCTCCTCTGTTCAGCCAAGGTAGTATGCAGAGGGTGAGAAACATTGTCCAGAATTGCCAGGATTTTCCGTAGAGCCCTTTGTTCTACCACAACCTCCAGTGTGTCCAGTTTGACTCCTATAACAGAGCCAGCCTTTCTACTCAGTTTATTGAGCCTGCTGGCATCACCTGTGTTGACGCCATTGCCCCAGCACACCACCACATAGAAGACTCTACTAGCCACAACAGACTGGTTGAACATGTGAAGGAAAGGCCTGCATTCGCCAAAGGACCTCAGTCTCCTCAGGAAGTAAAAGCGACTCTGGCCCTTCTTGTACCCAGCCTCTGTGTTGGTGTTCGCTCAGTCTATCATCCAGGTGCACCCCCCAGGTACTTGTAGGTCCTCACCACATCCACATTCTCACCATCCATAGAAACAGGGAGCAGCGCAGACTTAGTCTTTCTAAAGTCCATCACCATCTCCTTATTGATGTTGAGCTGCAGATGATTCATCTTGTACCATTTGACAAAGTCCTTCATCAGGGCTCTGCTTCATCCTCCCAAGAGCACTGTATTCATCCTCCCATCCTCCCTTTATATGCCCAACTATTGCTGAGTCATCAGGGAATTTCTGCAGAATACATGACATGACATGAATTGCAGCACATCCAGTTTCTTGCTCAGACAGGAATTAATTCCAAACATGTCCAACCTTTCAAAGCATTTCATCACAGCAGATATGAGTCATACCTGGTGGTAGTTATGAAGGCAGCTCACCCTGTTCTTCCTGGACAATGGTATTATTGATGCGTTTTTCAAGCAGGTGGGAACATCTGACTGCAGCAGTGGGAGTTTGAAGAACTCCTCACAGGCAGCAACCAATGTAAAGATCACCTGGGGTTTCTAGAGCTGAGACAGTGGCTCTACTAACTGTGTCAGTGCCACACCGAGTTATTGTTTAGCCTTTCTGCTGGAAGGGTTGAGGAAAAACTTTCCGCAATAGTTATCTCATGGAGCAGTTGACAACTAAGAGTAACATAGAACACCCCTGACCTCATACATTCTAATCTTTTTTAGCTTTTGATTACACCTTTTGCTTTGCTCCTAGTGGCTTGATCCCTTTAGACATACAGTATCTCCTCTCTGCTGCACAAATATGATTCAGAAAGGGACACCCCTATTCTCCTTACAATACGGATGCTGAAATATGGCAGAAAAGTTCAAACTGGCTTAGATTAAATGTTCTTGCAAGAAATTTCACCCTCTGAAGAGAAATTAGGTGCATTCAAAGTTTAAGGTAAATTTGATATCAACGTATTGTATATGTCACCATATACCTTGAGATTCATTTACTTGCTGGCATTAACAGTAAAATGAAGAAATACAATAGAAACAGTGCAAAAATACATACAAAGACTGACAATCAGTGTGCAAACTGTGCAAATACAAATAATAAATAGTAAATAAATAATACTGAGAAAATTAGTCCTTCAAAGTGAGTCCAAAGGTTGTGGAATCAGTTCAGTGTTGAGGTAAGTGAAGTTACGCAGGAAGGAGCCTGATGGTTGAAGGTTAACAGCTGTTGCTGAACCTGGTGGTGTGGGATCCTAGGCTCCTGTACCTTTCTTCCCAATGACAGTAGCGAGACTAGAGCATGATCTGGATTGAGGAGGGCGGGGGCGGGGTGTTGATGGGGGTTCTAGAAGGTAGATGCTGCTTTCTTGCAGCAGTGCTCCGTGTAGATGTGGGGAGGGCCTTTCCCGCGATGGTCTAGGCTGTATTCATTACTCTTTGGAGGCTTTTCCATATATCCATACCAAACTGTGATGCAGCCGGTCAGGATACTCTCCACTGTCCATCTAAATGACATGCCAAATTTGTGCCAACATCTAACAAAGTTCTGGTCACAGGACAGATCCTCTGAAATTATAGCCTAAAGGAATTTTAAATTACTGACCTTTCCTCCTCCTGTAGTAAATAATAAGCATTTTTTTTGCTGACATTGAAAGCAAATTTGTTGTTGTGGCACTATACAACTAAATTTTCATACAACCATATGAGACAGGAAAAGAAATAGGCCATTCGGCCATCAAATCTGCTCCACCATGTTTTCATGGCTGAGCCATTACCTCAACCCTATTTTCTTGGCTTCTTCCCATGACCTTTCACGCCTTGACTAATCAACAACCTGTCAATTTCCACCTTAAATACACATAAAGGTCTGGCTTCCACAGATGCCTGTGATTCCATGAGATCATCATCCTCTGGCTGAAGAAATTCCTCCTCATCTCCATTCTAAATGGACATCCCTCTATCCTGAGGCTGTCCTCTGGTCCTAGACTCCCTCACTATAAGTTTCAGTGAGATCCCCCCACCATTCTTCTAAATTCCAGTGAATACAGATCCAGAGCCATAAAACTCAACAGATGATAAGCATTTCATTCCCAGAATCATTCTCATGAATCTCACTTGAATTCACTCCAATGACAGCATACCCTATCTTAGATAAGACACGCAAAACTGCTCACAACACTCCAAGTGAGGCCTCACCAATGACTCATAAAACCACAGCAATACACCTTTGCAGTAATATTGTAGTTCTCTTGAATTGAATGCTACCATTGCACTTGCCTTCCTCATATTACAAGTTAACCTTTCGGGAATCCTGGATGAACTCCTGCCTCAGCAAGGACCTGGACCACCAGGTCTCTCTCTCTAAGTTTTTCTGCAGCCTCCGTGCTTCTTAAGCTACTTGCCACTCCACCTACTTTGTATCTTCCACAAACCTGGCCACAAAGCCATCAATTCCATCATTTAAATCATTGACATATAACATAAAAAGCGGTCCCAACACCATCCCCTGCGGAACACCACTAGTCGCCAGCAGCCAATCAGAAAATGCTCCCTTTATTCCCACTCATTGCCTCTTGCCAATCAGCCAATCCCCTTTCCATGCTAGTATCTTTCAGTAATACCACTGGCTCTTATCTGGTTAAGCAGCCTTATGTATGGCACCTTGTCAAAGGCCTTCTCAAAATACAACTAAACAATGTCCATTGACTCTCCATTTTCTATCCTTGTCTCTTATTTCCTCAAAGAATTCCAAAAAATTGTCAGGCAAGATTTCCCCTGAAAGAAACCATGCTCACTTTGGCCTACTTTATCACGTGCCTCCAAGTTTCCCAGAAGCTCATCCTTAATAATGGACTCCAAAATCTTTCCAACCACTGAAGTCAGGCTAACTGGCCTATAAATTCTTGTCTATTGCCTCCTTCCCTTCTTAAAGACTAGAATGACATTTTCTATTTTCCAGACCCCTGAAATCATTCCAGAATCTAGTGATTCTTGAAAGATCACTACTAATGCCTCCACAATCTCTTCAGTTACCTCTTTCAGAATTCTGGGGTTTAGTCTATTTGGTCCAGTTGACTTATCTACCCTCAGAACTTTCAGCTTTCCAAGCACTTTCTCCTTAGTAATAGCAAATACACTAACTTTTACCCTGAACCTCTTTTGGCCCCCATTACTACCTCTCCGGCTTCATTTTCTAGTGGTCCAATATCCACTTTTGCATCCCTTTCACTCTTTATATATCTGAAAATACTTTTAATATCCTCTTTTATATCATTGGCTAGCTTACCTTCATATTTTATCTTTTTTCTCCTTTTTATTTGCCTTCCCTAGGCTTTTAAAAGCTTCCCAATCTTTTAACTTTCCAAACAAGAGAAAATCTACAGATGCTGGAAATCCGAGCAACACACACAAAATGGAAGTACTCAGCAGGCCGGGGAGCATCTAGGAAAAGAGTGCAGTCGATGTTTCAGGCTGAAACCCCCGAGTCCTGCCAAAGAGCATTTTGTGTGTGTTTTAACTTCCCACTAATATTTGCTCTTTTATATGCCCTCTCTTTTGTTTTAATGCTGTTCTTGTCTTCTCTTGTCAGCCACATTTGCTTCATCTTCCCTCTAGAATACTTCTTATTGTTTGGGATGTATCTGTACACGCACCTTCCAAATTGATCTCAGAAACTCCCCACTGTTATTCTGCCATCATCTCTGCTAGTGTCCCATCTAATCAACTTCAGCCAGCTACTCTCTCATGCCTCTGAAATACCCTTTGTTCACTGTAACTTCTCTCCATTGAGGACATTTATATCAGCAGGTGCAGAAAGAAGGCCTGGAAGACACCAGTCACCCCAACCATAAACTGTTCCAGCTGCTTCCGTCTGGCAAACAGTACCACAGCATTAAAGCCAGGACCAACAGGCTACAGGACAGCTTCTTTCTACAAGCCATTAGACTTTTAAATTCACATGTCTGTACGTTGCAACAGAGTCATAACACAAAGATTTTTATTCCCTCACATTGTGGGACAGATGTAAGGTTTAAATAAATTTAATTCAATAATAGTGATACATCAGATTTTCACTTCTCCCTCTCAAACTGCAGGGTGAATTCCATCTGAACTACATTGTGGAGTTCTGGTCACTGCTTTTACCAGAGGATCTGCAGGCTTTGGAGAGGGTGCAGAAGACATTTGCCAGGATGTTGTATGGGTTAGCTATAAGTAGGGATTGGATAAATTTGGATTGTTTTTTTCTTGAGTGCAAGTGGCTAAGGGATAACCTGATGGAACAATGTAAAAATATGAGAGGCACATATAGGATTATAAAGTCACAGTGTTTTTCCCAGGGTGAAACTGTCAAATACTAGAGGACACAGCTTTAAGGTGAGTGTGATAAAGTATAAAAACATCTACAAGGCTTTTTTTTTTAAACACATAAAGTCATAGGTACCTAGAATGCACTGCCTTGGGAAGTAGGTACAATAGCAAGCTTAAGACATTTGGACCGACACATATGCAGGAAGGAAATTCAGAGATAATAGGCGATTACTCTTCTCCATCAACAAACCCCTGGGAAGAAGGATGATGTTCCATTCCATATTTGAAGTGATTGATGCAGTGACATTAATGTGGGATGTAGCCTGGAAAGTGGGTGTTCAGTATGTTGGTGACTTGCCAAGTTACATACTCCTTCCATTCTCTCTACAAGTTTCTGCGTACAAATGGTTCTCAATTACATCCCAAGTTTTTATATAGTTGTGGAACAGATTATTAATTACAGGTTATTGCACCTTTTCATGGAGACTATCCACCTGCTGTGACACAGCTTGGAATATATTGTATATAGATATATTGCATGTAGACACCAAGGCAAATCTACAGAACAAAGCGGTATTTTTTTATTATAAACAACTAATTAGTTCCATTGTAAAGATTTTATATCCAGAACAGATGTGCAAAGCATTGAGTATGCTTTACTACTATATTTCTATCAACAGATGTGGCAGCTCATTTTAAGTTTTCTTCACTTCAAAAAGTTGAATATGTATGTTTTCACCAACAAAATTCAGAGCTTCTCATATTGAATAATTAGGGCACAATTGCTATGCAAACATATTTAAGGCTTGCATTTGCCTAGATAGAATTAGTCTATGATAAAAGGGCCTGATAGGGAAAAATATGGATTTAATTCTAGCATTTGGGCCATTCCCAAAAAGCCATCATTTGATTAACAGTAAGGGAAACAAGGGGTACACTTCAGCCAAGAATCTGAATGTTAATGATATCTTGTGCATCATTTTAGACATGTATACTAATTCAAATTTAATATTATGCTAAGAGTTGATGACTTAATAATGTACAATTAATGATGTACAAATTGAATACCTGAAACAAATGATGACTTTGCCTAACATTGCTACTGTTTTGATACTCCTAACCTATTCAGAGAAAAGAAAAAGGGGTTCTGTTTGTTTACCAGTTACATCACTATTTGAAATATTGTGCATTCATGCACTTCCTTTTAATTGGTAATAAGCTATCACTTCAGTGTGATATTTATATAACATATACAAACAGTCACTACCATAAATATGGATACAGAAACAATTGATTATAATGGTAACATTTCACTGAACTAACAATCCAGGTTTGGATTAATGATACAAAAACATGAATTTGAATTCCTTCCTCTAAAGCAGGTAGGGATCATAAATTCCATGAATTAAATGAATTTCGAACATAGAGCTGGTATCAGAAACGATGCGCATGAATCTTCCAGACTGTTGTTAAAAAAAACAATCTGGTTCATTAATCTTTCTGAGAGAAGAAAATCTGCCAGATTTACTTAGTCAACATGCACTTCCTCACTCACAGCAATGATGGCTGAGAAAACTACTCGGTGACACCAAACCTAAATAAGCAATTCACAAAGGCAGCTCAGCACTATTTCCCAGGACAATCAATAAATGGATAGCCACACACAGCAGAAGAAATAAATACAATGACAAAATAAATATAACACTGTGATTTTAAAGTGAAATTAATAACAAATACATCTTTGTTCAATTACTTTCCTGATATATGAATGAAATCCAAAATTCACCCACTTGGGACTGCAAAACAGTAACTTTACTTATATGAACATCTGTTACAAGAGATGAATGCAGAAAATAACTATGAGAAACCTCTAGCTGCACAATATCATTAGAACATTCTGAACAAATAACTCATTGAATTGAGCAAAAGCAAATACATCTCTACCTGACTTGAGACTGTAGACTTATGAACATCAAAAATGTTGCTTCGGCTGCTTCAGCATAACAATATTTACTGTATATTCACCTCTTAATTTAAAGTGATGAACTGCATGCTACAAAACAGACATTAAGACCATAAGACCATAAGACAAAGGAGCAGAAGTAGGCCATTCGGCCCATCGAGTCTGCTCCGCCATTTTATCATGAGCTGATCCATTTTATCCTATTTAGTCCCACTGCCCCGCCTTCTCACCATAACCTTTGATGCCCTGGCTACTCAGATACCTATCAATCTCTGCCTTAAATACGCCCAATGACTTGGCCTCCACTGCTGCCCGTGGCAACAAATTCCATAGATTCACCACCCTCTGACTAAAAAAATTCCTTCGCATTTCTGTTCTGAAAGGGCGCCCTTCAATCCTGAAGTCATGCCCTCTCGTACTAGACTCCCCCATCATGGGAAACAACTTTGCCACATCCACTCTGTCCATGCCTTTTAACATTCGAAATGTTTCTATGAGGTCTCCCCTCATTCTTCTAAACTCCAAGGAATACAGTCCAAGAGCAGACAAACGTTCCTCATATGTTAACCCTCTCATTCCCGGAATCATTCTCGTGAATCTTCTCTGTACCCTCTCCAACATCAGCACATCCTTTCTTAAATAAAGAGACCAAAACTGCCCACAGTACTCCAAGTGAGGTCTCACCAGCGCCTTATAGAGCCTCAACATCACATCCCTGCTCCTATACTCTATTCCTCTAGAAATGAATGCCAACATTGCATTCGCCTTCTTCACTACTGACTCAACCTGGAGGTTAACTTTAAGGGAATCCTGTACGAGGACTTCCAAGTCCCGTTGCATCTCAGAACTTTGAATTCTTTCCCCATTTAAATAATAGTCTGCCTCTTTATTTTTTCTGCCAAAGTGCATAACCATACACTTTCCAACATTGTACTTCATTTGCCACATAACCATACACTTTCCAACATTGTACTTCATTTGTCAAGTTAAATGATTATGGCATGGTCAATTTGGTTCCACTGGCAGCACTTCCACTTCAGATCACACTCCCATGCTACAAAATCTACATAAATATCTCAGTGCAATGCCCAAGCAGTGCAATATCATTAAATATAGTGCGTGTCTGGATATGATTAAAAATTGAGAAATTCAGCCTATTAGTTCAGATATATTAGATACATTAAAGGCTAACTTCACAACATTTTTAACTTTTACCATTTGGCACTAGATCAGCGACAGATCTGCATGCTAACACTCAAGTGCAAGAAGCTAATGAGAATGGCCAGCAAACTCTTCCCTGAGATTTGAATTAAAAGAAGATTGGATACAGTCCTAATCAATGCTAAGATAAAATCAATAGGTCTCTTGAGTCACAGGCTAGATGAAATCTATGACTTTTCTGTCAAAAGCTCAAAAGGAAGGTTTTCTAAAAGGTTATCAGTATAAACACTTACCTGTGCAGACACTTAAAAACAATTATTTTATACTTTTCTTTAAAAGAATATCTGTACTTGGCAGCTAAAGATTACAAATACATTTACCACTTTTCAACGATCAACAGCATTGATGGTATCAGGGTCTAGTGCAACATAAGCCAAACACAATGCTGAATTCCAAATTGACATAAGAAGATTTGACTTCTAATAAATTTGAAAACAATTGATAAGCACAGCAAATGAGATGACTGAACAGTTAATAATTTGTTTTCTTCTGAAAATCCTCCTGAGTAGTAAATGAATTTCTGACCCATCTTCAAAACAATATTACATTTTAATACCCATCAAGAAAGCCTCACAAGGTATAATAAGATCCTAATACATAATCTCAAAGTTAGAATGCTCAACAATATTGTATTTCCTCAGCCGAATGAAAGTGTTATCTAATTGGCCAATTGTCACCAATCCGAATCTCAATGCCCTGGATTTTTTTTGCCCTTCAAGTATGTATACATTTACTTTTTCAAAGCAGGTCCGGAATATGTTTCATTTAGTCTTTTTAGCAGTTCGATCCAAATCACAATAGTGCTGCATTAACAAAATGAGCCCAGGTCTTATTGGATAATTGCAATTCACCCTGCTGACATTGCTGGCTGTTTCCTTCTGCTGTCTTTACTAGAGTAAGTAACTGAAACTATGTGCTACTGTATTGCACTTCACCTAGCCCTCAGACACCTGTACCTGTAGAGTGCACCGTTCCAGTTTCATTTCCAAGATCTTGTTGGCTTCATCAAGGCGCCCTCTCTCAGCCTCCAGCTCTTCAATCTTCTGCCTGTAAAACGGTAGATCAGGGAGCTAAGATCTACATATCCATGTACATTCTTTTGATAGGTACTATTACAGTTGTTAATTAATATTGTAACCATGAAATATAGACTTTTTAGATGGAGGAAAGAAAAACAATAAATTCAGGGGTGAAAGAAAAAGTCCACACAAACACCAGAATGGCCTGCAAGTTTTAATTTTTAAAAAGAGGTGTTAGAACACCACTGGAGAATATAAAAAATACATTCCCATATTTAGAACAGCAAGCTACTGTATCTACCTCACATGAAAGAAAACATTCACTGCATTCTAACCACATGTTGACAGTAAACTGCTTGACTGATGAACACCACTGTGCAGACTTGGATTGGCTTCACTCCTCAGCCTGTTAAATGATTATGGCATGGTCAATTTGGTTCCACTGGCAGCACTTCCACTTCAGATCACACTCCCATGCTACAAAATCTACATAAATATCTCAGTGCAATGCCCAAGCAGTGCAATATCATTAAATATAGTGCGTGTCTGGATATGATTAAAAATTGAGAAATTCAGCCTATTAGTTCAGATATATTAGAGACTTCAAAGTATTGTTCAAATAAGCACTGGGAGTTCTCTTGAACCACAGAGAGCATCGTTAGCTCAATCAGTATCACTGGCCATTGAACATACTCTCATATGTCAGGGAAGCATAGCAGTTAGTGTGACACTATTGCAGCTCAGGGTATCAGAGTTCAGAGTTCATTCCCCAGCATTCTCTGTAAGGAGTCTCTGTACATCTTCCCCGTGAATTGCGTGGGTTTTCTCCCACTGTCCAAGGGCATACTGGGCAATTGTCCCATAATTAGAGTAGGGTTAAATCAAGGTTGTCAGGAGTTGCTGGGAGGCACAGCTCAAAGATACTATTCCGCACTGCATGTCTAAATAAAATAAAATAGAAACAGACAATAGGAATAGAAGTAAGGCATGTGGCTTTTAGCATTGCTCCAAAATTTAACATGATTATGCCTAATCATCCACTTCAGATTCTCAAATTCTTCCTGTGTCATTTGGTCACTTTAGCACCTCCTTTGCGATTTTTTAAAAATCTCTTGGCGTCTGTGGACAAACTCATGGGGAAGAAATGTCACCTGAGCTATTATTTTGAATTATGGTACATCCCATACTCTGAAGCTCTGACTCTTGGTTTTGGACTCTAGCCATTGGGTACATCCTCTTTGCACCCAGTTCAAATGCAATTTTAATTCTGTACTCAAATTCTATTGAAATGAAGGTCAACACACAATCTATCTTTCCACTCCTAGCTGCCTCTGAACAATTGATTTTAGTGATTAGTGCAAATGGACACTCAGGTCTTATTGCATCTTCTCTTTTCTCAATCTAACTTCCTTCATATAACAATTTGCCTTTCTGTTTTCTGGACCAAAGTGAAGCACCTTATATTTATCTACATTAAACTGTATCTGTATTTGTCTAAAACACTTTTGAATCTCCGCATCTTCCTCACAGTCCACATTCTCCCCTTGCTTCTCCCTCCATTTGTGTGTCATCTGCAAATTTTGGAGTTTTCCCCATTCATATTCCCACTGATATATATTGTAAACAGCTGTAGCCCAAACTCCACTTATCACCATATGCCAGCTGGAAAAAGATACATTTATTATCTACTCTCTCACACTGGCATGTCAATCACTTTAATCCATACACTATGCAATAAAATCCCATAATTCAGAAGTCCTGATAGTTCAATATCTGACTCATTAGGTATTGCTTCCTCACTCCCTTTAACTCACCAGGACCCCAGATCCACAATGCCTCTAAACTCACCAGGCGCATTGGAAAATGTATTATAATACTATGTAACATCTAAAGTTCCTAAAGTTGTAATAGCCAGGGGTGGTAGTGGGGATAAGCTCCCACGACCTATAAGGTGCTCCAAACAGCATGCAATTCTAACAGGCTCTGACAACCAAGTCCAACTCTTGGCCTTCATGTGTGGCTTAGCTACTAAGCCTGGCGGAAATGTTTCTACTGACAAGAGAAGGGACAAAGGCAGAACACTGAAGCCTCAAAACCAGGCTTATATTCACTAAGGATAGAAGAATGAGTGGAGATCTCACACAGACCTACAAAAATCTAATAGCTTTGGATTAATTAGACCCACGAAGGATGTTCCTGAAAATGCAGTAGTCCAATACCTGCAAACATAATCTAAGAATAAGGGGTAAACCACTTAAATAAGGCAAATTTGTGGAAGTCTTTACCACAGAGAGCAGTTGAAGCTTTCTTCATCTGGGCTAAATCAAGAGAAATAACAGTTTCTGCATTTGCTTACATAACAATTGTAACTGTATTTTTAAGAAATACAATCACAAAAAAGACTTTTTGACAAATAAAAACTGGGATTGGAAACTTTGGATAAACCAGAATGAAAGAGTTGGTCCAATGTGAGCCAGTGACCAGAAGAGCATGGTATTAGGATAAAGAGATTGTTGTATATATTGATGATTTGATGTTCAATAAACTGAATAAGATTACAGACGGATAAAGCAGGTTGAGTGGGAAAAACATTATTCTCATCAACACTTGGAAGTTGACACATCATCAGTGGATAATCTAGGAATGGAAGCAATACATTACAAAGAATTTGGATGGGATGGAAATGGAGACAGTACAAGGGGTAAGAATGAATTCATCAGTAGAGTCACTTCATTCACAGTCAAATAAATTAACTGGTCTACAAAGTATGTTGTAATTCTAGACAAGAAGAAGAGCTTATGAAAGGTTCAAAAAACTAGGTAATGATAGAGATCTAGAAGATTATAAGGCTAGCAGGAAGGAGTTTAAGAATGAAATTAGGAGAGCCAGAAGGGGCCATGAGAAGGCCTTGGCAGACCAGGATTAAGGAAATCCCCAAGGCATTCTACAAGTATGTGAAGAGCAAGAGGATAAGACGTGTGAGAAAAGGACCAATCAAGTGTGACAGTAGAAAAGTGTGTATGGAACCGAAAGAGATAGCCGAGGTACTTAATGAATACTTTGCTTCAGTATTCACTACGGAAAAGGATCTTGGCGATTGTACAGATGACCTACAGCAGACTGAAAAGCTTGAGCATGTAACTATTAAGAAAGAGGATGTGCTGGAGCTTTTGGAAAGTATCAAGTTGGATAAGTCACCAGGACCGGACAAAACGTATCCCAGGCTACTGTGAGAAGTGAGGGAGCACATTGCTGAGCCTCTGGTGATGATCTTTGCAAAACAATGGGGACAGGAGAGGTTCCGGAGGATTGGAGGGTTGCGGATGTTGCTCCCTTATTCAAGAAAGGGAGTAGAGATAGCCAAAGAAATCACAGACCAGTGAGTCTTACTTCAGTGGTTGGTAAGTTGATGGAGAAGATCCTGAGATGCAGGATATATGAACATTTGGAGAGGCATGATATGATTAGCAATAGTCTGCATGGCTTTGTCCAAGGCAGGTCGCACCTTACGAGCACGATTGAAATTTTTGAGGATGTGACTAAACACGTTGATGAGGGTAGAGCAGTAGATGTAGTGTATATGGATTTCAGCAAGGCATTTGATAATGTACTCCATGCAAGGCTTATTGAGAAAGTAAGGAGGCATGGGATCCAAGGGGACATTGCTTTGTGCATCCAGAACTGGCTTACCCACGGAAGGCAAAGAGTGGTTTTAAATGGGTCATATTCTGCATGGAGGTCAGTGACCAGTGGTGTGCCTCAGGGATCTGTTCTGGGACCCCTACTCTTCATGATTTTTATAAATGATCTGGGTGAGGA
Organism: Mobula hypostoma; assembly: GCF_963921235.1. Taxonomy (NCBI): domain Eukaryota; kingdom Metazoa; phylum Chordata; class Chondrichthyes; order Myliobatiformes; family Myliobatidae; genus Mobula; species Mobula hypostoma. Next base: position 88,778,747 of record NC_086105.1, on the reverse strand, counting down.
AGTGCAGGGTTGGGTTAGTAAATTTGCTGATGACACAAAGGTTGGGGGTGTTGTGGATAGTGTGGAGGGCTGTTAAAGGTTACAGCAGGACATTGATAGGATGCAAAACTCGGCTGAGAAGTGGCAGATGGAGTTCAACCCAGATAAGTGTGAGGTGGTTCATTTTGGTAGGTCAAATATGATGGCAGAATATAGTATTAATGGTAAGACTCCTGGCAGTGTGGAGGGTCAGAGGGATCTTGACTCCGAGTCCATAGGACACTCAAAGCTGCTGTGCAGGTTGACTCTGTGGTTAAGAAGGATACGGTGCATTGGCCTTCATCAATCGTGGGATTGAGTTTAAGAGCCGAGATGTAATTTTGCAGCTACAGTTGAAGTCAGAAGTTTACATACACCTAGGCCAAATACATTTAAACTCAGTTTTTCACAATTCCTGACATCCTGACCTTCCTGACCGGTTTGACGGCTGTGTGGTCCTATGATGTTATACTTGCGTACTATTGTTTGTACAGATGAACGTGGTACCTTCAGGCATTTGGAAATTGCTCCCAAGGATGAACCAGACTTTACATCATTTTCTGACCTCAATCCGATAGAAAATTTGTGGGCAGAACTGAAAAAGCGTGTGCAAGCAAGGAGGCCTACAAATCTGATTCAGTTACACCAGTTCTGTCTGGAGGAATGGAACAAAATTCCAGCAATTTACTGTGAGAAGCTTCTGGAAGGCTACCCAAAACATTTGACCCAAGTGAAATAATTTAAAGGCAATGCCACCAAATACTAACAACATGTATGTAAACTTATGACCCACCGGGAAAGTGATGAAAGAAATAAAAGCTGAAATAAATCATTCTCTCTACTATTATTTTGACATTTCACATTCTTAAAATAAAGTAGTGATCCTAACTGACCTTAGACAGGGAATGTTTTCTAGGATTAAATGTCAGGAATTGTGAAAACCTGAGATTAAATGTATTTGGCTAAGGTGTATGTAAATTTTGACTTCAACTGTATATAGGACCCTGGTCAGATCCCATTTGGAGTACTGTGCTCAGTTCTGGTCGCCTCACTGGAGAAAGGATGTGGAAACCATAGAAAGGGTGCAGAGGAGGTTTACAAGGATGTTGCCTGGATTGGGGAGCATGCTTTATGAGAACAGGTTGAGTGAACTCGACCTCTTTTCCTTGGAGCGATGGAGGATGAGAAGTGACCTGATAGAGGTGTACAAGATGATGAGAAGCATTGATCGTGTGGATAGTCAGAGGCTTTTTCCCAGGGTTGAGATGGCTAGCATGAGAGGGCACAGTTTTAAGGTGGTTGGAAGCAGGCACAGAGGAGATGCCAGGGGTAAGTTTTTTTTTTACGCAAAGAATGGTAGGTGCGTGGAATGGACTCCCAGCAACGGTGGTGGAGGTGGATGCGGTAGGGTCTTTTAAGGGACTCCCGAATAGGGAGATGGAGCTTAGAAAAATAGAGGCTATGGGTAACCCTCGATAATTTCTAAGGTAAGGACATGTTCAGCACAGCTTTGTGGGCCGAAGGGCCTTTATTGTGCTGTAGGTTTTCTATGTTTCTATGTGATGATCTGAACAACAGAAGATTGGTCTTTTGGGCGATAGCTTGGTCAATCATGGCAAAGAAATCAAGGATAAGTGATAACCCAACCTGTTTGCGTGGTAGGTATGCTAAAAATATATCCAGACACTGATTTTGAGGAAAATGCAAGTACCAACATCTGATGGAGATTCCATAATACACTAAAAAAATGTAAATAATATTTAAAGAGCTTCACTGTGCAATGCTCCCATACTGTGCTCTTGTAATTAACACAAGGAACAATTACATACACAAGTATCTGATGACTTTAAACTCCACATGAGTCAAAGAGAAACTTGCTTCATTAAAGTGGCACCTGTACCATCCTAATCTTTGGAAATTATAAGAGTGAATGTTATTTGATTCAGTCACAGGAAGTTTAACATAAGGACTTTGGACTAACATAAATATTTATAATTTGGTTTATTATCACTAACATATGTTGTGAAATTTATTGCAGCAGCAGTGTAAGACATGAAAATTACTGTAAGTTACAATAAAAAAATATTAAAAAAGAGTAAAATAGTGAGGTAGTTTTCATGGACTGTACAGAAGTCTGATGGTGGTAGAGAAGAAGCTGTTCCTAAAACATTGAGAATGGGTCTACAAGCTCCTGTACCTGCTCACTAAAAGTAGCAATGAGAAGATGGCATGTCCCGGATGTGAGGGTCCTTAATAATGGATGCTGCCTTCTTGAGTCACCACTTTTGAAGACGCACTAGATGGTAGGGAGGCTGGTGCCCATGATGGTGCTCTCTGAGTCTACAACCATCTGCATCTCCTTCCCAATCCTGTGCAGTGGAGCCTCCATACGAGGAGGTGAAACAACCAGTCAGAATGCTCTCCATTGTACACCTGTAGATATTTGCTCAGGTCTTTTGTGATACATCAAATATCCTTAAACTTCTCATGAAGCATAGCCATTAGCATGCCTTCTTTGTGATTGCATCGTTATGTTGGGCCCAGGATAGAACCACTGAGACATTGTCACGCAGGAACTTGAAGCAGTTCACCCTTCCCACTGGTGAGCCCTCAATGAGGACTAGTGTATTTTCTCCCATCTTCTTCTTCCTGAAGTCCACAATCTTGTTGGTTTTGTTGATGTGGAATGCACACTGTAGTTGCAACACTACTCAACCAGCCAATTTATCTCACTCCTGTGTGCTTCTTTGTCACCATTTCAGATTCTGCCAACAAATCTAAAGATGGCACTGGAGCTGTGCTTATCCACACAGCCTTGAGTGTAGAGAGTGGAGCAGTGGGCTCAGCACACATCCTTGAGATTAATCAGATCCAACACATAACATTCTTTGAAAGTTGGAGGGGGAGGGGGAGATGCAAAATGATAGGAGAAGACAGGAAGGGGAGGGATGGAGCCAAGAGCTGGACAGGTGATAGGCAAAAGGGGATACGAGAGGATCATGGGACAGGAGGTCTGGGAAGAAAGAGAAGGCGGGGGGGGACCCAGAGGATGGGCAAGAGGTATATTCAGAGGGACAGAGGGAGAAAAAAGAGTGAGAGAAAGAATGTGTGCATAAAAATTAGTAACATATGGGGTACGAGGGGGAGGTGGGCCTTAGCGGAAGTTAGAGAAGTCGATGTTCATGCCATCAGGTTGGAGGCTACCCAGATGGAATATAAGGTGTTGTTCCTCCAACCTGAGTGTGCCTTCATCTTTACAGTAGAGGAGGCCGTGGATAGACATGTCAGAATGGGAATGGGATGTGGAATTAAAATGTGTGGCCACTGGGAGATCCTGCTTTCTCTGGCGGACAGAGCGTAGATGTTCAGCAAAGCGGTCTCCCAGTCTGCGTCGGGTCTCGCTAATATATAAAAGGCCACATCGGGAGCACCGGACGCAGTATATCATCCCAGTCGACTCACAGGTGAAGTGTTGCCTCACCTGGAAGGACTGTTTGGGGCCCTGAATGGTGGTAAGGAAGGAATTGTAAAGGCATGTATAGCACTTGTTCCGCTTACACGGATAAGTGCCAGGAGGGAGATCAGTGGGGAGGGATGGGGGGGACGAATGGACAAGGGAGTTGTGTAGGGAGCGATCTCTGCGGAATGCAAAGAGAAGAGGGGAGGGAAAGATGTGCTTAGTGGTGGGATCCCGTTGGACGTGGCGGAAGTTACGGAGAATAATATGTTGGACCAGGAGGCCGGTGGGGTGGTAGGTGAGGACCGGGGGAACCCTATTCCTAGTGGGGTGGCGGGAGGATGGAGTGAGAGCAGATGTACGTGAAATTGGGGAGATGCGTTTAAGAGCAGAGTTGATAGTGGAGGAAGGGAAGCCCCTTTCTTTAAAAAAGGAAGACATCTCCCTCGTCCTAGAATGAAAAGCCTCATCCTGAGAGCAGATGCGGTGGAGACGGAGGAATTGCGAGAAGGGGATGGCATTTTTGCAAGAGACAGGGTGAGAAGAGGAATAGTCCAGATAGCTGTGAGAGTCAGTAGGCTTATAGTAGACATCGGTGGATAAGCTGTCTCCAGAGACAGAGACAGAAAGATCTAGAAAGGGGAGGGAGGTGTCGGAAATGGACCAGGTAAACTTGAGGGCAGGGTGAAAGTTGGAGGCAAAGTTAATAAAGTCAACGAGTTCTGCATGCATGCAGGAAGCAGCGCCAATGCAGTCGTCGACGTAGCGAAGGAAAAGTGGGGGACAGATACCAATATAGGCACGGAACATAGATTGTTCCACAAACCCAACAAAAAGGCAGGCATAGCTAGGACCCATACGGGTGCCCATAGCTACACCTTTAGTTTGGAGGAAGTGGGAGGAGCCAAAGGAGAAATTATTAAGAGTAAGGACTAATTCCGCTAGACGGAGCAGAGTGGTGGTAGGGGGAACTGATTAGGTCTGGAATCCAAAAAGAAGCGGAGAGCTTTGAGACCTTCCTGATGGGGGATGGAAGTATATAAGGACTGGACATCCATGGTGAAAATAAAGCGGTGGGGGCCAGGGAACTTAAAATCATCGAAAAGTTTAAGAGCGTGAGAAGTGTCACGAACATAGGTCGGAAGGGATTGAACAAGGGGTGATAAAACAGTGTTGAGGTATGCAGAAATGAGTTCGGTGGGGCAGGAGCAAGCTGAGACAATAGGTCGGCCAGGACAGGCAGGTTTGTGGATCTTGGGTAGGAGGTAGAAACGGGAAGTGCGGGGTGTAGGAACTATAAGGTTGGTAGCAGTGGATGGGAGATCCCCGGAGCGGATAAAGTCAATGATGGTGTGGGAGACAATGGCCTGGTGCTCCTTAGTGGGGTCACGATCGAGGGGTAAATAAGAGGAGGTATCCGCGAGTTGTCGCTGTGCCTCGGCAAGGTAGAGGTCAGTATGCCAGACTACAACAGCACCCCCCTTATCGGCGGGTTTAATAATGAGGTTAGGATTAGTGCGGAGGGAGTGGAGAGCAGAGTGTTCCTAAGGAGTGAGGTTGGAATGGGGACAAGATGCGGTAAAGTCGAGACGGTTGATGTCCCGTCGGCAGTTAGCGATAAAGAGATCCAGAGCAGGCAGAAGACCAGAGCGGGGTGTCCATGAAGAAGAGGAGGGTTGAAGACGGGAGAAGGGGTCATCGGTGGGGGTGGAAGAGTCCTTGCCGAAGAAGTAGGCTCGGAGATGGAGATGGCGGAAGAAAAGTTCCGCATCGTGGCGAACACGGAACTCGCTGAGGTGTGGGCGAAGGGGGACAAACGTGAGGCCCTTACTGAGAACAGAGCGTTCTGCCTCCGACAGGAGAGGGGAGGGTTGGGGTGAGAGGAAGATGGAGCCTCCGAGGGCCCAGGAGTTGACGGTAGGATCTGAGGAAGACGGGGCTGCGGAGTGGTGGTGGGGGAAGTGGAGACGGGAGACACAACAGCAGCATGTAAAGACCCAGCCTGGAGTTCAAGGCTGGCGTCGCAGTTGGTGGTTGTGCAATTGCTGTGAAGGTGTCCATGGTCGTTGCTGGAGTCTGGGTTTCGAATATGCCCTGAAGTGTTGGAGTCGCCGCAATCTGAAGTTCATGCCTGCTAGCGTCGGGGCCGGCAGGCTCTGGAATCCGTAGATGTAGGATCTTGCGATCTTTGCCTAACATGACAAAGTCAAAAAAACGGCGATTGCAGGCGTGAATCCGACGGAGGATGAAATAACGGGTAGGACCATTACAGACGGCGAAGAAAGTGTCCCGAAGGTGTGGAAGGGTCTGGGATAGGGACACCAAGTACCTCCTCATGGCGGAGAGAGTCGCCTTCAGAGCTTGACGGGAGAAGCGGCGAGAGGCAGAGTCAATAAAATGTGAGTACCTGGGATCCTCAGAAGGTCCAAATTGAGAGGCTTGGAAACGAATCCTAAAGCCAACTGGAGTAAGTTGGCGACGGAGGCACATTCCAAGAAAGGATATATGGCTGTGATAGCGAGTCTGAGTCAAAGTGTGGTCGAAAAGTTGAAGAGCCCAAGAAATTACAGATGGGGAGCAGTGAGAGATGGTTTCACTGAACTCCCGTCGAAGAGAGGATCTAAACTTCTTCGGTGTAGGCATCACCGGAAGAGGCTTCGCAGTAGTGAATTTAAACGCAAACAACAGGAATTCTGCAGATGCTGGAAATTCAAGCAACACACATCAAAGTTGCTGGTGAACGCAGCAGGCCAAGCAGCATCTGTAGGAAGAGGTGCAGTCGACGTTTCAGGCCGAGACCCTTCGTCAGGACTAACTGAAGGAAGAGTGAGTAAGGGATTTGAAAGTTGGAGGGGGAGGGGGAGATCCAAAATGATAGGAGAAGACAGGAGGGGGAGGGATAGAGCCAAGAGCTGGACAGGTGATAGGCAAAAGGGGATACGAGAGGATCATGGGACAGGAGGTCCGGGAAGAAAGACAAGGGGGGGGGGACCCAGAGGATGGGCGAGAGGTATATTCAGAGGGACAGAGGGAGAAAAAAGAGAGTGAGAGAAAGTGAGAGTGAGACATAACATTCTACGAGGGGTGATTGATAAGTTCGTGGCCTAGGGTAGAAGGAGATGAGTTATACAGCTCTTGGCACATGCACATGCAGTTTAGCCCTTTGAGTGATTATGCAGAAAGTTTGAAGTTAATAACTCATCTCCTTCTACCTTAGGCCACAAACTTATCAATCACCCTTGCTGTGGAGATCCGTATGCTCCACGACCGCTGGACTAAGTGTGTAACTGTACAAACCCCATTTCCAAAAACAAAAATTTGTGATATGTTAATTCACGTGAACCTTTATTTAACTGACAAAAGTACAAAGAAAAGATTTTCAATAGTTTTACTGACCAACTTAAATGTATTTTGTAAATATACACAAATTTACAATTTGATGGGTGCAACACACTCAACAAAAGTTGGGACAGAGTTAAAATAAGATTGAAAAGTGCACAGAATATTCAAGTAACACCGGTTTGGAAGACTCCACATTAAGAGGGCTAATGGGTAGCAGGTGAGGTATCATGACTGGGTATAAAAGTAGCATCCATCAAAGGCTCAGTCTTTGCAAGCAAGGATGGGTCGTGGCTCAACCCTTTGTGCCAAAATTCATGACAGAATTGTTAGTCAATTCAAAAGGAACATTTCTCAACACAAGATTGCAGAGAATTTAGGTCTTTCAACATCTACAGTACATAATATTGTGAAAAGATTCAGAGAATTCAGAGACATCTCAGTGTGTAAAGGGAAAGCTCGGAAACCACTGCTGAATGCGCGTGATCTTCGAGCCCTCAGATGGCACTGCCTAAGAAACCGTCATGCTACTGTGACAATTATGGCCACCTGGGCTCGGGAGTACTTTGGAAAACCATTGTCACTCAACACAGTCCGTCGCTGCATCCAGAAATGCAACCTGAAACTGTATTACGCAAGGAGGAAGCCATACATCAACTCTATGCAGAAACACTGGTGAGTTCTCTGGGCCCGAGCTCATCTCAGATGGACCGAAAGACTGTGGAACCGTGTGCTGTGGTCAGATGAGTCCACATTTCAGCTAGTTTTCGGAAAAAACGGGCGTCGAGTTCTCCGTGCCAAAGATGAAAATGACCATCCAGATTATTATCAGCGAAAGGTGCAAAAGCCAGCATCTGTGATGGCATGGGTGAGTTGCATGTATGTGAAAGTACCACTGACTCTGAAAATGAATGGCGCATCATGAAGAGGAGAATCAGACAACGGAGACCACGGACTGTTGAGCAGCTGAAGTCTTATATCAAGCAAGAATGGACAAAATTTCCAATTGCAAATCTACTACAATTAGTATCCTCAGTTCCAAAATGATTAAAAAGTGTTATTAAAAGGAAAGGTGATGTAACACAATGGTAAACATGCCTCTGTCCCAACTTTTGTTGAGTGTGTTGCAGCCATCAAATTCTAAATTTGTATATGTTTACAAAATACAATTAAGTTGATCAGTAAAACTATTGAAAATCTATTCTTTGTACTTTTGTCAGTTAAATAAAGGTTCACGTGAATTAACATATCACAGGTTTTTGTTTTTATTGCATTTTGGAAAATATCCCAACTTTTCTGGAAATGGGGTTTGTAGGAGAGGACTATGTTGAAAAATAAATGTGCTAGGTTTTCTAAAATTGACTCTTTCTACCTTAGGCCATGAATTTATCAATCACCCCTTGTATATTATACTGAACCTGGAACAACAGTAGAAATACAGAACTCAAATGTGAGAAAATGACAAAATCACTGAGCAACCAGTCTCTGATGTGAAAGATGAACATAATTTTTTATCAACATACATCAAAGTTGCTGGTGAACGCAGCAGGCCAAGCAGCATCTCTAGGAAGAGGCGCAGTCGACGTTTCAGGCCGAGACCCTTCGTCAGGACTAACTGAAGGAAGAGTGAGTAAGGGATTTGAAAGCTGGAGGGGGAGGGGGAGATGCAAAATGATAATTTTTTATCCTTAGATTTGCCAGATCCTGACCACTGAACTATTCATCAACTGACTTAAAAAGATCTCTGAAAGTTATCACATCTTTCAACTATTGTCAAGAACTCAATATACAAGTGCTGTCAGGGGCAACTCATAAAAAATAGTGACAAATGTTTCACTTCTATAGCCAAGTAAATAACACTGACAAGAATATGACATTCATAATTGTCTATCCTTGACATATCTAGTATTTTAGACAGCAATGTGAATCCTTTGAATATGGCAAAGACAGTTCACAAGGGTATAGACAGCTGAATGTTGTGTGAAGTCCACAGGGGCTCTTATTGAATAATTGAATTGTGGACGAATAAGAAAGATATCAGAGTAGTACCCTAACAGTAGAGACCCCTATTACTACTGACCAGCTCCCTATCCTCTGAGCCACAAGGCCAGACTCAGTGCCAGAGGCATGGCCTTTGTTGCTTCCCCCAGGTAGGTCATCTCCAACCCACCCCCCCCCCACCCACCGACAGTACTAAAAATGGAGTACTTATTGTTGGAGTGTCATTCCAGAATCTAGATAGTGATGTGAAATAATGAATCATGTTTGGGTGGAAATAATGAATAAGCAGTGGAAATAAAACAAAGGTAAAAACCATTTATGGGCCCCCAAGGTTTTGCTTCTCAAATAGGGCAAAGGATAAATGGGGGTACGTATATCAAAGGCAAAACTTTTATTGATGTGCGGTGGAAACTGTGCTGACTGGCTGGGTCATACAGAAGGGTGTCAGCCAAAAACATCAACTGTACTCTTTTCCATAGATGCTGTCTGGCCTGGGACGACCAATGCCTTTGAGAAAAATTTTTTATAAAAGGTAGTGAATTCAGCCCAGTACATCACAGGTAAACCCTTCCCAACCACTGAGTATATCTACATGAAATGTTGCTGTAGAAAAACAGCATCCATCATCAAAGATCCTTACCACCCAAGCAATGCTCTTTTCTCACTGCTGCCATCAGGCAGAAGGCACAGGAACCTCAGGACTCATACCACCAGGTTCAGAGAAGATTTACCAGGATGATTCTTGGAATGCAGGGGCTAACACACGAGAAGCGTTTGTCGGCTCTTGGACTGTATTCATTAGAGTATAGAAGAATAAGAGGGGATCTCATAGAAATATTTTGAATGTTGAAAGGGTTGGATGAGTAGATGTGGAAAGGCTGTTTCCCTTGGTGGGTGAGTCTAGGACAAGAGGCCACAGTCTTAGAATTAGAGGGCACCCATTTAAAACAGAGATGAAGAGAAATTTTTTTAGCCAGAGGGTCGTGGATTTATGGAATTCGTTGCCACATACAGCTGTGGAGGCCCGATCATTGAGGGTGTTTAAGGTGGCGATTGATAGGTATCTAATTAGCCAGGGTATCAAGGGATATGGGGAAAAAGCCGGAAATTGGAACCAGATGGGAGAATAGTTTAGCTCATGGTGGAGTGGCGGAGCAGACTCGATGGGCTGAATGGCCTACTTCTGCTCCTTTGTCTTCTGATCTTGTGATGAACAGATACTACCCCTCAACCATCAGGCTCTTGAACTAAAGGGGATAACTACACTCATTTAAGGACTCACCTAAACGCTCTGTTATATTGTTTTTCATGCTCATTATTTATCGCCATCTATTTATATCTGCATTTGCAGATTTTATTTACAGTTAACAGTTCCTAATGCCTACATTTCTATAGATTTCCTAAGTATGCCTGCAGAAAAAGAATCTCAGTGTTGTATGTAGTGATATGTATGTAAATTTTAGTTTGGACTTTGAACTTGAACTTTGAATGAAGAAGGGAACTGCAAATATCAGAGGTGATGATTTAGATCATCTTTTTTTTATCATTAATTTTTATTGCAACACCAACAAATTACATTCAATACAACCAGTTGCCAATTACATTTTGACTGTTTAACCCAGCCACCCCCCAAACTTCATCACCATCGCCCCTCCACCCCTCTCTCCCCCCATCCCTCTCCCCTCCACCAATCAACTGAATAGTAGTACATACACAGACGAAGCATTCCTATCTTAACAAAATATCTTTTAAGTTAGATATCAAATCTGTCCACATTATGATTGTGTTTGGTCGTGCATCATTTACTCTTGCTGATGAAAGTTCCAAGTAAGAAATGTCCAAAAAGCTCCGAAGCCAGTGAGTATTTGAAATATCACGGGGAGGTTTCCAACGCTGGACTACAATCTTCCTAGCTGCAGTCAGGCCTGCCAGCCAGATTTTGCGTGTTTTTTTCCGTAAGGGAAAGGTGGGAGTCATCATTTAGAAGATGTACAGTGGGGTCCATTGGTAATTGTACCCCTGTTCGTTCTGTAAGAGTACTGATAACCTTCCCCCACAAATCAAAAACCCCTGGACATTCCCATACAACATGTATAAATGAGCCAATGGCTCCATGGGGGCAAAATGAGCAATAAGGAGCAGGAACCAGTCCCATTTAATGTCTAATTCTCGGTGTTAAGTATGCTCTATGACAAAATTTCAAGTGTATATACCAATGGTTTGGGGTTTTTGAAGCACCGGCAGCATTATCCCAAATCGCATCCCAGTCTAAGTCTTGTCCCAATTCAGATATGTCCCTATTCCAAGCTTTCATTCCCGATGTGGGCATATAATTCTGGGAGTTTAACTTATCATAGATATATGACACTATCTGTCCTGGAGCACTCTGTATCCAACTTAAAATGGGATGGTCCTTTAAATCTGAGCCCCAGGGAACGCCGTAGGCTTTACAAGCTGATCTTACTCGAAAATAGGAAAAAAGAGAATGTTTATCAATATTATATCAAGATATCAGTTCTTGAAAGCTAAGGATAGTACTTGCCCCATTAATATGCCCACGGTGACTGGGTCTCTGGCACTGAGCCTGGCGCTGTTGTGCAGGAGAGAAGGAGGGAGAAGAGAAATGCGGTAGTCGTAGAGGATTCCATAGTCAGGGGAACAGACAGGAGATTCTGTGAGCCTGACAGAGATACCCGCATGGTGTTGGCGTGTTGCCTCCCAGGTGCCAGGGTACGGGATGCCTCAGATCGGGTCCTGAATATTCTAAAGGGGGAGGGTGAGCAGCCAGTTGTCTTGGTACATGTTGGTACCAATGACATAGACAGGACAAAGGAGGAGGTCCTGAAGAGAGATTTCCAGGAGTTAGGAAGGAAACTGAGAAGCAGGACCTCCAGGGTAGTAATCTCGGGATTGCTACCTGTGCCACGTGCTAGCGACGGCAAGAATAGTCGGATCAGGCAGATGAATGGGCAGAGCTTCAGATTCTTGGATAATTGGGATCTCTTCCGGGGGAAGTATGACCTGTTCCAAAAGGACAGGTTACATCGGAACCCGAAGGGGACCAATATCTTGGCGGGAAAGTTCAATAGAGCTGTTAGAGAGGGTTTAAGCTAATTTGGCAGGGGGATGGGAACCGGAATGATAGAGCGGAGGAAGGGGAAAACAGAAATAAATCTAAGATAGTGAGCAGTAAAGATGTCAGGAAAGACAGGCAGGTGATGGGGCAAATTTGTAGCCATTGGGATGAGTTGCAGTGCAATAAAGTTGCAGTGAAATCAAAGCGAAAAGTATCAAATACTGGTCTTAAGGTGTTATACTTAAATGCACGCAGCATAAGGAATAAGGTGGATGATCTTGTCGTACAGCTACAGATTGGCAGGTATGATATTGTGGCCATCACTGAGACCTGGCTAAAGGATGCATGTCTCTGGGAGCTGAACGTCCAAGGATACATGATGTATAGGAAGGATAGGAAGGTAGGCACAGGGGGAGGCATGGCTTTATTGGTAAGAAATGATATTAAATCATTAGAAAGAGGTGATATAGGATCGGAAGGTGCAGAATCTTTATGGGTTGAGCTAAGAAATCGCAGGGGTAAAAGGACCCTGATGGCAGTTATTTATAGGCCTCCAAATAGCTGCAGGGATGTGGACTACAAATTACAACAGGAAATAGAAAAGGCTTGTCAGAAGGGCAGTGTTATGATAATTGTGGGGGATTTTAACATGCCAGTAGATTGGGAAAATCAGGTCGGCACTGGATCTCAAGAGAGAGAATTTGTAGAATGTCTGCGAGATGGCTTTTTAGAATAGCTTGTTGTTGAGCCCACTAGGTGAGTGGCTGTACTGGATTGGGTATTGTGTAAAGAATCAGAGGTGATTAGAGAGATTGAGGTGAAGGAACTCTTAGGAGGCAGTGATCATAACATGATTGAGTTCACTGTGAAATTAGAAAAAGAGAAGCCGAAATCTGATGTGTCGGTATTTCAGTGGAGTAAAGGAAATTACAGTGGCATGAGAGAGGAACTGGCCAAAGTTGACTGGAAAGGGACACTGGCGGGAAAGACAGCAGAGCAGCATTGGCTGGAGTTTATGCGAGAAATGAGGAAGGTGCAAGACAGGTATATTCCAAAAAAGAAGAAATTTTCGAGTGGAAAAAGGATTCAACCGTGGTTGACAACAGCAGTCAAAGCCAAAGTTAAAGCAAAAGAGAGGGCATACAAGGAAGCAAAAATTAGTGGGAAGACAGAGGATTGGGAAGTTTTTAAAACCTTACAAAAGGAAACCAAGAAGGTCATTAAGAGGGAAAAGATTAACTATGAAAGGAAGCTAGCAAATAATATCAATGAGGATACTAAAAGCTTTTTCAAGTATATAAAGAGTAAAAGACAGGTGACAGTAGACAGATAGAAAATGATGCTGGAGAAATTGTAATGGGAGATAAGGAGATGGCAGAGGAACTGAACGAGTATTTTGCATCAGTCTTCACTGAGGAAGACATCAGCAGTATACCGGACACTCAAGGGTGGCAGGGAAGAGAAGTGTGCGCAGTAACAATTACGACAGAGAAAGTACTCAGGAAGCTGAATAGTCTAAAGGTAGATAAATCTCCTGGACCAAATGGAATGCACCCTCGTGTTCTGAAGGAAGTAGCTGTGGAGACTGTGGAGGCATTAGCGATGATCTTTCAAAAATCGATAGATTCTGGCATGGTTCCGGAAGACTGGAAGATTGCAAATGTCACTCCGCTATTTAAGAAGGGGGAAAGGAAGCAAAAAGGAAATTATAGACCTGTTAGCTTGACTTCGGTGGTAGGGAAGTTGTTGGAGTCGATTGTCAAGGATGAGGTTACAGAGTACCTGGAGGCATATGACAAGATAGGCAGAACTCAGCATGGATTCCTTAAAGGAAAATCCTGCCTGACAAACGTATTACAATTTTTTGAGGAAATTACCAGTAGGCTAGACAAGGGAGATGCAGTGGATGTTGTATATTTGGATTTTCAGAAGGCCTTTGACAAGGTGCCACACATGAGGCTACTTAACAAGATAAAAGCCCATGGAATTACGGGAAAGTTACGTACATGGATAGAGCGTTGGCTGATTGGCAGGAAACAGAGAGTGGGAATAAAGAGATCCTATTCTGGTTGGCTGTCGGTTACCAGTGGTGTTCCACAGGGGTCAGTGTTGGGGCCGCTTCTTTTTACATTGTACATCAACGATTTGGATTATGGAATAGATGGCTTTGTGGCTAAGTTTGCTGACGATACGAAAATAGGTGGAGGGGCCGGTAGTGCTGAGGATACGGAGAGTCTGCAGAGAGACTTGGATAGATTGGAAGAATGGGTAGAGAAGTGGCAAATGAAGTACAATGTTGGGAAGTGTATGGTTATGCACTTTGGCAGAAAAAATAAACGGGCAGACTATTATTTAAATGGGGAAAGAATTCAAAGTCCGGAGATGCAACGGGACTTGGGAGTCCTCGTACAGGATACCCTTAAAGTTAACCTCCAGGTTGAGTTAGTAGTGAAGAAAGCGAATGCAATGTTGGCATTCATTTCTAGAGGAATAGAGTATAGGAGCAGGGATGTGATGTTGAGGCTCTATAAGGCACTGGTGAGACCTCATTTGGAGTACTGTGGGCAGTTTTGGTCTCCTTATTTAAGAAAGGATGTGCTGACGTTGGAGAGGGTACAGAGAAGATTCACTAGAATGAGTCTGGGAATGAGAGGGTTAACATATGAGGAACGTTTGTCTGCTCTTGGACTGTATTCCTTAGAGTTTAGAAGAATGAGGGGAGACCTCCTAGAAACATTTTGAATGTTGAAAGGCATGGACAGAGTGGATGTGGCAAAGTTGTTTCCCACGATGGGGGAGTCTAATACGAGAGGGCATGACTTCAGGATTGAAGGGCGCCCATTCAGAACAGAAATGCGAAGAAATTTTTTTAGTCAGAGGGTGGTGAATCTATGGAATTTGTTGCCACGGGCAGCAGTGGAGGCCAAGTCATTGGGTGTATTTAAGGCAGAGATTGATAGGTATCTGAGTCGCCAGGGCATCAAAGGTTATGGTGAGAAGGAGGGGGAGTGGGACTAAATAGGAGAATGGATCAGCTCATGATAAAATGGCGGAGCAGACTCGATGGGCCGAATGGCCTACTTCTGCTCCTTTGTCTTATGGTCTAATATCTTGAAGAGTAGCAATACCTTTATCCTCCCAAGTTCTGTTAGTGAATGGTTTCCCCCCCAGATAGAAAACGATTATTGTACCACAATGGAGATGATTTACACTATATGCTTTTAAATTTTAGGAATTTTTCTGCTGCTCTAAACACTTGCAGCATATAGGTTAAAACTGGACCATAATGCAAATCACATTTTTTGGTAGACATACGTATAAAGAGAAAGTCTTTCAACCTTATTGGTACTATTAGCTCTTGTTCTATATTTTTCCAGGATAAAACTTTATCCTCCTCCATCCAATAGCTAAGACTTTTTAATACAAATGCCCAGTGATACGATTTAAAATTTGGACATGCCAATCCCCCATTCGACTTTTTGAATTGTAGAACTGACCATTTTATATTGGGTCGTTTACCATTCCAAACATAGCATCGTAGTAAGGAGTCCAGCTTTTGCCAATATCCTGTTGGAGGTGCAAGTGGGATCACTGAGCTGATAAAATTAATGCGGGGTAAGATGTTCATTTTAATGACCGAAATACGGGCCGGGACTGATGCTGGCAGGTGTCTCCCTCTATTAATATCTTCTTCTATTTTTTTCAGAATTAAAGAGTAATTTGTTTTAGCCACAGATGATAGGGAAGTATTAACTTTAATACCCAAGTAGAGGACCTCATTTGTAACTTTAATCTGGGGGGAAAGAGACACCTTACTTTTATCCGTATTAATCAGCATCAATGCTGATTTTAACAAATTAACTTTGCATCCTGAGAGAAATCCAAATTGCTCCAGTGTTTTTAAAACATAGGGGAGAGTTTGTTGAACATTCACCATATAAACTAGCGTGTCGTCCGCATAAAGTGATATTGAATGCGATGTTGTACCTATTGTAACAGGGGAGATCTGAGGAGAGTTTCTAATTAAATGTGCAAGCGGTCCAATAGATATAGTAAAAATTAAAGGAGACAAAGGATCCCCTTGTCGTGTGCCCCGTCCTACGTCAAATAACTCTGAGAAACCTCCTCCCACACATACTTGGGCTGAAGGATTAGCATACAATGTTTGAATCATATTGATAAATTTATCACCGAACTTAAATTCTTTTTGAACTCTCCAAAGATATGGCCATTCAAGGCGATCAAACGCTTTTTCAGCATCTAGAAATAGCAGGCCACAGGCAGGTGGGATTTTATGTGTTGCACTCAGTACGTGTAAGAGCCGGCAAATATTATCAGATGCGAGACGCCCCTTGATAAAGCCCGTTTGATCTGGGTTAATTATTTTCCCAACTACTGTCGCAAGTCTACTGGCTAAGACTTTGGAAAAAATCTTGAGGTCAGTATTTATCAAGGAGATTGGATGGTAATTGGCACACTCCAAGGGGTCCTTACCGGGCTTAAGTATAACTGTGATCAGGGCTGTGTTTAGATCTCTACGGAAAGTGCCATTCCAAAAGCATAATTTAATGCTTCTAACCATACTAGTCCAAGAATATCCCAAAGTGCTAGGTCAAGTTCCACAGGTATGCCATCTATGCCTGGCGTACGGCCCTTATTTGTAGCTTTGACTGCTTTGAGTAGCTCATCCAGTGTAATAGGAGAGTCTAGAGTTTTGGTGTCCTCTAACAACAACATAGGGAGGTCTAATCCACTGAAAAAAATCTGTGAAGTCATTCTGAGAAGGAATTGAGCCACTTGTATACAATTCTCTGAAGTAATTCTTGAATGTCTCGTTTATTTCCTCTGTTGAAGATACTACTCCACGTTTAGAACATCTAATCACTGGTATAGACCTTTTAGTTTCCTGTTGTTTGAGCGTTAGAGCTAAAAGATGGCTCGGCCTGCTGCCTTCTGCGTAATACTTATGTTTGGTTATATGGATCATATATTCTGCCCTGCTTCTTAATAAATTATTTAATTCTGCTTGCTTTGTCTTGAGCTCGTTTTCTTTTGTTATGGTGTATCTCCTTTTGAGATCATTCTCCAAAACCTTACATTCTTCTTCTAAGGTGGAAATCTTTTGGAGCCGGGTTTTATGTAGGTGGGAACTGAACCATATGACGTTATTTTGTAAGAAACCCTTGATGGAGGCCCAAATCACTGTCACATCTGAGACACTATTTTTATTTACATTTATAAATTCTGCCAGTTTTGTTCTCAGTTGTGATAGAAATTTGTTGTTTTTCAGAAGGGTGGAGTTAAACCCCCACCTAGTAGCCTTATTTTTAATTTTGCCATAATTAAAAGTAGATATGATTGAGTTGTGGTCAGATAGATGTCTGGGCAAAAATTCTATTGAGTGTACTAAAGACAGCAGACCGGAGGATATAAGAATGTAATCTATCCGAGAGAAAGTTTTATTTCTTGTGGAGAAGAAGGTATAGTCTTTAGCAGATGGATTATGCACCCTCCACACATCCGTTAAATTTAAATCTGCTAGAAAAAGGTTAAGTGCTTTGGAAGCAGATTCTTGAGAGCTTGATATAGTTGAGGAAGATTTATCGAGGTTAATGTCAACCAAAGCATTCGTGTCCGAACCAACATATAGTTGGTAGTCACTTAACTTCAGTAATTGTGAGGTAATTGAGGGAAAAAATTCAACCTCGAATATAGTTGGGGCATATAGGCTAATGAATGCAACTTTTTTACCCTGAATGGATGTGCAGCAAAAAGCTAGACATCCTTTATTGTCGGCGCCCATCCTTTCAATTGATACATTAATATTACATCTCATTACTATCATAACTCCTTTCGTACAAGTACCATCAGCTGATGCCACAACGGGTTTATAAAAACGGTCTTGAACCCTGGAAATGTCAGTAGGTTTAAGATGTGTTTCCTGTAACAGCGCAATATCTATTTTCTTTCTGCGTAAGAAATCTAAAAACTTTGAACCCTTGTAGGGAGAGTTTAATCCTCTAACATTAAATGATACAATAGTAAAATTTTCTAATTTATCTGTGTTGCTCACCTTCCCCTGGATCTGTTGTTGTAAATTGGTGGTGAAGCCCTGAGTTACCCCCTTCCCACCCCCCCACCCATCACCCCTCACATTCAACCCTTTACTTTGTAACATCTGTGAGTGTCACTTATCAATGTCAGACACTGAACACTGACATCAACCGCCCCCTTCCAGCACCAACAAATTAGAAAGGCAAAGCAGTTCTCATAGACAATCATATCAACGAGACAAGAAAAAAGAAACCTGGACAAACCCGTTAACCTATATAAGTAAAACCTTTTCCATCTCACATATATTATAACACATGATCAAGATCCCAACAGCTATCTTGCAAAAAACTGTCGCTTCAATAGACCGTCGCTTAGCGATGGCACTAATGACATCTTATCTGATGCCCAGAAATGTAAACAAGTCTACTGGAGACATAACATTCTAAAGTTAGTCAGAACAAACTGCTGTTTTTCAGCTTCATTCTTGATGAAGTATTACATTTGGGTATATTGAATATTACCTTAAAATTCTGACCTGTAGTAGTCAGAAACAAATTGGCCCCTTAATTAACTAAATGCAATAACCAGAAAACTTCACATCTGGAATGTTAACTTGCCCGTGCCTGATAGATTGCGCATACAGGCTAGTCCGAGCTCTTCATGCTGTTCCATCTCCTCCCGAGGTGCGTGTGGACTTTGCCCAGGGTCTTCTTCCATATCTCCCAGCACCAATGATTTCAGAACTTCTTTCGCTTCCGCTGCCGAGTTAAACGACATCTTCATGCCCTTGATATTCACTTTCAAAATCGCTGGGTATATGAGGAACGAGTCAATCCCCTTCTGTCGAAGTGCAGCATGGATCTCCTTGTATCCCTGCCGTTCCTGCATCGTGCCGGGGCTGTAGTTGGCGAAGAACTGTAGCTGGGTTCCATCAGGGAGAGTAGGTTTGGCTTTCCTCGCACCCTCCAGGATAGCCTGCGGGTCGGTGTACCATAGAAGCTTAAAGATCATGGTCCGCGGTCTTGAGGTGTTGTTGGAAAAGATTCTATGTGCTCTATCGATCTTCAAAGGAGTGCTGTGGGAATTCTTGAGCGCTGGAATCCAATTAGGCAGCATTTTCTGGAGGTAACCTCTTGGATCGTCGCCCTCAGCACCTGTCGGTAAGTTGACCAGCCACACGTTGTTTCTCCTGGATCTGTCCTCCAAGTCGTTTAACTTCTTCCATATCTTAGACACCTCTGCGAGACAGGAGTTAGTAACTTTCTCATTCCTGTGTAAGCTAACTCGAATGTTGTCTATTTTATTGAAGACTGTGTTAAATCTTTTAGCGTGAATGTCCGCTTGCTCCTTTAACGACCGGAGAAAGTTGCCATTCTCTGCCATTTGCTTCTGTATGGGGTCGAGAGCCTTTTCCAGCGACTCCCTTAGCATGTGGGCTACCGTTTCTTGCAGGAATTCCATTTCCATTGCCATTGTTTGTTTAATTAACATAGCTTTTTCTTCGGATGAATCGCTACCTTGTTGTCATCTGCTGGTATCTTGTTTCCTGGTTGAATTTGTATCTTTTTTTGAAGCCATGTCTTTAGTTAGATCTTTCTCCAACTCAACCTTGTATTAAGGCCGTCTATGAGCCCTGAAGAACTTGAAAAAGGAGGGTTGTATGTCAGCGCTCAGTGCCATGCTGCCATCTTGCCTTGTGCCTCACCGGAAGTCCTCTGATATTTGTAGTTCCCTTCTACATGCCTTTGTGCTCTACATCTGAAAATTGGTTGCATGAATTTAACTGGTAAGTGTAAATAGAAGAGGAATTTGTAAGGTGCATCAGGGATTGTTTCTCATAGCAGTCAATTACATAACCTGTCCAGGAATGGGATATTTTAGAATTGGTTATACTTTATTGTCGCCAAACAATTGGTACTAGAATGTACAATCAATACAGTGATATTTGATTTTGCGCTTCACACTCCCTGGATTACAAATATTAAATATTAAAAATATTTAAAATAGTTAAAATTAGTAAATATTAAAATTTTAAATTACAAATCATAAATAGGAAATAGAAAAATAGGAAGTAAGGTAGTGCAAAAAAACCGAGAGGCAGGTTTGGATATTTGGAAGATGCGGCCCAGATCCAGGTCAGGATCTGTTCAGCAGTCTTATCACAGTTGGAAAGAAGCTGTTCCCAAATCTGGCCGTACGAGTCTTCAAGCTTCTGAACCTTCTTCCGGAGGGAAGAGGGACGAAAAGTCTGTTGGCTAGGTGGGTCGTGTCCTTGATTATCCTGGCAGCACTGCTCCGACAGCGTGCGGTGTAAAGTGAGTCTACGGACGGAAGATTGGTTTGTGTGATCTGCTGCGCCATGTTCATGATCTTCCGCAGCTTCTTTCGGTCTTGGACAGGACAACTTCCGTACCAGGTTGTGATGCACCCTAGAAGAATGCTTTCTATGGTGCATCTATAAAAATTAGTGAGGATTTTAGGGGACAGGCCAAATTTCTTTAGTTTCTCAGGAAGTAAAGGCGCTGGTGGGCCTTCTTGGCAATGAACTCTGCTTGGATGGACCAAGTCAGGTCATTTGTGATATTGACCCCGAGGAACTTAAAGCTTTTGACCTGTTCCACTTGCGCACCACCAATGTAAATTGGGTCGTGCGGTCGGCTACTCCTTCTGAAGTCAACAACTAATTCCTTCGTCCCGCTGACGTTGAGGGATAGGTTATTATCTTCGCACCATGCCACCAGGTTCTTAATTTCCTCTCTGTACTCAAACTCATCATTACCCGAGATACAGCCGACAATTGTTGTGTCATCAGCAAACTTATATATTGAGATTGATGGAAACTTGGCTACACAATCATGGGTGTACAGTGAGTACAGCGGGTACAGCGAGTTATGTATAATAAGGTAGGATTAATAACAAATCTTGGGGTTAGAATCCTCTAGGAAGCTATGAGGATCTTGTCTGTTGTGTAGCTGGATGGGTGGAATCCACTCCATATTTTGAGAACAATTCTTCAGCCACTAGCAGGAAGACGCAGATTTGCATTGTATACTACATGGTCATATCATCACACAAATCTTCTCCATCGTTCTTCACTGGAATGGTAACAAGTCCAAAAGCTTCCTACTGCAGTGAAACTAGTCTGCAGAACAAATGGGAACCTTTCAAACTTCATTGCTTCCCAATTGGAGTACAAAAATACTTCAGATTAATATGCAGCTGGGGAGATGATGAAATAGAGAGGGAGGGGGTGGGCTTTAGCCTTCTGAGACTTTGCATCCATTTCTTAAGCAGGTGGATTACGTGAAAGTTAGATAAGACAGATGAAGTAAGTAAGGATGAAGGAAGAATTTTGATGGTGGTAGTACAATCTAAATAGACTTTCAAAACTTTTTCATGAAGATCCTTGTAAAAGGTTGGTTAGGCCTGAGACGATGGTCTCTCTTATGCATCAACATTCCTAGGGTCAATGCTATTTAATGTATATGTCCTGTTAGCACTTGACACTCCAAAATATAATACACCACAAGTGTAATAGATCAGCGGTCCCCAACAACCGGGCCGCAAGGCAAGCGCTACCGGGCCGTGAGGAAACGATATGATTTGGCGATATGAGTCAGCTGCACCTTTCCTCATTCCCTGTCACGCCCACTGCTGAGCTTGAATGCACGCGAGATCATTACACGCGCGTCATCCATGTCAGCCCAAGAAGGAGATCAACTCCTCAAGCTTGCAAATGACGGCGGGCTGAAAAGTATGTTTGACATAATATCTCTGCCGGCATTCTGGATCAAAGTCAAGGGTGAATATCCTGAGATAGCCACGGAAGCACTGAAAACGTTGCTTCCATTTCCAACATATCTCTGCGATGAATGCAACGAAAGCTAAATTGCGGAATAGACTGGACATCACTCCTCGATGGCACCGTCTTGTTGCAGGAAAACAAGTCCAGGGCTCCCAGTGATTCAGCGATATTGGTGTGTTGCAATGATTTTATATGTTCATACGGGGAAAATATGTGCTGTGTGTTTCATATCCAAACGTTACTTAAAACGTTATGATGCTATTGACTTACTTATATAACCATATAACAATTACAGCACGGAAACAGGCGATCTCTGCCCTTCTAGTCCATGCCAAACGCTACTCTCACCTCGTTCCACCGACCTGCACTCAGCCCATAACCCTCCATTCCTTCCCTGTCCACATAGCTATCCAATTTAACTTTAAATGATAATATCGAACCTGCTTCTGCCACTTCTACTGGAAGTTCATTCAACACTTACTTCAAGCTCTCCTGTCCTCCCCTGATAACTGATTTATCACTATATTCATGTGAGGAAAATATGCGGTGTGTTTAATATTAAATTCGTTAGATAAACCCTTTTAGAAACAAAATTGAGTGTATTAGCCACTTATCACCGATATTCCGGTCGTGATTAACTACCCCACCCCGCATGAACAGAATCACCAAAAACGATTTGTAAAAAAAAATCGGCACGTGCAAGTCACGCATGCGCACTGGTGCCCGCGCAAGGCTTCATGGTCATTGTAGTCTTTTCGGGGTAAACACAACTTATTTGACTGCTACTCTTGTCCGTTGGCAACCACCCCTCCCCCCCCCCACCCCGGTCAGCCGGTCCGCAAGAATATTGTCAATATGAAACCGGTCCGCAGTGCAAAAAGGGTTGGGGACCCCTGTAATAGATCACACATACTTGGATTAAATACCATCTATCACTTTTCCACCGAGCTTTTCAACCAATCTATAACTCTGTATACTTTCACAACCTTCTTGGCTATCTGCTATTCCATTTGTTGGTGTTTTCAGCAAACTTATATTTTCATCCAAGTCAATGACATATATGTAATTTTAAAATAATAATGTTCTCACTACCAAACCCTATGGCACACCACATAAAATCATCCCTGAACCTGAACCACTACTCGTCAGCCTTGTATTACCAAGCCAATTTTAGATCCAGTTTGTCAAATCGTCTTGGATCTCACGTGCTTTGGAGAGTTAATTCTTGAATGTTGACACAAATATTTTTAAAATCTGCTGCATTTCATGAACTGTTGCTCCACTCGCTTTTTCTCTCTGCAATTTTTTTTTGAAATTTGTGACAATTATTGATGCATTGAAATTAAATTAAATGTAGGCTTGGAGGGAGAATTTGTTCAGTTTTCTGTAACTACCAGGAAATAGAGAGAAGTGAGGCAATCTACTTGAAGTCTGAAGGCAGATTTAATACTGCACGTTATATGTGCCCTGTACAGCAATCGTAAGTGGCTTCCATTGCTCATACTGACTCAAGTGATGAATTGGAAACTTCAGTATTATTCTTCAGCTCTTGTAGAAACAGTTTATTTATTTTAAATCCTTCAGCTGTTAAACTTTCATTGTTTTATCTTTTCAACCTTTTCATGTCCTGACTGACAATGTTGCTCTTATGAGGGGATTTATTGGAAAGGCCTCATTTTGCAAGTAATCCTGCACAGTATATTAAGGTCAGAATATCAGGTTTAGAAGATTATTAGCTCAAAAATCATAAAATGGTTGGAAGTATTAGGCATGGAATACAAGGCTGTAACCTCTTTTCAAGGATTGAAATTACTCTGCTTAAACTTCTCACAATTTACGATATCATTTGAAGAGATTACCATCTGGAGATCACTTTAGAAACATTATTCTTTACAGTAAGTGCTGTATGGTTCTTGGGAGTATTTCTATCAGCAACAATTGTGATCATAATAGGCTGCATTTTAATTCTATGATGTAAAGTGAATGGTCAAGGAAGGAAGTAAAAATGCTGAGAACAAAGCCAAATTTTCTGTAAATTTCATTGAAAACATATTTTTGAAGGATATTCTGGAGTTCCTTATTTCAGTGTGACAATTTAATTTGGGAGTCATCTTAGCTATAAACTCATTGTATAACCTGAGGGAATCACTAAGAAATAAAAACAGAAGTAGACCATTTAGCTCCTTGCACCTGATCTACCACTCAACAAGATGATAGTTGATATACCTCCTAAAGACTATTTATCAGCATATCTTCCTTAAGCAGTACTGTCACCCTCATCATTTAATCAAAGACAAACGATCTTATAGAATTAAAAATCAAACTAAGCTAAATTAGCAAAATAATGAACAGTAATTGTGTTGGCACGTGGCCAAGTGATCTGAAGGTTGCTAGTTCGAGCCTTGGCTGAGGTAGCGTGTTGTGTCCTTGAGCAAGGTACTTAACCACACATTGCTCTGCGACAACACCGGTGTCAAGCTGTATGGGTCCTAATGCCCTTCCCTTGGACAACATTGGTGGTGTGGAGAGGGGAGACTTGCAGCATGGGCAACTGCTGGTCTTCCATACAACCTTGCCCAGGCCTGCGCCCTGGAAACCTTCCAAGGCACAAATCCATGGTCACATGAGACTAACGGATGCCTAGTAAAGAGTAATTAGTATTCAAATTAGCATAATTAAGTGGTTAACAAGAAAAAAAAGTCATACCTGGCCCACTCTCTCTCAATTAAACTGAACTAAGAGAAAGCGTGAATACGCAATTATACTCATTTGCTTCTACCACACCCCAACCCATGTGACAAATGACCGAAACCCATAATAAACGTGCAACACAATACAAACAGAAAATAGAGATATGGCTCCCATACTCCACCTTAAGTATACCCAATGACTTGGTCTCCACAGCCATTATGGCAATAAATTCCATAGATTCACCACTTTCTGGCAAAAGAAATTCCTCCTCATCGCTGTTTTAAATGAATGTCCTTCTACTCTGAGGCTGTGCCCTCTCGTCCCACTACTGCAAATATCTTCTCTACATGCACTTTATTTAGGTCTTTTAATATTCAATATGTTTCAATGAGACCCCACCACCTCAGTCTTCTAATCTCCAGTGAGCACAGACCCAGCGCCATTAAACACTCCTCAGATACATTCCCAGGATCATTCTCATGAATCTCCTCTGGCTCCTCTCCAATGCCAGCACATCTTTTCTTAGAGATGGAGCCCAAAACTGCTCACAGTATTCCAAATATGGTCTATCTCCTTACAAAGCCTCAGCATTACATCCTTGCTTTAATATTCTAGTCCTCTTGAAATGAATACTAACATTGCATAATATGCAATGTGACATACAATGGTATCAGATTATGCAAAAATAATATTATTGAATATGAAGCTGTTAACAACAATTTCCATAGAGCTTTCCATTGTGGATCACTTCCATTCTGGAAATATAGCTTCTCAGGTAGTTGATGGTGTCAGTGTGGGAGCAATGGGTGGAGGTGGCTGATGGGATGGAAAGGCGGGCAGTTTGTGAGGTTGCGCACTACTGCCACTGCTTAGCCAGGGCTTCTGTGTTCTATCATCTCAAGATTCACAATACCACTCTGTAAGCTTCTTTTCCATTTGAAGAGGTCATGTACTATACATTTCTAGAAATCAGTAGCACAGTACCAAATCCCAAGCTATCCGAAAAGACAAAAGAGAAGTAAAGAGGTCTAGAGAGAAAACTCTAGTCCTCAGGGCAAAGGCAGTGGAATTCATGGCTGTCACATGTAATGTGATTAAAATCCCAAAGGAAAGATCATGTCAACACAACATGCTGCCATTAGTCCTCTGCCCTTAAAATGAATATGGACAATGGATTCTTGTCTGTGCAGATTCTAGACTATACGTCAACATTTTTCCCACCACTTTTGCATTCCTTTTTTAAAGGAAGGATTTCCTTTGAGTTTGTATTTCCTGGAAGGAGGACATGTCAGCACACCCCCTTCAGCCCTCTTAACTTCTATATGATACTCCACAACCTTCCTATTCTCCCTCTGCCACCACCAGCTAGCTTCAAGCTTAATAAGCTTAAAAGTTTTCTTTTTTGCCTGACTCAGCATCCTTAAAGTGTTCAACAAGGTATTCATGGCTATCAACATACAGCAGAATCCCAAACATCCCTTCCTACACACTCACTAATCATTTGCAGGTTCAGGGAGATTGGGAATATCCGTTCACTGCTCCCATCAGGTCTCGTCAAATATCATAAACTTGAGAAATGTACTTACTGCTCCTTCAGCCCTAATGAGAAGGGAAAGATTTAAATGGGACCTGAGGGACAACTCCTTCACACAGAGAGTGATATGTGTATGGAATATGCCAGAGAAAGCAGCTGAGGCAGGTACATAACAACATTTTAAAGACAGACAGCCACGTACATGGATAGAAAAGGTTTAGAGTAATGTGAGCCAAATGCAGGTATGGGACTAATTTAGATGGGTGTCTTGATCAGCAGGGACCAAAGTTGGGCTGAACAGATTGTTGCTGTGTTGTATTACTGGTGCTACCAAGTTTCTGACTCCTTAGCTTGTTTCCCAACCGTTAAAGTTATTGATATTATTAACTATTCTGCGACCTACTCTTGCAAATATGTTAACATCCCTCTCAAAACTGTACACTTGACCCTCCCTCCCTTACATACTCATCCCATTTCCTCTTCTTGAACATCCTGCTGCCCCACAAGTATGTGTTCAGCTTCTAAATAAGTCCATGCTTCAGCAGTGCCATGGTCTCAAAAAGCCTCTAATCAAAGTCAGTAATGCCATCGAAGTGACCATGGCAAAAGTACTCAACTGCTCGTCATTCTCAACAATTTCACTGAAAAGGTTGAACAAACCTTCTTCATCTAACGCTGCTACAGCAGGGTCAAATGGCTTTTGCTTCATTTAATATTTGTCTCTGTGACCTCAGCCTGAATTTCTTCAGCAGAACTACATAGTTTCAATCTATCAATTTACTTTATAGTGCACTGATCCCATATTGGAGCTGCTTTCTGCTCTTGCCCAGAACCAGAAAATCTCTTCAGCCTTGCTACCATTTTCCATGTTCCATCTTCTGCAGTGCGGAACAGTGAAATCAATGCCCAAGTAAAGATATTAAAAAGGTTCATGCAAGCAATACCTAACGGAATTAAATAAAATAGTTTACATAAATTTATTCCACTACAGAAACAATTAGTACAGTACCAAACACCATATCATAAATCTTAAAATTTTACTTTATCATCTCTCCTTTAACCTACAATATATTTTCTTTATTTTCATTCATTATGCCTACTGTGTTACAATAAGTCAAAAATAAATTGTCATTTCCAAGAAGGATGTATTCGATGCAGGCTGATAAAGAACGACATACCTAAAAGCAAATACAAAGCAGGGTCCTACTAACATTCACAGCCACTTGAGATTCATTCTTTTTAAAGACACCACCACAAGCACTGAATTGAATTACTGCAGTACTTCTCAAGACATCCAAGTGAGGCATGATTTTCTCGTGACAAACATTCCTTTGTATTTGAAAAGTTATATACTCTCAAGTAACATCGTGGGCGAGTCTAGAACCAGAAGGCACAGCCTCAGAATAGAGGGGTGTCCATTTAGAACACAGATAAGAAGGAATTTCTTTAGCCAGAGGGCAGTGAATCTGCGAATTCATTGCCAAAGGCAGCTGTGGAGGCCAAGGAATTGAGTATATCATTGGACAACAAAGATTTTCCTTCCTGAATACTTTTGGGCTTATCTTATGGATTTTTGGGCTGCTGTTCATGAAAATCACCATTAAATTTCCTTATCAAGCACAATTTTTAAAATCAGCTGTATGTGTTATTTCAATTAATAATTCAAGTCAATTAAAACGTAGCCCACAATATAAGTTGAAAAGTTTTCTATTTTGTCCAGGCATTTCTGGCGGTGCTTAGGCAGGGTGGATGCTGCATGGCAGGACAGGCTTTAGAAAGTCTATAAAATCATCACGCACACATTGTGTTTACATGTATATCAGTTTATGATCACGCTGATGCTCAAAGAATATTGTGTGTACTCATTATGATAAAGTAATTGTATTTTCAGGAGTACTTGTGACAACAAAATGTCTTGGCAAGGTTGCAACAGCCGAAAGACTATCTGTTATATCTGTGGTGAGCATACACTTAAATCTCAAAGACAGACGGTGACCCCTCATATTAAGAAAGCCTATGAGCTCTACCTTGGGTGTAAAATTGACGACCAAGACAAAGCCTGAGCTCCTCACACCTGTGGCGCAACTTGCACTGTCAATCCTAGAACTTGGCTCAGAGGCATTCAGAATTCAATGCCGTTCGCTATCCCTATGATATGACGAGAGCAGAAGGATCATGTGACAGACTGCTACTTCTGTTTGACCAGTGTGTCTGGTTTCTCTACCACAAACAAGAAATTTATTGAATACCCCAGTCTCCCTTCAGCCAGGAGACCTGTGCCACATGACGATAGTCTTCCAGTATCAAAACCATCAGAGATATGGAGTCTGGAGGAGGCAGACATGGATGCCATGATGCATGAGCTAGGAATGGTAAAAAACACTGACACTGATACAGATTTTGAACCCTTTATGTCAGGTGAGCCTCATCTGATATCTCAATTTGAGTTAAATGGCCTGGTCAGAGCCTCGGGTTTGTCAAAGCCAAAAACAGAATTACTGAGTTCAAACCTACAAGGATAGAGTCTGCTGTCACCAGGCACAAAAAATTCTGTGAGGTATTTTGATATTTAAGACAGATGATTCCCAGAATAACTGATGCCAAGATTAAGGATGGCATTTTTGTTGGTCCACAAATCAAACAGGTTATCAATGACAGGCAATTAGAAGAGCTTCTAGTGGGACCACAGAAAATTGCATGGAAGGCATCCAAGGATGTTGTTGAAAACTTTCTTGGCAATTACAGAGCACCATACCACATGCAGCTCGATGATAACATGCTTCAACCATAGAAAACCATGAAGTGCAACATGTCTCAAAAGATACATTTTCTGCATTCCCTGCAAATCTTGGTGCTGTCAGTGATGAGCATGGTGAAAGGCTTCACCAGGACACTGGGGTCATGGAGAAACAGTATCAGGGCAACTGGAATCCATCAGTGCTGGCTGACTGTTGTTGGACATTTAAACGAGAAGCCTCATGCACTGAGTGCAAGAAAAAATCATCAACAAAACATTTTTAGCTTAGTTTATCCATTGCAAAGCATCAGCATCATTATGCAATTAACACATTATATTCAAAAAAAGTTGATTTCTTGTTTTCCCAAATTCCTATGTGATACAAGTAGAAAATATATTTGTGTTCAGCTTCTAGCAACTTATCACAATCACAAAAAATTCTGAGGAAGCAACACTTTTGAAAAAATTTGCTGTCCGGTGTATTTAAATCAGAAATTGATAGGTTCTTGGTTAGCCAGCGCATCAAGGGTTATGAAGATAAGGCAGGAAAATGTGGTTGAGAGGGATAATAAATCAGCCAAGATGGAATGGCGAACAGACTTGATAGGCCGAGTGGCCTAATTCTGTTCCTACATCTTATGGTCTTAAAAAGAGTTAAAATGAAATTATTTAATACTTCCCTTACGCAAATCCCACCTATTATTTCAGTATTGCATCCAATTATCTCAACAATAAATCATGGAAACACAAATCAAATCATTTTACTTTCATTATTACGATAAAGTCATATAAACAAAATATTTTGGAAAGCTACAGCCCAAGGAATTAGAAGTGTCAAAGTCATGGACAAGAAACTATGAAAGGCAGAAAGTAAATAATGGTAAATGGTTGCTTTTCATACTGGAGAATGGTTAACAACAGTGGTCCCTTAGAGCAGTGATTCCCAACCACGGGGTCGGAAAGCATGTGCTAAAGGGCTGCAAGGAAACAATATGATTTGGCGATATGCAACGATATGAGTCAGCTGCACCTTTCCTCATTCCCTGTCACGCACTGTTGAACTTGAACACCCCCCCCCCCCGACCCCGTCAGCCAGTACGCAAGAATATTGTCAATATTAAACCGGTCTGCGGCACTAAAAAGGTTGGCGACCCTTGCCTTAGAATGAGTACACCACAAAAAGAACTAGATGGGCTGCCAGAATTGGCAAACAAATACAGCTGAAATTTAATAAAGTCAAGTGATACACTTCGGCAGGAAAAGATAAGAAGAGAAAATATAGGTTTTACATCACTGTTCTTAAGAGTGTGCAATGACAGAGTGACCCGCGTACATATAAACTTGCATCACTGTAGATGGCAGGAAGTGTAGAGAAAGTGATTGGTAAAGATTATGCAATCCCAAATTTAACAAATATATGTATAGCATACAAAAGCAGGGAAGAGTAGCTGACAAATAAAATGCTACTTAAGACACATATGAGATTTACTAAAATAGTTTCAAGGATAAGGAATCTTAGCTATAAAGTTAGACCACGGAAGCTCAGGTTGTTCTCCTCAGATAAAGGAGGTTGGGAAAGTACAAAGACCATGATAAAGAAAGAGTAAACAGAGGAAAGGTGTTCTCAACAGAGGACTGTTAAAGGTCAAAAGCAGCTGGTCTGATTGCTGTGCAGTGGAGGCTGGTTCGATCAATTCCCGGTCAAAGTCCAGCTTACCGTCAAGGATATGTCAGCTCAGGTTCAATGAAAAATGTGTTTGCAGCAGCATCACAGGATATAGCATCATACACAATAAAGTATAAACATAAAAACAATCTTTACAAGAAAGAACACAATTCTGGTCCCATGTCTTATGGTCTATCGTCTCAATTAGAAAACAATATATAAAATCCAATTTAGTGCAAAGTGATCAAAGCAGTCAGAGTATTGATAATCTGCAGTGATTAGTGTTGTGCCAGTTGGTTCAAGAACCAAATGGTTGAAAGAAAGCAGCTAATTGTGAACTTAAACATGAGGAAATCTGCAGATGCTGGAATTTCAAGCAACACACATAAAAATTGCTGGTGAACGCAGCAGGCCAGGCAGCATCTATAGGAAGAGGTACGGTCGACGTTTTGGGCTGAGACCCTTCGTCAGAACTAACTGAAAAATGAGATAGTAAGAGATTTGAAAGTGGGAGGGGGAGGGGGAGATCCAAAATGATAGGAGAAGACAGGAGGGGGAGGGATGGAGCCAAGAGCTGGAAAGTTGATCGGCAAAGGGGATATGAGAGGATCATGGGACAGGAGGCCTAGGGAGAAAGAAAGGGGGAGGGGGGAAGCCCAGAGGATGGGCAAGGAGTATAGTGAGAGGGACAGAGGGAGAAAAAGGAGTGAGAGAGTAAAAGAGTAATAATAATAATAAATAAATAAATAATGGATGGGGTACGAAGGGGTGAAGGGGCATTAGCAGAAGTTAGAGAAGTCAATGTTCATGCCATTAGGTTGGAGGCTACCCAGACGGAATATAAGGTGTTGTTCCTCCAAACTGAGTGTTGCTTCATCTTGACAGTAGAGGAGGCCGTGGATAGACATACCAGAATAGGAATGGGATGTGGAATTAAAATGTGTGGCCACTGGGAGATCCTGCTTTCTCTGGCAGACAGAGTGTAGGTGTTCAGCAAAACGATCTCCCAGCCTGCGTCGGGTCTCGCCAATATATAGAAGGCTGCATCAGGAGCACCAGACGCAGTATATCACCCCAGCCAACTCACAGGTGAAGTGTCGCCTCACCTGGAAGGACTGTCTGGGGCCCTGAAAAGTGGTGAGGGAGGAAGTGTCAGTGCATGTGTAGCACTTGTTCCGCTTACAAGGAAAAGTGCCAGGAGGGAGATTGGTGGGATGGGATGAGGGGGACAAATGGACAAAGGAGTTGCGTAGAAAGCAGGGGGTGGGGAGGGAAAGATGTGCTTAGTGGTGGGATCCCATTGGAGGTGGCAGAAGTTACGGAGAATAGTATGTTGGACCCGGAGGCTGGTGGGGTGGTAGGTGAGGACAAGGGGAACCCTATTCCTAGGGAGGTGGCGGGAGAATGGAATGAGAGCAGATGCGCATGAAATGGGAGAGATGCATTTGAAAGCAGAGTTGATGGTGGAGGAAGGGAAGATCCTTTCTTTAAAAAAGGAGGACATCTCCTTCGTCCTGGAATGAAAGGCCTCATCCTGAAAGCAGATGTGGCGGAGACGGAGGAATTGCGAGAAGGGGATGGCATTTTTGCAAGAGACAGGGTGAGAAGAGGAATAATCCAGGTAGCTGTGAGAGTCCGTAGGCTTATAGTAGACCTCAGTAGATAAGTTGTCTCCAGAGATAGAGACAGAAAGATCAAGAAAGGGGAGGGAGGTGTCGGAAATGGACCAGGTAAACTTGAGGGCAGGGTGAAAGTAGGAGGCAAAATTAATGAAGTCAACGAGCTCAGCATGCGTGCAGGAAGCAGCGCCAATGCATTTGTCAGTGTAGCAAAGGAAATGGGGGACAGATACCAGTATACACTTGGAAGATGGATTGTTCCACAAAGCCAACAAGAAGGCAGGCATAGCTGGGACCCATATGGGTGCCCATGGCTACACCTTTAGTTTGGAGGAAGTGGGAGGAGCCAAAGGAGAAATTATTAAGATAAGGACTAATTCCACTAGACGGAGCAGAGTGGTGGTAGAGGGGAATTGGTTAGGTCTGGAATCCAAAAAGAAGTGGAGAGCTTTGAGACCTTCCTGGTGGGGGATGAAAGTATAGGGACTGGACATCCATGGTGAAAATAA
This sequence comes from Mobula hypostoma, assembly GCF_963921235.1. NCBI lineage: Eukaryota > Metazoa > Chordata > Chondrichthyes > Myliobatiformes > Myliobatidae > Mobula > Mobula hypostoma. The sequence continues at coordinate 88,746,241 of NC_086105.1, read as the reverse complement.
AGTGGTGGGGTCCAGGGAACTTAAAATCATCGAAAAAATTCAGAGTGTGAGAAGTGTCACGAACATAGGTGGGAAGGGATTGAACAAGGGGGAAAAGAAGTGTCAAGGTATGCAGAAATGAGTTCGGTGGGGCAGGAGCAAGCTGTGACAATGGGTCTACCTGGACAGGTAGGTTGTGGATCTTGGGTTGGAAATAGAAACAGGAAGTGTGGGGTGTGGGAACTATAAGGTTGGTAGCAGTGGGTGGGAGATCCCCTGAGTGGATAAGGTTGATGATGGTGTGGGAGACAATGGCTTGGTGCTTCTTAGTGGGGTCAAGATTGAGGGGTAAATAAGAGGAGGTATCCGCGAGTTGCCGCGAGCTATCCTACGCTCTGTCCACCAGAGAAAGCAGTATCTCCCAGTGGCCACACATTTTAATTCCACATCCCATTCTCATTCTGATATGTCTATCCACGGCCTCCTCTACTGTCAAGATGAAGCCACACTCAGACTGGAGGAACAACACCTTATATTCCGTCTGGGTAGCCTCCAATCTGATGGCATGAACAATGACTTCTCTAACTTCCGTTAATGCCCCTCCTCCCCTTCGTACCCCATCCCTTATTTATTTATTATTACCTTTTTTCCCCTCTCTCTCTCCCTTTTTCTCCCTCTGTCCCTCTCACTATACTCCTTGCCCATCCTCTGGGCTTCCCCCCTCCCCCTTTCTTTCTCCTTAGGCCTCCCATCCCATGATCCTCTCATATCCCTCTTGCCAATCAACTTTCCAGCTCTTAGCTCCATCCCTTCCCCCTACCGTCTTCTCCTATCATTTCGGATCTCCCCCTCCCCCTCCCCCTTTCAAATCTTTTACTATCTCTTCTTTCAGTTAGTCCTGACAAAGGGTCTCAGCCCGAAATGTCGACTGTACCTCTTCCTAGAGATGCTGCCTGGCCTGCTGTGTTCACCAGCAATTTTTAATTGTGAACTTAGGTCTCCAGACTTCTGTACCTCCTCTCCTGTGGTAGCTGACAGATGACAATAAGTCCTGGATGGTGGGAAACTTTGATTCTGGGTGTTGCTTTCTTGAAGTGGCACCTCCTGTAGATATAACCACTGGTAGCAAATGATGTGCCACGGATGTACTTGGCAGAGTCCACTACATGGTCGTGGTGGTTGGGAGCAGAGAAGAGGGCATGAAGAGAGGGAAAGCTTTAACGCTGTACAAAAAATAAATCACGAACGTGAGGACACACTATTTATGCAGAAGATAATTATGGCCTATGAGTGAATAAAATAAGTGTCTGACTGTGAGCGTTGGAAACAAAAGGTGTGTATATATTAAATAGTTAAATCAAAATAAGTAGTGCAAAAAAGACATTTCAAAAAGTAGTGGGGTAGTGTTCATGGGTTTAATGTCCATTTAGAAATTGGATGGCCGATTGGAAGAAGCTGTTCTTGAATCACTGAGTGTAAATTAATAAATTAAATGAGAATTCAAATTTAAAAATAATCCCCTTGATCACAAAATCCTTAATTGCATGGAAATACAAAAGGAAGAACAGGAGGAGAGCCTCTGCTCTGTCATTACTTGCTGCTTTGATGCTGACCAATTGTCCTTATCAACACCTATTCTGGCTTAAAATACAAAACTACAAAACCAATATTATTAACATTTTGAAAAATTTCTCCCACACTTCAAGTACCAATGAGTACTGGAAAACTCACTTTCCATCAGAGATCGTAAGTGTGAAATCAAGACTAATCAGCCTACCATTTCACCCATTTCACATATGAAATGTTCCTCAATTAAGGGCACCTGATCTGTACACAATGTACAGAAGCAGACTATCAAGGCCACTACCTAATTAGAGCATGAAATCTACAAATCCACACTCAAATTCTTTTGCGATAAAGGTCGCAAATATTTTCCTAATTGCTTCCTGTCTGTAAATCATGCACAAGGACATCCACGAACCTCCGAAAATCAACACCATAGCACTTTCTCTGCCTTGCTACTTTTTCTGCAAATATGATTTTCACATTTTTATAAATTACCGTATATTCCTACTGTCATTTTCTGGCCCATTAACTTAATCTGTTTCAATATCTCTGAAGACTTTACATTCCCTTTTTACTCCACACTGCCACACAGTTTTATTTCAACAAACTTGGATACATTATACATAATTCCTGAGACCAAATACTGGCACAGACTGTGAATAGATAGGGTCCCAGCACCAATGATACTAATCACACACTCCCAATTTAAATATGATCCATTTATTCTGAATCTATTTTCTATTCATTAAGCAATACTTAATAACACTCTAATTTTGTTTAATAAACTTTTGTATGGCATCTGAATGAATGTCTCTCAAAAGTCCGTAAACACATCATCAGCTACCTCCTTTTTGTCTACTCTGCTGCTTTTAACCTTAAAAATTCCAGATATGTCAACATCGTTTTCCTTTCTTAAATTCATGCAGACTCTGCCCAATTCAGTTATTATTTTTAAGTGCTCTGTTATCCCTTTCTCAAAAATAAATTCCAACATCTGCTCCATTACTGATGTCAGGCTAACTGTTCAAAACTTCCCTGTTTCCCCTCTTCCTTAAATAGCTACCTTTTGCTGTTTTCCTATTTGTGGGAACTTCTGGAGAATTTTGAAAAATGACAACTAGTGCAACATTATCTCATTAGCTATCTCATTCAAATTCAGTTCTTGCTCATGGTGTCCTATAAATTTACATCTTTTCCACCCCAGTGATTTCTCTGAATTCTTCTTTAACTCTAGACTTGTAGCTTTCCATTATTTCCAGGAAGCTGCCTATGTGGGAAAGTGTGTGGTCATGCACTTCAGTAGAAGAGATAAAGCCATAGACTATTTTCTAAATGGGAAGTGAATTCAGAAATCGCAATGGCAAAAGGACTTGGGACTCCTAGTGCAGGATTCCTAAAGGTTAGCTTGCAGGTTGAATCAGCAGTAAGGAAGGCAAATGCAAAGTTTCATTTCAAGAGGACTAAAATATAAAAGCAAGGGTATAATGCTGAAGCTTTATAAGACATAGGTCAGACCATATTTGGAGTATTGTGAACAGTTTTTGGCCCCATATCTAAGAACGGATGTGCTGACAACAGTGAAGGTCCAGAGGAGATTTACAAGAATGATACCAGGAATGAAAGGGTTAACATAGGAGAAGCATTTGAAGGCTTGGGGCCTGTAATCCCCGGAGATTAGAAGAATGAGGGGGACATCTCATTCAAACATACCGAACATTAAAGGGCCGAGATAGAGTGGACATAAGAGAGGAATTTTAATTAGTGGGAGAGTCTAGGACCAGAGGGCACAACCTCAGAATTGAGGTGAGGAGGAATTTCTTCAGCCAGAGGGTGGTGAATCTGTGAAATTCATTACCAGAGAACTGTGGAGGCCAAGTCATTGGATTAATCTAAAGTGGAGGTTTATTAAGTATGTACTTAGTAAGGGCATCAAAGGTTATGGTGAAAAAGGCAATTGAATGGGGTTGAGAGGGAAAATAAATCAACAGAGAATGGCAAAGCAGATTCGATCAAATGGCCTAATTCTGCCCCTATGTCTTCTATATTCTATACCTGGGGCGGCACAATAGCACAGTGGTTAGCGTTTAGCATAATGCTATATCAGCACCAATGACCTGGGTTCAAGTCCATTCACTGTCTATAAGGAGTTTGCTCATTCTCCCCGCGACTGCGTTGTTTCCTCTGGGTGATCCGATTTCTGGCATCCTGATGTATACATCTTTGCTAATTTATTCTAATCAGACAATCATGCGGCAGCAACTCAATGAATAAAAGCATGCAGACACAGTCAAGAGATTCAGTTGCTGTATAGACCAACCATCAGAAATGTGATCTAAGTGACTTTGACTATGGAATGATTGTTGCTGCCAGACAGGGTGGTTTGAGTATCTCAGAAACAGCTGGTTTCCTGGGATTTTCACCAACAAGTCTCGAGAGTTTATAAAAGAATTTTGTGAAAAACAAAAAACATCCATGTAAGTGAAAACATCTTGTTATAGAGACAGGTCAGAGGAGAATAGCCAGACTAATTCAAGCTGACTGTAAGGCAACAATATCTCAACGTGTGAAGAAGAGCATCTCCGAAAACACAAGATGTTGAACGTTGAAGTTGATGGGCTACAGCAGCAGAACATCATAAAAATACATTCAGCGGCCTCAGATTGTACCTAATAAAGTAGCCACTAAGTGTAGTTTCATAATCTAACATTGCTACTCATGCTTCATGCCTTTACCATTTATTTTATTTAGATTTATGATTTTGCTTTCAGATCGAAGTAAATTACTTTCAATCATATTCCATTACTGTTCTCCAAGGCTCCTTAATTATTAAGTTAGCAATTTTTGTAATGCACAGCACTAGATCTAAAACAGATAAATTTTGATCCACTTCTCTGCACTCCATGAACTTGTCCTGCACATTATTACTGCTAATTTGACTTGCCCAATTTGTAGGTAGATTAAAGTCTCCTATATTTATGGTCCAACACCCTTACATGCTCCTCTGATTTCCTGTTTACACTATGATCTGCAGTACTTTAGATCTATACACAACTTTGACCAATGTCTTCTGCCCCTTGCTGTATCTTGGCTCCACCCAAACTACTTGATTTTCTGAAAAGCGATTTGTCCCCATTCTTTATCAAATACAATTATATCAAACCCAACCTATATTCTTTACCATTTTAGCAACTTACTCTGAAAGACAAGGATCCTGGAATGTTAATTCCCAAACTTGGTCACTTTGAAAACATATCTTTGCAAAAAGGCTGTAAGATTTCACACATTAATTTCAATTTGTACTACCAGGAAAATTATACACTTTACCAGATCAAATTCAATTCATAGCATTACTTAAAGCAAAAATATTGCAGAACAATCAGAAGATTCCCAGAAAAGAAATCAAACTATAGCTGAGTATATACTACAAAGATAAAATAAACACTGTGCAGAAAATGAAACTGTTAGAAACATAGAAAATAGGTGCAGGAGTAGACCATTCGGCCCTTCGAGCCTGCACCGCCATTCAGTATGATCATGGCTGATCATCCAACTCAGAACCCTGTACCAGCCTTCTCTCCATACCCCCGATCCCTTTAGCCACAAGGGCCATATCTAACTCCCTCTTAAATATAGCCAATGAACTGGCCTCAACTGTTTCCTGTGGCAGAGAATTCCACAGATTCACCACTCTCTGTGTGAAGAAGTTTCTCCTCATCTCGGTCCTAAAAGGCTTCCCCTTTATCCTCAAACTGTGACCCCTCGTTCTGGACTTCCCCAACATCGGGAACAATCTTCCTGCATCTAGCCTGTCCAATCCCTTTAGGATTTTATATGTTTCAATAAGATCCCCCCTCAATCTTCTTAATTCCATAGAGTATAAGCCTAGTCGATCCAGTTTTTCATCATATGAAAGTCCTGCCATCCCAGGAATCAATCTGGTGAACTTTCTTTGTACTCCCTCTATGGCAAGGATGTCTTTCCTCAGATTAGGGGACCAAAACTGCACACAATACTCCAGGTGTGGTCTCACCAAGGCCTTGTACAACTGCAGTAGAATCTCCCTGCTCCTGTACTCGAATCCTCTTGCTATGAATGCCAGCATACCATTCCCCTTTTTCACCGCCTGCTGTACCTGCATGCCCACTTTCAATAACTGGTGTATAATGACACCCAGGTCTCGTTGCACCTCCTCTTTTCCCAATCGGCCACCATTCAGATAATAATCTGTTTTCTTCTTTTTGCCACCAAAGTGGATAACCTCACATTTATCCACATTAAATTGCATCTGCCATGAATTTGCCCACTCACCTAACCTATCCAAGTCACCCTGCATCCTCTTACCATCCTCCTCACAGCTAACACTGCCGCCCAGCTTCCTGTCATCGGCAAACTTGGAGATGCTGCATTTAATTCCCTCATCTAAGTCATTACTATATATTGTAAACAACTGGGGTCCCAGCACTGAGCCTTGCGGTACCCCACTAGTCACTGCCTGCCATTCTGAAAAGGTCCCGTTTATTCCCACTCTTTGCTTCCTGTCTGCCAACCAATTCTCTATCCACATCAATACCATACCCCCAATACCGTGTGCTTTAAGTTTGCACACTAATCTCCTGTGTGGGACCTTATCAAAAGCCTTTTGAAAATCCAACTATACCACATCCACTGGTTCTCCCCTATCCACTCTACTAGTTACATCCTCAAAAAATTCTATGAGATTCATCAGAGATGATCTTCCTTTCACAAATTCATGCTGACTTTGTTCGATGATTTCACCGCTTTCCAAATGTGCTGTTATCACACCTTTGATAACTGACTCTAACATTCTCCCCACCACTGATATTAGGCTAACGGGTCTATAATTCCCCGGTTTCTCTCTCCCTCCTTTTATAAAAAGCAGGGTTACATTCGCCACCCTCCAATCCTCAGGAACTAGTCCAGAATCGAAAGAGTTTTGAAAAATTATCACTAATGCATCCACTATTTCTTGGGCTACTTCCTTAAACACTCTAGGATGCAGACCATCTGGCCCTGGGGATTTATCTACCTTTAATCCCTTCAATTTACCTAACACCACTTCCCTACTAACATGTATTTCCCTCAGTTCCTCCATCTCACTAGACCCTCTGTCCCCTACTATTTCCAGAAGATTATTTATGGCCTCCTTAATGAAGACAGAACCAAAGTAGTTATTCAATTGGTCTGCCATGTCCTTGTTCCCCATAATCAATTCACCTGTTTCTGTCTGTAGGGGACCTACATTTGTCTTAACCAATCTTTTTCTTTTCACATATCTATACAAGCTTTTACAGTCACTTTTTATGTTCCCTGCCAGTTTTCTCTCATAATCTTTTTTCCCTTTCCTAATTAAGCCCTTTGTCCTCCTCTCCCGGACTCTAAATTTCTCCCGGTCCTCAGGTGAGCCGCTTTTTCTGGCTAATTTGTGTGCTTCTTCTTTGGAATTGATACCATCCCTAATTTCCCCTGTCAGCCACGGGTGCACTACCTTCCCTGATTTATTCTTTTGCCAAACTGGGATGAACAATTGTTGTAGTTCATCCATGCGATCTTTAAATGCTTGCCACTGCATATCCACCGTCAACCCTTTAAGTTACATTTGCCAGTCTATCTTAGCTAACTCACGTCTCATACCTTCAAAGTTACCCTTCTTTAAGTTCAGAACCTTTGTTTCTAAATTAACTATGTCACTCTCCATCTTAATGAAGAATTCCACCATATTATGGTCACTCTTACCCAAGGGGCCTCTCACGACAAGATTGCTAATTAACCCTTCCTCACTGCTCAATACTCAGTCTAGAATAGCCTGCTCTCTAGTTGGTTCCTCGACATGTTGGTTCAAAAAACCATCCCACATACATTCCACGAAATCCTCTTCCTCAGCACCCTTACCAATTTGGTTCACACAATCTATATTTAGGTTGAAGTCACCCATTATAACTGCTGTTCCTTTATTGCACGCATTTCTAATTTCCTGTTTAATGCCATCCCCAACCTCACTACTACTGTTAGGTGGTCTGTACACGACTCCCACCAGCGTTTTCTGCCCCATAGTGTTATGCAGCTCTACCCATATCGATTCCACATCCTCCCGGCTAATGTCCTTCCTTTCTATTGCGTTAATCTCCTCTCTAACCAGCAATGCTACCCCACCTCCTTTTCTTTCATATCTATCCCTCCTGAATATTGAATATCCCTGAACGTTGAGCTCCCATCCTTGGTCACCCTGGAGCCATGTCTCTGTGATCCCAACTATGTCATATTCATTAATAACAATCTGCACTTTTAATTCATCCACCTTGTTACGAATGCTCCTTGCATTGACACACAAAGCCTTCAGGCTTGCTTTTACAACACTCGTAGCCCTTATACAATTATGTGGAAAAGTGGCCCTTTTGATTTTTGCCCTGGATTTGCCGGCCTGCCACTTTTACTTTTCACCTTACTACTTTTTGCTTCTACCCTCATTTTACACCCCTCTGTCTCTCTGCACTTGTTCCCATCCCCCTGTTGTGAACTAACCTCCTCTCTCCTAGTCTCTTTAATTTGATTCCCTCCCCCCAACCATTCTAGTTTAAAGTCACCTCAGCAGCCCTTGCAAACCTCCCCGCCAGGGTATTGGTCCCCCTAGGATTCAAGCGTAACTCGTCCTTTTTGTACAGGTCACAACTGCGCCACAAGAGGTCCCAATGATCCAAAAACTTGAATCCCTGCCCCCTGTTCCAATCCCTCAGCCACGCATTTATATTCCACCTCATTGCATTCCTACTCTCACTGTCGCGTAGCACAGGCAGTAATCCTGAGATTACTACCTTTGTAGTCCTTTTTCTCAACTCCCTTCCTAACTCCCTATATTCTCCTTTCAGGACCTCTTCCCTTTTCCTACTATGTCATTGGTACCTATATGTACCACGACCTCTGGCTCCTCACCTTCCCACTTCAGGATATCTTGGACGCGATCAGAAATATCCCGGACCCTGCACCAGGGAGGCAAACTACCATCCGGGTCTCTGGACTGCGTCCACAGAATCGCCTATCTGACCCCCTTACTATCAAGTCTCCTATTACAACTGCCCTCCTCTTCCTTTCCCTACCCTTCTGAGCTACAGGGCCAGACTCTGTGCCAGAGGCATGGCCACTGCTGCTTCTCCCAGGTAAGCCGTTAGACTTCAAGTTCTACGACAAGAAGATAATAAAAATGTAATGGAGCTATCAGCAGTTAATGGCTAGTAAAACTTATACTAGTTATCCAAAGAACTAACTGTTTAACTTCTGCACCTTGTACCTAACACTTAAGCATTATGGAGGCATAGTAGGTTGCAGAATTATCTACTAAATATAATGTTTACAAGAAAACCCAATGACCAGTTTGTACCTTGTAACACTTACAGCATAGAAATGAGTCCAAACTTTTTACTTAACATCCAATTGAGCATTCCCCAACCAATTTTCATATAACCCCATCCAACTCTTAGTATCATAAAGTCACACAGCAGAGAAGAATGATTGTCAGCCCAGCTGGTCCATACCAATCAAGGTGTCCCATCCAAGCTATACCCATTTACCAGCATTTGTATCATAAGTTTTTAAAGCATTCCAATCAATCAAGTACCTGTCCAACTGTCTTTTAAATATTGTACCTTCTTCAACCACTTCCTGTGCCAGCTGATTCCACAAAGATACCACCTTTTGTGTAAAAAAGTTGCCCGTCAAGTTCTTCAGAAGTGTTTACCCTCTCACCGTAAGCCTATTCCCAGATATCTCAACTCTGGGAAAAAATATGAGGTTATTCACCTCCTCTCTGCCCCTCTTGACTTTATACACATCTCTAACATCACATCTCAGTCTCCTACACTCTATGGAGTAAAACTTCTAGCCTGTCCAACCTCAAATCCAGGAGACTCATGACGTTTTTCTGCACCCTTTCCAGCTTAGTGACAATCTTCCTATACCTGGATGACCAAAAGTGAACACAACATTCCAAGTGTGGCCACACCAGTGCCCTGTAAAAACTGCAGGATAACCTATAAGCTTTTATACTCGATGCCCTGACTTATGACAGGTAGCATGCCAAAAGTTATACTCACCGCCCTGTATACCTGTGACTCCACTTTCAGTGAATCAGAGCTTTAAACATTGCAATGCTTCAGGGAAGGGAAGAATTACCTGGACACTGTGTTTCAGGAAGCAGTCACACTTCAAGTTCAGTCTGCGGTCAGGGATAAGAGGGTGTGACTACAAGCAAGGCAGGTAGGGGAAATCCAAGAGGTAGTGTCGAAGGAGCCTCAGTGCTCGAGCCTGCTTAAGGTCGTTGCTGCCTGTAAGGAGGAGAATGAGGTCTATAGGAAGGATGAACAACCAGATCATGGCACTGTAGTTTAGTGAGCAATTCAAGACCAGGTAGAAAAAAGACATGAGTTGTCATTGGGAATAGCAATGTTGAAAGTATAGACACAATTCTCTGGCACACGAATCAAGAGTCCTGAAGACTGTGTTGTCTGCCTGATGCTAGTGTTCCGTACATCTCATCTGAAACCTGCACGAAAATTTGTAGTGGGAGGGGAAAGATCCAGTTATCATGGTCCATGTGGAGGAAGAAGGAGGAAAAATGTTCTTCTGAGAGTATTTGAATAGCTAGGGACTATTTTAAAACACAGAATCAAAAAAGGTAATAATCTCTGGATTGTTACCTGAGCCACCTACAAATTGGCACAGGATTAATACGATCACAGAGCTAAATGTGTGGCTCAAAGACTGGTCTGGAAGAATTCACTGTGAAGTGGATTTGAATTCATGGTACATTGGCACCAGTATTGGGGAGGGATGGAGCTGTTCCATGGAAGGACCCCACCTGAACCGTACTGGTAGCAGGCTCCTGCTGAATTGCATAACTAAAGCTGCAGATAGAGCTTTACGCTATACAGTAGGAGCTGGATTCAACAGCTTGGAAAATTATATATAGAGGAAAGGGGAAGGAGGGTGCAGGAGAGGATATTGAGGTCTCCAGAATAAAGAACAAGTCAAAACGTTTAGAAATTGAGAAGAATTCAACTTTAGGTAACATGGAAACAAAAGCAAAAAAGGTAGTATCTACAGTACTGAATTTGAATGCATGCAGTACATGTAATAAGGTAGCTTATCTTGTAATGCAGTAAGAACTTGGCATGTATGATGAGTCATGACTGAAAGAAGATTCCAGCTGACAGCTTAACATCCAAGGATACACATCATATCAAAAGGACAGGAAGGTGGCAAGAGGTGGTGTGGCATTGTTGGTAAAAATATGAAGTGATATACAAGTCATAGGATCCTCGTGGTAGAGTTAAGATCTAGTATGGTAGTTACTGTATATACAGGCCTCTGGATGTGGGGTACAAATTACAATGGGAGACAGAAAAGGCATGTCAAAAGGTTAATGTTATGATGGTCATGGGGGATTTCAATATGTAAGTAATTAGGGAAAATCAGCTTAATACTGTATCCCAAGAAAAGAAATTCGTAGAATACCTACACGATGACTTATTAGAGCAATTTGTGGTTGAGCCCAGTAGTGAAAAAGCAATTCTGGACTGGATGTTGTGTAATGAACCAGATGTGATTTGGCAGCTCAAGGTAAAGGAACCTTGATGGAGTTCAACCCAGCTAAGAGTGAAGTGGTTCATTTTGGCAGGTCAAATATGATGGCAGAATATAGTATCAATGGTAAGACTCTTGGCAGTGTGGAGGATCAGAGGGATCTTGGGGTCCAAGTCCATAAGGACGCTCAAAGCAACTGCGCAGGTTGACTCTGTGGTTAAGAAGGCATACGGTGCATTGGCCTTCATCAATCGTGGGATTGAGTTTAAGAGCCAAGAGGTAACGTTGCAGCTATATAGGACCCTGGTCAGATCCCACTTGGAGTACTGTGCTCAATTCTGGTTGCCTCACTACAGGAAGGATGTAGAAGCCATAGAAAGGGCGCAGAGGAGATTTACAAGGATGTTGCCGCGATTGGGGAGCATGCCTTAAGAAAACAGGTTGAGTGAACTTGGCCTTTTTTCCTTGGAGCAACGGAGGATGAGAGGTGACCTGATAGAGGTGTACAAGATGATGAAAGGCATTAATCGTGTAGATAGTCAGAGGCTTTTTCCCACGGCTGAAATGGCTGCCACAAGAGGACACAGGTTTAAGGTCGCAAACACGAGGAATTCTGCAGATGCCGGAAATTCAAGCAACACACATCAAAATTGCTGGTGAATGCAGCAGGCCAGGCAGCATCTCTAGGAAGAGATACAGTTGACGTTTCAGGCTGAGACCCTTTGTCAGGACTCAAAAGGATAGGAAGGTGGCAAGAGGTGCTGACGAAGGGTCTCAGCCTGAAACGTCGACTGTACCTCTTCCTAGAGATGCTGCCTGGCCTGCTGCGTTCACCAGCAACTTTGATGTGTGTTGCACAGGTTTAAGGTGCTGGGGAGAAGGTACAGAGGAGATCTCAGGGGTAAGTTTTTTTACGCAGAGAGTGGTGAGTGTGTGGAATGGGCTGCCGGCAACGGTGGTGGAGGCAGATAAGATAGGGTCTTTTAAGAGACTTCTGGATAGGTACATGGAGCTTAGAAAAATAGAGAGCTATGGGTAAGCCCAGTAATTTCGAAGGTAGGGACATGTTTGGCACAACTTTGTGGGCTGAAGGGCCTGTATTGGGCTGTAGGTTTTCTATGAACCCTTAGGAGGTACTGATCACAATATGATAGAATCCACCTTGCAGTTTGAAAGGGAGAGAGAAGCTAAAACTGAATGTATCAGTATTATAGTGGAGTAAAGGGAACTACAAAGACATGAGAGTGAAGCTGGCTAGAATTGATTGGAAGGGGACACTAGCAGGGATGACAGTTGAGCAGCAATGGGTGGAGGTTTTGGGAGTAATTTGGAAGACCAAGATCGAGGTCTGTTCATCCCAAAGAAGATTCATTTGAAAGGGTGGATGAGGAAACCATGACTGACAAGGGAAGTCAAAAACACCATAAAATCAAAAAGAAGGGCATACATATATGGTAAGTATTTGTGAGTAGCTAGAGGATTGGGAAGCTTTTAAGAATCAACAGAAGGCAATAAAACAACAATAAGGACAGAAGAGACAAAACATGAAGGTAAGCTAGAAAATAATATAAAGAGGATATCTAAAGCTTTTTCCAGATGTATAAAAAGTAAAAGAGAGGCAAGAGTGGGCATTGGACTGCTGGAAAATGACACTGGAGAGGTAGTAATGGGGGACAAAGAAATGGCGAACAAACTGAATAAATATTTTGTGTCAGGCTTCACAGCGGAATACACCAGCAGTAGTTAGTTACTGCCTGCTATGCTGCTGGCATTTAGGGCAGCAATGAAAGTCCTCCATCTCTGTCTGTCCTTGGCCATCTTCTCCATTGTGCCCCAGGTGTTGTTCATTTCTGCCTCTATGGTATGGCACCAAGTTGTCTTCAGTCTCCTGCGTATCCTCTGCCCTTCAGGAGTCCAATGAAGTGTTGTCTTGATGATGAAATTGGCCTCTCTTGCCCAATACATCTCCAACATTTCCTCACGATGATTGTGGCCATTTCCTCTAGATGGCACTGAAGGAGTAAGGCGTAGTTGGAGATCATTATTGGCCAGAAAATACAGAGGACCTTCTGGATGCTCGTGGTGTGGAGCTTTGGAATACACCAGCAGTATACCAGAAATTTGGGAGCATTGGGGGTGAAGGTGCTTGGGAAACTGAAAGGTCTGAAGGTAGACAAGTCATCTGGAGCAGATGAACTACCATAAGGTTCTGAAATAGGCAGATATCATGATTCCAGAACATTGGAAAATTGCCTGACTTCAGTGATTGGCAAGATGATAAGAGTCCATTGTTAAGGATAATGGTTTTGGATATTTGGAGGTACATGACGTTGCTGAACAAGATAAGAGTCCATGGTATTACAGGAAAGATGCTAGCATGGACAGCAGATTGGCTGCCAGGCAGAAGGCTAAGAGTGGGAATAAAGGGGCCTTTTCTGGTTGGCTGCCAATGTTCCGCATGGGTGGTGTTTGGTCCACAATTTTTCACATTATATGTTAATTATCAAGTGACAGAATTGATGGCTTTGTGGCCAGGTTTGTGGGTGATACAAAGATAGGCAAAGGGACAGGCAGTGTTAAGAAAGCAGGGAGTCTGCAGAAGGTTTGGACAGATTAGGAGAATGGGCAAAGAAATGGCAAATGGAATACAGCATAGGGAAGTGTATGGTCATGCACTTTGGCACAATGAATAAAGGCGTAGAAATCAGAGCTGCTATGGGACTTGAGAGTCCTGGTGCAGGGTTCCCTAAAGGTTAACTTGCTGGTTGAGTCAGTGAAATACGACGTTATCAATCATTTCCAGAGGGCTAGAATATAAAAGAAAGGGTATATGCTGAGGCTTTATAAAGTATTGGTCAGATCCCATTTGGAGAATTGTGAGAAGGTTTACTTGGACACCTTACCCAAGAATTGGTGAGGGTTCAGGTGAGGTACATGAGAATGATCCCAGGAACGAAAATGTTAATGCATGAGGAGCTTTTGATGACTCTGGGCACACACTTACTGAAATTTAATAGAATGAGGGGGATCTCATTGAAACAAACAGAACATTGAAAGACCTAGATAGAATGGACATGGACAGGATGCCTCCAATAACGGGAGAGTCCAGAACCAGAGTGCGCAGCTTCAGGATACAAGGATGTCCCTTTAGAACAGAGATGAGGAGGAATTTCTTTTGCCAAAGTATGGTGAATCTATGAAGTTCAGTGCCAAAGATAGCTGTAGAACCCAAGTCATTGGGTACATTTAAAGCAGAGGTTAATAGGTTCTTGATTAATGAGGGCATCAAAAATTACAGGGAGAAGGCAGTAGAAGGAAATGAAAGGGAAAATAAATCATCCATGATCAAATGGTGGAGCAGACTCGACGGGCTGATTGGCCTAATTCTGCTCCTTGTCTTATGGCCTTATGGGGTTTAAGTCCAAGGTCACTCTGCTCCACAACACTTCCCAGGGCCTTGCCATTCATTTTGAAAATCCTACCTGGATTTGACTTTCCAAAATGAAGCACCTCACAATTATCCAAATTAAACTCCATTTACCATTCCTTGGGCCACTAAATTAGCTTACTAAGATCTTTCTGTAATTTTTGATCACCTTCATTGTTCATTATACCACTAATTTTTGTGTCATCTGCAAAATTAACTAACCATGCCCTGTACATTCTTACCAAAATTGTTGACATAGATGGCAAACAACTATGAGCCCAGCACCAACACCAGTCACAGACCTCCTGTCCAAGAGAAAAAATTCTACCATCACTATCTAGCTTAGGATGTCATTGCTGCCATTCTAATTTAAACACACATAGTAGCACCAGCAAACCGCCTGCCAGGATATTGCTCCTCTAGTTCAGGTCAACCTGGCCCTCTTATACAGGTCACCTCTGCTACTAAAGTGATCCAAAAGGTCCAAAAATCTGAATTGCTGCCCTCATACCAATTTTTTTTTCAGCCAGGCATTTATCACATCCTCCATGTAGCATGTAGCACTGAAAGTTTAAGATTAAAGTCTGTCACAAATCTTGGTGGCCAATCAGGCCGGGCTTTTCGTGGCATGAAGCGACTGAGAGTACGAGACTCCCCCACCCCCTGGATAGGACGCCGGTCTATTGCAAGGTTAACCCCCAGCATTTTTGCTGGTACCCATTTTCAGCCGGGTAGACTGGAGCATTGTGTGGTTAAGTGCCTTGATCAAGGACACACGCGCTGCCCCGGCCGAGGCTTGAACCCACAACCTTCAGATCGCTAGTCCAATATCCTAACCACTTGGCCACGTGCCACACAGCACTCAAAGTAATCCAGATATTATTACCCACGAGAGTTTGCTTTTTAACTTCTTCCCAGCTCCCTATGTTCACTCTGCAGCACCTCAGGTCATTTGACAGAAGTATGTGTAGGCGAACATTTTGGGTCCAGTGACCATAATGTCATTAGTTTCAAGTTAATTATGAATAAGGATAGGTCTGGTCCTCAAGTTAAGGTTCTAAAATGGAAATGAGAAAGGATCTAGGAAGAGTGCATTGGGATAAGTTGTTTTCTGGCAAGGATGTGTTCAGTATGTGGAAGGCATTCAAAGGCAAAATTTTGAGAGTGCAGAGTTTGCATGTTCCTGCCAGGATTAAAGGTAAAGTTAACAGGCATAGGGAACCTTGGTCTTCAAGGGATATTGGCGACCTGGTTAAGAAAAAGACAGAGGTGTGTAGCAGGTATAGGCAACAAGGAACAAATGAGGTACTTGAAGAGTATAGAAAGTGTAAGAAAATACTAAAGAAGGAAATCAGGAAGGCAAAAGGAAGACATGAGGTTGCTTTGGCAGATAATGTGAAGGTAAACCCGAAGGGTTTCTACAAGTATATTAAAAGGATCGGAAGGGACAAAATTGGTCCCCTAGAAGATCAAAGTGGTTGTCTATGTGTGGAGCTTCATGAGATGGGGGAGATCTTAAACAATTTTTTTGCATCAGTATTTACTCAGAAAACTGGCATAGTGTATATTGAAGGAAGGGAAACAAGCAGCAGTGTCTTGGAACATATAGAGATTAAAGAGAAGGAAGTGCTTGCTGCCTTACAGCAAATAAAGGTAGATAAATCCCCCAGGCCTGACATAATATTTCCTCGGACCTTGAGAGAGACTAGTGTAGAAATTGCAGGGGCCCTGGCAGAAATATTTAAAATGTCCTTGGCCATGGGTGCGGTGCCAGAAGATTGGAGGGTAGCTCATGTTGTTCCGTTGTTTAAAAAAGGCTCCAAAAGTAAACCAGATAATTACAGGCCGGTGAGCCTGACATCAGTAGTAGGTAAATTATTGGAAGGTGTTCTGAGAGATCAGATATACAAATATTTGGACAGCCAAGGGCTGATTAAGGATAGCATGGCTTTGTGCGTGGTAGATCATGTTTAACGAATCTTGTAGTTTTTCGAGGAGGTTACCAAGAAAGTAGATGAAGGAAAGGCTGTGGATGCTGTCTACATGGACTTTAGTAAGGCCTCTGACAGGGCCCCACATGGGAGGTTAGTTCAGAAGGTTCAGACACTAGGTATCCATGTTGTAAACTGGATTCAAAATTGGCTGTGTGGGAGAAGACAGAAAGTGGTAGTGGATGATTGCTTATCAGACTGGAGGCCTGTGATTAGTGGTGTGCCTCCAGGATCTGTGCTGGGACCATTGTTCTTTGTTGTCTATATCAATGATCTAGATAATAATGTGGTAAATTGGATCAGCAAGTTTTCTGATGACACTAAGATTGGAGGCGTTGTGGACAGCGAGGAACGCTTTCAAAGCTTGCAGAGGGATCTGGATCAACTGGAGGGGTGGGCCAGAAAGTGGTAGATGGAATTTAATGCATACAAGTGTGAGGTGTTACATTTTGGAAGGACATACACAGTAAATGGTAGGGCACTGAGGAGTACGGTGGAATGCCAGGCTTTTGGCATCCTGGCATTCATAAATCAATATTGAGTATAGCAGTTGGGATGTTATGGGGAGGTTGTATGAGACATTGGTGAGGCCAAATTTGGAGTACTGTGTACAATTCTGGGCACCTAACTATAGGAAGGATATCAGTAAGATTGAAAGAGTGCAGAGGAGATTTACTAGGATGTTGCTGGGTCTTCAGGAGTTGAGTTACAGGGAAAGATTGAACAGGTTAGGATTTCATTCCTTGGAGCGTAGGAGAATGAGGGGAGATTTGATAGACGTTTACAAAATTATGAGGGGTATAGACAGAGTAAATGTGAATAGGCTCTTTCCACTTAGATTAGGAGAGATAAATACGAGAGGACATGGCTTTAGGGGGAACATTAGGGGAACAACTTCACTCAGAGAGTGGTGGGAGTGTGGAATGAGCTGCCATCTGATGTGGTAAATGCGGGCTCACTCTTAACTTTTAAGAATAAATTGAATAGGTACATGGATGGGAGGGGACTGGAGGGTTATGGACTGGATGCAGGTCAATGGGACCAGCGGAATAATGTTTCGTCACTGACTAGAAGGGCCGAATGGCCTGTTTTCTGTGCTGTAGTGTTCTATGGTTCATCCTTTCCTCTACTTATGTCATTTGTGTCACCCCGCCTCCTTCTTGAGAAAGTTCTGTAACATTCTGAATTCATGCATCGGGGAAGCAAAACACCAGTCCAGAGTCATCATTTAGCCTTTACCTTTTTCAACTGATCCTCAGAGACAGTCTTGGTGCCAAAGAATTGGCCACTGCCGCTTTCTTCTGAATGCCACTCCCCTCAACAGCATCGAAAATAGTATACATGTTTTTAAGGGGCGTTACCACAGGGAAATCTTGCACTATCTTCTTACTTCTCTTTCCTTTGTTGATGGTCACCCAACTACTTAATTAAAGCATAAATTTGGCGGATGTTCTTATCTTTGTAATTAAGTTGTGGCTCCAGCAAACCAGGTAGGACATTCTTTTCTTTAATTAAGGTGGCTGGAGTGTCTAACGAATTGATTGTACTTTTGTATCAATAGTCCAATGCTTGGCCGGAATAGTTATCAAACTGATTGCTCTCTGTATCAATAGTCCATTGACTATGCCGGAATAGTTATCAAACTAATTGTTCTTTTGTATCAGTGGCCTTATAACTTCTGACAATTCTGACATCGGGCAGTGAACTTGTAGAACCACCAGGGAGATGAGAAAGGTTCTTTCCCTGATGTTGGGTTCAAGTTCACTCGCCGGCTGAGCTCGAAGAAATAAACGGGTGGAAAGATAAGTAACGATCTTTTTGTGCTGTCGTTATTTGATCCCGCAAAGTTACGTTTACAACTTCACTAAGCAACATCAATTTAAGATATTTTTTTAAAATCTATTGATACTCAATTTCAGCAGATCCCAGTCTGCAGACTTGAGTGTGCACGCTTCTGTTTTCTTAAACAGGAATTACATTTTGCAAGTGCAGTTCCCCTTTAAGAAAACTGAAGTGTGGAAGATGAGCTGGTCTGCAGGTACGATTGAAACACAAGGGCCTTAGATCCCCAATTTGGCCTATCCTGCAGGTGAAAATACAGTATTCGAAAAGATCACAGCACCATAGGGACAACAGCAAATGCAGTGTACTTTGCTTCACAGAAACATGGCCCATTCCCACCATTTTGTATGCAGCACTGCCTCCAAATGACTTCATCATTCTATGGAATGACAGAACAATTGAGTATTTCAAAGGTAAAGAAGGTTGGGTATGCTTAATGATTAACTTATCATACTGCACAGATGTGGTAGTTCTGTCTCAATTCTGCTCACCTGACCTGGAACACTCAGCAGTTAAATATCATCCATTTTATCTGCGGTAGGCTTTCCACCATTATCCTGGTAGTGGTATCATTTCATCTCTTGCCAATGTTAGGTAGGACCTAAAGTAGCTGAGTATCATGATCAACAGTAATGAAACAGTGCACCCAGATGCCTTCCCTATCATTGCAGACATTTCAATGAGGCCAACTTGAAGAAGTCTCTGAACTAGCATCAACATATCACCTGTGGAACCAAAGGAGCCAACACATTTGATTGCTGTTATACCACCATCAAGAATGCATACCATACCATGCCATCCCATACCCACACTTTGGACAGTCCAATAACCTGGCTATACTTCTACTCTCGGCATATAGGCAGAGACTAAAGACCATAGCACCAGTGGTGAGGACCAATAAAGTATGGTCAAGGGAGGCAGAGCAGCACTTACAGGACTTCTTTGAGGACTGGACAATATTCAGGAATTATTCTTCAAATCGGAATCAAGACCTGTGTGGATGAGTGTGTGCCTTCAAGAACTTACTGGACAAACCAAATTCAGAGAATGAACCAGGAAATTCATAGTCTGCTGAGGGCCAGATCTGTGACGTTCAAATCTGGTGATCCAGAGCTATACAAGAAGTCCACGTGCAACCTATGGAACGCTATTTTAAGAGCGGGAAAACAACTCCATTGTGGCTAGAAGTGGAATCGGATGCACGTCAGCTCTAGCAGTGTTTGTAGGCCATTACTTTCTGCAAGGCAAAACCTAACATCACAAATGGCTGTGATGCTTCACTCCCAGATGAGCTGAATGCCTTTGATACAAACTTTCAAAGGGAGAATAAAACTACACCTGTGTGAATCGCTGCAGCATCTGATGACTCTACGATGTCTGTCTTGAAGGCCAACGTTAGAACATCTTTCAAGAGTGTAAGCCGTCGCAAGGCTCAGGCTCTCATGGTGTATTTGGTAGGGTGGGAGTATTCAAGAACATCTTAAATCTCTCACTGCTGTAATCAGAAGTTCTCTGCTTCAGAAAAGCAACAATCATAGCAGTGCCCAAGAAGAGCAGTCTCAATTACTATCACACAGTTCCACTCACATTTACTGTGATGTAGTGTTTGAGAGGTTGGTCATGGCCAGATCAATTCCTGCCTAAGCAAGGACCTAGACCAGGTGCAATTTCCCTATTGTCACAGTAGGTCTACAGCAGATGTAGTCTCATTGGCTCTCCACTCAGCCTTGAATCACCTGGACAACAAAAATAACTACATCAGGCTACTGTTTATTGATTACAGCTCAGCGTTTAACACAGTCATACTCAGTTTCAATCAACAAGCTCCAAAACCTGGTCCTCTGTACCTCTTTCTGCAACTGAATTCTCGACTTGCTCATCAGAAGATTACAGCCAGTGTGGATTGGAAAAAACATCTCCTCCTCGCTGAGACAGCACTGGCGCACCTCAAGCATGTGTTCGTAGCCCACTGCTCTACTCTCCACGCACACACAACTCCATGGCTATAAATTTGGCAAAGGCACAAATACTGTTGACAGAATTTAAGCTGGTGACAAGGAGGCATACAGGAACAGATAGATCAACCAGGTGAGTGGTGTTGTAACAACAACCTTGCAGTCAGCGTAAATAAAACCAAGGAAGAAGTCGAGGTAACATATACTAGTCCTCATCAAGGGATCAGCAGTGGAAAGGATGAGCAGTTTCAAATTCCTGGGTGTCAACATCTCTGAAAACCTATTCTGGGTCCAACATATTGATACAATTACAAAGAAGGCATGGAAGCCATTATATTTCATTGGGAGTTTGATGAACTTGGTATGTCACCAATGACTCTCACAACTTTCTACAGATGTACCATGGAGAGTATTCTAACTGGTTGCCTTATTATGCAGGGGCCACTGCACAGGATCAGAAAAAGGTGCAAGAAGTTGTAAACTCAGCCAACTCCATCATAGGCACTAGCCTCCCCAGCATTGATGCCACCTTTGAAAGGCAATGCCACAAAAAGGCAACATCCATTATCAAGGACCTCCATCACACAGAACATGACCTCTTCTCATTGCTACCATCGAGGAGATACGGAGCCTGAAGACACATACTCAACGTTTCAGGAACAGATTCTTCCCCTCTACCATCAAAGTATCCATGTACACTACCTCACTTGTTATCTCTTTTTGCTCATCTTTTTTAACAATATTTATTTAAAATATATATGTTTCTTACTCTAATTTATAGTTTTCTATTATGTATTGCAATGTACTGCTGACACATATGCCAGTAATATTAAACCTGATTCATATTCTAGTAACCAGAATTCCACGAAATATCACTGACCGATATGTACCTATTCATAACTCAACCCATTGCCCAGTACTTGGTCTTGTTCCACCATCCTTAGGGTCCCACGCTTACTTTAACTACTCTTTTCCTCTTTACATATCCACAAAGTTCTGTCTGGAAATCCTATTTTAGACTGTTATAATGTCATACAGCACACAAGCAGGACTTTTAGTCCACTATGTTCATGGCAATCTATACCAATTCTATTGTGTTGCTCCAAGGAGAGCTATGTGAGGTCATTCTCACCCTTGACCATCAGGATCTATAATGAGTCAACCTGTAGCCAGGGAAGTCAAGACGTACTCCTGTTAGCCTATTTGTGGCAACTTATTTTTTATTCTTTCTATGTCTCTCCTAATACGTAATCTGTGCACTTGTAATGCTACTATGACATTGTAATTTACTTTGGGATCAATAAAGTATCTATCTATCTTTGTAGAGATTCAAAAGCTCATCATGATACTTAAGAAACGTTGTGAGAGTCACTGCTTCCACCATTCCTTTAGACAATGCATTCCAGATTCCAACCATGCTCTGGGTGAAAAATTCTTCTGCATATTCCTTGTAATCTTCTTACTCCACACTTTAAATGTATGCCCTCTGGTCTTAAACACCTCTGAAATGAGGAAAAGTTGCTTACATATCATTTCCTCTCTCTATTCCATTCATGATTTAAGAAATCTCGATCCAGTTCCCCCTTCATCCTCCTCTGCTGCAAAGAAATTCAAACCAACATATCCATTCTTTCCTCAAATCTGCAATGTTCCATCCCAGATAGCAACCTGATGAATCTTCCCTGCACATTTATAAGCACAATTCCATCCTTCCTATAGTGTGGTGATCAGAACTGGATGCTTAATGTTTTATATGGCTGTACTATAACCTTCATACACTTTATTCTAAATTATGTTTGCCTTCACTACGGTTGCTGCAATGCACAGGAATCTTTAAATAAATACACCAAGCCCCCTTTTCCTCAGTTCTTCGTTGCATCCTATCATTCATTGTGCTTTTCCTAGCTTTATTAGTTCTCCCAAAATCAACCTAATGAGATTTGCAGAAAGATGTTGCTTCCTGTTTGGCACTGCTGCCTGTTGCACCTCCAATGTCAGCTGCAGGGTCATCAGCTGGGTACTACCGCACATTGATGTTTCACTGCCTTAGTTCACCTCCTGGTGGCGGAGCATCTCCCTGCCACCTTGCAACTTCCAATAGAGTTAGTCAGTACCCAAATTTCTGTCCTTTGTCCTCAGCCATTGCCAAAAGCTGCCCTTTACTGCCTCTTCAGCCAACTCTCTGGTGGTCCTCCTGAACCTCACTCCAGTCAGAATCAGAATCCTTTATTATCGCCAAGTATGTGGACACATACAGGGAATTTGATGCCGGTTTCCCTGAGCTCTCGCTGTACAGAATCAAAAAGCAAACAAAACAATAGTGCAAATAATCATGAACTATATACAATGAGGTATACCTGTGTATGTACAGGTGGACTTGGTTTATAATAGACTAAAATTCAAGTGTTCATAAGACTGATGGCATACAGAAAGAAACTGTTCTTGTACCTATTTGTTCTGGCATACAGTGATCTAAAGCGCCTACCAGAAGGAAGGAGTTGGAACAGGTGATGTCCAGGGTGTGATGGGTCTACAATGATGCTGCTTGCTCGCTTCCTGACTCTAGATGTATACAAGTCCTGGATCGAGGGCAGCTTCACACCAATAATCCTTTCCTCAGCCCTGATGGTTCTTTGGAGTCTATTCTTGTCTTGTTTGGTAGCTGATCCAAACCAGACAGTGATGAATGAACAGAGAACAGACTGGATTATTCCTGAATAGAATTGGATCAGCAGCTCCTGAGGCAGGATGTACTTCCTGACGTAGGAAATACAACCTCTGCTGAGCCTCTTTGATAAGAGTGTCCGCGTTGGGTGCCCACTTCAGGTCCTGGGAGATTGTGACACCCAGAAACCTGAAGTTCTCCACAGCAGACACAATACTGTTGAGTATAGTGAGTGGGGGAAGTATTGGGGGGCTCCTCCTGAAGTCCACTGTCATCTCCACAGTCTTGAGCGTATTTAGCTCCAGATTGTTCTGACCACACCAGAGGGCCAGCCGTTCCACCACCCGTCTGTATGCAGACTCATCACCGTCTTGGATAAGGCCAATGACAGTTGTGTCGTCTGCAAACTTCAGGAGTTTAACAGATGGATCCTGTGAGAGAGTGTAAAGGGAGAAGAGCAGTGGGGAGAGCACACATGCCTGGGGGGCACCGGTACTGATTGTCTGGGTGCTAGAAATGATGCTTCCCAGCCTCACTTGCTGCACCCTGTCAGTCAGAAAGCTTGTGATCCACTGACAGATGGCAGGGGAGACAGTGAGCTAAGTGAGTATGGAGTGGAGGATTTCTGGGACGATGGTGTTGAACGCCGAGCTGAAGTCAACAAACAGGACCCTTGCAGAAGTTCCTGGGTTGTCGACATGTTGTAGTATGCAATGCAGTCCCATGTTGACTGCATCATCCACTGACCTATTTGTCCGATAAGCAAAGTGCAGGGCGTCCAGCAGGGGGCCTGTGATGTCCTTCAGGTGAGCCAACACTAGTCTCTCAAAGCACTTCATGACCACAGATGTCAAGGCAACAGGCCTGTAGTCATTTAGTCCCTTGATAATGGGTTTCTTAGGGACTGGAATGATAATGGACCACTTGAAGCAATGAGGGACTTCACACAGCTCCAGTGATCTATTGAAGATCCGTGTGTAGATGGGGGGCCAGCTGAACAGCGTAGGTCTTCAGGCAGGAGGGTGACACGCCATCTGGGCCTGGCGCTTTCTTGGTCTTCTGCCTCTGGGACAGCTGACTCATAGATCCTGAGTGCAGATACAAAAGGGTTGAAGTGAAGGGGGGTAGGGGGAGCAGTTTTTGTAATGTGGGGTGAGAAAGCGGATACTGAGATGTCGGGGTGATGGATGATGGGGGTTGCAGGTAGGTCTGTGTTTTGGCTGGGGGGAATGAAGGTGTCGAATCTACAATAAAACTGGTTCAGGTGGTCAGCCAGTTGATGGTTCTCCAGCGCCTGGGGGAATGGTTTCTTGTAGTTGGTGATCTCTTGGAGCCCCTTCCACACTGACACTGGGTCGTTGTCTGAAAACCTGTTTTGCAGTTTTCCAATGTAGTGCTTCTTCACTGCCTTAATCTCCCTTGTCAGTGTGTTCCTGGCTCGTTTGTACAGAATCCTGTCCCCTCTTCTGTACACCTCCTCCTCCTCCCAACGAAGCTGCCTGAGTTGTGATGTGAACCAGGGCTTGTTGTTGTTGAATGTGCAGAAGGTTTTTGTTGGAATGCACATGTCTTCACAAAAACTGATGTATGAGGTCACGATGTCAGATAGATCATGAAGATCTGTAGCTGCAGCCTCAAAGACACTCCAATCCGTACAGTCAAAACAGGCCTGAAGTTCCAGCTTTGACTCGTTGGTCCATTTCCTGACTGTCCTGACAACAGGCTTAACCGATCTTAGTTTCTGACTGTATGTTGAGAGAAGGTGAACCAGGCAGTGGTCGGAGAGTCCCAAGGTTGCCCGTGTAACAGAGCGATATGCATCCTTTATTGTCGTGTAACGGTGGTCTAGTATGTTAGTGTCCCTGGTAGGACACTTAATGTGTTGTCTAAATTTTGGCAATTCATGGCCAAGGTTTGCTCTGGTAAAATCACCAAGAACAATGAGCAAGGAGTCTGGATATTTGTTCTCCACTTCAGTTATCTGGTCAGCCAGGTGTTTAGCGCCTTCCTGACACAGGCCTGAGGTGGAATGTAGACGCTGACCAAAATAAATGAGGAGAACTCCCGCGGTCATAATCCACAATTATTAAAGGACAAATTCTATTAGTTATTGCACTACCCATCTTACAAATTCATCAATATTATTCCATTACTACTGTTCTGATGTCGTTCAAAAGGCTATCCTCCTCATTCTCAACATCAATAATGTGGGTGTCACCTGTACAACTTACTAATTGTAACTCTTGCATTCACATCCAATTCATTATGTATGTAGCAAACAGCAAAAGTCCTAAGCATTGATCACTTTGGTCCACTATTAGTCACAGACTTCCACTTGCAAAAACAACTCTCAACCACGACCCTCCATCTCCTATTACTAAATGAATATTTAATCCAATTTGACAAATTTCCTAGGATCCTATGGGTATTACCTTTTGGATCAAACTCTCATTGGATCCTACCAAAAGGCTTTAGCTTTCAATAGGATCATTTAGGTTGTGTCAAATCACACTGTCTTCATTGATGAATTTAATTAGATCCTCAAAAATTCAATTTCACATGCAGATTAATTCTGCGGTGTATGGGGTGTTCCAGGAGGGTTAGCACCTCTTGTAAAGGGGCTTGTCACATCCATTACGGGGAAGATCACTCTCATTTGGTCCCCACTGGACACGCAACTCTTAGCTGTGGCTCCAAGTAGCCACTTACATGTAACAGTGGCCACACCCAGGTACACCGCTTCAACAGGCAGGGTAAACATATCCCAGTGAGAGAGGGACAACCATGTCATAGCAGGCAAAGTTAGCTACGGTGGACTGAACGGATGAGATCTACATTGAGATCCAATGGCAGAAAAGGGTAGTGCAACGTTCCGTGGAGAGTGAAGGCCATGAGAAGGCACAGAAGACGACATGGTCATTCACTGCAGCCAAGGAAGACCACCAATTTGTAATGCTTGTTCATACCACTGAGCCTGGATTTCTGTGGTCAGGTCAGTGGAAATGCCCCAGTACAACTTCTTCACTCAAGATCCCCATGCAAACTGACAGAGCTTGAGCAGAAGAATGGGAAAAAATTGCCATGTCCAGAAGTGCAAAGCTAATGGAGGCATATCCACACAGACTCAAGGCTGTAATTACTGCCAAGACACATCCACTAAATACTGATTTGAAGGGGTTGAATACTTGTGCAATCAATTATTTAGTTTTGATATTTGTAATTAATTTAAATTACTTTGTAGAGATCTGTTTTCACTTTGAAACAAAAGAATCTTTTTCTATTGATCAGTGTCAGAAAATCAAATTAGATCCACTGTGATTCAATGTTGTAAACAATAAAATATGAAAACTTTCAAGGGGGTTGAATATTTTTTATAGTCACTGCAGGTCTCTTGGTGGCCTCCCTCACTTGACCCCTTCTTGCATAGTCACTCAGATTTGGAGGACAGCCTGCTCTAGGCAGATTTACAGCTGTGCCATTTTCTTTCTGTTTCTTGATGATTGACTAAACTTACTCCAAGGGATATTTAATGACTTTGAAATTTCTTGTATCCATCTCCTGACTTGTGCTTTTCAATAACCTTTCACAGAGTTGCTTAGAGCCTTCTTTCATCTTCAAGGAGTAGTTTTTGCGAGGATACTGACTCACCGGCAGTTGGACCTTCCAGATACCAGTGTATTTTTACTACATGCAATTGAAACACCTTGACTGCACACAGGTGATCGCCATTTAACTAATTACGTGACTTCTAAAACCAACTGGCTGCACCAGTAATGATTTGATGTGTCATATTAAAAGGGAGGTAAATATTTATGTAGTCAATTATTTTGTGTGTTTAAGGCAGAGATTGATAGGTTCTTGATTAGCCAGGGCATCAAAGGCTATGGGGAGAAGGCAGGGGAGTGCAGATGACCGGAAGAATTGGATCAGCCATGATTGAATTACAGAGCAGACTTGAAGGGCCGAATGGCTTACTTCTGCTCCTATATCTTATGGTCCAAGATGACAAGAGGCATAGATAGAGTAAATGGTCAGAGACTTTTTTCCAGGTCAGAAATGGATACTACAAGGGAGAATAATCTTAGAAAGATTGAGGAAAATATAGGGAAGATGTCAAAGGCAAGTTAATTACAGAGAGAGTAATGAATGCATGGAATGCCCTGCCAGGGGTGGTGATAGAAACAGATACTTTAAGGCCATTTAAGAAACTCTTAGATAGGCACAGGGATAATAGCAAAAGGTTATGTAGGAAGGAAGGGTTAGATTGATCTTAGAGTAGGTTAAAAGGTCAGCACAACATGGTGGGCTGAAGGCCTGCAATATTTTGTGCTCGATGTACTTAAAAGAGTTAGAAAACAATGGATTTAAGAGGAACTAAATTTGGGGCATGGCTAAGAAGTCAGAATGGTAAATTGATTCTTCAAGGATTATAATAATAGAGAACATTTCTGATAGGGATTAATGACAATGGCTTTGTTCTTTCCAGGATTTACTTGGAGGAGATTCCTGCTTATCTGCTTTGAGGCATTGGATAAACAATCTAATAATCTGAAAACAGAAAGGATGAGAAGAACTGGATGGGGTAGAATGTGAAATAAGAAAATGTCAAGTTATCATGACAGTCATCATTAACACTGCCAACTCTGACAACTGCATCAATGAGGAAACCAATATATTCGCTGGATGGTGCACAAACAACTATCTGGACTTGAACCCCAGAAAAAACAGTAGTGGTCTTTAGAAAACAACAGTATGCTGTCCCAACCCTGGACCATAAGTGGCCAATCAATAGAGCATGTTGGAGAATACAAGTACCCCGGTACAACCAACTTTAAGACCAGTGATGGGTTGACATTCTCCAAGTGCCAACAACAGCTATTTTTTCTTAGGAAGATGCAGAAACTTCAGGTCCAGCCATCGATTCTCCAGACATTTTATAAATACTTCACTGAATCAGTATTAACCTACAACATCACAGCATTGTTCAGAGCAATGAACACTATCAACCTCAACCCACTCTACAGAAAATCATTGGTCAGGAATAAGAATCACTCAGCAGCATCCATGAGAGACGGACAATAAAGAAGGCTCAACAAATAGTAGAGGACATTACACATACACTTCACACATACTACACTCTCATGCCATCATGTCCCGGCACATCAGCACCAGAACAGCCTTATTCAGTTTGGTGCCTTCCTCCATTCACCTCCTCAACACCCAATTTTGAATATATGGTGGCATACAAAAGTTTGGGCACCCCTGGTCAAAATTCTGTTACTGTGAATAGCTAAGTGAGTAAAAGATGACCTGATTTCCAAAAGGCATAAAGTTAAAGATGACACATTTCTTTAATATTTTAAGCAAGATTACTTTTTTTATTTTCATCTTTTACAGTTTCAAAATAACAAAAAAGGAAAAGGGCCTGAAGCAAAAGTTTGGGCACCTTGCATGGTCAGTACTTAGTAACAACCCCTTTGGCAAGTATCACAGCTTGTAAACGCTTTCTGTAGCCAGCTAAGAGTCTTTCAATTCTTGTTTGGGGAACTCTCGCCCATTCTTCCTTGCAAAAGGTTTCTAGTTCTGTGAGATTCTAGGGCCGTCTTGCATGCACTGCTCTTTTGAGGTCTAACCACAGATTCTCGATGATGTTTAGGTCAGGGAACTGTGAGGGCCATGGCAAAACCTTCAGTTTGCATCTCTTGAGGTAGTCCATTGTGGATTTTGAGGTGTGTTTAGGACCATTATCCTGTTGTAGAAGCCATCCTCTTTTCATCTTCAGCCTTTTTTTTTTTACAGACAGCGTGATGTTTGCTTCCAGAATTTGCTGGTATTTAATTGAATTAATTCTTCCCTCTACCAGTGAAATGTTCCCCGTGCCACTGGCTGCAACACAACCCAAAGCATGATCGATCCACCCCCATGCTCTACAGTTGGAGAGGCGTTCTTTTCATGAAATTCCGCACCCTTTTTTCTCCAAACATACCTGTGCTCATTGTGGTCAAAAAGTTCTATTTTACCTTCATCAGTCCATAGGACTTGCTTCCAAAATGCATCAGGCTTGCTTAGATGTCCTTTGCAAACTTCTGATGTTGAATTTTGTGGTGAGGACGCAGGAAAGGTTTTCTTCTGGTGACTCTTCCATGAACGTCATATTTGAGCAGGCGTCGCTGCACAGTAGAACAGTGCACCACCACTCCAGAGTCTGCTAAATCTTCCCGAAGGTCTTTGCAGTCAAATGGGGGTTTTGATTTGCTTTTCTAGCAATCCTACAAGCAGTTCTCTCGGAAAGTTTTTTTGGTCTTCCAGACCTCAACTTGACCTCCACCGGTCCTGTTAACTGCCATTTCTTAATTACATTACAAACTGATGAAACGGCTACCTGAGAATGCTTTGCTATCTTCTTGTAGCCTTCTCTTGCTTTGTGGGCATCATTTATTTTAAATTTCAGAGTGCTAGGCAGCTGCTTAGAGGAGCCCATGGCGGCTGATTATTGGGACAAAGTTTGAGGAGTCAGGGTATTTATAAAGCTTTGAAATTTGCATCACCTGGCCTTTCATAACGATGACTGTAAACAAACCATAGCCCTAAAAAGCTAATTAAGGTCTGAAACCTTGGTAAAAGTTATCTGAGAGCTCAAATCTCTTGGGGTGCCCAAACTTTTGCATGGTGCTCCTTTCCTTTTTTTTCCACTCTAAAATTGTACAAAACAAAAATAATACACTAATCTTGTTTAAAATGTTGAAAAGAATGTTTCATCTTTAACTTTATGACTTTTGGAGATCAGTTCATCTTCTACTCACTTAACTATTCACAGTAACAGAAATTTTGACCAGGGTGCCCAAACTTTTGCATACCACTATATAGTATGCAGAGCACCTTCGACAGGAAAAACAATTAGTTTTATTGTGTGTATTTGTATTTCAAATTACAAGCATCAAGTTTAGTATTTATTACCTATTGTGAGTATTTTATATTGTGTTTAACTATATGTAGTGTGAATTTGTGTATCTTAAGCTCTGTGATGCTGTCCTTACCAATGCACAAACGCAATTCCTCTCAGACATAGTGAATTTAATGTTACAATATCAATATATATTTCCATATCTTTGTTGAAAGTCACTGCTGGCTATCCAACAGTGATTATCTTTACAGCAGTGAACTAAACGGTAATTACTCAGTTCATCTTCCTGCTCTATTAGAGATGCTATACTATTCTCCTACCTCAGAGTATTCCCCTCATCATTCGTGATGTTCTTGTCAATAATAGCAAGCTGGCTTTGAAGAACACTCAATTCTGCTTCAAGCTGTGAAAATAAACAAAAATATATCAATTTATTTTTCCAGGTTGAATTTTGCAGATTATACATCAAAAAACCATGCCTTCTCTGCAACATACATCAAAGTTGCTGGTGAACGCAGCAGGCCAAGCAGCATCTCTAGGAAGAGGTGCAGTCGACGTTTCAGGCCGAGACCCTTCGTCAGGACTAACTGAAGGAAGAGTGAGTAACGGATTTGAAAGTTGGAGGGGGAGGGGGAGATCCAAAATGATAGGAGAAGACAGGAGGGGGAGGGATGGAGCCGAGAGCTGGACAGGTGAGAGGCAAAAGGGGATACGAAAGGATCATGGGACAGGAGGTCCGGGAAGAAAGACAGGGGGGGGGGGGTGACCCAGAGGATGGGCAAGAGGTATATTCAGAGGGACAGAGGGAGAAAAAGGAGAGTGAGAGAAAGAATGTGTGCATAAAAATGAGTAACAGATGGGGTACGAGGGGGAGGTAGGGCCTTAGCGGAAGTTAGAGAAGTCGATGTTCATGCCATCAGGTTGGAGGCTACCCAGACGGAATATAAGGTGTTGTTCCTCCAACCCGAGTGTGGCTTCATCTTTACAGGAGAGGAGGCCGTGGATAGACATGTCAGAATGGGAATGGGATGTGGAATTAAAATGTGTGGCCACTGGGAGATCCTGCTTTCTCTGGCGGACAGAGCGTAGATGTTCAGCAAAGCGGTCTCCCAGTCTGCGTCGGGTCTCGCCAATATATAAAAGGCCACATCGGGAGCACCGGACGCAGTATATCACCCCAGTCGACTCACAGGTGAAGTGATGCCTCACCTGGAAGGACTGTTTGGGGCCCTGAATGGTGGTAAGGGAGGAAGTGTAAGGGCCTCCTCTACTGTAAAGATGAAGCCACACTCAGGTTGGAGGAACAACACCTTATATTCTGTCTGGGTAGCCTCCAACCTGATGGCATGAACATCGACTTCTCTAACTTCCGCTAAGGCCCCACCTCCCCCTCGTACCCCATCTGTTACTCATTTTTATGCACACATTCTTTCTCTCACTCTCCTTTTTCTCCCTCTGTCCCTCTGAATATACCTCTTGCCCATCCACTGGGTCACCCCCCCCCTTGTCTTTCTTCCCGGACCTCCTGTCCCATGATCCTCTCGTATCCCCTTTTGCCTATCACCTGTCCAGCTCTCGGCTCTATCCCTCCCCCTCCTGTCTTCTCCTATCATTTTGGATCTCCCCCTCCCCCTCCAACTCCCAAATCCCTTACTCACTCTTCCTTCAGTTAGTCCTGACGAAGGGTCTCGGCCTGAAATGTCGACTGCACCTCTTCCTACAGATGCTGCTTGGCCTGCTGCGTTCACCAGCAACTTTGATGTATGTTGCTTGAATTTCCAGCATCTGCAGAATTCCTGTTGTTTGACTTCTCTGCACATTATCATATGGAGAAATGACAGTACTGCAAATCCAAATACTTCCCAATCTATGTCAAATGCACTATCTTTTTTTGTTTTTAAACAGATGCTTAAAACAGGTTCAGTGAATTGAGTGCAGATGGTGCCACCTCCTGCTCATAAATGTAGCCAGATGGAAAGTTTCAATGTTACTTAAATCAAGCAGTTGTGTTTATTCAACAACTGAAAGGAAAAAAATTTGGGGGGGGGGGGGTTGGGATCCTACTTTGTATCCAACTGAACTTATTCCACATACTACTTCTTCGATCTCAAATACTCAGAGTCCTCAGTGACCAGTATATCAATGGAGCTGAATTTCAGAAGCTGAGTGTATCGCATTCCTGCTACAGTACAATGGCATTACCAAAAAAAGATGAATTTCTAGACAATTGAACTTTATGAATAACACTTCAAAAAAGATGTAAATTATAAACAAAGATAAAATTTTTAGCTTCAAAACATTTTCATTATGATACAAAGGCCAGAAAATCTTGATGACTCTTTACAGCACTGTGTGTTTCAATCAAAGCATATTACTGACAAACAAGTATTACATTCCAATAACTGAAGGTTTACAAAGTCCCAGGCTACAAATTGGGATGAGGTTCACCGCTTCAATTTCTCCCAAACACCAATGTCCAGGCCCAGGTCTGACTCATATTTTTCCATAGGTGTTGCTTCAAAAACACCTGTTATTTTCTACTTGATCAACTGTGTTACATCCTAATTTTTGACATTACGCCAAGAACATGGAACAAACAGCTCCTCTCAGAACATGCAAAAAATCTTGTTCTCCATGTGGGTGTCAACACTTCCATACAGCTGACTCCAATGATACAGTTAGAACAGTAGGGATGCCAGACTGTATAGTTGAATGCTCCTCTTGTGGGATGTGGAAACGCAAGGAGACCTCTGGTGTTTCTGATGACTACACCTGCAAGAAATGCATCCAGCTGCAGCTTCTAACAATCCACATTAGGGAGATAGAGCTGGAACTGGATGAACTCCAGATTATTCAGGAGGCTGCGGGTGGCGGGGGTGGGGGGGGGGAGGTGGTGATACATAAGATAAAGAGAGAGGTAGTTACACCCAAGTTGCACGACATAGCAGACTGGATGACAATCAGAAGGGGAAAGGGTTAATCAACCAATGCAGAGTACTCCTGTGGCCATCCTCCTCAATATACTGGATATTGTTGAGGGGGAATACCTACCAGAGAAAAGTCACAGAAGTCAATTCTCTGACACTAAGTCTGACTCTGTGACTCAGAAGGGAAGGGGGGAGAAGAGGCAAGTTTGGTGATAAGGGATTCGTTAGTCAGGTGCACAGAAAAGAAGTCCTAAGGACAAGAACGGGATTCTCAGATGGTATGTTGCCTCCTGGGTGCCAGAATCCAGAACATCTCAGATCGTGTCCTCAGAATTCTTAAGTGGAAGAGTGAGCAGCCAGAGGAAGTGATCCACATAGGTACCAACAGCATGGATAGGAAGAGTGACGAAGCTCTGCAAAGGAGGTCAGGGAGTTTGGTGCTAAGTTAAAAGACAGGATCCTCCAGGGTTGTGATCTCAGGATTACTACCCATGTCACATGCTAGTGAAGCCAGAAATATGAAGGTTGCACAGTTTAACATGTGGCTAAGGAGTTGGTGTGTAGGGAGGGTGTCACATTTTTGGATCATTGGGCTCTCTTCCTGGGAAAGTGGGACCTGACCAGAAGAGACAGTTTGCACCCAAACTGGAGGGGGCCAAATATCTTATCAGGAAGGTTTCCTAGTGCTGCATGGGAGGAGTTAAACTATAGTTTCAGGAAGATTGGATCCAGAGTACCAGAACAGATAATGGAGAGGTTGTGGAGACAGATGTTGATAAGACCTCAGACAAAGTCAGCAATCAAAAGGTTGAGCAAGACACACAAAATGCTGGTGGAACGCAGCAGGCCAGGCAGCGTCTATAGGAAGAGGTATATCACACGAGCCGACTCACAGGTGAAGTGTCGCCTCACCTGGAAGGACTGTCTGGGGCCCTGAATGGTAGTGAGGGACGAAGTGTAAGGGCATATGTAGCACTTGCTCTGCCTACAAGGATAAGTGCTGGGAGGGAGATCGGAGGGAAGGGATGGGGGGAACGAATGGACAAGGGAGTCGCGTAAGGAGCGATCCCTGCAGAAAGCGGAGGGGGGAAGGGAAAGATGTGCTTGGTGATGGGATCCCGTTGGAGGTGGCGGAAGTTACGGAGAATTATATGATGGACCCGGAGGCTAGTGGGGGTGGTAGGTGAGGACAAAGGGAACCCTATCCCTTGTGGGGTGGCAGAAGGATAGGGTGAGAGCAGATGTGCGTGAAATGGGAGAGATGCGTTTGAGAGCAGAGTTGATGGAGGAGGAAGGGAAGCCCCTTCTTTAAAAAAGGAAGACATCTCCATTGTCCTGGAATGAAAAACCTCATCCTGAGAGCAGATGCGGCGGAGATGGAGGAATTGCGCGAAAGGGATGGCATTTTTGCAAGAGACAGGGTGGGAAGAGGAATAGTCCAAGGAGCTGTGAGAGTCCGTAGGCTTATAGTAGACATCAGTAGA
The DNA here is from genome assembly GCF_963921235.1 of Mobula hypostoma. Taxonomy (NCBI): domain Eukaryota; kingdom Metazoa; phylum Chordata; class Chondrichthyes; order Myliobatiformes; family Myliobatidae; genus Mobula; species Mobula hypostoma. The sequence goes on along the minus strand of NC_086105.1, from coordinate 88,711,907 downwards.
TAAGCTGTCTCCAGAGATAAAGACAGAAAGATCAAGAAAGTGGAGGGAGGTGTTGGAAATGGACCAGGTAAACTTGAGGGCAGGGTGAAAGTTGGAGGCAAATTAATGAAGTCAACGAGCTCAGCATGCGTGCAGGAAGCAGTGCCAATGCAGTTGTCGATGTGGCGAAGGAAAAGTGGGGGACAGATACCAGTATAGTCTTGGAACATGGATGGTTCCACAAAGCCAACAAAAAGGCAGGCATAGCTGGGACCCATATGGGTGCCCATGGCCACACCTTTAGTTTGGAGGAAGTGGGAGGAGCCAAAGGAGAAATTATTAAGGGTAAGGACCAATTCTGCTAGACGGAGGAGAGTGGTGGTACAGGGGAACTGGTTAGGTCTGGAATCCAAAAGGAAGCGGAGAGCTTTGAGACCTTCCTGTTGGGGAATGGAGGTATATAGGGACTGGACATCCATGGTGAAAATAAAGCGGTGGGGGCCAGGGAACTTAAAATCATTGAAAAAATTCAGAGCTTGAGAAATGTCACGAACATAGGTGGGAAGGGATTGAACAAGCAGGGATAAAACAGTGTCAAGGTATGCAGAAATGAGTTTGGTGGGGCAGGAACAAGCTGAAACAAAGGGTCTACCTGGACAGGCAGGTTTGTGCATCTTGGGTAGGAGGTAGCAACAGGAAGTCTGGGGTGCGGGAACTATAAGGTTGGTGGTGGCAGTGGATGGGCGATCCCCAGAGCTGATAAGGTTGGTGATGGTGTGGGAGACAATGGTCTGGTGCTCCTTAGTGGGGTCATGATTGAGGGGTAAATAAGAGGAGGTATCCGCGAGTTGTCGCTGTGCCTCGGCAAGGTAGAGGTCAGTACACCAGACTACAACAGCACCCCCCTTATCGGTGGGTTTTATAGTAAGGTTAGGATTGGTGCGGAGGGAGTGGAGAGCAGAGCGTTTGGAAGGAGTGAGGATGGAATTGGAACAAGGTGTGGTGAAGTCCAGACGGTTGATGTCCCATCAGCAGTTAGCAATAAAAAGATCCAGAGCAGGCAGAAGACCAGAGTGGAGTGTCCATGAAGAGGAGGAGGGTTGAAGACTGGAGAAGGGGACATCGGTGGGGTTGGGAGAGTCCTTGCTGAAGAAGTAGGCTCGAAGACGGAGCCGGCGGAAGAAGAGTTCAGCATCATGGCGCACAAGGAACTCGCTGAGATGTGGGCGAAGGGGGACAAAGGTCTGAGGACAGAGCACTCTGCCTCAGAGAGTTGAAGGTCGGAGGGGATGAAGTGTCCATGGTCGTTGGAGCCCACATTGATGGTGCTGGAGTCCAGGTTTTGGATATGCCCTGGGTTGGTGGAGCCACCGAGATCGATGGCGGGGGCTGCAATCCGAAGATCATGCCTGCTAGCGTCGGAGCCAGCAGGCTCTGGGGTCTGCAGATGGAAGATCTTGCAATCCTTGACTAACATAACAAAGTCAAAGAAACGGTGATTGCACGTATGGATCACTGCTGCCATCAGGTAGAAGGTACAAGAGCCTCAGAATTCGCACCACCAGATTCAAGAACAGTTACTACCCCATAACCACCAAGAAATGCATGCATTAAAAAATGATACAACATTCCTCCAAAATGATATCACAAGAAACACAGGACAAACCAAGACTAAAACTGACAAAACCACATAATTATAACATATACAACAGGAATTCTGCAGATGCTGGAAATTCAAGCAACATACATCAAAGTTGCTGGTGAACGCAGCAGGCCAAGCAGCATCTATAGGAAGAGGCACAGTCGACGTTTCAGGCCGAGACCCTTCGTCAGGACTAACTGAAGGAAGAGTGAGTAAGGGATTTGAAAGCTGGAGGGGGAGGGGGAGATGCAAAATTATAACATATAGTTACAACAGTGCAAAACAATACCGTAATTTGATAAAGAGCAGACCATGGGCACTGTAAAAAATAGTCTCAAAGTCCTGATAGACTCATCATCTCATGCAGGCGGTAGAAAGGAGAAACTCTCCCTGCCTTGAACCTCCAAGCGCCGCAAACTTGCCAATGCAGCACCATTGGAAGCTCCTGACTGCAGCGGACTCTGAGTCCGTCCAAAAACTTCGAGCCTCCAACCAGCCCCTCCAACACAGCCTCTCCAAGCACCATCCTCTGCCGAGCGCTTCGACCCTGCCCCAGCCGCTGAGCAACAAGCAAAGCCGAGGACTCGAGGCCTTCACCTCCGGAGATTCTGGACCACACAGTAGCAGCAGCAGCGAAGCAGGCACTTCAGAAGTTTCACCAGATGTTCCTCCGTGCTCTCACATCCAGTCTCCATCAAATCAGGATTGTGCACGGCACCCTACTTGACAAATAACAGACATCACCACTGGAGTGGCCGCTGCGAGCTGCGTCACACTGCCATCTTCTCCTCCCTCCCTTAGATTTACTGAGTATGTCTGCAGGAAAGTGAACCTCAGGCTTGTATATGGTGATGTATATGTACTTTGATGATAAATTTACTTTGAACTTTAAGGTAGTAAATTGGACTAGACATTGACTTTGTGGGAAAAGGCAGAAAATGGTAGTAGATGGCAGTAGATGGTTGCCTCTCTGACTGGAGGCCTGTAACTAGTGGAGAACAGATGGATTGGTACTGGGTCCGTTGTTGTTTGTCATCTATGATCTGAATGATAATATGGTTTACTGGATCAGCAAATTTGCAAATGACACCAAAATTCAGGATATAGTGGACAGCAAGGAAGACTATCACAGCTTGCAGTGGGATCTGGACCTGCTGGAAAAATGGGCTGAAAAATGGCAGATGAAATTTAATGCAGACAAGCGCGAGGTGTTGCATTTCAGTAAGACCAACCAGGTCTTACAGAGAGCATGGTAGGGTACTGAGGAGGATGGTAGAACAAAGGGACTTGGAAATACAGGTCCAAAATTCATTGAAAGTGGAGGCACAGGTAGATAGGGTCGTAAAGAAAGCTTTTTGGCACATTGACTTTCATAAATCAAAGTATTGAGTACCAAAGTTGGATGTTACATTGAAGCTGTACAAAACAATTGTTGGTGAGGCTTAAGTTGAAGTATTGTGTGCAGTTTTGGTTTCCCATGCACAGGATTGATGTAAATACATTTGGAAGAGTACAGAGAAAATTTACAAAGATGTTGTCGGAACTGGAGGACCTGAGCTATACAGAAAGATTGAATCGGTTAGTACTTTATTCCCTTGGAATGTGAAAGATTGAGGAGAAATTTGATGGAGGTATACAAAATTATGATGGGTAAAAATAGGGTAAATACAAGCAAACTTTTTCTGCTGAGGTTGTTTGGGACTACAACTAGAGATCATGGGTTAAGAGTGAAAGGTGAAAAGTTTAAGGGGAACATGAGGGGAACTTCTTCACTCAGATGGTCATGAGAGTATGGAATGAGCTGCCAGCACAAGAAGTACGTGCCAGCTCAATTTCAACATCAAGAGAAATTTGGATAGATAAATGGATAGTAAGTGGCTATGGTCTGGGTACAGGTTGAGGGACTAGACTGTTTAAATGATTTGACAGAGACTAGATGGGCCAAGGGGCCTGTTTCTGTGCTGCATTTTTCTATGACTCTCTGACTCGATGATAGGCCAATTTGAGTAACAGAAATTTGCCCTTATGGAATTCACAGATTACAACCAAATTTACTTTCGGGGTGCCTAGGCGCGACTCAAGTAGCAGCAGAACTCTCAATGTATCAATTAAATATTCCTGTTTCAGCCCGTTACAGCTAAAAAGCACAACTGCTTCCAAGGTCAATACAGTCAACAAAGATGTCTTAATGCGTTTAAACAAACTATCACTGCTTAAAACCGACCAAAACAACGCCGAGGACACCTCGGAGGAAGCATAGATCAGAATTACAAGTGCATTTAAGGAAACAGGGTTTTAAACTCCCAATACCAACCACCTTGCTGGCGAACGTGCAGTCTCTGCTGAATAAAATCGATGATCTCAGAGCCAGGGTGCTGAATCAGAGGGACATTAGGACCACGTGTGTCCTTTGTTTCACGGAATTGTGGTTAACCCCTTCTGTACCAGATACAGCGATTCAGATCAATGGGTTTACTGCACACCGTCAGGATAGATCTATAGGGTCTCTCAAAAGCAGAGGTGCAGGAGTATGCCTCATGGTCAACGCTCCTTGGTGCACAAATATATCAGTGTTGTCCCAATTCTGCTCACCAGACCTGGAATATCTGGCAGTAAAGTGTCGTCCTTTTTACCTACAACTGGAGTTCTCTGAGGTTATTCTGGTAGCAGTTTACATTCCACCTCAGGCCAATGTCAAGCAGACTTTAGATGATCTGAGCAACGGGATTAACATGCACGAAACAGCGCACCCTAATGCCTTCATCATTGTTTTGGGAGATTTTATCAAGGCCAGTCAGAAAAAACTCACTAAACAATTACCATCAACAGATCACTTGCAGTACCAGAGGAAACAACACACTGGACCAAGAATGCCTACCATGCTATTCCACACCCTCACTTGGGGAAGTCTGATCATCTAGCTGTACTTCTACTCTGAGTATAGGCAGAGACTGAAGACTGCAGCACCAGTAGTGAGGACCAAGAAGGCTTGAACAAGGGAAGCATAGGAGCGCCTACAGGACTGCTTTGAATCGGTGGACTGGACTGTATTCAGGGATTCATCTTTGAATCTAGATGAGTATGCTGCAGTTGTTACTGGTTTCATTAAAACCCATGTGGATGAGTGTGTGCCTACAAAGACTTACTGTACATTCCCAAACCAAAAGCAGAGGAGATACGTCGTCTGCTGAAGGCTAAATCTGTGGCATTCAAGTCTGGCAACCCAGGTCTGTACCAGAAAACCAGGTATGATTTGCAGAGGGCTCTTTCAAGGGCAAAGAGACAATATCGAATGAGGTTGGAAGCAATATCAGATGCATGGAAACACTGGCAGGGACATTACTTCCTACAAAGCAAAACCCAATAGTATGAATGACAGTGACGCTTCACTACCAGATGAACTCAACGCCTTCTATGAACGCTTTGAAAGGGAGAACACAACTACAGTTGTGAAGATCCCTGCTACACCTGATGACCCTGTGATCTCCGTCTCAGAGGCCAACGTTAGACTGTCTTTAAAGAGAGTGAACCCTCGCAAGGCAGGAGGTCCTGATGGAGTACCTGGTAAGGCTCTGAAAACCTGTGCCGACCAACTAGCGGGAGTATTCAAGGACACTTTCAACCTCTCACTGCTACGGGCAGAAGTTCCCACTTGCTTCAAAAAGGCAACAATCATACCATTCCCCAAGAAGAATAATGTGGGCTGCCTTAATGACTATTGCCTAGTAGCACTCACAAAGACAGTGATGAAATGATTTGAGAGGTTGGTTAAGACTAGACTGAACTCCTGCCTCAGCAAGGACCTGGACCCAGTGCAATTTGCATGTCGCCACAATAGGTCAACGGCAGATGCAATCTCAATGACTCTTCACACGGCTTTAGACTACCTAAACAACACAAACACCTACGTCAGGATGCTGTTCATCGACTATAGCTCAGCATTAAATACCATCATTCCCACAATCCTGATTGAGAAGTTGTGGAACCTGGGCCTCTGTACCTCCCTCTGCAATTCAATCCTCAACTACCTAACCAGAAGACCACAGTCTATGTGGATTGGTGATAACATACCTTCCTCCCTGACAATCAACACTGGTGCACCTCAGGGGTGTGTGCTTAGCCCACTGCTCTACTCTCTGTATACACATGACTGTGTGGCTACGCATAGCTCAAATACTATCTATAAATTTGCTGATGATACAACCATTGTACATATGTCCAAAGATAAGTTAGCGCGTTTTTACTCGCATATTAATCCTTTCTGTGATAGATGTTCGGGGCAGATAGCCTCTTTAACTCATATGTTTTGGTCTTGCCCTACTTTGGAAACTTTTTGGAGAGATATTTTCAATATTATTTCTAAGGTATTAAATATAGATATCTCTCCTCACCCTATTACTGCTATCTTTGGACTATCTAAAATTTCTAGTAATCTTTCCCCTTCAGCCCGTAGAATGATTGCATTTCTTACTTTAATGGCGAAAAGATGTATTTTACAACATTGGAAAGAGCTTAATGCTCCAACTACCTTTTTTTGGTTTTCTCAGACGATTTTATGTTTGAATCTGGAGAAAATTAGAAGTAACCTTTATGATTCTTCATTTAAATTTGAACAGATTTGGGGACCTTTTATTCGATATTTTCATTTAATGTAATATTTACCCTTCTTGTTTTTTCTTCACTGTTTTAATGGAGGTCGGGATTGAGGACGTGATTTTAAGTTTAACTCTGTTTGGTTTCAAGTTAGCCCATTGCTTTGCTTTGCTTTTAGTTAGTTGCACGGTGGGTTTTTTTTTGGGGTTTTTTTTTTCTTTTTTTTCCATTGATATATATAAAATCTAGTATACTATTATGTTATCTTGGTTTCTTATGCTTAAATTACATTGTTTGTAGTATTTTCTTTTTGGTATTGTTATCTTTTGGAATTTTATTATACTTTAACATTGTATTAATGTTTATATGGCTTACCTTTTTTGTATACTTACTCAATAAAAAGATTTAAAAAGAAAAAAGATACAACCATTGTTGGTAGAATCTCAGGTGGTGACGAGAGGGCGTACAGGAGTGAGATATGCCAACTAGTGGAATAGTGCCACAGCAACAACCTGGCACTCAACATCAGTAAAACGAAAGAGCTGATTGTGGACTTCAGGAAGGATAAGACGAAGGAACACATACCAATCCTTATAGAGGAATCAGAAGTGGAGAGAGTGAGCAGCTTTAAGTTCCTCAGTGTCAAGATCTCTGAGGATCTAACCTGGTCCCAACATATCAATGCAGTTATAAAGAAGGCAAGACAGCGGCTATACTTTATTTGGAGCTTAAAGAGATTTGGCATGTCAACAAATACACTCAAAAACTTCTATAGTTGTACCTTGGAGAGCATTCTGACAGGCTGCATCACTGTCTGGTATGGAGGGGCTACTGCACAGGACCGAAAGAAGTTGCAGAAGGTTGTAAATCTAGTCGGTTCCATCTTTGGCACTAGCCTACAAAGTACCCAGGACACCTTTAGGGAACGATGTCTCAGAAAGGCAGCATCCATTATTAAGGACCTCCAGCACCCAGGGTGTGCCCTTTTCTCACTATTACCATCAGATAGGAGATACAGAAGCCTGAAGGCACACACTCAGTGATTCAGGAACAGCTTCTTCATGTCTGCCATCGGACATTGAAGCTTTGGACACTACCTCACTTCTTTTAATATACAGTATTTCTGTTTTTGCACATTTAAAAAAAATCTATTCAATATACATAATTGATTTATTTATTTATTATTGTGTTTTATTTTATTTATTATTTTTTTTCTCTCTCTGCTAGATTATGTACTCCATTCAACTGCTGCTGCTAAATTAACAAATTTCATGTCACATGCCGGTGATAATAAAACTAATTCTGATTTCAGGAAAACAGGATTTTTAAAAATTAGCTCTTACAAAATTTATGTGGGAAAAGTAAATAAATCAACAAATTTTAAAATTCACATTTCTTGATGATGCAGCTTTGCATTACAGGAACTTTCAATACTGAATTTATACATGAATGCTCCGGATGGCTCTTGACGTGTGTTGGCAACAGCACATGACGAACGTCGAGCTCTATAACAACCTACTGATGCTCACCACTAAAATCAAGGCGAGAAGACTGCAATTAGCAGGGCACTGTCTACACCACCCCGAGCTACCTGCCAGCCTAATCATCATATGGGAGCCCAAGCACGGGAGGATGAACCCTGCGCACCCTCCCAAGACAATGGTCAACACGCTCCTAGAAAATAGCGGTGCGGCTAATGTAGATGAACTGAACACACAGATGAAGAAGAGGGAGAAGTGGAGAGTACGTCATCATGCCCAATGCCGGCCCCCTAGGCCTGAGTCGACGTAGTAGTAGTGCAATACTGACCATTTTCCAGGAACATAGCCACTTCCCTGCCTCTCTAACACAGGGACTTGTCTGTAGTTTACTTTCTGTACCTTGGCTTATTATCTTAGGAACATCCAGCTTTTCTGCCACCATTGTGATTTTGGATATCATTGGAGAAATCAGAGTGAAATTATTGATTGTTTCTATGTTACTACAACCAGATGACTAATGCTTTGTTTCCTTCCCAATTTTATTAGGCCCCAACTCCTTGGGCATAAATGAAGCAAGTTAACTTCCCAATTCATAAAGAACAGACAATGTTACATTGAGCAAGGTAATAAGGCAAAGGGAAAAGGTGAAAGTGAAGAGGTGAGGTGAAAGGAAAGAAGGTTAAGAGAGGTGTGGGGAGATGATACCAAAATGGATAAGGGGCAAACAGTTGAGGATAGATGGTTGAGCTGAGGATGGGACTGTAACAAGATGGAGTGTATAGGTAGAATGAGGCAGCTGGTTTGAAGGGGGATAGTGAAGGCATTGTGAGGGAGGTGACAGAAAGTGGGTCAAGGAAGGATGGATAGAGGAGCTAGTGAATTATGGGCAAGAAAAGGAAACTGCGGCAGGGTTGAAAAGAAGGAAAGGGAGTGAGACAAGGGAAGCACACGCATTTGAATCAATCTTACAGCTGATTTTTTTCTGACCTTTGCACGGCATCATGGCTTTACATTCAACAGTGTTTTATAATGCATAATATTTGACATTAGTGCATGTTTAATACAGCACTTAAAAGGAGAGTTAAGCCATTCAGTATACCTGCCTTAGCAGTATAATAATAAGATATACTCAAACACTGCAGTCCGCCTTGCTGCAAGAAATACAATGTTCCAAGTTACTGCAGGAAGCTCATCCAGATAGATCAAAGCACCAAACTGAGAGGAAAATCAACACTTTACTCAATGACTGTTAAGATATTGGAGCAGAATTCAGCTAATCAAGTCTGCTTTGCCATTCCATCATGGCTGATTTATTATCCCTCTCAACCCCACTCTCCTGCCTTCTTCCTGTAACTTTTGACACCCTTACTAACCAAGAACCTATCAACCTCAGCTTTAAATATATTCAATGACTTGGCTTCCACAGCCAGCCATGTCAATGAATTACACATATTCACCACCCTCTGTCTAAAGAAATTCTTTCACAACTCTGTTCTCAATGGATGTCTCTCTATTCTGAGGCTGTGCCCTCTGGTCCAAGACACACCCACTCCAGGAAACATCGTCTTCACACCCACTCTATCTAGGTCTTTCAATATTCGATAGGTTTTAATGAGAACCCCTACCCCCCCCCCATTCTTCTGAACTCAAGCTAAAGGCCCAGAATTATCAAATGCTCCTCATATGTTAACCCTTCCATTCCCAAAATCATTCTTGTCAACATCCACTAGACCCTCTCCAATGCCCGCATATCTTCTCTTTCATAAGAGGCCCAAAACTGCTCACAAGTGTGGTCTGACTAATGCCTTATAAAATTTCAGCATCACATCCTTGCTCTTATTGTGGTGGCAGTTAATAGTGTTACTCCTGTGTCACTGAGTTAGCCACTCCCATATGGGAGGAGTTCACATACTGTACAAGCAAAGATATCAGTAAAGTTCAGTCGAGTATCCTGCACGCTGCCGTCCTGGTGTGCTCTGCACCATCCCTCAATAACAAACACAGCATGGTGTCAGAAGTGGTTGATCGTCAATGAATTGATGCTACAAACCAAGTGAGATCTCCAACAAGAAAGACTTTACAGTAAGACTTTTCTTTGTTTGCACTTCTCAAAGAAAAATATTCAGCGACTTATTAACTTAAACTGCCTATGCAAGTTGCGAATTGTATGCACTGCATGAGCTGAGAACCGGCCAGGCTCAGGGGAGCCAGGCAACACCCAAAAGTGGATACTTTGTCATAATCTGTAGGCCACTAGCCTGGGGAGGTGCACAGAAACATAGACATTGCAAAGAAGTCAGTCAAACTCTCAGAGAGAGAAAAGAAGACTTTTGTAGTCCAAATAAATAAAGTAATATATAGATGAACAGGAACATGGAGCTAATACCTGCAGTACCTACATCTACTTACCTAATAAAGCCCATGAGGTCAGGATGTCAAAGAAGACCATGATTCATACAAAGAGAGAGCTTTCCTTGGAGCTCTAGATTCAAATAGACAAGGCTGGTATACTACAGTTCAGTTGCAAGATGAGGCAGAGACGTTCAAAATGGACACTGGGACAGATATTGCAGCCATCCCCGAATGTCTGTTCACAAAACTACTGAAGAAAACAAGCAACATGTTAAACCCAAAAAGAAAGAGCTCATGGAGCCAGGGAAACACAAGCTCAGTATAAAAGGAATGTTTACCACTTCCATCCGTAAAAACTCATCATTCCTGCTTCTATGCACATCAAGATCATCTGTCAAATACACCAAGGATATTAAGGCATCGAAATATGTTGCCTAAGAGCATGGCCATCCGTGTGGTGGCCTGGCCTTTGCACACAGCAGGGAGATTATGTAAAGCAATGCCGAAAACTGGATAAATATCATGCTGAACCTCTCTGTCACACAGAATTCCCAGACTTTCCATGGCAAATTGCAGGCACAGACATTTTCAAGCCGAAAAGAGACAAAAATCTTTTCACTGTGGATTACTACTCATAGAATATTTTAGTGTCCAAGCTGTCCTCGACATCCTCAGCAGCAGTTATACAGTATCTCAAAACTGTATTCATTTGCCATGGAATACCAGAGACATGTGTCAGGCAACAGTCCACAATTCAACTGCTGAGAATTCAAAGCTTTGCTAGGCATGATGAGTTCAAACACCAGACAAGCAGTCCACAGTATCCCCAGGCAAATGGAGAAGCAGAAAGAGCATTGCGAAATAAAGGCAAAACAAACTTACAAAGCACTGCCAGCTTATTGATGGATGCTACAGTCATCACAGCTCTCAACTGGCCGGAGACCAAGAACAAGCCAGTCCCTTCTTCCTTCCCTTCTCCAATCTCACTTAGACAAAGTGAGAAATTTTGAATCAACACAACGTGAGAAACTGAAGAGCATGCATGATATCAGAGCAAAATCTTTGTCACTGCTCAGGAGTGGTGAAGCTGTTTGGGTTTCAGACCAATTTACCAAAGGATCAATAATCCGGCAGCATGCACAACGATCGTTTGTGATCAGCACATCACCAGGTGAAATCTGGCGACACAGATGTGTGATCATGTGACTTTGAAGGCCTGGAAAGATAAAGAATGAAATAGATGGCTTGATCCTTATGACAAGGACCATTTTCCTGAGGTGGATGCACCTGTTCAAGAAACTCCATTTGCTCCAGCACTTTCAGAGCCACACATTTTAATTCCACATCCCATTCCTATTCTGATATGTCTATCCACAGCCTCCTCTACTGTAAAGATGAAGCCACACTCAGGTTGGAGGAACAACAGTTTATATTCCATCTGGGTAGCCTCCAACCTGATGGCATGAACATTGACTTCTCTAACTTCCGCTAATGCCCCACCTCCCCCTCGTACCCCATCCATTATTTATTTATATACACAATTCTTTCTCTCTCTCGCCTTTTTCTCCCTCTGCCCATCCTCTGGGATTTCCCCCCCCCCTTTTCCTTCTCCCTGGGCCTCCTGTCCCATGATCCTCTCATATCCCCTTTGCCAATCACCTGTCCAGCTCTTGGCTCCATCCCTCCCCCTCCTGTCTTCTCCTATCATTTTGGATCTCCCCCTCCCCCTCCCCCTCCCCCTTTCAAATCTCTTACTATCTCTTCTTTCAGTTAGTCCTGACGAAGGGTCTCAGCCCGAAACGTCGACTGTACCTCTTCCTAGAGATGCTGCCTGGCCTGCTGCGTTCACCAGCTACTTTGATGTGTGTACCAGATTGGGTTGTTTATCTGTCCCAACACAGAGATATACTCTATAACCTCATAGTTTAAGGCAAGTGACTAAAGAGGGAGAATAATCCTCTCATGTTGCTGGAGTATTCAAGAAATCTACCCTGACCTCCATTAGATATAGTGTTTTTTTTAAACGAGTTCTAATGTTGAAAACATTTCACAAAGGAGACTGTTCTTAAAAAAAGGAATTAGCAAAGTAAAGGGGGGAGGGGGAGGGGAGAGCATTAAAAACAGACAGTCATAATCTTGGAAATTCTTTTTTATACAAAAAGAGTGACAGTCCATTAAAAACAAAGAGAAAGACAATCATAATGTTGGCAATTCTTTTTAAAGTTTATGTAAGAAGCTTAAGTGCTAGAGAATTTAGCAGCAATCAAAAACAAAGTAAGCAAAGACCTCGAAGCTAGTTACCCCCTTCATTTTGTGAATTCACAGGGAGCCGTTCCGCAAGTCTCCGCCAACGCAAGGTTCCAATTCCAAATTTTACAACAAATCTAATCACACTAGGTTAGCCGGTCTCCAGACACTGTTTCTGCAATTTACGCAACATTAGCACCTATACAATTGGTTCCTAATTGATCAGAGTACCAAACAATTGGTTAATCAGGTTGCCTCTCTGATGATTAGCACCTATCTAATTAGTTCCTCAATGAATACAAGATCTGTAGTTCATTAGTACAAAGAAGATAGACCCAGTTGTTTTTTTTTAAATCATGCACCCCCCACGATTCTGCCAACCCCCAGTTCTCAAACTTAATTTTTCCTCCACAATAAGTTACGTGCTATGGGTAAAGTGAACTGAATCGCTCAATTTCAGTGACTATAATTTCAATGCAGTTCTATGGACAAGTAGTACATACATAGTTGTTTCTCTCTTTTGTAGTTGGTGTTATTCCAGTGCCACTCAGTTAGTCACTCTCACGGGGAGTTTAGTTGCATATCCTACATGCTAGCATCCCAGTGTACACTGCACTATCCCTCAAAATTGAACACACACAGTTATAGAAACATAGAAACATAGAAAATAGGTGCAGGAGTAGGCCATTCGGCCCTTCGAGCCTGCACCGCCATTTATTATGATCATGGCTGATCATCCAACTCAGAACCCCGCCCCAGCCTTCCCTCCAAACCCCCTGACCCCCGTAGCCACAAGGGCCATATCTAACTCCCTCTTAAATATAGCCAATGAACTGGCCTCAACTGTTTCCTGTGGCAGAGAAATATATACTCTCGTCCTCTTGAAATGAATGCTAACACTGCATTTGTCTACCATATTACCAACTCAACCTGCAAGGAGGATTAATGCAAGGAGTTTAGGAGGATTAATGGTGTCTAACGGCGACTCCTTTACTTGCATCTTCGGAAACAGCTTTATTTCTATCTTTACCTGACCTGGAGTCACACGCTGATTATGGTTCTTGGCGGGAATGGGACCCGCTCTCAGGATTTCACATTATTCGGCACGGCAAGGGCTCAGCCTAAGAGCTCAACTTGCCTTTGGAGGGCCGAGAGCTCATGGCTCTGGAGATCGGTGGATCAAAGGTTGGTGTCGGGGCAGATTGGTGTGTCACAGGAGATGGAGGATCTAAGGCTGTGTGCCCAGAGACCCGAAATCTTTGGGCACAGAGCTCGGAAAAAGCGACGCAATGGACTTTTAACATCATAAACCAGCGAGTTGTTTGTTATGTCTCCCCTCTCACTGTGAAATGGGGACACCTCTTTCTCCCTTATTAGGGAGAGAGAGAGTCTGTGGTATGTCAAATTACTGGGTGAACTAGTAGTCTTTGGGGTACTGCAAGTCTGTGTCTTCGCTGTTGCTTTGCTCATGCTTGAGTGCTCGGTGGCGGGTGCCGATGCTTTTTTTTGCCGGCGGAGGAAAGGGGGATCGCTGCTTGCTGCCACTTACACATGGTTGGGAGGGGAGCTGGTGGAGGGGACCTTGGGGTTCTAACATTTAACTGTCATTCATTCTTTGGGGGGACGCCTCTGTTTTCATGGATGGTTGCAAAGAAAAAGCATTTCAGGATGTATGTTGTATGCATTTCTCTGATATTAAATGTACCCTTGAAACTTTGAAGTTAATCTTTAGAGAATCCAGCACAAGGACTTCTCGGTCTTTCCTCTCCAGCCCTTTGCCTTCACTACCCACCCGGCTTCATGTATCACCTTCCAACCACCCCTCTTCCCTTCTCCCAACTTTTTACTCTGGCGTCTTCCCCCTTCGTTTCCAGTCCCAAAGAAGAGTCTCAGACTGAAATGTTGAATGCTTATTCATTGCCATAGATGCTGCCTGGCCTGTTGAGTTCCTCTGACATTTTGTGTGTGCTGCTTGGATTTCCAGCTTCTGCAGAATTTTTCACGTTTATGAATCCAAGTTCCTTTTCACCTCAGATTTTTGAATTGTCGCCTCAAATAGAAAATAGTTTGTGCCATTATTTCACTACTAAAGTATCTGGTTATACACTTCCCTACACCATATTTCATCTGCCACTTGTTTGCCCATTCTCCCAATCTATCCAAGTCCTTCTACAGACCAACTGTTTCATCAACACTACTTACCCCTGCACCTATCTTTGTATTGTCTGTGAACTTGGCCACAAAGCCAAATCGATGACATACAACATGAAAAGAAGCAGTCCCAATATTGACCCCTGTGGAACACCACTTGCCACTGGGAGCTAAATCAAATAGGTTGCCTTTATTCTGACTTTTTGCCTCCTGCCAATCAGCCAGTCTTTCTTGTAATACATTAGCAAACAACATCCACTGACTCTCCTATGTCCATCCTGCATGTTATTTCCTCAAAGAATTCCAAAAGATTTGTCAGGCAAGATTTTCCTTTAAGGAAACCATGCTGACTGTGGCCTACATATCATACACCTCCATGAACCTCAAACACCATTCTTAATAATGAATTCCAATATCTTCCTAACTGCTTAAGCCAAGCTAACTGGCCTATAATTTTCTTTCTTCTGCCTCCCTCCTTTCTTAAAGAGTGAAATGATATTTTCAATTTTCCATTCTTGTGGAACCATTCCAAAATCTAGTGATTCTTGAAAGATCATTATTAATTCCTCACAATCTTTTTGGCTAGATCTTTCAGAATCCTGAGGTGCAGTCCATCTGGTCCAGGTGACCTATCTACCTTCAGACCTTTCAGTTTCCCAAGTACCTTCTCCTTCGGAAAAGCAACTCACTTCTAACCCTTACATTCTTGAATTTCTGGCATACTACTTGTGTCTTCCACAGTGAAGACTGACGCAAAATACTTATTAAGTTTGTCCACCATTTCTTTGTCTCCAATACTGTTTCTCCGACTTCATTTTCCAGTGGTCCAATATCCATTCTTACCTCTCTTTTACTCTTAATATATCTGAAAAGAAAATTGGTGTCCTCTTTGATATTTTTGGCTAGCTTACCTTAATTTTTTCTCTCCTTATATTTTTTTAATTGTCCTCTGTTGTTTTTAAAAGCTTCCTAGTCCTAACTTCCACTATTTTTTACTCTATTATATGCCCTCTCTTTAGTTTTTATGCTGTCTTTGACTTCCCTTGTCATCCATAGTTGACTCACCCTCCCTTCAGAATACTTCTTCACCTTTAGGATGTATCTATCCTGTCCCTTCTGAATTGCCCCCAGAAACTCCAGCTATTGCTGCTCTGCCATCATCCCTGCTAATATCCCCTTCCAACTAACTTTGGATATTAATTGCCTTTACTCCACTGTAATACTGATACATATGTCTTTATCTTCTCCCTCTCAAATTGCAGGGTGAATTCTAACATATGATGATGACTGACCCCTAAGGGTTCCTCTATCTTAAGCTCCCTAATCAAATCTGGTTCATTACACAACACCCAATTCAGAATAGCTGATCCCAAGTAGGCTCAACCACAGGCTCCTCTAAAAATCCATCTTGTAGATATTCTACAAATTCCCTCTCTTGGGATCCAGCACAAAATTGATTTTCCCAATCAAGCTGCATTTTGAAAATCCCCATGAATATTGTAACATTGTCCTTATTACATGCCTTTTCTATTTCTCATTGAAATTTATATCCCACATCCTGGCTACTGTTCGGGGGCCTGTATACAACTCCATCAGGGTCTTTTTACCCTTGCAGTTTCTTAACTCTATCCACAAGGAAGGCAAATGCAGAGTTTTCCATTCACAATTTATTTTCTATTTTTATTTCAATTTTCTTGCAGGGGAACATATTCTTTTCACATATTTATTTGCAACATCTCTTTTTAGAAGAAAATAAATTGTTGGTGGTAACAGATCTAGTGAACTGTTTATTGGAAGCATTAATTTTAAAGTAGAATTCCAATAAAAATTCAATAAACTACAGTGGCAGGGCTTACAATACACATACTACTACTTCCCTCTTAAATTCTATGAAACTAAAGTCCATATCAATAGTAAAATAAGTTACAAGATGATAGTTGGAACTGCTGGAGTAATAACGTCAAATTTCTTACAAAAGAAAGACTTGTCTTTAATACTAAGTCAGAGACTTAGTCACTCACACTACATTGCATTTTTAGCAGCCATAGCTTGAGAGGCATGATTAATAAACCAAATAAGCTTTGCTCTCAAACAGAGAACCCCCTCAAGAATAGTGTGAAACAATACATCAGAACACAAAACAGTATAGCACAAAAACAGGCCCATGTCTGTACGAACCATGATGTCAATTTAAACTAATTTGATGTACCTGCTTATGGTCTATCCACATGTCTATTTAAATGTCTCTTAACATTGAAACTAATTTGATGTACCTGCTTATGGTCTATCCACATGTCTATTTAAATGTCTCTTAACATTGAATGATACCTGCTTCCATTACTACCTCTTACAACAATTCCAGGCATCTACCACATTCTGCAAATCTCCCTTAACCTTTCCCATTCTTACTTCACAGCTATACCCTCTTGATTCCCACCCTTGAAAAAGATTCTATGTATCCCCTCACATGCCTTTCTTAATTTTATATACCACTATCAGGTCACTGCATCAGTCTTTGATGCTCAAGACAATGCAATCCAAATGTCTTTAATCTCTTCTTGTAGTTAACTCTTTCATCCAGGCAACATCCTATTCAATATCTTCTGCGCCTTCTCCAAAAACTCCACATTTTCCTGTAATGTAATAACCAGAACTGCACACAATACTCTAATAGTGTCCTAGCCAAAGTTTTATACAGCTGCAAGCTGACTTCCCAACTTTTATACTTAGTATCCTGACCACTAAAGGTAAGCATGCCATACACCTTCTTCCTTCTTTACCATCCTAACTACTTCTGCTTCTATTTTCAGGGGGCAATGCACTTTCATCACAAAGTTCCTCTAGACATCAGTGCTCCTAACAGTACTACCAATTGCTGTATACTTTCCTTTTACAATTGTTATCCCAAAGTACACCTCTCACTTTTCCAGATTAAGTTCCATCTGCTATTTCTTTACCCACATTTCCAACTGGTGTATATCTTCCTGATACACACACACACACACACACACACACACACTCACTCATGTGTGCATTCCAGTTAATTTGGATACATTGGGACCAGTATATTTTGGCCCAATTAAGTAGCTAGTCCAATTAGCCAAAGTTTCATGATAATAGCTAAAAAGCTATAAAAAGATAAACTGCCATTAACAAATTGTGTATTTAAATTTCATACAGAGCAAATTAGAACACTACTAATACTTCTCCAGTCTATAAAAATTAGTTTCTAACAGTTATCGACAGAGGGATATATCCAGCGCATGCTGCCACGTTCGTTTGATTAACTGTAAATGAACAAAATCTGTGCAGATAATCAACTGCCTTCCTTGCCTTCCTGCAAGAAGTAGTGTTGAAATCCAATATTATATTTCCTTGCTGATGTATTAAGCAAGCAATTGTAGATTTACACACCAAACAAGTGCACGCAACTGATACTAGTTAGAAACAGTTCTGCAATAGATTCTTGTCACAGTTAAGTAGCAGATTTTCCCAAACAAACAAAGGGAATTCTGGCCTTTTCTCAATTGGTTTTTGTTCTTTATAAGTTATCCCAAATAAGCGGGTGCCCTGAATTACCAATAGTGCAATTAATAGACAGTATTATATATGTGTGCGTGTGCGCACGCACGCGTGCGCGACAGGGGGGGGTGGGGGGAGGATAAGGAAGCGGCCATTGTCAAGTCAAGTCACTTATTATTGTCATTTCGACCATAACTGCTGGTACAGTACACAGTAAAAACAAGACAACGTTTTGCAGGACCATGGTGCTACATGAAACAATACAAAAACTACACTGAACTACGTAAAACAACACAAAAACTACGCTAGACTACAGACCTACCCAAGACCACATAAAGTGCACAAAACAGTGCAGGCATCACAATAAATAATAAATAAGACAACAGGCACAGCAGAGCGTACAGTAGGTTGGTGTCAGTCCAGGCTCTGGGTATTGAGGAGTCTGATGGCTTGGGGGAAGAAACTGTTACGAAGTCTGGCCGTGAGAGCCCGAATACGTCGGTGCCTTTTGCCAGATGGCAGGAGGAAGAAGAGTTTATATGAGGGGTGCATGGGGTCCTTCATAAAGCTGTTTGCTTTACGGGTGCAGTGTGTGGTGTAAATGTCTGTAATGGCGGGAAGAGAGACCCCGATGATCTTCTCAGCTGACCTCACTATCCGCTGCAGGGTCTTGCGATCCGAGATGGTGCAATTTCCAAACCAGGCAGTGATGCAGCTGCTCAGGATGCTCTCAATACAACCTCTGAAGAATATGATGAGGATGGGGGGAGGGAGATGGACTTTTGTCAGACTTCGCAGAAAGTAGAGACACTGCTGGGCTTTCTTTGCTATGGAGCTTGTGTTGAGGGACCAGGTGAGATTCTCCACCAAGTGAACACCAAGAAATTAGGTGCTCTTAATGATCTTTACAGAGGCGTCGTCGAAGTTCAGCAGAGAGTGGTCGCTCCATGACCTCCTAAAGTCAACAACTATCTCTTTTGTTTTGTTCACATTCAGAGACAGGTTGTTGGCTCTGTACCCGTCCGTTAGCTGCTGCACCTCCTCTCTGTATGCTAACTCATTGGTCTTGCTGATGAGACCCACCATGGTCGTGTCATCGGCAAACTTGATGATGTGGTTCGAGCTGTGTGTTGCAGCACAGTCATGGGTCAGCAGAGTGAACAGCAGTGAACTGAGCACACAGCCCTGGGGGGCCCCCGTGCTCAGTGTGATGGTGTTGGAATGCTGCTTCCAATCCAGACTGACTGAGGTCTCCCAGTCTGGAAGTCCAAGATCCAGTTGCAGAGGGAGGTGTTCAGGCCCAGTAGGCTCAGCTTTCCAATCAGTTTCTGAGGAATGATTGTGTTGAATGCTGAACTGAAGTCTATGAACAGCATTCGAACGTACGTGCCTTTTTTGTCCAGGTGGGTTAGGGCCAGGTGGAGGGTGATGGCAATGGCATCATCTGTTGAACGGTTGGGACAGTACGCGAACTGCAGGGGGTCCAGTGAGGGGGCAGCAGGGTCTTGATGTGCCTCATGACGAGCCTCTCGAAACACTTCATGATGATGGATGTGAGTGCAACGGGACGGTAGTCGTTGAGGCAGGACACTGAAGACTTCTTCGGCGGGGGACAATGGTGACGCCCTTGAAGCACGTAGGAACGACGGCGCTGCTCAGGGAGATGTTGAAGATGTCAGTGAGAATCTCTGCCAGCTGGTCTGCACATCCTCTGAGCACTCTGCCGGGAATATTGCCTGGTCCAGCAGCCTTCTGTGGGTTGACCCTGCAAAGGGTTCTCCTCACATCGGCCATGGTAAGACACAGCACCTAGTCGTTTGGAGGAGGGGTGGTCTTCCTTGTCGCCACGTCATTTTCTGCCTCAAAACGAGCGTAGAAGTTGTTCAACGCATCTGGGAGGAAGGCATCACCAACACAGGCAGGTGGTGTTGTCTTGTAGTTGGTGATGTCCTGAATGCCCTTCCACATGCGTTGCGTGTCGCCGCTGTCCTGGAAGTGGCTGTGGATTCCCTGGGCGTGTGCACGCTTTGCCTCTCTGATGGCCCGGGACAGTTTGGCCCTCACTGTTGTTAGGGCTGCCTTGTCGCCTGCTCTGAAGGCAGAGTCATGGGTCCTCAGCAGCGCACGCACCTCCGTGGTCATCCATGGCTTCTGGTTAGCACGTGTAGTGATGGTCTTGGCCACAGTGATATCATCGATGCACCTGCTGATGTAGCTAGTCACTGATGCCGTGTTGGAATGGGCCAGTGTTTGAGTGGGACTTTGGAGAAGAGATGCAGAAACTGAGATAGATTTTGGGTAACTTTCTCTCTCTTCTTCTTTCTTTCTTTTTGCGTAGTTAGAAAAGTGGAAATACCAGGCAGGCTGGGGATGGATTAACTCCCGATCATTCGGGAGGCTGAGGGGTTGATTGACAGGTGATAGAGAGGTTGTTACATTTAAGTTGCAGGACGCAGGTAACTGAGTGACCATCAGGAGGGGGAAAAGGGATTGGCAGCCACTGCAGGATAGCCATTCCTCATTCCTCTCAGTAACAAGTATACCACTTTGTTGGGAGAGATAACCTAGCTGAGGAAAGCCTCTGACATGGAATCTGGCTTGCCTCAGAAGGGAAAGGTGGGGAGGGCGGAGGAAGAGGCCAGCTGGAGTGATAGGGAATTCATTAGTTAGGGGAACAGACAGGAAGTTCTGTGGGCAACATCGAGACTCCCAGATGATATGTTGCCTCCCAGTTGTCAGGGTCCAAGACATCTCGGATCGACTTCACAGCATTCTAGGTGGGAGGGTGAGCAGCCAGAGGTCATGGTCCAAGTTGGTTCCAATGACATAGGTAAGAAGGGTGACGAGAGTCTGCAAAGTGAGCTCAGGGAGTTAGGCACTAAGATAAAGGATAGGACCTCCAGGGCTGTGATCTCAGGATTGTTACCCATGCCACGAGCTAGTGACGCCAGAAGAATCAAGACAATACAGTTTAATATGAGGCTAAGGAGATGATGCAGGAAGAAGGGCTTCAGATTTTTGGATCATTGGACTCTGTTCAATGGAAGATGGGATGGGTATAGACATTACAGTTTGTACCTGAACTGGAGGAGAACAAAAACCCTTGTGGGAAGGTTTATTCATGCTGCTGCAGGGCTTTAAACAATATTTGCAGGGAGATGGGAACCAAAGTGCCAGGGCAGATAATAGAGGGGTTGTGGGGAAAGATGTTGTAGTACTGTAGTAAGTCAGATGAGCTTAGGGCACAGATCAGTATGTGGAATTATGATGTTGTAGCCATTACTGAGACGTGGTTGCTGGAGGGGCAGGACTGGCAGGTCAGTGTTCTGGGATTCTGTTGTTTCGGCATGACAGAGTGAGTGGTAGAAGGACGGCATTACCATTCAGGGAAGGTGTTATGGCAGTGCTCAGACGGGACAGACTGGGCTTACATAGTGAATGGTGGGGCACCAGGAGTGCTGTAGAACACACGGATCTGGAAATACAGATCCAGAATTCCTTTAAAGTTAGGTCACAGGTAGGTAGGCTCATAAAGAGAGCTCTCCGCACATTGGCCTTCATAAATCAAAGTACTGAGCTCAGGAGTTGGATGTTATGTTGAAGTTTTATAAAGCACTGGTGAGGCCTAATTTGGAGTATTTTATACAATTCTGGTTAATTACTTACTGGAAAGATATCAGTAAGATTGAAAGAGTAAGAGAAAATTTACAAGGATATTGCTGGGACTTGAGGACCTGAGTTATAGGGAAAGGTTGTCTGGAGCATGGGAGAATAAGAGGAAATTTGACAGAGGTACAGTATATGCAATTATGAGGGATACAGATAGGAAAAATGCAAGCAGGCTTTTCCAATGCAGTTGGGTGAGACCAGAACTAGAGGTCATAGGTGAAGGGTGAAAGGTGAGATGTTTAAGGGGAACATGAGGATGAACATCTTCACTCAGATGTGTGTGAGTGTAATGTAATGAACTGCCAGCAGAAATAGTGGATGCAGGTTTAATTTCAACATTTAAGAGAAGTTTGGATAAGTACATGGATGAGAGGAATATGCGAGGCTATAATCCAAGTCAAAGGGACTAAGCAGAATGCCAGTTAGTCACAGACTAGATAGGCTGAAGGGCCTGTTTCTGTGCTGTCATACTGTAATGTTCTATCAACAAAAGAGAAATCTCAGGTTGTTCTTCAGTCCACTGGTACCTCACTTGTGGGTAAAATGAATAGTGAGATCTCTCTTGAGGCCCCAACTGGTTTCTCCCTTTCTCAATCACCTGGGATAGATCCAATCAGTTCCTGGGGTTCTATTCTCCTATGTTCTTCAACAGGCACCAATACTCCCTTCTTGATAACAGCATGTCTGGAATATCAGCATACCCCTTCATCTTGCCATCCTCCAGACCCTTTGCCTTGAGTGAATACTAATGCAAGTACTCATTATTATATCTCCTCCACTGTCAGGACAAGGCTAGACACAAATTAGAAGAAGCCAACCTCACATTCTGCCTCAATGATCTCCATCCTAATGGCATGAACATCAAAGCCTCTAACTTACAGCAGCTGCTCTCCTCCGCCTTAACACAAACCCCACCTTTATTTTTTCTCCTGTTCCTATTGACCCCTAACACCCTACCTCCTTCCCCTCCCCTAACTTTTCCATTTACTACACTGATTCCCCTCCTCATGTCCATCCATTTATTCAATGCTCCACTGTCCTCTACTGTCAGATTCTATCATCAAGCCAGGCAGCATCTATGGAAATGAGTCCTGATGATGGGTCTCAGCCCAAACTGTTGACTGTTTTACTCTTTCCCACTGATGCTGCCTGGTCTGCTGAGTTCCTCCTGTATTTTGTGCGTAGCTTTAGAATTCCAGCAACTGCAAATTTTCTCTTGTTTGAGATTCTACCTTCTTCAGTCCTTTGTCAGTTCTTCCTATCACCTCCAGTTTCTTGTACCACTCCCACTCTTTCCCCCCATCATTCGCCAGCTCTTGTTCCACCCCTGCCTCTTCTTTTTGTACTGGCTGTCCTTCTTTTCTTTCCAGTCCTGATGAAGCATTGATTTGTCCTTATCTCTCCATAGAGGCTGCCTGATACACTGAGTGTTGATCCTTTGTGAGTTGCTCCAGATTCATGCAAATGCCGTATTGTGTCTTCATTTAGTAATTTACCCACCTCCTCAGATGCTAAGCTTAAATTTCTGCCTTTGTCATTGAGCGACCCAATCCTCTCCATAGTTACTCTCATTTTAATGGATGTACAAAATGCCTAGGAATTTGCTTTCATTCTACTCACCAAAGACATTTTCATGGCTCCTTTCATCCCTCCTGGTTCCCTGTTTAAGGTCTCTTCTGCTTCCTTAATGGTCCTGTTCAATTTCGGTTTCTTAAATCTTAAATATGCTTCTTCACCTTCTTGACCAAACTTACAACATCTCTTGTCATTCAAGTTTCCCAAACCTTCCTATTCTGTCTTTCTTCTTCACAAGAACATGTTGCTCCTGAATTCTACCCATCCCATCTTCTCTCACCAGCTCACCAGTGTTGTATTTAGCTGAAGAAATTTCTCCTCATCTTAGTTGTAAAGGGCCATCCATTTATTCTGAGGCTGTGCCCTCAGATCCTAGATTCTGCTACTAATGGAAATAATCTCTTCACATCCAGTCTGTCCAGGAATCGAGAAGTTTTCAAGGAGATCTCCCCTCATCCTGCTAAACTCCATGGAGTACAAGCCCAGAGCCATCAAACACCATTAAATATTTCATTCCTGGGATCATTCTTGTGAACATCTTCTGGACTCTCTCCAGGACATCTTTCCTTGGATACAGGGCCCAAAATTGATCACAATATTCCAAACATGGTCTGATCAATGCCTTATAAAGCCTCAGCAATGCATCCTTGTCATACAGTCATACAAGGTATACGGTCTCCAAATGTTCCTAAAACATGAAATCATACCTTCCAGACTAGAAAGATCAAATTTCAGGCTTTTCACATAAAGATTAGAGCAGATAGTGTAATTTAAATAAAATAAGGAATCTGAATGAGCATTGGAAGGAAGAAAGAAAATCAAGAAACTCAACCACCAGGAAGTGGATCTGATTTATCTGCAGACTGAAAAGTCTACAGTTCCTGATGAACTTTATCCCAGAATCTTAAAAGTGACTACTGGATGCTTGATGTGTTGGTTTTAATTTTCCAAAATTTCATATATCTGGGGAAAATATTTAGATTAGAAAACAATATAACTATGTTATTCAAAAAGCGAAGCAGAAAGGAGAAAACTTGAGGTGAATTTATTTAACATCCATCACAGGTAAAACATTAGAAGCTAACATTAAAGAATTTAAAATACCATGGCTGATGTACAGTAGGAATCAAGTTTTCATACTTGATACAGATATACATCACATGGATGAAAGCACCTAAAGTAAGGTTGCTAAGTTTACTGATAATACAATTGCAAGTAGGAAAACAATTCTTGGGATAGACTCAATGGAACTCAAATAGATATGGATAGATATATCCAGTAAATCAAGTATATTGTGGGAAAATATTAAATTTTCTCTTTTGAAAAGAAAAATAAATATGCATATTATCTCAGAGAGATGTAAAAGCCCTGAGATGTAGAGGGAGTAAGACGAAGGAACACATACCAATCTTCATAGAGGGATCAGAAGTGGAGAGAGTGAGCAGTTTCAAGTTCCTGGCTGTCAAGATCTCTGAGGATCTAACCTGGTCCCAACATATCGATGCAGTTATAAAGAAGGCAAGACAGCGGCTATACTTCATCAGGGGTTTGAAGAGATTTGGTATGTCAGTAAAAACACTCAAAAATTTCTATAGATATACCATGGAGAGCATTCTGACAGGCTCCACCACTATCTGGTATGGTGGGGAGGGTTACTGCACAGGACCAAAAGAAGCTGCAGAGGGAAGGAAATTTAGTTGGCTCCATCTTGGGTACTAGCCTACAAAGTGCTCAGGATATCTTCAAGGAGCAGTGTCTCAGAAAGACAGCATCCATTATTAAGGACATCTAGCACCCATCAGGTAGGAGGTACAGAAGCCTGAAGGCACACACTCAGCGATTCAGTAACAGCTTCTTCCCCTCTGCCATCCAATTCCTAAATGGACATTGAACCCTTGGACACTACGTCACTTTTTAAATATATATTATATCTGTTTTTGCATGATTTTTAATCTATTCAATATACGTATACTGTAATTGATTTACTTATTTATTTATTATTATATTTTGCTTTTTTCTTCTAATTCATTGAACTGCTGTGGCTAAGTTAACAAATTTCACGACACATGCCAGTGATAATAAACCTGATTCTGATTCCTAGGACATGATTCTTAAAAGCAAGAATACAGATTCAGCAAGCAATTAGGAAACATAGCATTTTTTTGGTTACAGTGAGAGGAATTAAATACAAAACTAGAGAGGTAAATACTTCTGTTATACAGAGCAATGGTAGAATGCATCAGGAGTATTGGGTACAGCATTGTTTTTAGCTAAGGAATGATTACATGTACATCAGAAGCAATTCTGAGAAACAGAGAAGGTGCACTTAACTATTAATTGGAATGGGTCAGTCACAGAGTGAAGAAAGACAGGATTGCCCAGGCTGGTATCCACTGAAATATAGAACAGCGACCTTAAATTTGATTGAAACAGGCGAGATTCTGAGGAGCCGTGGGATGGTGAATATGGAGAGGGTATTCTTTCTCATAGAAGAATCTCATACTGGGAAAATGTTTTAAGCAAGGATCTGGACCCTCTGCAATTTGCCTACTGCCACAGTAGGTCTACAGCAGATGCAATCTCACTGACTCAACAACAATGCTTGCATCAGGGTGATGCTTATTAATTACAGCTCCAAGTTCACCACCATCGTACTCTCAGCACTAATTCAAAAGTTTCAAAACCAGGGCTTTTGCAACTGGATTCTTGACTTCCTCACTGGGAGATTACAGTCAGTACAGGTTGGAAATAACATCTCCTCCTCACTGACAAGCAACACCAGCGCACCTCAAGGATCTGCACTTACCACACTGCTCACCCTCCAGACACAGCTCAAATGTAATCTATAAATTTACCGGGAACACAATTGTTGTTAGAATCTCACATAGTAATAAGGGTAGCAGACACCAACAGAATCAACAAACTCATTCATAAGGCCAGTGATGTTGTGGGGATGGAATTGGACTCTTTGACGGTGGTGTCTGAAAAGAGGATGCTGTCCAAGTTGCATGCCATCTTGGACAATGTCTCCCATCCATTACATAATGTACTGGTTGGGCACAGAAGTACATTCAGCCAGAGACCCATTCCACCGAGATGCAACACAGAGCGTCATAAGAAGTCATTTCTGCCTGTGGCCATCAAACTTTACAACTCCTGCCTTGGAGGGTCAGACACCCTGAGCCAATAGGCTGGTCCTGGACTTATTTCCTGGCATAATTTACATATTACTATTTAATTATTTATGGTTTATTACAATTTAATTATTTATGGTACAACTGTAACGAAAACCCAATTTCCCTCAGGATCAATAAAGTATGATTATGACTATGACTATGGTGGTGTGCAGGAGTGAGATAGCTCAGCTGATTGAATGGTGTTGCAATAACGTCCTTGCACTCAATGTCAATCTATTGATTATAGACTTCAGAAAGGGAAGTCAAGGGAACACACACCAGTCCTCGTCGAGGGGTCAGCAGTGGAAGGGGTGAGCAGTTTCAAGTTCCTGGGTGTCAACATCTCTGAAGGTCTATCCTGGGCCCAACATATTGATGCAATTACAAAGAAGGCATGACAGCAGTTATATTTCATGAGCACTTTCAAAAGATTTGGTATGTCACCAAAGACTAACAAATTTCCACAGACATACCATGGAGAGCATTCTAATTGATTACATCACCGTCTGTTACAGAGTAGCCACTGCACAGGTTCGGAAAAATCTGCAGAAAGGTGCAAATCAGCCAGCTCCATCATGGACACCAGCCTACCCGACATCGCAGACACCTTAAAAAGGCAATGCCTCAAAAATACAGCATCTATTAAGAACCTCCATCATGCAGGACATGCTTTCTTTTTATTACTACCATTAGGTAGGAGGTACAGAAGCCTGAAGACATGTACTTAATGTTTTAAGAACAGCTTCTAACCCTCTACCATCAGATTTCTAATCAACAATGAACCAACCCATGAACACTACCTCATTACTTTCACTCTCTTTTTCCCCTATTTATTTTTTATATATATTTCTTATTGTAAGTTACAAGTTTTTAAAATATATTGGACTGTACTGCTGCCTCAAAACAACAAATTTCGCAACATATGCCAGTGATATCAAACTGATTCTGATACTGAAATGAGGATTCACCCATTTACAACAGAGGTGAGATAATATTTTTTCACTCAGTGGATTGGAATTCTTTTGAACTCTCTTTGTCAGAAGGCATCGGAAAGCCTTTGAACACTTCTAAAATGGAGTTAAATTGATATGCTGGGGTAAAAGGTTTTAGTGGGTGGACAGGAATGTGAGCTTGAGGTTGAAGTTAATTCAACTATCATTTTACTAAAAACTAGAGTAGGATTAGGGGCTTTTTCTCAAAATTTGTATGTTTGAGAGTAGATTGGTAAATCTGTAATAAAACACTTTTGTTTCATCAGTTTAGTTTTGTTTTAAGGTTACACAGTTGAACAATTTCAATTCCTAAACTTTAAAATACTGTCAATGTAAAAGCATTAAAATTTGCATATGTTCAACTTGATGCAAAATTTGTTTAATTAGTATTTCTAAATCTTGAAAGGTGCCACAAAACTATAGGCAGGCCCCATGAATGCTTTTATCTTTTACCACACTTACAAGTTCTATTTAGTTTATTCTCTACTCACAGCCCATCAGACATAATCTTTCTTACATCAGAAATTGACAGCCATTAGAACAGGGGTCCCCAACCTTTTTTGCACTGCGGACCGGTTTAATATTGACAATATTCTTCTGGACCGGCCGACCCGGGGGTGGGGGGGGGTAGGGTTGCCAACGGACAAGAGTAGCAGTCAAGTACGTTATGTTTACCCTGAGAAAGACTACAATGACCATGAAGCCTTGCACGGGCGCCAGTGCGCATGCGTGCACATGCTGATTTTTTTTCCACAAATCGTTTTTGGTGATTCTGTTCGTGGGGGGGAGGTATTAATCATGACCAGATTATAGGTGATAAGTGGCTAATACACTCAATTTCATTTCTAAAAGGGTTTATCTAATGAATTTAATATTAAACACACAGTGCATATTTTCCTCGCATGAATATAGTGATAAGTCAATTATCAGGGGAGCTTGAAGTAAGTGTTGAACGAATTTCCAGTAGAAGTGGTAGAGGCAGGTTCGATATTATCATTTAAAGAAAAATTGGATAGGTATATGGACAGGAAAGGAATGGAGGGTTTTGGGTTGAGTGCAGGTCAGTGGGACTAGGTGAGAGTAGTGTTCGGCACGGACTAGCAGGGAAGAGATGGCCTGTTTCCGTACTGTAATCGTAATTGTTATATAAGTCACTTATAAGTCAATAGCATCATAACATTTTAAGTAACGTTTGGATATTAAACACACAGCGCATATTTTCCTTGTACGAACATTTAAAATCATTGCAACACACCAATATCACTGAATCAGTGGGAGCCCTGGGCTTGTTTCCCTGCAACAGAACGGTGCCATCGAGGGGTGATGGGAGACAGCGATACTCGAAGGAGGTTCCTTATGACCCGTCTATTCCGCAATTTAGTTTTCCTTGCATTCATTGCAGAGATATGTTGGAAATGGAAGCAACGTTTTCAGTGCTTTCGTGGCTATCTCAGGATATTCAGCCTTGACTTTGATCTGGAATGCCAGCAGAGATGTTATGTCAAACATACTTTTCAGTCCGCCGTCATTTGCAAGCTCGAGGAGTTGATCTCCTTCCCACGCTGACATGGATGACGCGTGGGTGATGACCTCGCGTGTGTTCAAGCTCAACAGTGGGCATGACAGGGAATGAGGAAAGGTGCAGCTGACTCCTATCGCCAAATCATATTGTTTCCTCGCGGTGGTTGGGGACCACTGCATTAGAACACATAGCAGGACAGCTCAGGAACAGGTCCACCAGCCCACAATGTTATGCCAAACTAATTAAACTAGTAATTAAATGCCTAACTAAACTAATGGCTTCTGCCTGAACATAGCCCATATCTCTCCCTTCTCTGTATATTTATGTGCCCATCTAAGAACCTCTTAAAACACTTCTGTTGTATTTGCCTCCACCACTACCTCTAGCTGCACATTTCAGATACCCACCACTCTTCGTATAAAAAAAAACCTTCCTGCCATCTTCTTTGAACTCAGTCCCTCTCACCTTAAATGAATCAGCTAAATTTGGATACGCGAATGACTGGGCCATAGCCTTCCAATCGAACAATGTCAAATCCACTGAAAAAAAACCTTACCCAGGATATCAACTCCCCATCCAACTACTTCTCAAAGTGGTACCTAAATATGAATGTCAACAAAACAGTAACTTCCATATTTCATCTGGATAATCGACGAACCAAACTTAAACTTAATATCAAACTAAATGACAAACAGCTATCCAATGATCCATACCCAAAGTACTCAGGAGTCACACTAAATCAAACTCTATCATACAAGATCCACCAAAATGTTGCAAAGAAACTAAAATCCAGAATGACCATTTCAGGAAGATAGAAGGAACCAAATAGGTGCTAACCAGTCAGTCCTACGAACATCTAGTCTAGCACTGTTTCTCAGTCACCTGGGAGAGAAGTGTTCACACAAACATCATCAATACACAGCTCCACACTTTATGAGAGTTATCTCAGGAGCCCTAAAATCCACACTTGCCCTTGGCTCCCAGCAATGAGCAGAGTAGCACCCTGGAGATCCATAGAAGAGCAGCTTCAGCAAAATTTACAAGTATATCCAAAATATGCCCAACATTTCAGTTCATAAACTCATCAAAAATGTTCTCCAACTTCCCGACTCAAATCCCAAAAACGTTTCTACAACTTGAAAAACCTTGACTCCTATGACGAACACACTGAATGGCACCAGTATGCCCCCTGGCGGAAATCTGATCGACTCCACCTCGCTCCTCCCAGGCTTTACTACAGCTACCAAAAAAAAAGTAAATAGCCGCAAATAGACACATAAGTTGACATGCCAAAATAGCACAGACACTACACCAATAGGGTGCCCGACAAACCCCAGTTTGCCCCTGTGGTGCCCCAACCCAGGACATCCTCCACCTGGTCCAAACATGCCCTCTCACCAAGATCAGGGACGGCTTTGCCGTGGTCCATCGATATGGCCACAAGCTAGAATAGTGCCTTGACAAAAACCAATTAGAAGTGGAAGAAGTATAGAACAGGAAGATGGAAAAAGTGAATCACTTTTCTTACCTCAGGAGTCACGCTTGATGAGGACATACAGTAACAAAAAACCTACAATTATTTCCACTGTGCCACAGGTGCTTCTAACCAAATGAGGAAATGAGTTTTGAATACAGTCCTTCAATTTGGCACAAAGTAGTTAGTAGCAGTGATGCCTGCCTTTCTGCATTCTTTGGTGACATACACAATCTACTGCAAGCACTCAAAGCATTTCTCTCCCATACTGTCTCCCCAAGATCTTCCGAATGTTTTAGGAGCACAGCTGAGCCCACAACAATTTCCTCTGCCACTCTAAGCATCAATACTCTGATCGTAATGATGTGGATCATCCTCCAAATGGCTATCACAAAACTCACAAAACAAGATGTTCCACTGAGCTCATGCAAGAGATTTCCAGAAAATTAAGGGACACAGCATGATTTTGCCCCTCTTGAAAAAAATATGACATCCTCTTCTGTACCATATGAAGCCCTATTCCATGCCTACTCAGAATGCAGAAAAATCCTCTGAAGTGTGACACAATCTTAAACCTCCACAATAAGAGCGTGCATAAACAGCATGTGTGGGCAACATCCCAAACAACCCAATACCCAACAAGCACCACCTGTGGCAGTCTATAATCATGTATAGGACTCATCAGAGCTTAGAAAATGAAGTGGAAGCAAGTCATCCTTTATTGCAAAGCACTCAGAATCACAATCAGGTTTAATATCACTGTCATATATCATGAAATTTGTTGTTTTACAGCAGCAGTATATTGCAATACATAATCATAAAAAACTATAAATTACAAAAAGAAATATATATATAAGATTTAAACAGTAGTGCAAAAAGAGAGATACTGTTCATGGTTCATTATCCATTCAGAAATCTGATGGCAGAGGTGAAGAAACTATCCCTAAAAAGTTGAATATGTGTCTTCAAGATCCTATGCCTCCACCTTGATGGTAGCAATGAGAAGAGACCATGTCCTGGGTGATGGGAGTCCTTAATGATGGATGCCTTGAGGCATCACCTTTTGAAGACGTCCTCGATGCTGGGGAAACTAGTTATCATGATAGAGCTTGCTGAGTTTACAACTTTCTGCAGCATCTTCTGATCCTATGCAGCGGCTCCTCCACACCAACAGTGATCTAACCAGTTAGAATGCTCTCCATAGTTCATCTGTAGAAATTTGCAAGAGTTTTTGGTGACATACCAAGTCTCCTAAACTCCTAACGAAATACAGCCACTGTCATGCCTTCTTCGTCGTTGCATTTGTTAGGCCCAGGATAGATCCTCAGAGATGTTGATACCCAGCTCACTCTTTCCACTACTGATCCCTCAATGGATACTGGTGTGTGTTCCCTCTACTTTCCTTTCCTGAAGTCGACAAACTAAGGAAGGATATTGTTGCAACACCAGTCAGATAGCTGTCTCTTCAAGATGGCGCCAACAAGTAGCAACTCTGTATGCAGCTCTGATGGGAATAATCAAATATTCCTATTCAGGAGTACTACATCTGAAATCCACAGTCACTGGGTACTTCAGCAAGCAGCATCATTTTAAGACTTTTAAGAAGTCTATCGATACTCAAATCTAGTGATATTGGCAGATCTCATGATTGCAATTAAGAGAACAGAAGTATGGAAGACGAGTTGGTCTACAGATGTGATTGAAATGCAGAGGCCTTAAATCACCACTCCTGACTATCCTGCTCGTGAATGTGCAGTCTCCAGAAACTAATATTGAATACCTCAGAGCAAGATTGCATTTCCAGAGGGACATATGGGACTACTGTATACTTTGCTTCACAGAAGCATGGCTCACACCTGCCATTTTGGATGCAGCGCTGCAGCCCAACGGCTTCACCATTCTCCGCAAAGGCAGGACAGTTCATTCTTTTAAAGGAAGGAGGTAAAGTATTCTTTAAAATTAACTCATCATAATGCAGAGACGTGGCAATTCTGTCTCAGTCCTGCTCACTTGACCTGGAACATCTAGCAGTCAAATGTCATAGTCATAGTCATACTTTATTGATCTCGGGGGAAATTGGTTTTCGTTATAGTTGCACCATAAATAATAAATAGTAATAAAACCATAAATAGTTAAATAGTAATGTTACGTACCCTGTAACTGGGTTGCCAAACCAGCAGAAATGGACCACTCATTGGAGTCTGAATTACTAGGAACTAATAAAGTTTTATTAAAGAAATAAGTAACACAGTACTCTAATCATAAGGATATAAATGCAACAGGTTAGCAATGATAAAACACACATGTACACAGAACTAGGGTAATAGGAATCAACCAAGCTCTATCGCAGTCTAGGGGTAAAATGATCAGTCTTAAGTGACGCAGAGTTCAGTTCAGCTCAGCTTAGTACAGTTCACAGTAATCGCTGTGGTGCTGTGGGGGAGGGGGGGGAGAGATGCAAATTTGATTCAGGCAGACCTTTGATGTTCTTCGCAGTTGGTTTCGGGCGGACCCTTTTATGTCTTCTGTCCCGCTGTGGTCACCGACTGTGTCTCCTCCGGTCCGGATACAACCGTTCTTCCGCGGTGAACCCAGCACCCAGGCAAGGGCAGACACACACACACCAGGTTCCCACCGATCATGCCTTTACACCCTGTGAGTCTATGGTCGGTTCCCGCAAACCGGACCTCCAAACTCCCACCAACTTGTGGGGGCACACCGCTCTTCCAGGGTCTTGTTATCTCGTGATCTCGTGGTGTCCCGTGCCTTAGTGAACCTGTTCTTTTTATCCCCCTGCTGGGGTATCGCCTGTCCATCAAACTTCAAACAGTTTGGGTTCAAAGCAACCGGTCTGTCAATATTCTGAATTGTGTTTCTTTTCTGTCATCTCTCTCTCCTCTCTCATTAACATTTTGAACGTTTCTCCATTGTCTCCCTTATCTCTCATTAGCATCAGTTGTCTGATAACTTAGTTTTGGCGTCACAGTAATATGTAAATTATGCCAGGAAATAAGTCCAGGACCAGCCTATTGGCTCGCCATGTGACAGAGTTTCCTACTGTGGCCCTGTACTCAGCCTCATCTCCCTTGCTGATGCATCCAACTATAGCAGAGTCATCAGAAAACTTCTGAAGATGACAAGACTCTGTGCAGTATTTGAAGTCCGAGGTGTAAATGGTGAAGAGAAAGGGAGACAAGACAGTCCCCTGTGGAGCCCCAGTGCTGCTGATCACTCTGTCGGACACACAGTGTTGCAAGCACGCGTACTGTGGTCTGCCAGTCAGGTAATCAAGAATCCATGACACCAGGAAAGCATCCAGCTGCATCGCTGTCAGCTTCTCCCCCAGCAGAGCAGGGCGGATGGCACTGAACGCACTGGAGAAGTCAAAAAACGTGACCCTCACAGTGCTCACTGGCTTGTCCAGGTGGGAGTAGACACGGTTCAGCAGGTAGACGATGGCATCCTCAACTCCTAGTCGGGGCTGGTAGGCGAACTGGAGGGGATCTAAGTGTGGCCTGACCATAGGCCAGAGCAGCTCCAGAACAAGTCTCTCCAGGGTCTTCATGATGCGGGAGGTCAATGCCACCAGTCTGTAGTCATTGAGGCCGCTGGGGCGCGGCGTCTTCGGCACAGGGACGAGGCAGAACATCTTCCACAGTACAGGAACCCTCTGGAGACTCAGGCTCAGGTTGAAGACATGGCGAAGTATTCCACATAGCTGAGGGGTACAGGCTTTGAGCACCCTGGTACTGACACCATCCGGTCCTGCAGCCTTGCTTGGGTTGAGACGTTTCAGCTGTCTTCTCACCTGTTCAGCTGTGAAGCCCACCGTGGTGGTTTCGTGTGGGGAAGGGGTATAGTCATGAGAGCAGGGTGGGGGACTGTGAGGAGGGGTAGGAGGAGAGAGTGGAATATGTGTTGGTTGGGGGCCGACAACAGATGACTCATGTGGGGGATAGGCAGGGGCCACAATGTCAGATCTGTTAAAGAACAGGTTAAGTTCGTTGGCCCTGTCCACACTGCCTTCAGCTCCTCTGTTGCTAGTTTGCCGGAAACCAGTGATGGTCCTCATCCCCCTCCAGACCTCTCTCATGTTGTTCTGCTGGAGTTTCCACTCAAGCTTCCTCCTGTTCCTGGCTTTAGCCTCCCTGATCCTGGCTTTCAGGTCCCTCTGTATTGCCCTCAGCTCCTCCCTATTTCCATCTCTAAATGCCCTCTTTTTAGCATTCAGGATGTCTTTAATGTCCTTTGTTACCCATGGTTTGTTATTTGAATAACAAAGGACAGTTCTTGTCGGAACATTGCAGTCCACACAGAAGTTGATGTAATCAGTGATGCACTCTGTGAGCCCATCAATATCCTCTCCAACCTCAAAACAACCCTGGAGCGCCTCATAAGCTTCCTCCGACCATTTTCTCACTGTCCTCGAGGTTGCAGGTTTACTCTTCACCAGAGGCACACAGCAGGGTTTTAGATGCACCAGGTTGTGATCTGACCTTCCCAGTGGGGGGAGGGGAGAGGAGCTGTATGCATCCTTAACGTTAGCGTACATCAAATCCAGAGTCCTCTCCCCTCTGGTTGTACAGCTCACGTACTGCGTGAAGCTGGGCAGTGTTCTAGCCATGGTAACATGGTTGAAGTCACCTGAGATGGTAATGAGGGCACTCGGGTGCTGGGTTTGTAATCTGGCTATGACGGTGTAAATGATGTTACACGCTGACGTCGGGTTGGCAGAGGGAGGGATGTACACAACAACCACAATTGCATGCGAGATTTCCCTTGGCAAATAATATGGCCGGAGTCCAACAGCAAAAAGTTCAACATCCGGGCTATAAATATGTTCCTTGATCGTAATACGCCCAGGATTGCATCATCTGTTGTTTACCATAACATCCATTTTATCTACCGAGGGAGTTTTGCACCATCATCCTGGTAGCGGTGTACATTCCACCTCAGGCCAACGTCAGGCACTGCTAAGATGAAAACTACAACAATGACCACTTCAAAAAATAAATTATCTTTATAATGTTTTGAGATGTATTGTTGTACAAATCTCCATATCTAAGGAATTAAGTGAAATGAATAGTGATGTCTTGAAACAAATCCACATAACAAAAGTGAAGTGTCGGCAGACTTAAAACATATTAAGATGGATAAGTTCCCAAAGGTCTGACCAAGTGGATCCTGGGTAAAAGCCAAAGTAAATTAATTATCAAAGTACGTATACAGTACTGTGCAAAAGTCTTCAGCTCATATATATAACTAGGGTGCCTAACACCTTTGCATTGTAGTTGGCAATGTGAAGCAGAGAACAAGTTTCTAAATCTGGTGCGAGCAAAGGATGTGCGGATGATGAAGGCAAGACCGTGAATATTTTTACATTGACTTCAGTAAGGCCTCTGACAAAGTGCCATATGGTAGGCTAGTTTGGAAGAACAGATCAAATGGGATTCCAGGACGAGCTAGCCATCTGGATAGAAAGGGTTGCAGTGGAAGTCTTTTTTTCAGATTGGAGGTTTGTTACCAGTGGTGACACTCACAGCATGCTGGAGGAACTCAGCAGGTTGGGCAGCATCAGTGTTGTGAGTGTTGCTTTGACCCCAGCATCTGCAGAGTATTTTTGTTACCAGTGGTGTACTGCAGGAATTAGGTCCATTGTCGCTTGTCAGCTACATTAATGATTTGAATGAGAATGCCATTCTAGTGGTTAGTAAGTTTGTAGATGACACCAAAACTGCTGGCACAGTAGATAGCAAAGAGGGGTACCTAAGTGAGCTAGCTAAAATTATAATGGGATCTAGATCATCTGAAGCAGTGGGCCAAAGAATGACAGATTAAATTTAACTCAGACAAGTGCAAGGTGTTGCACTTTACTACGTTAAACTAGAGGAGGATATACAGAGTAAATTGTGGGATCCTATAGAGTGCTGTACAACTGTATACTTCCAGGTACACAATGTAGTGAAGAAGGCATATGCCACACTTGCATTACAACCAGGAGTTAAGACATCATGTTATAACTGTACAAGTCATTGGCGAGACCTAGTCCTGACGAAGGGTCTCAGCCTGAAACATCCACTGTACCTCTTCCTGAAGATGCTGCCTGGCCTGCTGCGTTCACCAGCAATTTTGATGTGTGTTGCCACACTTGGAATATTGTGTGCAGTTCTGATCGAGTGATCAGAGAGAGCAGAAAACATTCATAGGGATACCAGATCTGGAGGACTTGGGTTATAAGAAGAACAACACATGCAAGTGCTGGAGAAATTAATAGAGGAAGCTGGCTGGGCTAAGACTTTTTTCCCTGGAGCATAAACTTCCCTCGAAGACCATCTTGAAAGAACTGGCTAACTGAGGAGTATTGGCACTTCCTCCTTTGAACTATTCATCCCCACAAAGCACTTCTTACAATGGGGATTCTCTTCAAACAGCATTCAGTGGGCATCTTCCTTTGTGTCCTGCTCTGCAGCTCCCACAAAAAGACCCAAACCAGACTGTCCTTCAGAAATCTGATCCCGCTTCAACCCTCTCCAATGTTCCATAGCGTCCCACTGGGCAGAAATTTACAACATGTACCAAGGCAACTTGGATTGGTTGACACAACATTCCTAAGTTGGACAACATGTTCCCTATCTTTAGCCAAAGCCAAAACACCCAGACTAGTAGGGCACACGGCTTTTGCAGAAAACTGCTAAAATAAAAATACCTGGGACTCTACACAGTACAGCATTGTTGTAGAAATCGTGACCAGGGCATTACATAAAAAAATCATGTACAAGAGATAACTTAAATAGTCACACTGTTTTTTTAAGAGAGGAAAGCCTAAAAACATGAGGGCACATGTTTTCGGTGAGATGGAAAACATTTAAAAGGGATTTGAAGGCAATTTTTCCATCAGAGAGGGTGATGAATATATGGAATGATTTGCCAGAAGAATAGGAAAGATTTAGAGCAGGGTTCCCAACCTTTTGTACGCCATGGACCAATACCATTAACAAAGGGTCTATGGGCCCCTGGCTGGAAACTCCCGGTTCAAAGGGATATGGGCCAACACAGGCCATTGGGACCAGCTCACGGAGCTAAGTTTGTCAGTGCAGACAAGATGGGCCAAAGGGAATGTTTTCATGCTATTTAACTCGATGATTCTACATTTCCTTATCTTATCACTATTATATTGGAATGTAAGTTTCTCCACTAGTTTCTGCTGCCATTCTACTTCCCCAAGTCCTATCAATTCATATCAGACACTGATATATATATCTGTGCATACACACACACTTGTATATTGTGAACAGGCATGAATGATAGAGACAGATGTTCTAGTGACACAGGCAATGATAAACAGAATAATAATCCAATTTTTAAAACAGTACAAGCTATTTTTCCTCTCAAATGATGAATTCCTGCAGCATTCCCTGATTTTTTTTACCCATAATCCCTCCCCATGTTATCTGATAAGGTTATTTCTTACAGACACAACTAATTTTGGTGTGAGGCTAACTAAGCAAAAAAAAATACTCTGCTCACACATAAATTTAAAAAATAATGTACTCACAACCCAGATTGAACAACTGAGCACCGGAAAGAATTGATGAATTATGCATGAAGACCTCTTACATAGAGCTTAGAAAACCACTCTACTTCCAGTTAAGTTGAAGTTCAAGTTTAATTGTCATTCAACCACACACAAATACCTGTGAATACAGCCAAACAAAACAGCACTACTCTGGGTCCAAAATGCAAAACACAGTACCAATGGTCATTCACAGCACAAGGCAGACATAACAATAAAAGGCAGCAGTAAAATACAGCCACATAAAAAAAATATAAAGTTGCTGAATCCATGAATGTTGCAGCGGTCTGCAGTCAAACACAATACATCATGACTTCTGCGAAGCAAACACTGGAAGGCAGCACTGACTCCAGCATGGACGCCACACCACAACACCTCCAGCACTATGGCGGTAGGCACCAAC
This sequence comes from Mobula hypostoma, assembly GCF_963921235.1. Taxonomy (NCBI): domain Eukaryota; kingdom Metazoa; phylum Chordata; class Chondrichthyes; order Myliobatiformes; family Myliobatidae; genus Mobula; species Mobula hypostoma. Next base: position 88,673,556 of record NC_086105.1, on the reverse strand, counting down.
TCCAATAGCTCTCTCCTGGGCGGCTGGGCTGCAAACAGGTGACACCACAGTCTGAGGCCTGGTTCTCCCAAGACCGAGGCCACACAGCTTCCCTACCATCCATATCTGGCGTTTGTAAATAAAACAATGGATTGGACTTGCAGTATTCCACATTGCAATGTCCAACAGGGTCTTGAAGTCAGAAGAAAAGTGACTGTGACGATCATTTGCTATTCAACAGGTCACCGCCTTCGTGCATTGCCTCTGTCACAGGCAGCAGCACAGTCTGCACTGTCCAGCTCCTTCAGTTCTCCACCAGTATTTTAAGTTCTTAATGTCCAATAGGGTCTTGCAATCGTAAAAAATACATTTAAAAAAAGACAATAACACCTTTGGTTGGCCCCGTAGAAGTCACTGCAACCGAGCACATTGACATCTCACCAGAATTAAATGTACTAGCTTCAGCATTCCCACCTAATTTTAGCCTGTGTTTTTAATAGAGTATTTTGTTGTCTTTCTGACCTTCTTCTCAATTCAATATACTCTTCGATTATACAAAAGCTCCAAGGATGCTGCAGGGAATGTTAATAAAGCATTCATAACCAGCACAGCAATTCTAGTTTTGTGAAATGCTCTCCAGTTCTACACTGACAACAGAAGATGGATAGCTACAACTGAATGCCCTATGGGCCACCAGTATATAGTCCAGTCAAGAATTCCAACACCCACCTATGATTTTTACTTGTGTACAGTAATTTTGGAATACTGCTAGTCATCAAAAATTTTTTTGAATATCATCATCAAAAAAGTAAACTTATAGATCTGCTGTGTTTTGTAATATATTTGAAATAGAGACAAAAAAATCAAACAGATATGAGTCAAATCTCTCATTGCTAATCACAGTCAACCACTTCAAGCCAGTTTCCAGTTAGCCTTTCATCTGCAGTATATCACAGATTTTCAAGGTGCTGAGTACCAGGGGAATTTGGAGGCCACTTGTAAATCTCCAAAATGCAAATTTCATTACATCTTACCAACTGTTTAGAACTTTGAACTTGATTAGTACTAAATGATAACATAGTTTATGATTAGCCAACTATCTTAATATATACTTGGGCCATCCAAAATGCATTATTTAATAGACTATTTATTTGACAGAAGTGTAAAATTTGATCTTGTTTGGGATGGCTCTAAATTACACACCTCAAAAATAAAGTAGTACAAAGATATTAGATCAAACTTTTTGAACCATTAAAAATAAAACATACAAATTAAATTATAAATGCAAAATAAATTATATTGAATATCAACTTTAAAATAAATGATATTGGTAATTCTGATGGTTTTCTTCTGATGACTCTTCCATGAAGGTCATACCTGTGTAGGTGTCGCTGCACAGTAGAACAGTGCACCACCACTCCACAGTCTACTAAATCTTTCTGAAGGTCTTTTGCAGTCAAACAGGGGTTTTGATTTGCCTTTCTAGCAATCCTATGAGCAGCTCTCTTGGAAAGTTTTCTTGGTCTTCCAGTCCTCAACTTGACCTGCACCGTTCCCATTAACTGCCATTTCTTAATTACATTACGAACTGAGGAAACGGCTACCTGAAAATGCTTTGCTATCTTCTTGTAGCCTTCTCCTGCTTTGTGGGCATCATTTATTTTAATTTTCAGAGTGCTAGGCAGCTGCTTAGAGGAGCCCATGGCCGCTGATTGTTGGGACAATGTTTGAGGAGTCAGGGTATTTATAAAGCTTTGAAATTTGCATCACCTGGCCTTTCCTAATGATGATTGTGAACAAGCCATAGCCCTAACAAGCTAGTGGTCTGAGCCCTTGGTAAAAGTTATCTGAGAGCTCAAATCTCTTGGGGTGCCCCAACTTTTGCATGGTGCTTCTTTCCTTTTTTTCCACTCTAAAATTGTACAAAACAAAAATAATACACTAATCTTGCTTAAAATGTTAGAAAGAATGTTTCATATTTAACTTTATGACCTTTGGAGATAAGTTCATCTGCTACTCACTTAACTATTCACAATAACAGAAATTTTGATCAGGGGTGCCCAAACTTTTGTATGCCACTATATATGCCATGGCTGCAAGTCTTTCATTGATTCCATTATAGTTATTATCTTATAGATTTGTTGAGTATGCCCACAAGAACATTAATCTCAGAGTTGTGTATGGTGGCATATATGTAGTTTAATAATAAAATTTACTTTGAACTTTCAAGTTTTTCATTGCTCCTGTGCATACTACATGTACTTGCACATATGACGATAAATTCAACTTTGACTCCATCTAACTCCCACTTTGACCTATCTGTGGTCTCATGCAGTATTATAACAAGGTCCAATGGCAGCTTGAGGAATAGCACCTTATCTTCCATCTGGGCACACCAGAGTCTTCTGAATTGAATATTTATTTCTACAGCAATGGATAACTACTTTCTACTTTCTTTCTTCTGGAAATAATTCATTTGTTCAGCTTTCCTCTACTAGAACAGCTGGACTTGCTGGGCATGTCCTAGAGTCTTACATTTCTCATGTTTATACGGTTACTCTTTACTTTTGCCATTATAATTTTTGTTCCATTTTGTTCCTAACTTCCCCCATAAGCCCATTAACTGGATGACCTCTGCAACTTTTGTTGGCACTCAGTATACAGGGCCACCCCTCGATTCTTAAACTCAACCCCACCAATAATAAAATGATACATAATGTTTATCTCTACTGCCAAATGAAATAGCAAATGATATTTTTTTAACAACCAGAGAGCCATGAATAGTTTTCACAGGAAACAACTTAGCAATCTGGCACCAGGTAAGATGATGGTGGAAACACATGATGTTGGATGATATGTTTTGTAATCCTTGCAGACCTGGTGTACATGTTATTTTGATAGTAAACATTTGGGCCAGTTGGCATTAGCTTCACTCTGCTTATAGTTTTTCTTCTGTTGTTTGTGAGGGAGCGCTGAATATTCAGGGATAATAACAGTAAGTACCATATGTAGTTTAGTGCCTCCGTGATAGTTATTTCTCAATTCTCTTTAAAAGATTAAAGTTAATAATTTTTCAACAGGTTTTCTAAAAGGCTTCATAGATTGCAATCTCTGTTAAACTTTTATCAATAGATTAACAGTGGATACACGTAAATAAACCACAGGACTCATACACTGTCCTTTAAAAGAGGTCCATAATTACTGTTAATACTTCATTAATCTGATAATCTCTAGTCAAAATTACCATGCCACAAGAGGACTTTTTTTAGAAGATCATCACTAATTTGGGCATATACTGTCAAAAATGTTTGCCATCCCTGGTTTAGATAAAGAATGTCAGAAGGCTCTGGGAGGGTGTAAACATTGGCATAAACCAGTTGAAGCAAATAGGCTTGCTCTGTGATATTCATAATAGATACTAAGAAAAATAGAATATGTTTTTTTTTAACTTTCAAACACATTCATTTGAATGGAATAAGTTTTAATTTGGTTTTATAATCATTCTAGTTATATATTTTACAAATTAGGCACCTGTACATCTCAATACGACTCAAGTAGATCAACTTGTGAGTTTTAGGCAGAATAACTATACATGCACTCGAGAGGCAACTGCCTTAATGAACTCTGAAACACTTGATTTCACACCGTTCTGATGGTTCTGATAGTATCTTTCATTTCTGAAGTGATTACTTGTTAATGCCCTTACTTGTTAATGGTCTACTAAAATTCTCATATATAAAATACTGTGGTGACAATCCATTTCAGAATGGCTACATCGGCCTTCTTGACTAACATTAGTTTTAACTATTTGTACCTTCAGTTTCATGATATTATGCTTATTATAAATACTATTATTAACTTTGCTTGACCCACATTTGTCCAATTTGAAGATATTCACACAGAACGCAAAAGTTGGCCTTCAGCCCAAATACCTTATCCCACTTCTTGGCTACATACATTTTTTTCTTTTGCTATAATAAAATTTGAAAATTAAATCTGTTATTGACTGGAGGTACCACAGACCAACTTTGTGAAGATTGTGGTAGATATCAGATATGATCACACATATGCTGTGAGGCATTTTGAAGCACATTACGTCCAGCACTGTAACTAAGTTTTGACCTTCTGTACACTGAGTTTTGGCCCTCTAAAACTTCGGTCTATTTCAGAAAAGTGTTTGCCTGACATAACACAAAATTAAAGCATCAAAAGTATGGCTTCATTCTTCAGCCTTTCTCAGGCCATATAACAGTGCCATTTTGCTAACACAATAAGCTTCACAAACAGAATAAATGCAACATTTCACCTTCCACTTCTTATTTTTGAAAAGCCTATTCAAGGTCTGCAAATATTTCCCAGTCTGCCAAACTTCATGATATTTTGCTTTACATTTGGCATGTTGAAGGCAGCTACACAGATAAGTACCGAGGGTCAACAAATAAAAGAATTTTGTAGCTGCTTGGAACCTTCTCAAATCATCTCCTGTAAAAGTAATTAGTTGTTTTGGGTCTTGAGTGACTCCAGAATAGATGTGACTGTCACCAATAAATGAAAATAATACAAATGATGGAGATGCTCAGGAGGTCAGTAAGCATCTGTGGAATGAAAATAGTTAAAGTTTCAAGTTCTGGAATTGACGAAGAATTCTGGACTGAAATATCAACAGATGTTGTCCTACCTCAGTGCTTCCACCATTGTCTATTTTTATTATAATTTTGACCAAGATATCCCCTAAACCTCAAATGAAGTGTTTTTTATTGACCTGATAATGTTTGATGATTCTACATGCAATAAGTCAATCTACCCTCTGCAGTATTTCGGTATCTTGTTCAAACGGCAGTCTCTTCCAGTTCAGTTACTACATTAATTTGAGTTATGGGCACCGTGACAAGAATGAGTTTGTCATTTTGGACACAATGATAGGTTTGAATGATGCAGTCACACAAGTCACAAAAAAAATTGAAAGGATGGGTCATAAAGGAAAGAATGCTTAACACTAGGGATGTGAGAGAGAAATTAAAATATATTTTTCTTTATTTTTTACCCTAAAAAAATGACATTATTGTGCACAGCAAAAAAAGATGTTGGAGGAACTCAGCAGGGCAGGCAATATCTATGGAAGAAAATGGAGAGTCAAATTTTCCGGTCAAGACCCTTCTTTGGACCTTTTAAGGAGCCAATAGTCACTGAAGTGTACAATAAAAGCATGACATTTAACCTACTCCAAATGAAAAGCAAAACAAACAAAAGTTCTGGAAACCATTAGTAAATCATTGAGTATTTGAACAGAAGGAAACAGTGTTAACGAGCCCTGCTCAGGATATTTCATCTGCTAGAAATCGGATAAAGTGTGGAGAGAACAAAGTAGAGGTAGTCTGTGTCAGAGTGAAGAACTGATACATGAAGCAGTGGTGCCTACTGAAAACACACTTGGAGAAAGAAAATGAAATAGCAACATTGAGTTTCTCTTTCCTTTTCTCTTCCATTATTTCAAATTTTACTTTGCTTTATTGCTCAGTCAGGATTGCCTTCTATTTTTACACAAAATATTTTCTCACATTTAGCTTCACTGTGTATGCTCATCAGTGAATGATCCATAATCACAGGAACAATATCATTTACACAAGGACTGCAACAAAGACATTCTCCATTAAAAACTACAGGGATATATCCAACAAATGACTTGTTTACCAGGATGGAAAGTATGACTGAAAGGCAGAGTAGATCTTAATTTGGTTAAGCTAGATCTTGGAACATGTCATTAAGATAGTTCTGTGCCAAGTTTGCACATGGATATAAAAGAAGAGGAAAGCACCAAGAAATGAAACTAAGAAAGTTAACTGGTCACTGTAAATCACCCTGAGTGTCGGGGTGAGTGGTAGAATTTGGGGGGAGTCAAAATGACAAGGTGCTACGTTTGTAAACCCTATAGGATATGGATGAATAAAGGCAAGTTTGAACCTTAGTAATTTATGATGACTTTGCCTCACCAAGAAGGCCAAAAGTAGAAGATGTATAGGATTTCATAATGTCCAAGGCAGAGACCATCTTAATTTGACAGGCATTCATTATCATCAGGTGAATGTCCTGGCAGATGTTACCACCAACATTTTGGTAATACCATGACTACAAATCTCAAACAGACCAAGATACAGGTTCATTTTCACCTGCTAAAGAACAGAAAAAAAGCCATTAACATCTTCCTCTCAAGGTTGATAGAAAAAAAAACTCATTTCTAAAAACAAATCTCTCACAACTTGCCTGACAAGATATTACTCTGCAAGTCAAGGAAAATCTATCGAGAGAAAAGCTACACAACCAGAAGACTATAATACATAGGAGCAGAATTAGGCCATTTAGCTCATTGAGCCTGCTCCACCATTCAATCATGGCTAATTTATTATCTTTTTCAATCCCATTCTCCCGCCTTCTCCCCAGAACCTTTGACAACCTTACTAATCAGGAACCTATCAACCTCTGCTTTAAATGACTTGGCCTCCACAGCCATCTGTGGCAATGATTTCCACAGACACAATGCCCTCTGGCTATAGAAATCCCTCCATCATCTCTGTTCTAAAGGGAAATCCTTGCATTCTGAGGCTGTGCCCTCTGATCCTAGACTCCTCCACTGCACGTAACATCCTCTACATTTCCACTCTATTTAGATCTTTCAATATTCAACAGCTTTTAATAACTGGAAATTTTAACTCTGTTTTCGCTCACTGATACTACCTTTTCTGTAAACCTGTTCCAAGATTTCTGTTTTATTTCAAATTCCCACAAAGAACAATATTTTAGTTTTGTACTGGAAAAACTTTTATGCAGTGTAAACATGATGGGTGATTACTAATCTATTCAAATTTATCCACCGATATAAAATCTTCTTGAAGTTAAGTAAACACTAAACAATCAATCACCAATGCATACAAGTTACAATAAGAATTCTAGCTTTGTTTGACGCAATTCGAACTCACAGCTTCATTCATTTAGTTGGGAGCTTGTTTCTAATTTGCAAATGGCTGACTTTATTCCTGCATAAAATATTATGCAGAAAAAGACTGCTTCTATTCACCATGTTCCAACCTTCCATAAACATAATGCATCTTTCACATTTTCCTATTGCCTGTTTTGTTTTAATGAAAAAGATATTTTAACTTATTTATCACACATGCAATTCTATAACAGTTAGCATCCTAATAAATGTGCACTCACTCTAAAACCTCAAATTCTTCTTAAATGGTGTCACAATTTATTGCTACCAGTACACTGAGATCTCACTAATAAATTACGTATGTTTATTATTTCACCATTTTCACATTTACACCTTATGTGGAAACACTTAGAAATCTAATAGCTTTGTTTGTAAGAGTTGTATTAACATTCAGATTACTACGTTTCATGTTAATTAAGTTATTCTGCTGTATTAAGCTTCCAGCTCAAAATATATTCTGAATATATTCTGGTTTACTTAAAACTAAAATGCATCTATAAAATCAACTATAAGACATATCAACATATGCCTGCCATTTCTCAACTTTTCCACTATCTTAGTGGTAATTATTTACAGCTGCTCTGGTTTGTCAGTAATTAACTATCTCTTTATTTTGATTTCATCACACAATTTCAACAGAAGCCTCTCAAGCCTCTATCCCAAATTACATACCAGTCAGTGCACTGAGTCCAACAAAATGATCATGTCAGACAGCATAGATCACTTCTAATCACAGAAGGACTTCTCTAACTTTATTTTCTGAAATCTGAAATCAGGTTTCCATTCCTCAACATACATCAAAGTTGCTGGTGAACGCAGCAGGCCAAGCAGCATCTATAGGAAGAGGCGCAGTCGACGTTTCAGGCCGAGACCCTTCGTCAGGACTAACTGAAGGAAGAGTGAGTAAGGGATTTGAAAGCTGGAGGGGGAGGGGGAGATGCAAAATGATAGGAGAAGACAGGAGGGGGAGGGATAGAGCCGAGAGCTGGACAGGTGATAGGCAAAAGGGGATACGAGAGGATCATGGGACAGGAGGCCTAGGGAGAAAGACAGGGGGGGGTGACCCAGAGGATGGGCAAGAGGTATATTCAGAGGGACAGAGGGAGAAAAAGGAAAGTGAGAGAAAGAATGTGTGCATAAAAAGGAGTAACAGCTGGGGTACGAGGGGGAGGTGGGGCCTAGCGGAAGTTAGAGAAGTCAATGTTCATGCCATCAGGTTGGAGGCTACCCAGACGGAATATAAGGTGTTGTTCCTCCAACCTGAGTGTGGCTTCATCTTTACAGTAGAGGAGGCCTTGGATAGACATGTCAGAATGGGAATGGGATGTGGAATTAAAATGTGTGGCCACTGGGAGATCCTGCTTTCTCTGGCGGACAGAGCGTAGATGTTCAGCAAAGCGGTCTCCCAGTCTGCGTCGGGTCTCACCAATATATAAAAGGCCACATCGGGAGCACCGGACGCAGTATATCACCCCAGTCGACTCACAGGTGAAGTGATGCCTCACCTGGAAGGACTGCCTGGGGCCCCGAATGGTGGCAAGGGAGGAAGCGTAACCATCCCCTCCGACCTTCAACTGTCGGAGGCAGAACGCTCTGTTCTCAGTAAGGGCCTCACGTTTGTCCCCCTTCGCCCACACCTCAGCGAGTTCCGTGTTCGCCACGATGCGGAACTTTTCTTCCGCCGTCTCCGTCTCCGAGCCTACTTCTTCGGCAAGGACTCTTCCACCCCCACCGATGACCCCTTCTCCCGTCTTCAACCCTCCTCTTCTTCATGGACACCCCGCTCTGGTCTTCTGCCTGCTCTGGATCTCTTTATTGCCAACTGCCGACGGGACATCAACCGTCTCGACTTCACCGCACCTTGTCCCCATTCCAACCTCACTCCTTCGGAACGCTCTGCTCTCCACTCCCTCCGCACTAATCCTAACCTTATTATTAAACCCGCTGATAAGGGGGGTGCTGTTGTAGTCTGGCGTACTGACCTCTACCTTGCCGAGGCACAGCGACAACTCGCGGATACCTCCTCTTATTTACCCCTCGATCGTGACCCCACCAAGGAGCACCAGGCCATTGTCTCCCACACTATCAACGACTTTATCCGCTCAGGGGATCTCCCATCCACTGCTACCAACCTTATAGTTCCCACACCCCGCACTTCCCATTTCTACCTCCTACCCAAGATCCACAAACCTGCCTGTCCTGGCCGACCTATTGTCTCAGCTTGCTCCTGCCCCACCGAACTCGTTTCTGCATACCTCGACACTGTTTTATCACCCCTTATTCAATCCCTTCCGACCTATGTTCGTGACACTTCTCACGCTCTTAAACTTTTCGATGATTTTAAGTTCCCTGGCCCCCACCGCTTTATTTTCACCATGGATGTCCAGTCCTTATATACTTCCATCCCCCATCAGGAAGGTCTCAAAGCTCTACGCTTCTTTTTGGATTCCAGACCTAATCAGTTCCCCTCTACCACCACTCTGCTCCGTCTAGCGGAATTAGTCCTTACTCTTAATAATTTCTCCTTTTGCTCCTCCCATTTCCTCCAAACTAAAGGTGTAGCTATGGGCACCCGTATGGGTCCTAGCTATGCCTGCCTTTTTGTTGGGTTTGTGGAACAATCTATGTTCCGTGCCTATTCTGGTATCTGTCCCCCACTTTTCCTTCGCTATATCGACGACTGCATTGGCGCTGCTCCCTGCACGCATGCAGAACACGTTGACTTTATTAACTTTGCCTCCAACTTTCACCCTGCCCTCAAGTTTACCTGGTCTATTTCCGACACCTCCCTCCCCTTTCTAGATCTTTCTGTCTCTGTCTCTGGAGACAGCTTATCCACTGATATCTACTATAAGCCTACTGACTCTCACAGCTATCTGGACTATTCCTCTTCTCACCCTGTCTCTTGCAAAAACGCCATCCCCTTCTCGCAATTCCTCCGTCTCCGCCGCATCTGCTCTCAGGATGAGGCTTTTCATTCTAGGACGAGGGAGATGTCTTCTTTTTTTAAAGAAAGGGGCTTCCCTTCCTCCACTATCAACTCTGCTCTTAAACGCATCTCCTCCATTTCACGTACATCTGCTCTCACTCCATCCTCCCACCACCCCACTAGGAATAGGGTTCCCCTGGTCCTCACCTACCACCCCACCAGCCTCCGGGTCCAACATATTATTCTCCGTAACTTCCGCCACCTCCAACTGGATCCCACCACTAAGCACATCTTTCCCTCCCCCCCTCTCTCTGCATTCCGCAGGGATCGCTCCCTACACAGCTCCCTTGTCCATTCGTCCCCCCCATCCCTCCCCACTGATCTCCCTCCTGGCACTTATCCATGTAAGCGGAACAAGTGCTACACATGCCCTTACGCTTCCTCCCTTGTCACCATTCGGGGCCCCAGGCAGTCCTTCCAGGTGAGGCATCACTTCACCTGTGAGTCGACTGGGGTGATATACTGCGTCCGGTGCTCCCGATGTGGCCTTTTATATATTGGTGAGACCCGACGCAGACTGGGAGACCGCTTTGCTGAACATCTACACTCTGTCCGCCAGAGAAAGCAGGATCTCCCAGTGGCCACACATTTTAATTCCACATCCCATTCCCATTCTGACATGTCTATCCACGGCCTCCTCTACTGTAAAGATGAAGCCACACTCAGGTTGGAGGAACAACACCTTATATTCCGTCTGGGTAGCCTCCAACCTGATGGCATGAACATTGACTTCTCTAACTTCCGCTAGGCCCCACCTCCCCCTCGTACCCCAGCTGTTACTCCTTTTTATGCACACATTCTTTCTCTCACTCTCCTTTTTCTCCCTCTGTCCCTCTGAATATACCTCTTGCCCATCCTCTGGGTCACCCCCCCCCGTCTTTCTCCCTAGGCCTCCTGTCCCATGATCCTCTCGTATCCCCTTTTGCCTATCACCTGTCCAGCTCTCGGCTCTATCCCTCCCCCTCCTGTCTTCTCCTATCATTTTGCATCTCCCCCTCCCCCTCCAGCTTTCAAATCCCTTACTCACTCTTCCTTCAGTTAGTCCTGACAAAGGGTCTCGGCCTGAAACGTCGACTGTGCCTCTTCCTATAGATGCTGCCTGGCCTGCTGTGTTCACCAGCAACTTTGATGTATGTTGCTTGAATTTCCAGCATCTGCAGAATTCCTGTTGTTTCCATTCCTCACTTCAATTTTGCATGGTAAACTTTGCAGCTAAGGAATTTTGAATGCCTCGGTACTACACCATCTTCCAAAGAATTCTTTGTTGTCTATCAAACTTTGAGAAGGCCACAAGCAGAAACTTCTGTGCATGTTTTTCCATCATTTTGTAACACAAGTTATACAACCCCCTTGAAAAAGAGAGACATTTAGACAAACAGATATATCCTGGGGGGAAAAATAAAGTCAACATGTGTAAATGGGATTAGTGTAGATGGGTGAAGATATCAGCAGGGACACATAATGAACACATTTCTGTGCCATACGACTCTGTGACCTAACTTTGTTGACCTCTAGATATCTCAAAGTGCTTCACAACCACAGCCAACTGTTATAAAAACAACCTACTTTAGAAGTATAAGATTTTATCCGCTCACAAATAGGAATCCTTAACATTTAACCTCCTTCTCTCAGCCCATCTCACCCTGCACAAGCAGCTTCTTGAGTGTGGTTCTTGCCCATTCAGTGGAAGCGGAAGCACAGCATCTGAAACACTGATGTTAACCAGCCTGTGCAATTTCAGTATTTCCCTTTAAAATCTGTTTCAAACTTTATTATCACATCCTCTGTTGCTAAAGGAGCTGCTCTTGAAGAGTTATGTACATTAGCTTGGCAGAGAAAAAAAGAAAACCTTACATATGTAAATGACATGCATATTAACACAATGACTCACATTGCAACCATCAGCATGTCGAGTGAAAAAATACTGACATCAGCTCTTCACTCAATGATTCTTTGCTCTCTGGAGTAAATAAATAAATTTAAATGTTTCCGATTTTTAATTAAAACAGCTACCGAGCAGGGATCTAGCCTGTTAAGTTTTCCAACTTAAGACACAACAGATGGGATATTTGTCTACTTGGTTTTTCTTTTTCAGTAAGGTACTTGCATATGACAAAATTTACACCTTATGTGGAAATTTTTTTGGGGGGGGAAGGGGAAGGGGAAAGGGGGAGGGGAAGGGGAAAGGGGGAGGGGAAGGGGAAGGGGAGGGGAAGGGGAAGGGGAGTGGGAATGGGGGTGGGGTGAAGGGGAGTGACAGTGGGGGTGTGGGGGCAGGGTGGGGTGAGGGGGAGTGGCAGTGGGGGGAGTGGGGGTGTCTCCATTAAATCAGGATTGTGTACGGCATCCTACTTGACAGATAACAGATCACCACCGGAGTGGCCACTGCGAGCTGTGTCGCGTCGCCATCTTCTCCATCTTACATGCTATGTTTCCAAGTAAAATGCAATGTTTCCAAGTCAAATGCTATAAATTAGATGCTATGCTTCTGAGGTATATGATCTGCTCCCGATTTTGCAGCCTTGCACCTGAGATGTCCGCCTTGTGTTTTCTCAGACCTGCCTCGGGACCATTAGAGCTGTTCTGGATTTTCCAGCATTGCCTCGAGCTCCAGGTCCGCCTTGTGTTTTCTTAGACCTGCCTCCAGAGCTCCAGATCTGTTTCAAATTTTCTAGCCAAGTCCCAAGAGATCTGCCTCATGATTTTCCAGATCTGCCCCAGGAGCATCAGAGCTGTTCCAGATTTTCCAGTAGTGCCTCGAGCTCCAGCCCTATTCTTGAGAGCTCCCTGGGCCATCAGGTGCCAGCCTTGGTGGGTGGGGGTGGGAGTACTGTCATGAGCCCTGTGGTTTGCCTTAGATCATTGAACTCCTAGGGTTTGTGATCACCTGTATTTACTAATCAATACCTTAACTAGAGTCATTAAGCCCTTGTGTTTTTGGTTTAATCTTATTAATTGTGACTGGCACATGTTTCCAGCATTCTATGATTATTTAAAGAGGTCTTTGATTCAGTGCCAAGGGTGAGGATGAGGGTGGGTGAGGATGAGGGAGGGTGAGGGTGAGGGTGAGGGTGGGTGAGGGTGAGGGTGAGGGTGGGTGAGGGTGAGGGTGGGTGAGGGTGAGGGAGGGTGAGGGAGGATGAGGGTGGGTGAGGGTGAGGGAGGGTGAGGGAGGATGAGGGTGGGTGAGGGTGAGGGAGGATGAGGGTGGGTGAGGGTGAGGGATGATGAGGGTGGGTGAGGGATGATGAGGGTGAGTGAGGATGAGGGTGGGTGAGGATGAGGGAGGGTGAGGGAGGGTGAGGGTGAGGGAGGGTGAGGGAGGGTGAGGGAGTAGGAGTGAGTGTGAGTGAGGATGAGGGAGGGTGAGGGTGGGTGAGGATGAGGGAGGGTGAGGGTGGGTGAGGATGAGGGAGGATGAGGGTGGGTGAGGATGAGGGAGGGTGAGGATGAGGGAGGGTGAGGATGAGGGTGGATGAGGATGAGGGTGGATGAGGGTGGGTGAGGGTGAGGGTGGGTGTGGGTGAGGGTGAGGGTGAGGGTGAGGGTGAGGGTGGGTGAGGGTGGATGAGGGTGGGTGAGGGAGGGTGAGGGAGGGTGAGGGTGAGGGAGGATGAGGGTGGGTGAGGGTGAGGGAGGATGAGGGTGGGTGAGGGATGATGAGGGTGGGTGAGGATGAGGGTGGGTGAGGATGAGGGAGGGTGAGGGAGGATGAGGGAGGGTGAGGGTGAGGGAGGGTGAGGGAGGGTGAGGGTGGGTGAGGATGAGGGTGGATGAGGGTGGGTGAGGGTGAGGGTGAGGGTGGGTGAGGATGAGGGTGGATGAGGGTGGGTGAGGATGAGGGTGGATGAGGGTGGGTGAGGATGAGGGCGGGTGAGGATGAGGGTGGGTGTGGGTGAGGATGAGGGTGGGTGAGGGTGGGTAAGGGTGGGTGAGGATGAGGGTGGGTGAGGGTGAGGGTGAGGGTGAGGGTGGGTGAGGGTGAGGGAGGGTGAGGGTGAGGGTGGGTGAGGATGAGGGTGGGTGAGGGGGATCAATGTGTCAGAGGGAATGAATTGTCTCATGGTGTTGCTTAGTCACTCCTCCAAGACTCTGTTGGTATTGATATCTGCCCTTTTGTTTCCATCTCTTCCTGGGGATTCTGCTGTTCCTCTGTTCCTGGTTTGAGTTGTGAGCCTGCCATCCACAGCTCCTGGGTTGAGTAGGTGCCAGCACCTCTGTAACAGAGAAAACCTGCCGTTCCTCCACACCTGGGTCCAGTCCTTCATGAGTGCACTGTGACAGTAATGCACTGCTCTCCACACAGTACACTATACAACTTACATAGACATCCACAGCATTGTGAAGTTTAAATTGTTCCATTCAAGCCCAAGGATTTAATTGCTGTGCAGGATTTCTTCCTCTTGTGGAATAATGTCTTTCTTGACAAGGGGTAGAGGGGTCACTCTGCTTGGTAGGTGAGACGATGCAGTGGAGCAATCTCAGGTTCTGGAGAACCACCGTGGTGCTTGTAGGAGCTGACTCTGAGACACCAGGAAGTGGTTCTGACACCTCTGGACACCTTTCTTCTCTAACAATATTATCTGCTCTCAGCTCAGCTATGTGTCATCTCCAAATGACATCACATGCAATCTCTACTGTGTAGGAGAATGGTCTTTGCTCTGTCCAGGTATCCACTTTTGATTATCTCTGTAGTCCCTCTCTAGGAGTGCATGTCCAGGAGTGAAGCATCAAACCTCCTTATTTGAGGGGCCCTCAATTTGTCTCAGCTACTCATCCTGCATACTCCTTTTAAGACTGAGCTTAAGGAGATCAAAGCGTGAGCACAAGAGACGACCCAGGAACAGCACAGCTGGTGAGTTGTCGGTTCTGAAGTGTGCTGCACTGAGATATGCAAAGAGAAAATTGGCAAACTTTTGATTCAGTGTCAATGTAGTGTGTTCTGCTGACATTAATCACGGTATGTTCTTTAAACTCTGAACAAAACTTTCCACCAATTCATTTGCAGCTGCTGGTATGGTGCAGGTGTATTATGTCATATTCCATTCATTTTCATGAACGAATGAAACTGTTCGACAACAAACTATGGTCCATGGTCACTGAATGGAACACCAGTCCTTGAGAAGAGCAGTTCTCAAAACATCAATAGCGTGCAAGGCTGTAGTGGAAGTTATTGGGAACACAAACAAGAGAAAATCTGCAGATGCTGAAATCCAGGCAACACACACAAAATACTAGAGGAACTCAGCAGGCCAGGCAACATCTACGCAAAAAAGTACAGTCAACATTTTGGGCTGAGACCCTTCAGCAGGACTGGAGAAAAAAGGATGAGGAGTAGATTTGAAAGGTGGGGGGAGGGGAGAGAAATACAAGGTGAGAGGTGAAAGAGAAGGGGTAATCTAATAGGAGAGACAGAAGGGCATGGAGGAAAGAAAAGGAAGAGGACGAGCACCAAAAGGAGGCGATGGGCAGGCCAGGAGATAAAGTAAGAGAGGGAAAAGGGGATGGGGAATGGTGGTGGGGGGGGCATTACCAGAAGTTTAGGAAATTAATGTTCATGCCACCAGGTTGGAGGCTACCCAGATGAAATATAAGGTGTTGTTCCACCAACCTGTGTGTGGCCTCATCGCGACAGTCGAGGAGGCCATGGATTGACATATTGGAATGGGAATGGGAAGTGGAATTAGAATGGGTGGCCACTGGGAGATCCCAGTTCTTCTGGCAGATGGACACACAGATCAACAGACTCTCACAGCTACCTGGACTATACCCCTTCCCAACTTGTTACTTGTAAAAACACCATCCCCTTCTTTCAATTCCTGCGTTTCCATCTCATCTGCTCTCTGGATGAGGCTTTTCTTTCCAGGATAAAGGAGATGTTCTCCTTCTTCAAAGAAAGGGGTTTCCTTTCCTCCACCATCAACTCTACCCTCAACCACATCTCTTCCTATTCGCGAACGTCTGCTCTTACCCTATCTTCCCACCACCCAACCACGGACAGGGTTCCTCTTGTCCTCACCTACCATCCCACCATCTTCCACGTCCAGCACATACTTCTCTAACTGGATCCCACCACCAAGCACATCTTGCCCTCCTCCCTACTTTTTACTTTCCGCTCCTATGCAACTCCCTTGTCCATTCGTCCCTCCCCACTGATCTCCCTCCTGGCACATCATTGCAAGTGGAACAAATGTTACACCTGCCACTACAGCTCCTCCCTCACTACCATTCAGGGCCATAAACAGTCCTTCCAGGTGAGGCGACACTTCACCTGTGAGTCTGTTGGGGTCATTTACTGTGTCCAGTGCTCCCGATGTGGTCTGTGTATTGATGAGACCCAACATAAATGAGAAGACCACTTCACCGAGCACTTACACTCTGTCAACCAGAAGAAGAGAGATCTCCTCGTGGGCACTCATTTTAAATCCACTTCCCATTCCCATTCAGATATGTCAGTCCATGGTCTCCTCAACTATCACAATGAGGCCACACTCAAGTTGAAGAAACAACACCTTATATTCCGTTTACGTAGCCTCCAACCTGATGGCATGAACATCGATTTCTCAAACATCCAGTAATGCCCCCCCCTTCAATATTCCCCATCCCCTTTTCCCTTTCTTATCTTATCTCCTTGTCTGTCCATCACCTCCCTCTGATGAAGTTTTAAGGGTATTGGGGAAGTTGGAAATGATTTTTGGACTCTTGTAAATAACGGGTTAAAATTGCGTGCAAACTTCTGTTTATTCGGCTCTGAGTAATCCACCTGAGACTGGTTTCAGACTAACGACCTTGCAGATGTTCCTGAGAATGTTACGGTTTGTGGGATGAGTTCTGCTTATCTGTCATGCACATCCTGCTATAAGGAATCTCAAGAATTGAGCTAAGTTCTAGTTCTATAAATTGTAACACGTCTGTAAGTTTGACAGAGGTTCGATACGAGCCCCCAGAGGGAGAGGAAATCTGTCCTTTTGTTGTGTGGCTCCGCACCTCTCGCCGTCTGAGTTTGAAGAAATAAACTGAAGCTACTATAAAGGATAAATTGTTTACTGTGTGGTTATTGGTCCAGCGAATTTAAGTTTACACCTCTGGAGCTCCTTCCCTCCTTTTCTTTCTTCCATGGCCTTCTGTCTTCTCCTATTAGATTCTCTCTTTCCAGCCCTGTATCTCTTTCACCAATCAACTTCCAAGCTCTTTACTTCATCCCTCCGCCTCCTGGATTCACCTGCCACTTTGTGTTTCTCTTTCCCTTCCCCTCTTTTTAAGTCTATCCTCATCTTTTTCTCTCCAGTCCTGATGAAGGGTCTCGACCCAAACGTCAACTGTACTCTTTTCCATAGATGCTGCCTAGCTTGCTGGGTTCCCCAGCATTTTGTGTGTGTTGTTGTTGGGAACACTTCAGGCCACTTTGTAGCTGCATCCACTACTACCAAGAAATTTGTGCCCATCAAAGGTCTGGCAAAATCCAAATGTATCCTTTGCCAGGGAAATGCAGGCCATTTCCAGGGTAGGAGAGGCACTGCTCTTGGCATCTTCTGGATGTGTTGGCATCCCATACAGTGCACAGCAAGCTGTTGGATCTGCTGATCTATCCCAGGCCACCAGACAAAGCTTCGAACCAATGCTTTCACTTTAACCACACCTAGATAAACCAGCATGTAGCTCCTTCAACACTTTAGCACTCAGCTTTCATGGTACTACAACTCTCAATCCCCACATAAGGCAACCCCCATCAAGGGCAAGTTCATCTCAGCACTGGTAAAAAGGTGGGAACTGGAATTTCTGTTGCACAATCCAGCCATTTTGGGTTGCCATACAGACCTGAGACAGTGTGGGATTATTTTTTGATTTCCCATTGGATCATCTCCACAGTAATAGGGAGACTTTTAATTTGCATTAGGGAGAACACATTAATAGGAGTGTCCTAATTTAAACAAGAAAATCAAATCAGCATTTCACAATTAGTTGTCCTCGTAATCTATCTTATAATTGTGTCCTCCAACAAATAGAGGCCATCTCTGCATTCATGCTGCTGCTGTTAGTGGAACACCTCTCTCTGAATGGAAAATGGACACCAGTAGTTGACGATGTAAAAAGGACCTCAATCTGTGTCACGTCCTTTTGCTTTGTGGCATCCACCATTGTTTGTACTTTCTCAATGCACTACTGTGATCCTTGTGTGTCTATGATGTGACCACTAAGTGAAGCTTGGTTTAAAAAATTCACATCTGAAGAATTCGCATCGTGCTCTGAGCCCATAATTTTCTGATCTTTTTAATACCATCTTGAGATTTTGACGATGCTCCTTGTCATCCTCACCGATAACAATTATGTAATCCAGATAACACTGAGTTTCTGAGCAGTGTTGCAGCACCTGGTCTATGGCTTTCTGCAAGAGTGAAGGTGCAAATGCTACTCCAAAAACAAGCCTATTATAGTGATAAAGCCTTTTGTGAGTGTTTATGGTGAGAAACACTTTGGACTCTTCTTCCATCTCCATCTATATGTAGGCCTCAGCTAAGTCCATATTACTGAAATGTTCCTCTGTAGAAAGGTTTGCAAAGATATCCTGAGGGGCTTTGTAAAATTTGGTTGTGGCATTTTCATTTAGCAATATGTCTGAGTTTTCCAGTGCCATCCATGAACACTACTAAGACGTCATCCAATACCTTTCTTAATTCGCTTTCAGTTGACTCTGTTGCAGGGATGTGGCATGCAAATTGTGAATGGTTACCAATCAGGTTGTAGTTGTCTCAGCCAATCATGGCCCCACAGTGTTGGCCCTCCTGTTTTTACCACACACAAACCCAATGTGGCTCGCTGGTTGCTGTATTTCACTGTTATGAATGCTATTCCCACATCAGTTATCCTTTCTCCAGTGTAATTCTTAGATGAATATCTTGCAGGCTTCAGTTCAGTATCTTTGAAAACCCATTCAAGCACATTTTGTGGAATGACTGAAATAGCTTTCCAAAGTAGCCAGCCATTTCTACTTATTTTTATTTATTACTATCACCCAGTACTCAACTGTGTGTAAGCTCGTGGCTGTACTCATTGCTTGTTAATTTCGTCCATTTACTGCCTTTTTTTAAAAAAGACGACTCTCTTCCCTTCTGAAGGTAAACCAGCTGCACTTCAACAGGTAGGTGGTCATCGCAGGTTCCTCGTCACCACTGTTATGGCTTGTAACTCCAGGAACTAATTGAAAGGAAAACATGGGAGCTGGGAAACTTGTCTACTTAGTTTTTCTTTTCCTTTCTTTTTAGTAAGGTGCTCCCATTTGAAGGGGGTGGCAAAATGATGCATGCCATTCATGTATATCTTAGATATAATCCATAACAATTTATGTAAAAAAAGAAAGCTTAATCAGACTATATGTTTACATTATTACTGAAATATTAAATACACCACATGCTGTAGTATTCAGATAAGTAACACTGAGAATAAAAAATGGCAGGGATGCAGTGGAAAATCCTTAATTGCAGCTGGAGCTGTTACATTTTAAATTACTGTTTCATTCACCCAGCTAATACAGGAGAGCTGTTTGCATGCTATTTTAATCTCCAAAATGATACAACTCCATTAAAATAAAATTATGACATCTCCCTTACAGCAGTTTTGAAATTATTAGACAAGCAATTTAAACAATGGAAGTGGGATAACAGTGAACACAAAATACTCTGCAGCTGCTGGGGACAAAGCAACACTCACAACACACTGGAGGAACTCAGCAGGTCGGGAAGCATCCGTGGAAATGATCTGTCAACGTTTCGGGCCGAAACTCTTCGTCAGGACTGAAGAGGGAAGGGGCAGAGGCCCTATAAAGAAGGTGGGGGGAGGGTGGTAAGGAGGAGGCTGGTAGGTTCCAGGTGAAAAACCAGTAAGGGGAAAGATAAAGGGGTGGAGGAGGGGAAGCAGGGAGGTGATAGGCAGGAAAGGTGAAGGAAAGAAAAGGAAAACACAATGGGTAGTAGAAGGAGGCGGAACCATGAGGGAGGTGATAGGCAGCTGGGGGAGGGGGCAGAGTGAAATAGGGACAGAGGAAGGGAGGGGGAGGGAATTACTGGAAGTTAGAGAATTCTATGTTCATACCAA
The DNA here is from genome assembly GCF_963921235.1 of Mobula hypostoma. Taxonomy (NCBI): domain Eukaryota; kingdom Metazoa; phylum Chordata; class Chondrichthyes; order Myliobatiformes; family Myliobatidae; genus Mobula; species Mobula hypostoma. The sequence goes on along the minus strand of NC_086105.1, from coordinate 88,653,505 downwards.
GGGGCTGGAGACTACCTAGACGGTATATGAGGTGTTGCTCCTCCAACCTGAGTTTAGCCTCTTCATGGCAGTAGAGGAGGCCATGTATGGACATATCTGAATGGGAGTGGGAAGCAGAGTTGAAGTGGGTGGCTACTGGGAGATCTTGTCTGTTGTGGCGGACGGAGCAGAGGTGCTCGACGAAGCAGTCCCCCAATCTGTGTCAGGTTTCACCGATGTAGAGGAGGCCGCACCGGGAGCACCGGATGCAATAGATGACCCCAACATACTCACAAGTGAAGTGTTGCCTCACTTGGAAGGACTGTTTGGAGCCCTGAATGGTGGCAAGAGAGGAGGTGTAGGGACAGGTGTAGCACTTACGCTTACAGGGATAAGTGCCGGGTGGGAGATCCGTGGGGAGGGACGTGTGGATCAGGGAGTTGCGGAGGGACCGATCCCTGCGGAAAGCAGAGAGGGGTGGAGAGGGAAAGATGTGCTTAGTGGTGGGGTCCTGTTGAAGGTGGCGGAAGTTGCGGAGGATAATGTGCTGGATCCGGAGGCTGGTGGGGTCATACGTGAGGACAAGGGGAACTCTGTCCCTGTTGTGGTGGCGGGAGGATGGGGTGAGGGCCGAAGTGCGGGAAATGGAGGAGGTGCAGGTGAGGGCATCATTGATGACAGCAGAAGGGAAACCACGATCCTTAAAGAAAGAGGACATTTGAGATGTCCTGGAATGGAAAACCTCATCCTCGGAGCAGGTGCAGCAGAGACGGAGGAACTGGGAATAGGGAATGGCATTTTTGCATGTGGCAGGGTGGGAAGAGGTATAGTCGAGGTAGTTATGAGAGTCAGTGGACTTGTAGAAGATATCAGTGGACAGTCTGTCTCCAGAGATGGAGACCGAGAGATCAAGAAAGGGGAGAGAAGTGTCCGAGATAGACCAAGTGAATTTGAGGGCTGGGTGGAAGTTAGGAGTAAAGTCAATGAAATTCACGAGCTCAGCATGGGTGCAGGAAGCAGCACCAATGTAGTCATCAATGTACTGAAGGAAAATTTGGGGAGCAGTACAGTCAACTTCCTCCACTAGTGTCATTCCTTAGTCTTAATAACACATCAGTTCATTTCAACTCAGCATGAAAAAAAATCAATAACTAGTGCTGCTGCACACTGGAGTTTCAGTGCTAATCCAGAGAACGAAGTTCCCTACAGTATCTCTGTACCAGTTCTCTTGTCAAGGGTACCTCTAGGGTACTCAGGTATGCATTAACCTGTCACCTTGATCACCCATACCAAACATTCACTAACCAACCTGACTTCTCCCAACATTGTGTTATTATTAATCAACTCATTCATTACCACAGTAAAGTTCAAAATATTTACATACCAATCAAAAGAGAAATATATTGCCTGATTTCAAAATCCAAATAGGAAAATGAGAACTAGTTTCATGTTTAAAGGGGCTAATTTCTTTTGAAAATAAGATGATTTATAAGTTTGGAAAAATGAGACGGATTGAAGGGTAGACGGCCACAGCATGCTACCATTTGTAGAAAAATAAACTACTGGAAAAAAAAATAATGGCTTAATAAAACCAGTAACAAATTCAGAAGAAACTGTTTTATCCAAGAAGTGTCCAGAACACATAACTTGGTAGCAAATGAAGTAGCTGAGGTGACTAGAATAGGTGACACTCAATGTAAGTCAAGGAAGCGTATGAGCTAAAAATCCCGCATCTGCAGTATTTTGCTTTTTGCCCAGTGTCAGTTACTGATTTCACGTCTTTAAACACTGCAGCAAAACAGAAAGGGAACTTGCCAAATAAATAGAATAAACTTGCTGAAGAGCAATCAGTGCATGGACCCCAATGCAAAAAGGGTTCATCACGTTGATAGAACGCTGAATTATCAATTAACTATGCTATGTGTATGCCTTGTACCTGGAAGAAGCTCACAGTATAAATGAAGTCATAAGTTTATACAGTATGGAAACAGGCCCTTCGGTCCATCTAATTATCAAGTACATATCAACACTTATCTTATTTAAATCAGCAAATTGGTTAATCATTGTCGCATTTACCGAGGTACACTGAAAAATGTCTTGCATACCCTTTGTACAGATCAATTTATTATACCAGTGCACTGAAGTAGTACCAGGTAAATTAATAACAAAATGCAGAATAAACTGTTACAGTTATAGATAAAGTGCAGTGCAAGTAGACAGTAAGAGGTAGATTGTAAGGTCAAGAATCCATCCTATTGCACAAGAGGACTGTCTAATAGCCTTCTAAAACTGGGATAGAAGCTGTCCTTCATCCTGAAGGTACATACTTTAGGGTTTTTGTATTTTCTGTCTCCATGGGAGAAGGAAGAGAAGAAAATGACATCTGGACAGGATGCTTTCCATAGTGCATTAATAAGAGGAAGTAGAGACTTTGAAGAGCATTCATATCTATGGCATCGATGTGGTTGGACCAGGACAAATTGTTGGTGATGTTCATTCCTAAGAACTTGATGCTTTCAATCCTCTTAATCTCTGCACCACTTCCAGAAAGTGAATGACCAGCTCTTTTTTCCCCTGACATTGAGGGGAAGGTTGCTGTCATGATACCGTGTCATTTGGCCCTCTCTTTCCTCCAGTACTCCAACTCAAGATACAGGCTACTTCCATGATACCATTTGCAGCTTGTAGGTGGAGTTACAGCAGAATGCCATGCAGTACTGGGTGTATAGAGAGTAGAGTAAGGGGCTGAAATGCAGCCTTGTGGAGCACCAGTGTTGACAGTAATCATGGTGAAAGTGTTGCTAACTACCCTAACTGATTGTGGTCTGTTGGTCAGGAAGTCAAGGACCTAGTTACAACAGTAGATGCTGAGACCCAGGTCGAGGAGTCTGGAGGTGGGTTTGCTTGGAATTACTGTATTTAAGGTGGAACTGTAATCATAACATTAGCCTAAAAGAGAAGGGAAGATGGCAGCGCGACGCAGCTCACAGCAGCCACTCTGGTGGTGATTTGTCAAGTAGGGTGCCGTGCACAATCCTGATTTGATGGAGGCGGACGTGAAAGCACGGAGGAACATCTGGTGAAACTTCTGAAATGCCTGCTTCGCTGCTGCTGCTACTGTGTGGTCCAGAATCTCCGGAGAAGGCCCCAAGTCCTCGGCTTTGCTTGTTGCTCAGTGGCCGAGGTGGGGTCGAAGCGCTCGGCAGAGGATGGTGCTCAGAGAGGATGTTTCGAAGGGGCTGGTCGGAGGCTCGAAGTTTTCAGATGGACTCGGAGTCCGCTGCGGTCGGGTGCTTCCAATGGTGCTGCATCGGCAAGTTGGCGATGCTTGGAGGTTCATGGCAGGGAGAGTTCCTCTCTTCTGCTGCCTGCGTGAGATGATGAGTCTATCAGGACTTTGAGACTTTTTTTTACCGTGCCCATGGTCTGCTCTTTATCAAATTATGGAATTGCTTTGCACTGTTGTAACCATATGTTATAATTATGTGGTTTTGTCAGTTTTAGTCTTGGTTTGTCTTGTGTTTTCTTGTGATATCATTCTGGAGGAAAGTTGTATCATTTTTTAATGCATGCATTTCTAAATGACAATAAACGAAGACTGAGTGTCCTCATAATCTAATATAGATGTCCAATATCCAGATGCTCCAGAGATATGTATAGGGCCAGTGAGAATGAACACTCTGGATGCATCATTCTGTGTCATGGCAACTAAACCAAATATTTCTTGAGTAGCTTCCCTCATTATATCCCCAGGTGGTACATTCCAGATTTCAAGCACTATCTACCTGAAAGATTTATTCCTCCTATTTTCTTTGAATTGCCTCATGCTTACCTTAAACCTGTGCCCTCTGCTCACAAATATTTATGCAGGAGCAAAAAAAATTCTGTCTGCCATATCTATTGAAATTTGTCAGCAAATCCTGTTGACATTTTTTAGCATTTTATGTTGATGCTAATATTTCATTAGGACAGATCACTAAAATCCTATTAAGAACCACACAGTAACGAAGTCAGCAATCCAGACGTATGAATATGTTCAACTTCAACTTTAGTGAGCTGGATTTCAACAAAGATAATCCCCTCAGCTAAAATGCTGTTTGATTTATTTTTAAGCTACTTTTTACTGAATCTCTTGGGTTCCATGACCTAGAATATACCAAGATCACTTTTTTAAAAAAAACACATTTGTCATTGCTTGAAATGGTAAACAGAGTTTGTGAATTTTAATGAGTACTTTGACATGTTGAAATTGTGAAGTCTCCAACTTCCCTAATTAAGGAAGAACTCACTAATGAGGCCCTTTCATAACCTTTCACTATCTGATAGAAGTGTAATTGGAATAACTTGTGAAGAATTTTTAATTCAAATGTTGGAAAACAAAGTCCGTCATGTTTGATTTATCTAGTACTGTGGCGCCTGTGTATGTTTGTCATTTGTAAATGGCAATTTTTTTAAGAAAGGAAGATGGTTGCATCGTGGCAAATAAGCCCTTTATAAATTCTGCCTCAGTGATTAGAATTCTGAGATGATAATTGCATCTGATGAAAGTTTGCCCATTTTTCAGAATTAAACCAACTCCTCTCAAGAAAGTTTGTTGTTTCACTGAATCAATATTTTATCCTGAAGATCTTATTCAAAATTATTCTCTGTCATTCTTTGTGTTGTTATACATTCTTCCATTAATAATATCTGGTCATGTATAAAACTGACCTTTAATTCTCATTCAGGTCACTACAATTTAATGAGGCTGCATGCAGGAAATAAAGAACTCTTTACATAATGCCTTCAGTGCAGCCATTTTTGGAGGCATTCTTTGGAATACATGATAATCCAAAAAGCCCAAGTAGGTGACTTAACAATTGAGAAATGAAAGGTAAAACAAGCAAGGTAAATTGTGCTTTTGTAGGACACTGTTTTATCAATTCATTGCTAAGTTGGAGTACCAAATGTAGGCTTAAATTCAACTGGACCCCTGTTGCAAATTTCCTAATTATTTTCTTTTGTTTTAGCTGTTACTTATCAAATATGTGAAAACAAAATATAGAAAAAATATAAATGAACATCAAAATATCTCAACCCAAAGCATGTTTGCAAATATAGTCACGTGAAAGGTTTTTCTTTTAATACAATTTACATGAGCATACTGTATATGACTAAAATAAGGAGCTGGGCAAATAATAAAGTTAGAAGATTAAAGGTTACCATACTAAGAAAGAAATGCTAATCTGAAATAAAAGCTGAACCTTTGCGTTCTATAGCACTGAAACAAAGAAAAGCAGTGTCAGATTTGTACAACAACAAACAAGTTTCGGCAGATATTTAGTGGTTCTATTTTAAAAGACAATAAACTTTGCATAGTATGTGCCTTGGAGACAAACAATGTTGCACAATATAACACAATACTGATTTCTAAGAAAATTTTAATGATCACAAGAGCCTTTGCTGCATTTTTCCCCACAAAATGATAACACAAACATGGGGTGGGCGTGTAATTTTACCATCTTTGGTCATTCACATAACAGATTTTTCTGAATTTACACAAGACTCTTCAGGAAACTCCTGGTAGTTTGCAATATTGAGATACAGATGCGTTTTCTCAATCTCCCTTTCACAATTTTTAATGGAGAATAAAACTACAGCTGTGTGGATCCTGGCAGCACCCGGTGAACTGTGATCTCGGTCTTGAAGGCCAACATCAGAACGTCTTTCAAGAGGGTGAACCCTCGTAAGGCAACAAGTCCCGATAGGGTAGCTGGTAGGGCTCTGAAAACATGTGCCAAATAATTGGTGGGTGTGTACAAGGACATTTTCTATCTCTCATTGCTACGGTTGGAAGTTCCCACCTGCTTCAAAAGGGTAACAATCATACTAGTGCCCAAGAAGAGCAGGGTGAGCTGTCTTATTGACTACCATCCAGTAGCACTTACATCTACAGTGGTGAAATGCTTTGAGAGGTTGGTTATGACTAGAGTCAACTCCTGTCTCGGCAAGAACCTGGACCCACTGCAATCTGCCTGTTGCCATAATAGGTCTACAGCAGATTTGATCTCATTGGCTCTTCATGAGGCCTTGGATTCCAGATTTTCTCAAACAAAAAAAGCGTTGTGAGACGTTTTATGTTATATGCCAGCAGTCCCCAACCGCCGGGCCACAAAGCTTGTGCTACCGGGCCGCGAGGAAACGATATGATTTGGCAATATGAGTCAGCTGCACCTTTCCTCATTCCCTGTCACGGCCACTGTTGTGCTTGAACGCACGCGAGGCTATTACACACGCATCATCCATTTCAGCGCGGGAAGAAGATCAATTCCTCAAGCCTGCAAATGACAGCCGGCTGAAAAGTATGTTTGACATAACATCTCTGCCGGCATTCTGGATCAAAGGCTAAATAACCTGAGATAGCTACGAAAGCACTGAAAACGTTGCTTCCATTTCCAACATATCTCTGCAATGAATGCAAGGAAAACTAAATTGCGGAATAGACTGGACATAAGGAACCCCGTTCGAGTATCGCTGTCTCCCATCACCTCTCGATGGCACCGTCTTGTTGCAGGGAAACAAGCCTAGGGCTCCCACTGATTCAGCGATATTGGTGTGTTGCAATGATTTTATATGTTCATATGGGGAAAATATGTGCTGTGTGTTTAATATCCAAACGTTACTTAAAATGTTATGATGCTATTGACTTATAAGTGACTTATATAACCATATAACAATTACAGCATGGAAACAGGCCATCTCGGCCCTTCTAGTCTGTGCCGACTGCTACTCTCACCTAGTCCCACCGACCTGCACTCAGCCCAGAACCCTTCATTCCTTTCCTGTCCATTACCTATCCAATTTTTCTTTAAATGATAATATCGAACCTGCCTCTACCACTTCGACTGGAAATTCGTTCAACACTTACTTCAAGCTCCCCTGATAATTGACTTATCACTATATTCATGCGAGGAAAATATGCGCTGTGTGCTTAATAATAAATTTGTTAGATAAACCCTTTTAGAAAGGAAATTAAGTGTATTAGCCACTTACCACCTATATTCCAGCCGTGATTAACACCGCCCCCCCGAACAGAATTGCCAAAAACGATTTACAGGAAAAAATCGGCACGTACAGGCATGCGCACTGGTGCCCACGCAAGGCTTCATGGTCATGGTAGTCTTTCTCAGGGTAAACACAATGTATTTGACTGCTACTCTTGTCCGTTGGCAACACTCCCCACGCCCGCCCCCCCCCCCGCCGGGTTGGCCGGTCCGTAAGAATATTTTCAATAATAAACCGGTCCGCAGTGCAAAAAAGGTTGGAGTCCCCTGTTATACGCAACCTGTAACACATCTTAATGAACTCCAAACCTACACACAAAAATGTGCTAAAAATCATTACGTAAAAAATGTCATCACATCAAACCAGCCTCTTAAAATCAAAACCAAACTCAATGTTCGTGTTTCTGAATTATGTAAATTTTTCCTAATAATATTATCCTATACAGCCCCCAACCCTGCTCAGGATTCACTGAAATGGCATTGTGAGCTTGTCTGGAGCCAACAGGTGTCTCTGGTTCATCCAGAGTGCATTGACATGCTCAAGGAAATGTTGTGATACCAGGGGCATGGCAGCAGAATACTCCAAACCTTGGCGGACTGGTTTAAGGTGATCTACTGAAATACATTCATGTTTACCCCTCTTACCTATGATTGAAGTCTTTTCTCCCGGTTCCAAACTGTGGAATGTGCTATCAGAAGGGGGCCGGCCAGAATGTAAATCAACAGGAACCCAAAAGTGCCTAACGCCATGACAGGAAGCAGGAGTAGGTGAAAAGGAATTGAATTTATTGAGGGTGGAACGTTGTTAAAAGGCCGACCAGGCAGTTGTGGCATCATGGCATTTTTAACAGCTGCCCGTATAACAAACCTGCCACAGACTGCAGGTCCTCTTTTGCAGCAGTTCTGAGCCCCACTAGGATCCATGGAAGACAACCATTCCAACACTCATCAGTCAGGGACGTTCTCAGAGAAGCCCTAAGGAGCAGTGAAACCAGTCACATAGGCCATTGGACTACAAGTGATATACTGTGGTGTGATGGAGCCTAACGCTGAGGTTCTGGGCCATCGCAGCCAAGATATCTGAAATTAATTGGGGACCGTGGGCAGAAGAAATATCAGATGGGGTTCCAAACCGAGCAACCCAGGTGTTGATGAAACCCTGAGCCACGTATGCGGCCACCATATATGCTACAGGGACAACTGGCCACCTGGTGATATGGTCCACCACCAGGAGGTGCGTGAAAGTGCAGGAGGGGGGAAGAGGACCAACAGATCCACATTAACATGGTTAAACCATTACTCAGGGAATTCAAAAGGTGCCAGTGGTGCCTGAACATGACGTTTAATTTTTGCCTGCTGGCACTCCACACAGGCTGCAATCCAATCACACACATCCTCCTGAGGCCGTGTCAAACAAACTTCAGTGCAACCAGTTTTTGTCAGGCCTTCTGGCCTGGATGTGAAAGGTCACATATGGAGTCAAAATCAGCCCATCTCCAGTTTGTGACACAATGGGTCAATGGTGACTGGTTGAGACATCATACAGGAGAGAAATCCCAGCTTTCCCAAACTTAATGTCAGCCAACCTCAGGCCCATGACTGCTATTCAGTAAGCCTTGATCTCAGTAACTTGGTCAGCTACCACGCTGGCATAGTCAACCCCTATGTGTACTGCCTCAGTGGCTGGCTGTGAATAGCAATCAGCCAGGTCATTATTTTTCCGCTTAATGAATTGTATCTGTTGTGAACTTGGATATGTAGACCAGGCTGTGTTGCTGCTGTGCAGACCAAGCGTCTGATATTTTGGCCATTGCGTGCACAAGGGGTTTGCGGTCAATGAATGCTGTGAAAAGGCGATCCCCAAGAAGAAAACAAAAATGGCAGATAGCCAGATAGAGACCAAAAAGCTCATGGTCAAAACGTGCTGTATTTACTTTCAGGGGGACAGAGTTGCCCACTGAAGAAGGCAAATGGCTGCCACATGCCTCCAACCGTTTGTGTACAACACCCACTATATACACTGAGGCATTAGCGGTAATAGCTCTGGGTGCACAGGGGAGCAGGTCCGCCAGTAGGGTCGCGTGAGAAAGAGCTCATTTGGTATTATCAAACGGAGTTCTCTTGGGGCACTAGATGGAGTAAGTTCCATTTTGGCTTTTCTCCGTACATCTTCCAATCTTTTTACCACCTTTTTACTATTTATATTAAAGTGTTTATAACACATTTATATGCTTGAACTTTAATTTTTAATCATTGGAAATAGATACCAGAGGGAAAAGGGCATTAGCTGAAGGCAAGGAAGCCAATAATGGAAATGGAAGGAGAGAAGGTGATCCTAAACAGCCTAAACAGTCTCAACTCACTTTGGAGGCTATGTCGAAGCTCCTGGATGATAAATTTGATAAAAGATTTTCTACTTTGGAAGTATTGTTAAAGGAGATCGAAGGTAGACTGGGAGCACTTAAGCGCGAGAATGAAAAACAACAACGGCAAATTTCTGAACTTGATAAAGCTGGTAGACAGACCGATCATAGACTGGTTTTGTTGGAAAAGAAATTAACTTCGACCACTCAAATACTGGAACAGTATAAAGTCAAGATTATTGACCTGGGAAGTCGCAGTCGTAGACAGAATTTGCGAAATATAGGACTCCATGAAGATGATGAGAGTGGTGACCTTACTAAATTCTTTTCTCAATATCTAATGGACATGTTTGGCTCTGAAGTTTTTTCTACTCTCCCTATACTTGATCGTGTTCACTGGGCTTTAAGAGCAAAACCTTCTAAAGAGTTGAAGCCTCGACCTGTTATACTCCGGTTCCACTATGTGCATAGCAAGGAGCATTTAGTTCGAATTGCCCATCGGAAAGGGGTGATTGAATACAGAGAGCTCAAGTTTCGTCTGGTTGAAGACTACAGTCCTGAGGTAATGCGAGAAAGATTGCTTTTTAAACCGGTGATGTCCAAGCTCTATCAAAGAAAGTTCCAACCAGCTCTGCTATTTCCAGCTCGCCTAAGGGTTCTTCTGCCTGATAAATCACGTAAATGGTTTAAATCCGTGGACGAAGCTCATCAATTCCTTGAGGATCAACGTTCCATCTCAGCTGTCCAATAAATTTACTGTTTCTTCATGTCTGTACTCATTTGGTTTATAAGTTAATAACCAGTTCATAGATCTGGACTTTTAAAGTTTGAAGAACTTTGTCCTTGGTTTGATAATACTCATACTTTGCTTTAGAGTATGGATGTTTATCATGCTTTTATATTAAAGTTCCTTTTTTTCCTCTTTATTATTTTATTTTGTTATTTTCAAATGTTCGTTTTTGAAATTAATTAAGAATCTGATTTGGTGATTGATTGTGTTTTTCCTGAAATAGTACTAAGATTGTATTCTGTTTCACTTTCCAAGATCTCGCCTTTCAAAATGTTTTGCAAACAGCTGTTTTTTTATAAACATTTGTTTGGTGTTTTTTATGGCATTCTTTTCTCAATGTTTTGACTGTGGGTGGTATTTTGCATTCCTTTCAATTTTGGAGATTTGCTTTCAAGAGAGGTGGGGGTAGGAGAGTTTCTAGATAGCTTTCTGGCTGTCTATTCACCAGTTTTTGGACTTTTGTGGGTGGGGGTGGGGCTATTTTTGTTTAATTTTTTTCATCTGGGCTGATCTGAAACTACAAATGTGTCTGAATTGTTGTAACTTACGGTTCCCTTTTAAAACCTTTTCCCTCTTCCTGATTCATGAGTTTCCTATGCAGTAAGGTTAACCCTTTACATACCATGTGGCTTATTCAAGTAAAATGGATAATATTACTAACTTTGTTTCATGGAATACGAATGGTTTGAATCATCCAATTAAACGGAAGAAGATTTTTAAAGTTTTTCATAGATTGAATGCTCAGATTATCTTTGCCCAGGAAACTCATGTGAGGAAAGAAGCTAATCAGCGTTTTTTTAAGGTTTTGGAAAAGCAAAAACACTCCAATTCACAGGCTAAGGTGAAAGGAGTCTCTATTTTTTCTGTTAATTACTAGTTTACTTTATAACCAAAAAGTTGTTATGTTTAATATCTATGCACCAAATACATACTATCCTGAATTCTTTAAGCATTTATTTGCATTGCTTCCTAATTTAAATTAATATACGTTGATAATGGGCGGAGATTTTAACTGTTGCCTGAATCCCCCAATGGACAGGTCTGTGCCCAATCAGGTACTTCCAAACAAATCTGCTATTTTTATTAATTCCTTTTTAGTTGACTCCGGAATTTTAGAAGTTTGGAGATTTTTAGATCCTAACGATAAAGAGTTCTCATTCTTTTCTCATGTATATCATAATTACTCGAGAATTGATTACTTTTTTATTGACTCTCGATTAGTTTAGTCTGTTACTGCCTGTGAGTACGATGCAATCGCCGTCTCTGATCATGTGCCCTTGAAACTATTGTGACGAGAATACACATAGATTAAGATGTTAGCTGGCCTGTGCTGGCACCAGTGGGATCAGCGTTGGTCTGCCACCTGTCTTCAGGAGAAAGAGAGATAAGGAAAACAATGGAGCAGCTATTGGAGATGTTAATGAAGGGACGGGAGAGTTTAACGGAAGGAGAGCTGTCAAGATCGGCTCCCCCTTTGAACCCTGAACTGTTTGAAGTGATGGACAGGCGACACCCCAGCAGGGGGATAAAAAGGGACAGGTTCGCTAAGGCAAGACACACACGACACCCCGAGGTAACGAGACCCTGGAAGTGGTGCGTCTCCCACAAGTCGGTGGGAAGTTTTGGAAGGCTGGTCGCGTAGACGCACAGGGTGGAAAGGCACGATCAGCGGGAACCTGGTGTGTGTCCGCCCTTGCCTGGGTGCCAGGTTCACCGCAGAGAAACGATCGAATCTGGAAACGGAGGGGTCACGGTCGGTGACCTCAGAAGACATCACAAAGGGCTTGCTCGAAAGCTGACTGCGAAGAATATCGAAGGTCTGTGTGGAAGCCGTTTGAATATTCATTCGTTTTGCTCTCTCTCTCCTTCCCCCCACTGTCCATCTCCCATGGCAGTGATTACTGCGAACTGAACTGAATTCAATTGAACTGAACTTTGCGCCACTTTGAAACTGGTCATTTACCCCTAGACGACGATAGAGCTTGATTGATCCTGTTATCTTAATTCTGTGTACATGTGTGTTTATCATTGCTGAACTGTTGCATTTATTATCCTTTTGATTAGAGTACTGTGTTGCTTGCTTCTTTAATAAAACTTTCTTAGTTCTAGTAATCCAGACTCCAACTGAGTGATCCATTTCTGCTGGTTTGGCAACCCAGTTACGGGGTACATAACACTATTAATCAAATTAACTTCAGCGCTAGACAATGGGGGTTCAATTCTACTCTGTTTCAGGACTTAAACTTTGTTAACTTCATTAAAGAACAGATTGTCTTTTTCTTTTTAACTAACTTTACGGAAGAAATTTCCAGTGGGATATTATGGGATACTTTTAAAGTATATATCCGTGGGCAAATTATTTCATATTCTGATGGATTGAAGAAATGAATTAATAATGAAATACGTACATTGGTTGATAACATTAAAGAAAATGATAAAAAAAAATTCTGTTGTTCCTAATCTGGAGCTTTATAAAAAGAGAGTTGAACTTCAGACCCGGTCTAGATGGGTATACAGTAGAATTTTTAAAATCTTTTTCAATCTTCTTACCACCCCAATAACTGACTGAAAGGAACCATCATCATCCTATGGGATGGATAGCCGGAGAGAGAGGTAATGGGATTGATGGCTTCGTGGCAGAGGTTGTGGGTAAATCGAAGACAGGTTGAGGGGTAGGTAATGCTGAGCAAGCAATGTGATTGCAGCAGGACTTAAGACAAATTGGAAGAATGGGCATAAAAATGGCAGATGAAATATAGTGCTGGGAAAAGGAGCAATAGTGTGGATTATTATCTAAATGGGGAGAAAATTCAAACATCAGAGGTACAGAGGGACTGAGGTGTCCTTGTGCAAGACTCCCAGAAAGTGAATTTAGAGGTTACGTCTGTGGTAAAGAAGGCAAATGCAATATTTGCATTAAGTTCAAGGGAAATAGAATATAAAATCAAGGAGTTAATGCTGAGCCTTATAAGACACTAGTCAGCCACACTTGGAGTACTGTCAACAATTTTGGGCCCCATATCTCAGAAAGGATGTGATGTCATAGAGGAGGTTCACAAGGATGATTCTGGGAATGAAGTGGTTAACATATGAGCAGCATTTGGCAGCTTTGGGCCTGGACTCTCTGGAATCTAGAAGAATGTGGGGGATCTCATTGAATCCTACCAAATGTTGAAAAAACTAGATAGGGTAGATGTCTTCAATGGTGGGAGTTTCCAGAACTTGACAGCACAGCCTCAAAATTGAGTGGTGACGGTTTAGAACAGAGGTACATAGAACATAGAATAGTACAGCACATTACAGGCCCTTCGGCCCACAACGTTGTGCCGACCCTCAAACCCTGCCTCCCATATAACCCCCCACCTTAAATTCCTCCATATACCTGTCCAGTAGTCTCTTAAACTTCACTAGTGTATCTGCCTCCATCACTGACTCAGGCAGTGCATTCCACGCACCAACCACTCTCTGAGTAAAAAACCTTTCTCTAATATCCCCCTTGAACTTCCCACCCCTTACCTTAAAGCCATGTCCTCTTGTATTGAGCAGTGGTGCCCTGGAGAAGAGGCGCTGGCTATCCACTCTATCTATTCCTCTTATTATCTTGTACACCTCTATCATGTCTCCTCTCATCCTCCTTCTTTCCAAAGAGTAAAGCCCTAGCTCCCTTAATCTCTGATCATAATGCATACTCTCTAAACCAGGCAGGATCCCAGTAAATCCCCTCTGTACCCTTTCCAATGCTTCCACATCCTTCCTATAGTGAGGCGACCAGAACTGGACACAGTACTCCAATTGTGGCTTAACCAGAGTTTTATAGGTAAGGAGGAATGTTTTTTTCCGCCAGAGAGTAGTGAATCTGTAGAATGCTCTGCCACAGACTGTGGTGGAGGCCAAATCCATGGGTATATTTAAGGCGGAAGTTGACAGCTTCCTGATCAGTCAGGGCATCAAAGGAAATGACGAGAAGGCAGATGTACGGGGTTGAGTGGGATCCGGGATGAGCCTTGCTGGAATGGTGGACCAGACCTGATGGGCTGAATGGCCTAAATTTGCTCCCATGTCTTATGGTCTTATGTTCCCCATGTTCTGCAACCATAGCGGAGAATGTGGGCTTGGTGAGGTCTGGGAATTTGCCTAGCAGTCGAGTAAACTCACATACAGTGATGCATGCACTTGACAGAGTTGTTGTGGTGAACCTGCAGGGGGAGCAGCATAATGACCCAACGTTATTGACATCCACAAGCCAGCAGTTCTTAAGATCAACTAATAGTCCTTGGGTACACAGGAAATCTGCACTGAGCAGAGGTCCTCCCACTTTAGCCAGGACCAAGTTTCATGTGTAACCTTGCCCACTGAAGCAGAGTGTCACCCTCTGTGTCCCTTAAGTCTGGATCCTGCTGCTATTGGCAGCCTCCAGTGAAGTTTCATCACTCTTTGCCTTCTTATCAATAGCTGATACTGACAGCACACTCACTTGAGCATCCATGTCACACACAGGAAGTGTCACCATAAAAGGGTGTCCGTAATGAACAGTAGACAACCCTGGCAGCTGGAACCCACGGTGTTCACAGACCTCTGAAGTCGCAATGCGCTGGCAGTGTTGATGCTGCAAGGTAGTCGGCACTTCCTAGCATTCATACCAAAGCGAGCATGGTAAAAACATGGGCCAGCATCATCTATTTTGTAGCCACTGGCATCCTTATGTTGGGGGCCTTGCTGACTGGGCTTATTGAGGTAGAGAAATGAGAGAGAAATGATGCACCATGTAGATAATCAGCCATTTAAGCAAGCTCCCTATAGTCCTTCATGGGTGCATTAGCAAGGACTTGATTAAGCATTGGCTGCATGAAGAATTTTTTAAAAATGAAACAAGGATGCTGATTTCCCAGGACAGACAGCATGTGTTCCTTTAGCTCTCTTGGCTTAGTATTGCCAAGACCAAGAAAAGAGAGCAACTGTGGTGTGCTCAGACTCCAATAGCCCAGAAGTCTGTAAAAGGTGAGTTTTCAGAGATCTGTATTTATTATTTTAGGCTGCTGTTCAAACAGACTCACCACTCTTGCAGCCACGGAACTGCTGAGCGATGCTACCACGCAGTAGAATTTGGTGTCATTGGCAGTGATTTCTCATTGAACGAATTGGGCCTCAGCTTGAACAAACCAAGTGAAAGCATTTTGCTCCCAAAACTCCGGCAGTTTCAAAGCGACTGTGTTAGTCAACATGTTCAGTAACTCTGGAATCATCCTAGAGCACCAGGGTCACCAATGCAGGCTTTCACAAATACAATGAAGTGAGGCTTTTATGCTTAATGAAACCCACAATACGTTTTATGGAACTCCAAACTTAAAGACAAAAGCGCTCTAAGTATCTTAACATAACGATGTCATCACGTCAGACCAGCCTCTTACAGTGAAACCACAACTCAATGTCAGTGGTTATGAATTATGCGAATTTCTCACTATTTTATTACCCTACAGGATCACCTGGACAATGCTAATACTTATATCAGGCTGCTGGTTATTGAATACAGCTCAGCATTTAACACAATCATTCATACAGGTCTGATCAAAAAGATCCAAAACCTAGCCTCTGTACCTCCATCTGCAACTGGATTCTCGACTTCCTCACTGGAAAACCACAGTATGTGCAGATCGGAAATAACATCTCCTCCTCGCTGATAATCAATACTGGTGCACTTCAGATTTCTGAATGGACAGGGAACCCAT
Organism: Mobula hypostoma; assembly: GCF_963921235.1. Classification (NCBI taxonomy): domain Eukaryota; kingdom Metazoa; phylum Chordata; class Chondrichthyes; order Myliobatiformes; family Myliobatidae; genus Mobula; species Mobula hypostoma. The sequence continues at coordinate 88,637,604 of NC_086105.1, read as the reverse complement.
GAATACTACCTCACTATTTTTTTGCTCTATTTATTTAATTTAACATATATATTTCTTACTGTAATTCCTAGTTTTTTCTGTTATGTATTGTAAAGTACCACTGTACATATGTTGGCGATATTAAACCTTATTCTGATCTATTTCTCAGCTTTCTAAATTTGAAAGTTTTGGTTAATTGAAGAAAAAAAGCTGATTTTGTCAGACTTACAGTGAAAATCAGAATGCAAATAGATGCATCAATTTGGCATTATTAGAATTATAATATTCAACATATGATTCCAAGAAGTTTAGCAATCAAACTGCTCAAAATCTAAAGAGAAAAAATGTATTCAAGCATTCTTGTAATGAATTAACTTCTGTATCAATCACAACAGAAGTTAAGAAAACAACTTAAGCAAGAAATTCAAATTATTTTCACAATAGTGCTCAATTTCATGCAAATACCAACTACATGGAATGAAAATATAGAATTTCATAGCGACCTGGTGATGCATTCACATTGTATGCAATTAAATTTGAAAATGTAAACAGTCCATTTATTGAGAGGCAATGGGAAATGTCTAAACACTGACCAGTGAAGAAAAGATCACCCTGAAAATGCCAACATAATCTTATATTGCCTTGGGATCCGAAACATTAACTCTGTTTCCCTTTCTACTGATGCTGCTTAAATGATTCCAACATTTTCTGGTATTATTTTTGGCAGATCTTTGCATACTCACTTTGTCCTTTCATAACATACTTCGCTGATTCCCTGTTTCATCAGCAAATTTACTACTGCACCTTCAATCAAGTTATTTATGCTTATAAGAAGCCGAGGCCTCAACACATACTTGTGGCATATCACTCATTACAGCTTGCCAACTAGAGAAGGATCTATTTAAAGTTCAAAGTTCAAATTTATTATCAAAGTACCTTGAAACAGTATTCAGCCCCTACAACTATTTTCACATTTCACTGTCTCATTTTCTGAATTTAAAATATACTGAAGTAGGATTTTTGAACTAATCTACAAACATGGTGCATCATGTCAAATCAAAAGAAAAAAATTCAAACATGTCAGCAATGTACTAAAAATCAAAAATCAAAATTGCGAGGCTGTAAAAGTATTCATCCCCTTTGTAATTACTACACTAACATTCCTCAGGTGCAATATACAGTATTACCTTACCAACTCACCAAACTTGTTGATGTAGAAAATTGGAGGATCTGTTTTCAATTAATTCCTAAGAATAAATATCCCCTCTCTCTGTAAGGGCCAACAGTATGGTAGATTTTCAATAAACCAAACCAAAATGAAGATAAAAGAGCATTAAAGACAAGTCAGGGAGATGATAATAGAGAAGCACAAATCTGAGGAAGGGTACAAGACCATGTCAGAGGCACTGAACATACCTCAGAGCCCAGTTCAGTTCATCGTGAAAAAGTGGAAAAAATATGAAGCCACAGCCACACTGCCTAGGTCAAGCCGCCCCTCTAAACAGTCACCAGAGAAGAATTGCACTTGTAAGAGAGGCTGCTGTGACATCAACAGTCACTCTGAATGAGCTGCAGAAGTCAGTGGCTGTGAGTGGAGATGAAGTTCATGGCTCCACAATCTCGAGGCATTGCACAAAAAAAGGCATTTATGGAAGAGTGGCAAGGAAGAATCCACGGATTAAGAAAAAGCATATCCTTGCCCTTAAAAACTTTGCTAAATGTCACCTTGGAGATACTGTAAAGATGTGGCCAGACGAGTCTAAATTGGAACTTTTTTGGCCTCAACACTAAGCACTTTGTGTGGCATAAATCTGATACTGTGTATCAGCCAGGTAACATCACCCTGACTGCAAAGTATGGTGGAGGTAGCATCATGTCATGGGGATGCTATTCAGCAACAGGGACTGAAAATCTGGTCAGGGTTGGTGGAAAGATAAACGCTGCTAAATAAAGAGAGATCCTGTATAAAAACCTGCTAGCCTCTGCTAATAAGCATAAACTGGGGAGCAAGTTTATCTTTCAGCAAGACAAAGACCCAGAGCAACCATGGAGTGGCTTAAAATGAAGAAAATTGATGTCCTTGAGTGGCCCAGTCAGAGCTCTGACTTTAACTTGATCGAACATCTCTGGCAAGACCTCATGATTGCTGTCCACCGCTGCTCCCCAACTAACTTGGCACAGCTTGAACAATTTTGCAAGCAGGAATGGGTAAATCTTGCTCCATCACATTGTGCAAAGCTAATAGAGACTTACCCAAATGCTTCAATTTGTTCTGCATCTACAAAACTATATATTCAGCCAACATTAAACCAATGACTTATTTACTAGTGAGCACATGCAGTTTCAAGTTTATTGTGCTAAGATGCTTCATAGAGGGAGTAAGACTGCAATTAACACTGAATTGACAGCTCAGCATTCAACACTATCATCCCCTCAAAATTCATAACCAAACTCCAAGACCTGGTCATTGAGGATCCAGTTGCACAGGGTGTTGTCAATCTCCAAACTAGCAAACTCCAGTTATTATGGATTGGCAACAGCATCTCCTCCATACTCACCATCAACACCGGTGCACCACAGGGCTATGTGCTTTACTCACTTTATACCTATAACTGTGTGGCCAAGTACAGCTCCAATGCCATATTTAAGTTTGCTGATGATACCACCATTGTTAGTCAAATCAAAGGTGGTGATAGATTGCCATATAGGGAGAGATTCAAAATTTGGTTGAGTGCTGCCAAAAGAATAAAAGGAGCCTCTCACTCAACATCAGCAAAACCAAAGAGCTGATTATCAACTACAGAAGGAAGAAGCTGGATATCCATCTGCCAGTCCTCATTAGGGGAATAGAGGTAGAGAGCATCAGTAATTTTAAATTGTTTGCTGTTAACATAGCAGAGGATCTGTCCTGGGACCAGCACATAAGTGTCATCACAAACAAGGTATAACAATGCCTCTACTTAGAAGTTTACATAGATTCGGCATGTCACCAAAACCTTTGACAAATTTCTATAGATGAATAGTGGAGTGTATTCCTAAGTGGTTGCATCATGGCCCGGCATGAAGACACCAATACCTAGGAATGGAAAAGGCTACAGAAAGTGGTGGTTACAGCACAGTTCATCACAGGTAAAGTCCTCCCCACCACTGAGCACATTTATATGCAGCAATGCCACAAGAAAGCAGCATCCATCATCAAAGACCCCCACCTTCCAGGCCATGCCCTCTTCTCATTACTATCATCAGGCAGGAGGTACAGAAACCTTAGCTCCATACCATCAGGTTGAAGAACGGTTACTACCTTAAGATCATCATGCTCCTGAACTGGAACCGATATCTTCACTCACCGTAAGTCTGAATGACATACAGACTCACATTCAAGGACTCTTTACACCTCATGTTCTCAATATTATTTTTTATCTGCACAATTTGTCTTCTCTTGTAGATTGCTTGTTTGTCAGTCTTTGTTAATGTAAGGTTTTTCATAAATTTGATTGTACTTCCTTTTTCCTGTAAATGCTTGCAAGAAAATGAATCTCAAAGTAGTAGATGGCAACATATATATACTTTGATAATAAATTTACTTTGAATTTTGGAACTCCTATCTTTTTGATTGATAGATATCAAATAAAGTAAAGGACCTATCACATTTGATATTTATGGATATGTTTAGCCATTCAAAGTAATGCTATCTATTGCCAGTTACCCTGTACTTTTACCATTAATCTGAGATTTTCAAGTGTATATGTACCAGACGTTATATGTCTGCCAGGTTACTCTCTACGTCCACTTAAGTGGCTTTGCTGAATAAGTTTACACCAGGTGTGATCACAGCCGACAGGTAGTTATTCCAGCTGAATTGGAGACCCTGGAACACTTCTGCTAGGTTTAATTGAGAAAAGCAGATGATGAAATGGAATGTTCCTACCACAAAGCCACTCTAAAACCTGCAGACTTCACAATGAACCAATCATCGCCATCCCTTTCAAATATTTTTCACAAAAATTAATTAATTGATCTGATCACGTTTCAGAGAAGGAAATGTCCAATAATTTCTCTTTAAAATGCTCACACCCCAGAAACTACACACTATATTCTGATGAAAGATCACTGATCTAAAATCTGTGTGCTTCTCCCCACAAACACTGCCATTTTCCGCTTTTATTACAGGCTAACTAATTTGAAAGATCAAAATGATGAACAATACAAGCAATCTTCCACAAACTATTATGTATATTCATGAAGCACTTATGATCAATTATCATGTTTATTAAACTGGCTAACGTTTAACAGGCGTTAAAAACTTCATGTTCAATCTTCAGATTCAGAATTTAATGTAACAATTCAAGAGAATCATTAGAAAAGATTCATCCCACATCATCTGTTTCTGAGATCCAACTACTCTGCCTCTGCACTATCACCTCTATCCTATTTCTCAAATAGTGACATGTGTTAACTGTTCTGCCAGGAAGCCTTACACCATAATTGTTCCAAGTCATTGCACTGGGATTCATTTATAAGTGCAACTTTGAAGAGTTTTTTTCCCTCCTCTACCTACCTTTCAGGAAAATGCTATTGTTAAGTGCTATTACTCACTAAACCAGGCTGATAAAGCATCATGATTTAATTTACTCTGCATCAGTAACTGTTTGAGAACCAAAAAAGCCATTTTAGTGAATATTTGAATAGCTTGATTTGTAATTGCAAATGGCAATCCAGTCATCCAGCAAAATCAATAACTTGTTCAGAACTCTGTCCATGCTTCAAAACAATTTGCAACCAATACTGTAGGACCTGAAGACCCTGCTCACCACACTTCCAATTTGACATTTGACCCAATTCTTTGGCAATCCAAAACTCCTAGACCTGGGACTCAACACTTCGCTTTGCAAATGGATATCTGACTTCCAGACCAGCAGACCACAACATTAGGAGCACCGCTGTCACAAAGATCCTGAGCACTGTTACCCCATAAGGCTGCATCCTCAAACTCCCAGTTTACTGCCTGTACACTCGTGAACATGTGAACAGATCTGCTCTAATGCCATCTATGAGATTGTAGATGACGTCACCATAGTGGGCCAAATCTCAAATAGCAATGAGACAGTGTTCAAGAAAGGAGAAAGAGAGCCCAATATCATGGTATGATGACATAAGTTTTCCCCTCAATGCCAGCGAACCAAAATAGCTGGTCATTGACTTCCAGAAGAGAGGAGGTGCACATGCCCTCTTTTTACAACAATCTTTATGAGATTGACAGGGTCAAAAGCTTCAAGTTCTCAGCAGTGAACATAACCAACAGCCTGCCCTAATGTAACCACGTGCACACCATAGCCAAGGAAGCTCACCACCACTTATATTTCCTCAGGATGCTAAAGAAATGTAGCATGTCGCCACAACCTTCATCAATTTTTGTAGATGCACTATAGAAAGCACCCTACCCTAATACATCACAGCTTGATATGGCACTTTATGGATTTAAAATTTTAAATTATAAAATTATGGGAGACATTAAACTACACAATCCTGAAACATATCCAAACACAAATTCATATTAAAAAAAATAAAATGGTCTACTTAATCACTATGGAACTGATTCATAAAGACTTTTATTTGAATGTAATCGAATTTTATGGCTTCTGAGAAAATGGCACTCTTTGCATTATGCTTCACAGAACATCACGTCATAATTCCACTATTTCAGATTGAATTAAAAGTCCCTTGCTCATCCACATAAATTCAAACATGCAATACAAGAAGCTTCCCCTGATAAGGGCACTTTGATAGTCACTACAATATTAAAGGCTGGTGCTTACTGTTTGTGCTTTTAACTTGTGACTGCCAACATCCTCCAGGGCCTGCAATAGCTGATTCTGAAAAAGAAAATAAAGAGGAGGTTCATCAGCCTTATTTCAGTCCTACATAGTGAGAGAAACACAATAACTATACACTATATTCACAAACACGACATTCCGCATTTACATTTTATTCTGCCTTGTCTTAATTGCTTTTTCTTTGTACTACCTCAATGCACTGATATGTTGAAATTATTTGGATGGATGGTACAGAGTTCTTCAATGTACTTGGGTACACACAACAATAATAAACTAATTACCAAATTGAGAATCAATTATTGAAATTATTGTTTAGTTGTTGAAAATAAGAATTTAGACACAAACATTGATGGTCACATAATAAAGCAAGATGGAACTTCTAATACAACTAAATCACAAAATGCTTCAATGAAACTTTAATAATATCCCTTCCCTGCAAAAATCAGGGAAGATGCTCTTGAGTTCTCATAGTATCTATCCCGCTGTATTTGCATTTTGTTGTCACCTCTTCACCAGTATCAACTCCTCCAGTTACATCATCATCTCAAAATTGACATAATTTTCATCCAGCACTGGAAGAACAGATGTAACTCTAACTAATGAGTGGAAAACAGAAGTCTTCGGCTCCAACAACTCCTGTCACTGACTATCATTCATTTTTGGCAAAAGCTTTTTGCCTAAAATTTTAACATCTTTATTTGATCTCAATCTGCACTTTAAAGCCGCTACACGGTATCCACATCTTCACCACTCCCGATATCCCAAAGCTGCCTTTAGTCCTCTCTAATACCCCTATATCCCTCATGAGCCTTCACCCATTCCAGTATCCCACACCTGGCCTCACACCTGCCCTCTCTGAATCCCGTACCTGATTTCATGGCTCCCTACACTCCCATTCTGGCCTCAACCCTTCAAAATCACCCTCTTCAGTTATTAATAACTCTATTTGATGGTCTTCCGCTGCTGATGTGATGATACAGAATCTCCACTGTCCGCACCAATCCCAACCTCATCATCAAACCCACAGACAAAGGAAGTGTTGTTGCAGCCTGGCAGACTGACACCTATCTGGCTGAGGCCAAGCGGCAACTCTCAGACATCTCCTCTTATTTACCGCTCAACAAGAACCCCAGTCAGGACTATCAGATCATTGTCTTCTGCACTATCACCAATCTCATCAACTCTCATCATCTTCCATCCACTGCCAGTAATCTCACAGTTCCCTTACCCCATAATATTCATTTCTACCTCCTACCCAAGATCCACAAACCTGATTATCCGGATTTTTATCCATTATCCATTGTTTCTGCCTGCTCCTGTTCTACTGTCCATATTCCTCACCTTCATTTTATCCCCCTGGTTCAGTCCCCTCCCACCTACATCCACAACACTTCACATGCTCTCGATCTCCTCAACAGCTTTCAAGTCCCTGGCCTTAACAGTCTCATTTTCACTATAGATCCCACTTTCTCCAAACTCAGGGTGTAGCCATGGGCACCTGCATGGGCCCCAGCGATGCCTGCCTTTTCATTGGCTACACGGAACAAACCATGTTTCAAGTCTTCCTGGTAATGCTCCACAACTCTTTCTGTGCTACATTGATGACTACATTGGTGCTGCTTCATGCATTCATGCTGAGATTGAAAATGTTATCAACTTTGGCTCCAACTTCCACCCTGCCCTTAAATTCATTTGGTCCATTTCTGATACTTCTTTCCCTACCTCGCTCCCTCAGTCTCCACGTCTGGAGACAAAATGTCTATTGATATTTTTTATTAATCTTCAGATTCCTACAGCGATACTGATAACACCTTTTCCCACCTGTCTTTTCCAAAAAAAGCCATTCTCTTTTCTTATCCTTTATCTCTGCTGCATCTGTTCCCAAGATAAAGTTTTCATTTCCAGAACAACATGCATGCCCTCCTTCAAAGAATGGAGTTTTTCTTTATCCACCATTGATGCTACCCTCATCTGCCATTGCCTTCATTTCCCAGACATCCATCCTCACACCATCTTTCAGGGATAGATTTCCTCTTGTCCTCTTCTTGGGAAGAAGTCCCAAACCTGCCCATTCACCACTTCCCTCATCTTCAGTCAGGGCCCTAAACAGTGATTTCACCTCCAAATTTGTTGGGGTCATCTACTTATCCAGTGCTCCTTATGTGGCCTCTTTTACATGGGTAAATTTGGGAGTCCGCTTTGTCAAGCACCTTCACTCCATCCACAAAAAGCAAGATTTCTTGGCGGTCAACCATTTAAATTCCAATCTTCATTCCCATTCCGACATGTTGATCCATGGCTTCCTCTACTGCCACGATGAGGCCACTCTCAGGTCGGAGGAGCAACACTGACTAGGTAGCTTCAAACCTGATTGCACGAACAATAATTTCCCTAACTTCTGATAATTTTCATCCTCCCACTTCCCTCTTCATCAAATCCCCAGTCTAGCTCTTCTCTTACCTCTTCTTTCGCCCGCCTGTCACCTCTCCTGGTGTTGCTCCTCCTTCGCTTTCTCTCCTCTCCTATCAGATTATTTCTTCTTCAGCCCTTACTTTTTCCACCCATCACCTCCCAGCTTCTTTCTTTACCTCACTTCCCTACCCACCAAGTTTCACCTATCACCTTCTAGCTTGCCCTCCTTTCACTTCCTCCACCTTTTTATTCCAGCATCTTACCTCTTCCATTCGACTTCATCTTCTGCAAAAAATGCGGCAAAGTTTTACAAGGTCTATGATCAGTCCTCAGGAAATTTTATTTTTAAATTTATACAGTTCAATTCATCATTTATTTAATAAAATGTCTGTATATTGTTATAAAAATATTATCAGGTGCTGCCATGGGAAACCTCAAAATACTTGTTTTTCCGGATTTACAATCAGTCAATTATGAGGAAAGCGAAAATCAAATCACATTCCCTTATGAAAATAATCATCACTGGCTTTATTATGCTTTTTTAAACATCAAAGACACTAAGCAAGAAGTCAAAAAAAATCTTTTACACTCTGCCATTCAATATCATGACTGAACCTCTGTATCTTGGTCAGTTTGCTGAACAATTTTTGCCTCCTCTAAATCCCTTAGAGCTCAGCTTTGAATAGTCCCAAGAAGTGAAGATCTATAACCAGTGCAGAACATAATTTTTTTTAAACTTACAACACCCTGTGTCAAAATATTTCTCTTCATCTTAATGTTAAATGGTTGATTCTTTATTGGAAGATAAAATAGCTCCTTGTTCAATCTACAGGTACCCACTCAGTTGACCTTTCTGAACTTATTTTCAGCATATTGAGATCATTTTTCATTATTCTAAACTTCAGTGAGTACAGATCAATTTTATTCAGTCTTGTTTCATAAAACAAATTCTCATCCAAACTATCAATCTAGTAATACAAACAGGAAATACTTCAATCCTCCATTCCAACAGGGCAGGCTATATCAGTGGAAGAAGCAAGTAAGTGAAACACTGTTTATCTTTCCACATGACCTGCTAAGTGTATCCAGTATTTTATATTTATTTTCCAGATATCCAGTATATGTTTTTTCTTTATTTTCAATCATTCTTGCTGTATCAACTCCTAGGGCTATCATATCCTTCTTTGGATATGGAAACCAACACTGCATTGAACTCTAAATAAGGTTTCACTAAATTCCCAAGTAACTTCAAAAAGACATTATTACTTTAGTACTTCTTTCCCATTATGATGTAGTCCAAAATTAACATTTTCTTTTCTAAATGCTTGCTGTTGATGTGTTTAATTTACAGATCTCATGGGTTAGCATGTCAAGGTACTTCTCTGATATTTACCATTTTTATACCTGTTAAAAATATATTTTATTATTTTTCCAAAGTGAAAGACTTCGCATGTGCCCTCATAAAATTGCATCTACCATCTTCCTGCCCACTTCCTGAGCTTGCTCATTTTCTTTTGAAGACTCTTTGTATCCCGCTTGTATTTTACTTTTCCAAATAGGATTTGTAATAGAAGCAAATTTGAAAGCCTTTCACAAATTTTTCAGCAAATTCATTAACGTCAATTGTTAATAACTGATGACCCAGTTGTGGTCCCTGTCACACCCCGTTAGTATCAATCTGCCAAATAGAAAACGACACAGTTTCCAGCCCTATAGCTAAATTTTTTATCAATATTAATAGCTTACCACCAATATCATTAATATTTACTTTAGTAATCACTTATAGTGTTTATAAAAAGAATCGCACTCCTTGGAAGTTTTCATGTTTTATTGTTTTAAAATATTGAATCACAGTGGATTTAATTTGGCTTTTTTGACACTGAGCAACAGGAAAAGACTTTTGTGTCAAAGTGAAAACAGTTCTCTACAAAGTGATCTAAGTTAATTATAAATGCAAAATACAAAATAATTGATTGCATAATTATTCCCCCCCCCTTTAATATGACACACCAAATCATCATTGGTGCAGCTAATTGATTTTAGAAGTCACATAATTAGTTAAATGGCGATCACCTGTGTTAGTCAAGGTGTTTCAATTGATTGTAGTAAAAATACTCCTGTATCTGGAAGGTCCAACTGCTGGTGAGTCGGTATCCTGGCAAAAACTACACCATGAAGACAAAAGAAGACCCCGAGCAACTCCGCGAAAAGGTTATTGAAAAGCACAAGTCAGGTGATGGACACAAAAAAAATACTGCAATTCAAATCACTGCATATCCCTTGGAGTACGTTTAAGTAAATCATCAAAAAATTGGAAAGAGTATGGCACAGCTGTAAATCTGACTAGAGCAGGCTGTCCTCAAAAACAGAGTGACCATGCAAGAAGGGGACATGTGATGGGGGCCACCAAGAGACCTACGACCTGGAGGAATTACAAGCTTCAGTGCCTGAGTTGGGAGAGACTGTGCATACCTGTTGCCTGGATGCAACTTTATGAGAGAGTGGCAAAAAGAAAGTCACTGTTGAAAAAAAAACTCAAATAAAACCTCAGCTAGTGTTTGCCAGAAACCATGTGGGAGACTCTGAAGTCAGCTGGAAGAAGGTTCTATCGTCTGACGAAACCAAAATTGAGTTTCTTTGGCCATCAGACATAAGCCAAACACCACACATTATCAAAAACATACCATCCAGATCTTGAAGTATGGTGGTGGCTGCATCATGCTATGGGGATGCTTCATCGCAGCAGGGGCTAGAAGGCTTGTGGAGGTAGAGGGTAAAATAAATGCAGCAAAAATACTGGGAAATCCTGGAGGAAAACCTGATGCAGTCTGCAGCATAACTACAACTTGAGAGAAGATTTGTTTTCCAGCAAGACAATGAACCCAAACGTAAAACCAAAGCTACACAGGAATGGCTTAAAAACAACAAAGTTATTGTCTTGGAGTGGTCAAGCCAGAGTCCAGACCTCAATCCAATTGAGACTTTGCAATCTGACAAAGCCCTATCCACATAGACTCAAGGGTGTACTTGCTGCCAAAGGTGCATCTACTAAATAAAGGGATGAATAATTATGCAATCAATTATTTTGTTTAATAATTATGATAAATTTAGACCAACTTGTTTTCACTCTGACACAGAAGAGTCTTTTCTATTGATCAGTGTCAAAAAAGGAGCTGCTTGTAGATTACAGGAGGAATGGAGATGGGCTAACCCCTAGTGACATCAATGGAACTGGGGTTGAGAGGGTAAACAGATTTAAGTTCCTCGGCAGCCACATCACCAAGGACCTCACGTGGTCTGTATACGCCAGCTGTGTGGTGAGAAAGGTACAACAGCGCCTCTTTCACCTCAGACGGTTGAGGAAGCTTGGTATGGGCCCCAAAATCCTAAGAACTTTCTACAGGGGCACAGTTGAGAGCACCTTGACTGGCTGCATCACTGCCTGGTATGAGAACTGTACCTCCCTTAATTGCAGGTGTTACGTACCCCGTAACTGGGTTGCCAAACCAGCAGAAATGGAACGCTCGTTGGAGTCTGTGATTACTAGGAACTAATAAAGTTTTATTAAAGAAATAAGTAATACAGTACACTAAACGCAAGGATATAAATGTAACAGGTTAGCAATGATAATACACACATATGCACAGAAATAGGGTAATAAGAATCGATCAAGCTTTATCACAGTCTAGGAGTAAAATGATCAGTCTCAAGTGAAGCAAAGTTCAGTTCAATTTAGTGCAGTACGAAGTAATCACTATTGTTGTACCGTTAGGGAAAGGGGGAGGGGGAGGGGGAAAGGGGGAGGGGGAGGGGGAAAGGGGGAGGGAGAGGGGGAGGGGGAGAGGGGGAGGTGGAGAGGGGGAGGTGGAGAGGGAGGGGGGAGAGGGAGGGGGGGAGAGAGAGAGGGAGAGGGGGAGAGAGAGAGATGCAGTTGGTTTCAGGCAGACCTTTTGATGTCTTCGCAGTTGGTTTCGGGCACACCTTTTGATGTCTTCTAATCCCACTGTGGTCACCGACTGTAACCCCTCCATTCCAGATACGATCGTTCTTCCGCGGTGAACCCGGCACCCAGGCAAGGGCCGACACACACCCCAGGTTCCCACCGATCGTACCTTTACACTCTGTGAGCCTCTGATCGGTTCCCACGAAACGGTCCTCCACGCTCCCACCAACTTGTGGGGACACACATGCTCTTTCCAGGGTCTCGTGGCGTGTCTCGTGCCTTAGCAAACCTGCTCCTTTTATCCCCCTGCTGGGGTATCACCTGTCCATCAAACTTCAAACAGTTCAGGTTCAAAGCAACTGGTCTGTCAATATCTGAATTGTTTCTTTCCCGTTAATCTCTCCCTTCCTCTCATTAGCATTTTGAATGTTTCTCCATTGTCTTCTGTTATCTCTCTCATTAACATCATCCGTCCGATAACTCTGCTTGGCGTCACACATGACACCCCCACCCTTAAAAGGATTTTTACCAGGGTAAAAATTATGGGCACGAATGCACATTATAAGATACACACTAATATACAGGTAGTCATCAGCTATTCGGTTAATACAGAGAACTTTAAGTTTTAACACCTTGACAGACAATCAGCAATCACATTGTCCGTTCCTTTTATATGTTTTCTCTTAATATCAAATTCCTGTAAGACCAGGCTCCAACCTAGTAAGCGTTTGTTTTTATCCTTCATTGTGGCCAAAAACACTAATGGATTGTGATCAGTGTAAATTATCAGTGGTTTCCGTGCCGGACAAATATAAACCTCAAAATGTTGTAATGCTAGTATGATTGCCGTAATTCCCTCTCCACAGTGGAATAATTTCTCTGATGGACATTAATCTTCTTAGAAAAATAAGCCACTGGGTGTTCAATCTCCGCTTTGTCTGTCTGCAACAGCACCGCCCCTGCTGCTTCGTCGCTAGCATCTGTTGCTAGGGAGAAGGGTTTTGAAAAGTCAGGCACATTCAATACAGGGTGGTGACACAGAATCGCCTTCAGACTCTCGAAGACTTGTTGACAAAGATCGTTCCACACAAACTTCGCATTCTTTGGCAAGAGCTTAGTAAGAGGGAGGGTAATATCCCCAAAGTTTTTGCAGAACTTCCGATAGTACCCCACCATCCCCAAGAATCTTCTCAGGGCTCTCTTGTCCGTCGGGATGGGAACTTCAGAGACAACCTGCACCTTAGCCTGCATCGGTGCCAGCTGCCCCTGTCCTACCACATACCCCGGATAAGTGACCTTAGCGTGGCCAAGCTTACTTTTCGCGTGGTTCACTGTCAGGTTGGCTTCAGACAGCCATTTAAACAGTTCCTCTACTGCCACAATGTGCTCCTCCCACGTGTCACTCCAGATCACTAAATCGTCAATATATGCTTCTGCGTTCTTTAACCTTTTTATCACTGAATTAATCATTCTTTGGAAGGTCCCTGGGGCGTTTTTCATGCCAAAAGGTAAAACATTATACTCGTATAACCTGGATGGAGTGACAAATGCTGAGATTTCTCAAGCCCGATCGGCTAAAGGAACGCACCGGTACCCTGTTAGCAAATCAATCTTTGTGATGTACTTAGCTCTCCCCACTTTATCGATGCAATCGTCTACCCTTGGGATGGGGTAAACATCAGTTTTTGTGATGGCGTTCACCTTTCTGTAATCTGTACAGAATCGTATGCTCCCATCGGCTTTCAGGACAACCACACAGGGAGACACCCATTCTGATTTGGATAGCCTAATAATACCTGTGGCTAGCATGTGTTCAATTTCTTTCTCCACTAGTTTGCTCTTCTCCAAGTTCATCCTGTAGGGGTGTTGCTTAATAGGCTGGTCTGATGTGACAACAACGTCACGTACCGTCCCCTTGCATCGCCTCGGGACATCCGGACATACATCTGCATGCCAGTTAATTAGCTTTATCAGTGGCTCGCTCTAGCTGGGGGTTAAGTGAGAGACCTTATCAGCAAAGTTGGCCAAAACAATAGACTTCTCCAATCTGGTCGGCACCATGTTTATCTTTTCAAGATAGGTTTTCCCCTTATCATTTGGCACCCCAGACTCATTAATTATCGTGATAACACCAACTAGATCTGCGTTCTGATCGTGGTAAGCTTTTAACATATTAATGTGTACTAATTGGGTTGGCTTACGTCTGTCCGGCGTTTTGATAACATAATTCAAAGAGTCTATCGTTTTAATCACATTGCACAGACTGTGGAATCTCGCCTGCAGGGTGTTGGTTACCACTGGAAACAGAACTAAGACCCTATCACCCACTTGAAACACTTGTTCGCGGGCACGTCTATCATACCACTGTTTCATTTTAGTTTGGGAGAGTCGTAGATTTTCTTTGGCAAGGTCACAGATCCTTTCAAGCCTCTCACGAAATTTTAAAACATAGTCAATCACATTGACTTCTACTGCCGGACTGAACCATTGCTCTTTCAGTAAGGTCAGGGGTCCTCTGGGCCGATGACCGAAGACGAGCTCGAATGGGCTGAACCCCAATGACTCCTGAACCGTGTCCCTTACAGCAAATACCAAAAGAGGCAAGGCATCATCCCAGTCCCCAGCGTTCTTTTGACAATATATTTTAATCATGGTCTTTAATGTTGCGTGGAATCTTTCCAACGCCACTTGGGACTCTGGGTGGTACGCGGAGGCCAAAATCTGCTTTGCTCCCATCTCATCCAACATCTGTCGGAATGTGTGAGATGTGAAGACACTCCCCTGATCTGACTGGATTTCCCTGGGCAGCCCCACCGTAGTGAAAAATTTCACAAGCACCTTTACCACTGCGGGAGCCTTGACACTTGCCAGGGGCACAGCCTCCGGAAACCTGGTGGCGGTGCACATCATAGTCATCGCATACTCTCGCCCATTCGCAGTTCTGGGCAGGGGACCGACAAAATCCACCATTATTCAGGAAAAAGGTTCCCCGAAAGCGGGTATCGGTCGAAGGGGCGCTTTAGGCAGGACCTGGTTCGGCTTTCCTACCACCTGACAGGAATAACACCGTCTACAATATTCAATAATATCCTTCCTCATGTTCAGCCAGTAAAACTCTTCCATAATTCTATCGACTGTTTTCCTCACCCCAAAATGTCCACCAAGGGTTATTTTGTGGGCCAGGTTAAAAATCTCGTCCCTATAAATTTTCGGCATACAACCTGGTGTACCACCCCCCACTCCTCATCTGCTGGCACGGTACTTGGTCTCCACTTCCTCATCAGTACTCCTTCCTCCACATAATAGCCCACTGGTTCCCTTTTTATTTCTGCTTCCAAGAGAGCTGTCTCCGTCAAAACCAACAGCTCCTCGTCTCGTTCCTATACCTGTATAAATTCCTTCCTCGCTAATGATAAATCTACCTCAACTCCCTCACTTCCTTCCGCTCCACTATGCTCCTTCTTCTCACTTTCTAACCCCTCCTGGTACAAGGCTGGTAAAAACGTCTCAGCTAAATCTACATTCGCTTCGGCAGCCTTTCTGGACATGCGTCAAGTTACCGCGCAAACGGGATAAACCTGTGAGTCCATGGGCGGGTCCTCAGTCCTGGCAGGCTTGCTTGTCAGCTTTACTGCTGGGTACACATCTCCACCTGCAAGGTCGTTACCGAGTAAGACCTCCACGTCCTCCATCGGTAATTTGGGCCTCACCCCTATCGTGACCGGTCCGGAGACCAAGTCACTTTTTCGGTGTATCTGGTGCAAAGGTACTGGTTCAGTCCCTTTCCCAATGCCTTTTATCACACTGACCTCCCCAGTCTCGGTCTCTGAACTAAAGTCTAACACCCCCCTTAAGATCAATGACTGACAAGCCCCAGTGTCTCTCCAGATCCATACTGGAACTGGGTCTGACCCCTCCTTCACCGACACCAATCTGGCCGAAATAAACTTCTCGCGCCCTTCCTGAACTCTATCAGACCTCTTCTCCCCTAGCAGTTTGTTTGCCGGCTCAATACAGCCAGTCAGAGTTGTCGTTTTTCCTTTCCCCGTCTCCTTCTTTGGGGCAAAACACCTGGACGCAATGTGACCGGCTTTCCCACAGTTACAGCATATGACCCCAGGAGACTTCCTACCAAACTGCTTCCTGTCTTCCTTATCCTTCTCACTAGTCCCCGGCTTACTTTCTGGCTTTTCCGGCGGACTTTCTCCGCCCTTCTGGTAGCTCTTACTCGGGGTAAACTTTGCTTTGTGTGTTAACGCGTACTCATCCGCTAACTTAGCAGTTGTGGCTAAGGTTTTTGCCTCTTTCTCATCTAGATAGGGCCTCATACCTTCAGGGACACAACCTTTAAATTGCTCAATCAGTATTAGCTGTAGCAGTCTGTCATAATTTCCAGTGACCCCTTTCAAGGCACACCAACGCTCACAATACATCTGCATCTCATGGGCAAACTCTAAATACGTGCGGCCCCACTGCTTCCTCACATTCCGGAACTTTTGCCGGTATGCCTCCGGAACCAACTCATAAATCCTGAGTATAGCCTCTTTCACTACATCATACCTCTGGGCATCTTCTGCTGACAATTCGGAGTAGGTTTGCTGAGCCTTCCTCTTAAGTACGCTCTGAAGCAAAACAGCCCACTTGTCCCTCGGCCAGTCCTGACTTGCAGCGACTTTTTCAAAATGTAGAAAATACCGATCAACATTGGCCTCCTCAAATGGGGGAACCAACCTAACCTCCTGGGTCGCCCTGAACCCTCCACCTTGGTTCAGCATTTGGCCCCTCTCTAGTGCCATCCTTAACTTCTCCAGCTCAAACTCCCTTTCCTTCTCTCTCTTTCTCGTTCTAACTGCCTTATTCTCTCCTCCCGTTCTAACTGCTTCTCTTCTCGTTCCAATTGCTTCTCTCTTTTTTCTCGTTTTAATTGTTTCTCTCCATCTTCTTGTTCTAATTGCTTCTCTCTTTCTTCTCGTTCTAGCTGCTTGACTCAGAACTTGTGCTCGAGTCTTAATTTTTCCATCTGCAGCTGCACTGCTTCTCCACCAGGTTTGCTCATAGACACCATCTCCAGCTCCCCGTGGGGAAACACACCTTTAGATACATAATGCTCAACGATAGCTCTGTGCATCTCCGCTCTCCTCACTGTCGGCTTCCCCTTAAAAAGATTCAACCATTTTGCAACAGTTGCCAATTCTGATTTCCTGGCATCCTCTAATGTCTCCAAGGTTGGCACCTTTAGAAATTCCTCAATCTCCATTTCTGCTCTTTGCCCTCTTTTTTTACTTTCCGGAATTTTAACCCAATCAATTTACCCAGTCCCAAATTTTGGTGTTCAAAATCCCGGACGAGCCCCCACTTATGTTACAGACCCCGTAACTGGGTTGCCAAACCAGCAGAAATGGAACGCTCGTTGGAGTCCATGATTACTAGGAACTAATAAAGTTTTATTGAAGAAATAAGTAATACAGTACACTAATCACAAGGATATACATGTAACAGGTTAGCAATGATAATACACACATACACAGAAATAGGGTAATAGGAATCAATCAAACTCTATCGCAGTCTAGGGGTAACATGATCAGTCTTAAGTGAAGCAGAGTTCAGTTCAGAGTAATCGCTGTTGTTGTACCGTTGGGGGGGGGGAGGAGAGGAGAGGGAGAGAGCGAGAGCGAGAGCGAGAGCGAGAGAGAGAGAGAGAGAGAGAGAGAGAGAGAGAGAGAGAGAGGAGAGAGAGAGAGAGATGCAGTGGGTTTCAGGCAGACCTTTTGATGTCTTCGCAGTTGGTTTCGGGCAGACCTTTTGATGTCTTCTAATCCCACTGTGGTCACCAACTGTGACCCCTTCATTCCGGATACGATCGTTCTTCCGTGGTGAACCCGGCACCCAGGCAAGGGCCGACACACACCCCAGGTTCCCACCAATCGTACCTTTACACCCTGTGAGCCTCTGATCGGTTCCCACGAACCGGTCCTCCACGCTCACACCAACTTGTGGGGGCACACTGCTCTTTCCAGGGTCTCGTGGCATGTCTCTTCCTTAGCAAACCTGCTCCTTTTATCCCCCTGCTGGGGTATCACCAGTCCATCAAACTTCAAACAGTTCAGGTTCAAAGCAACCGGTCTGTCAATATCTGAATCGTTTCTTTCCTGTCAATCTCTTCCTTCTCTCTCATTAGCATTTTGAATGTTTCTCCATTGTCTTCTGTTATCTCTCTCATTAGCATCATCCATCCGGTAACTCTGCTTGGCGTCACACATGACACAGAATTCCACTGAGAGTGGTACAGTCAGCCCAGCACATCTGCAGTTATGAACCTCCTATAATTCAGGACATTTACAAAGACAGGTGTATAAAAAGGACCAGTAGGATCATTGGGGACCCAAGTCACCCCAACCACAATCTATTCCAGCTGCTACTATCCGGGATACAGTACCGCAGTATAAAAGCCAGGACCAACAGGCTCTGGGACAGCTTCTTCCACCAGGTCATCAGACTGATTAACTCACGCTGATTACATTGACTGTTCTATGTATTATAAATTACTATGATTGCACATTGCACATTTAGAAGGAGACATAACATTAAGATTTTTACTCATTTATGTGAAGGATGTAAGAAATAAAGACAATTCAATTCAAAGCCAAATTAAATCCACTGCGATTCAATGTTGTAAAACAATAAAACATAAAAACTTCTGGGGGATGGGGTTAAATATTGTTTATAACCACTGTATGTGGTACCTCACTAAATTTCTTTTGAAACTACATTTCATCCACTATTTTCCCCGATCTGCCCAATGAGCAATTCCTTAAAGAAGTATTCAACTTATTAGCTCTATGAACCAGATTAACTCTCCCAATTATATTAATTTTCTAAGGCTTATTAACACATTCTCAATAATGGATTCCACACTTTGCTAACAAGATGTCAAGCTAATTAGTCAAAAGTGCTTTTTTTTTTGCTTAATCTCTCTCTCTCTTCTTTCTTAAACAGCTGTCTTAAAGCTATTGGTGTCTGTACAATCTGCTGGGATGTTTGGTAGACTATTACTATGTATCTAAAATATACCTCATTGCCTCTTTAACATCTCTAGGACACATGGTCCATGGGACTTGTGCCTTTGTAGTACACCAACTTTCTTCTATGTTTTCCCCATGATGATGATAATTAGTTCTTTCTGCTCTTCTCATTGTGCAATATTTACGCTTTCTGCAGTAACAGCAGACTTCTTTACAGGCTGTCCCCAGCTTACGAACATAGAATTTATGTACAGTCTGTACACAAAAAACAGTGCTTGGGAGAGGAGTGGGATGGATTTCCAACTTCAGCTAGGTGGGAACAGTTCACAGGGAAGGACCTGTATTCTCACAATAAATTCTTTCATCACAATAGCTGTGGAAGCCACATATAGGTCATCCCCATGTTACAGGAGTTGAATTCATGTAAACTGATCATAAACCAAAGAGTCTGCAAGTTGGAAATATGGCCATGCACCATTCACAAATCGGAAAAAGATGTCTGCAACCCCAGAAGTAAATCCAGAAGCATGTCTCTCAAATGCTCATACGTTATTGCTGGGCTATGCATAAATCCGGGATTCATAAATTGGGGAGGACATGCATATATTTTTCTTCTTTCCCTTATGCAAAGTATTGCATATAACTTCACCGTTCATGAAAATATACACAAATTTTCCTCCTTTCCCTCAAACTTACCTCCTCTGAGTCCGAAGGCTCTTCTTGACAACCTAAACAATTCTGGACTTGAGAATTGAGAAGTGACAAAAGCAATCCAAACCTTGAAACCCTCTAGGAAATATTGAAGGGTGATAAGATTCCACCCCATCATTGTCATTTCACTAAAGTGTCAATATTTGGTTGTTTCAAATATCTCTGATTTTCAGAAATAGTAAATAAACAGACAAAATATATAAATGTATTTTTAAATCGTCTGAAGCAATCTTGACTAATTAAAAGTATTAAACAACTTATTTTTATGGCTATTTTCATACTTCCTCTCAACTCTAAAATCTAAATCCAGTTCCTTTAACTTAAGGTTTGAATGTATTCTCAGTAAAGCAGCAAATGAGAAAAATTAAAGAAAAGTTAAATCACAGAAATGGACTTCAATCCAAATTAATTAGGTTATTGAAGATATTTAAGGCCCCTAAATTAAACATTCAAACCAGCAGCCACCTTCATTACACCAACAGTGCATATATTTTTAAGTAAATCCTTCTACCAACAAACTTGTTGACAGATTGGTTTCAAAAGTGTGGTTGGGAAAGCCCATTTATATCCTGTACATACATCAGATATTTAAACCACATTTCTCACTAACTCACATGTGTATAATGTACAAAACATTATGATATTCTAGATGACAGATTGAGCTTCAGGCAACAACTTCATGAACACAATTAATACTTCACACTTCCTTTCTCTACCTTGATTCACACTGTCTAAGCTAATGGATTTATTGTCATTATTTGCTGACATTGAATTACTGTCACCTACAATATTTGAGGTTTCAGTATCACTCAGAGCACAGTTAGCAGTTCTGGCTAATTACTTCATTATAAGTTGCATACTAAATTATTAATTTGCTTTGGGGCCAAAGATTGATTAGGTGTCAGACCATTTCAGTACTTTATCATTCCAAAAACATTCCTATATCCTAAAATACCACACATGCTATTTTTTAATTAAATGAAACATCACACAAATATTGAACAAAAGACAAATCTTAATTAGACAATCAAACTAGAGAAAACCTGCACTACATGGGTGTATTCAGCCTCCATAGAAACTACAACAGGCTCGTTTAAAATCATGCTACTAAACCTCACATAAATTTACAATATTAAATAAAACCATACACTTAAAAACAAAAAAAAATACCCTAGCCTGTGATCAAACAACCTCTTGGCAACTAAGGAACAAAATTATCCTTTTCAGCCTTTCAGGACCTATTCCATTAGCTAGATCATGGGTGGTCAAATACTGCCAGGCCATCACCATTGCCCCACACCCTTTATTGTCAAGGAAGAGGAGGTGAGGAAGCTGTTCAGGAAGCAAATTATCAAAAGGCTGCTGGCTCTGATTTTGTCTTCCCTGCTATCCATGAACAGTGCTAAACAGCTGTCTACAGTCTTCAGTCACATTCAGTCTGTCTCTTAAACCAGCATGTTTCAAGAAATCTGTTATTATGCCAGTCCCCAAAATACATCAAAGATCACTTAACTCAATAGTTACAGGCCAATTGCACTCACATCAGTCATAATGAGGACATTTGAAATGTTGAACATGCCATTTCTCAAATCCATAACTCAACAATTTCCAGATCTGCAGCACTTTGCCTACAGAGCCAACAGATCTGTAGATGATGTATTCAACATTGATCTGGACTTCATACTGTAGCACCCGTACACGGGTCAGAAATTTCTTGTTGATTTCAGTTTAACCTTCAATGCCACCATCTCTGAGCTTCTGCTAGAGAAATTCTCCAACTTAACAATCAGGCCCCATCCACAGGTGGATCACAAACTTCCTCTCTGACAGGACCCAGTATGCAAGACTAGGCAAACATATCTCTACATCCCATTCACTCAGCACTGCTATGCCACAGGGGTGTGAAGTGCATTCGGTCTGGCATCAATAGGTTTTATAAAGTTGCCTGATTGCCAGAACATGTGCTGTAACAATACCCTTCCATGAATTTCTTGCTTACAAACCCAGTGTGTGAAGAACCACTGCAAAAGGCTGACATTTATAATGCACTTTAGGATATCCCAAAGCATTCTGTCACCAGAACTGTCAACACTATGATAAGGCAAACCCTTAAATGCTTAATACAACACATTTATGCATTGTAGCCATAGAAGGCAATACTTTCAAAACTATTTTCAATCCCTTGGGCTTAAAGATAGCTGATTAGAGGTATGAGCAGGGTCCATCAGCACACTCATAGTTCTAGAACCTGCCATGTCATTATACTTCACACCTAGAGAATATTCACGTATTCATGACAAAAATCATAAGCACAGTAAAATTCACTTCCCAAAGATTGATTTTGTATATTAGAATCATGCACGTGTTAATATTTTAATTAAATCTGCCTCAAAACTAATGGTAGAATTCTCCCAACAGTGGACAAGTTGTAATTATCAGTCAATTGATTAAGTGTAAACTGTAAAATATTATAAGCATAATAACCTCAACGCTGTGGATAAAAAAACAAGGCACACAATTAACTGGGAAAAAAGGTTTTTTGTACATTACATTATCTTCTGGCTTAGTAAAGTAAAAGCTGAAGATAACAAAATGGGGATACAGAAAAGGGTTGTCACAGATTTTATTCACAAAAGGATTCTTGCAATTCCTAGCTGTTCTGTTAAACATAGCAGGTGATGATACATCTGAAAATCTAATTAAGTATTTAGACTCATATGAAACTCAGCTAATACTTTTCAAAGTCAGGCTAGAATTCCAATAGAAATTTAGTCTTCGATCAGTAGTCACAACCATCATGGACCGAAAATGCCACCTCAGTTTCTTTCCCCACTAACAATGCCTGACTGTTTCTGTTTTTGTTTCAGATTTCCAGCATCTGCACTTTTGCTCTAATGAGTAGTAACAAGCTTCGTAACATGCTGCATCACTGCATGGTATGGAAACTGCACTGTGGCCGACAAGAGAGCACTACAAATGGTAGTTAAAACTGTCCAACACATGAATGGAACATGCTTACCTTATCAAGGACATCGATCAAGAACAAAGTTAAGACGGCGCTAAACAGCATCTCCACTGCTTGCATCTTCGGAAGCAGTTTTATTTCTACCTTTGATATTTTTTTTTTGGTTTTCAGGGTGTGTGGGGGGAGGGGTTCTTTTTGAAGACCCTGACCTGGAGTTACACTCTGACTTTGGTTCTTTGTGGGAATGGGACCCGCTCTCAGGTCCTCACGACCGGCCATCTTTTGATATCCCAATATCAAATGATGCGGCCTGGAAGACGAGCACACCTTCAGGGTTCTGGGATTTCGTGGCTCTGGGAATGCGCTGATTCTAGGCCAGAGTGCCTGACTGAAGCATCGTGGGTGAACACAGATCATTGGGAGCAGCAGGTTAGCTGCTGGGGGTGGGGGGGGGGGTGTATGGAGAGCTGCACCTTTTTGGTGCTGACTCTCCGGGTGCAGAGCTTGGAAAAAGCAACGCAATAAACTTTTAATATCACAGATCAGTGAGTTGTTATGTCTCCCCTCTCACTCTGAAACAGGGACACCTCTTTTTCCCTTATTAAAGGGGGGGAGGAAGGGGGAGGGAGGGTGAGAGAGAGAGAGACACACACACACACACTATGGTACGTTAAATTATTGGGTGAACAAGTAGTTTTTTGGGGTACTGCAAGTCTGTCTTTATTGATGATTTGCTGCACACTTCAGTGCTTGGTGGAGGGTGCTGATGCTTTTTTGTTGGTGAGGGTTCGGGGGGGTCGTTGCCTTGCTGTTGCTTGTGCACGGGGAGGGGCTTTGGGGTTCTAACATTTTAATTGTCATTCATTCTTTGGGGTACTCCTCTGTTTCCGTGGATCTTCGCGCAGAAAATGAATTTCAGGATGTATATTGTACACATTGCTCTGACATTAAATGCACCTACTGAAACCTATATATACAGAAAGGTGCCAGAAAAATTCTGGTAATATCATGGAAGATCCCACCCACCCGCTCAAGGACTGTTTGTCCCACTCCCATCAAGGAGGAGGCTACCCCAAGTATGTTGTTTCAAGATGGCGCCGGTATCAGGCGACTCTGCGCATGTTCTCCCAAGCAAACTGCCCTCTACACTATCCTATACCCGAGAAACCCTTCTAAACCTCCAATCTGCTACATCTAGCAAGATCAACAACAGCCTGGCAAAGGTACTGACCCAGCTGGAGAGCACCACGTCAGAATTGCTTCTTCAACTCTGGACCGCACCTGGACCTGACCAGTGAGGCCTGGTCCGAGGCCCACCACGTTCCCGGAGACCCGTGGCCTGCTACCGTGCCGGACAACTTGGAGACGCGGCCCATTCCGACCAGCACCTCTCCGGAGCAGACGACCACACAGAGGTGATGTCGGCGACCTCAAGGTGTCCCAGACGCTTCCCTGGAGCGACCACCATAAAGCTATGTTGGTGGATATCCACAGCTGCCGGAAGTGAGAACTCCACTGCCGACCTCGGAAATCGAACCTGAGGCTCGGCTGGAGCAGAGGCCTCCGCAACTGTGACTCAGCTTACGGACTTGTTTCAGCTAGGAGCCCGGGCCCAACCCAATCGACAGCCCGGGCCGCCAGCAGCTGGAAGTGGCAGCCGAGCCTCCTTCACTTGGCCCGACCTGGAGCGCCCGACAATGCGACCCGCTGATCGGTCCCCATGGGACGCATCCATCGACCTCAAAGAGCTGACAATAACACACTGCATCGATGGAAACCTGGAAATGGAAACCACTATTTACTGAGGAAGCATGGGAAAAGAGCTGGGCTGCTGGTAAGATTGAAACTGAGGGGCTTCAGGGTCCCTATGCCCACCATCCTACTAGCTAATATGCAAGCCATAGAGAACAAGGTGAATGATCTTAAAGGGAAACTCACCTACTGCAGGGAGATGCAGAACTGCTGTGTATTCTTCTTCACCGAGACCTGGCTCTCCCTTGCCACCCCTGACTGTTCCATCCGACAGGAGAGATTTTTGATCCAACGGATAGACCACACGGCGTCTTCAGGCAAGACGAGGGGAGGTGGTGTCTGCCTACTGATCAACACTGCGTGGTGCTCGGACACAGTGGCACTGACAAGCTCCTGCAGCCCGGACCTGGAACACCTGTCAGTGAAGTGTTGTCCCTACTATCTGCCACGGGAATTCACCTTGGTCATACTGACAGCAGTCTACATTCCCCCCACGCAGACAAGGAGTGTCCTCTGAACATACTATATGCCAACATCAGTGAACTTGAGACCAGATATCCGGAGGCTTTGCTCATTACAGCCGGGGACTTTAACCAGGCCAACCTCAGAAAGGCACTGCCAAAGTTATACCAACATGTCTCCTGCCCCACTAGAGGCCGGAATATACTTGATCACTGCTACACAGCAGTCAAGGATGTCTACTGTTCCGTCCCACAACCTCACTTCGGAAAATCGGACCATCAAGCCGTACCCCTCCTCCCAGCTTACAAACAGAAACTGAAGCTAGAGGTCATGGTGTCAAAAGTGGTGTCACGTTGGACGGAGGAAACCGATGAGGTCCTCCGTGACAACTTTGAATTGGTGGACTTGTTAGTATTCAAGGACTTGGCAACTAACCTCGATGAGTATGCCTCAGCTGTCACAGTTTATATGGAAATGCACAGAGGACTGTGTGTCTCGCAAGATGAGCCGGGTATTCCCTAACCAGAAACCTTGGATGAATTATGAGGTCAAGTCCCTTTTGAAGGCTAGAGCTACGGCTTTTAGGTCTAGGGATACCAGTCGCTACACGGAATCCACCAGTCGTGAACTCCGGAAAGCCATTAAGGGCGCCAAGAGGCAACATCGAGCCAAGTTGGAAGCCCAGGCTAACCAGAGGGATGCCGGTAGACTGTGGCAGGGTCTAAATGAGATCATTGAGCGCAAAGAAAAGGCTGGGAATATCAATACAGGTGTCCCCCGCTTTTCGAACATTCACTTTACGAAACCTCACTGTTACGAAAGACCTACATTAGTTACCTGTTTTCGCTAACAGAAGGTGGTTTCACTGTTACAGAAAAAGGCAGCAGCGCCCCGAGCAGTCGCTCTCCCCCGGACTCAGAACTGCATTCTAGCCGGCATTGCTTAAACACGTGTCTGTGAGCAGCCGCTGGCAAGATGAGTTCTAAGGTATCGGAAAAGCCTGAAAGAGCTCATAAGGGTGTTACAATTAGCGTAAAACTAGACATAATTAAGCGTTTTGATCGTGGTGAACGAAGCAAGGACAAAGTGAGTTTGGCTTGTGGAAGTTCACGAATATGATGTTGAAGAGGTTTTGGCATCCTGTCACCAAGAACTGATAGATGAAGAGCTGATGCAATTGGAAGAGGAAAGGATAACAATCAAAACCGAATGCAGTAGCAAACGGACCAAAAGTGAAGTCGTCCAGGAACTGAACGTGAAGCAACTGCGTGAGATTTTCGCTGCAATGATAAAGTATGACTTTAATTTTGAAAGGGTATGTCAGTTTAGGGCATATTTGCAGGATGGTTTGAGTGCTTACAAAGAACTCTATGATCTAAAAATGCGCAAGGCTAAGCAGCCAAGCAAGCCTTCCACATCAGCCACAGCAGACGACAAACCTCGACCTTCGACATCGAGGCAGGCAGACATAGAAGAAGATGACCTGCCTGCCCTAACGGAAACAGACGACGAGATGACACCCCCGTGTCCCACCACCCCAACCCCCGGGCCAGGGACAGATACCGATCTGCAAAGAATGCAGCGGTGGCTGGAACGCACCCAACACATCTTTAAGAAAAAAGCCGAAATAAACAAGCAAATTAATTAGGTGCCGCCCGGCCCGTAAATAATTAGCTTGTTTATTTCGGCTTTTTTCTTAAAGATATGCTGGGTGCGTTCTGGCCACCGCTGCACCCCTGCATGCTTCGCGGATCGGTATCGGTTCACTGCCTGGAGGGTGGGGACCACCCCAACCTCCGACGACTCAGCCTAACACTTTCATCAATGTGCTTGATGTCTTCCCGATTCCCGTAAGTGATACTACACTGTACATACATTATTTCTACTTTATATCGGCTGTGTATTTTTACTTGTTATTTGGTATGATTTGGCAGCTTCATAGCTTAAAGGTTACTGGAGAGCGCTAGCGCCGTGTTTTTGCCGACAGCGCTTGCGTGAGATTTTCGCTAAGGAGAACAGTTCAGTAATGATTGTAGAGAAGTATTTCTACTTTATATAGGCTGTGTATTCATCATATCATTCCTGCTTTTACTATAAGTTAATGTTATTTTAGGTTTTACGTGTTATTTGGCATGATTTGGTAGGTTATTTTTGGGTCTGCGAATGCTCACAAATTTTTCCCATATAAATTAATGGTAATTGCTTCTCCGCTTTACGGCATTCCGGCTTACGAACCGTTTGATAGGAACGCTCTACCTTCGGATGGTGGGGGAAACCTGTGGCTCTTCTCTTCCCGATGAACTTAACAGATTCTACGCAAGATTCGAACAGAAGAGGAGCATCCCGCTCCATCCGGATGAACCAGACCTGGTGGCATCGAGATTCATTGTCACCGAGGAGGAGGTTAGAAGGGCCTTCCTGAAGATAAATCCAAGGAAGGCAACGGGCCCAAATGGCGTCCCGGGATGGGTTCTCCGGGCCTGTGCAAGCAAGTTAGCTGGAGTGTTTGCTGACATTTTCAACTGCTAACAAAAGGAATTCTGCAGATGCTGGAAATTCAAGCAACACACATAAAAGTTGCTGGTGAACGCAGCAGGCCAGGCAGCATCTCTAGGAAGAGGTGCAGTCGACGTTTCAGGCCGAGACCCTTCGTCAGGACTAACTGAAGGAAGAGTGAGTAAGGGATTTGAAAGTTGGAGGGGGAGGGGGAGATCCAAAATGATAGGAGAAGACAGGAGGGGGAGGGATGGAGCCAAGAGCTGGACAGGTGATAGGCAAAAGGGATACGAGAGGATCATGGGACAGGAGGTCAGGGAAGAAAGACAAGGGGGGGGGAACAGAGAATGGGCAAGGGGTATATTCAGAGGGACAGAGGGAGAAAAAGGAGAGTGAGAAAAAGAATGTGTGCATAAAAATAAGTAACAGATGGGGTACGAGGGGGAGGTGGGGCATTAGCGGAAGTTAGAGAAGTCAATGTTCATGCCATCAGGTTGGAGGCTACCCAGATGGAATATAAGGTGTTGTTCCTCCAACCTGAGTGTGGCTTCATCTTTACAGTAGAGGAGGCTGTGGACAGACATGTCAGAATGGGAATGGGACATGGAATTAAAATGTGTGGCCACTGGGAGATCCTGCTTTCTCTGGCGGACAGAGCGTAGGTGTTCAGCAAAGCGGTCTCCCAGTCTGCGTCGGGTCTCACCAATATATAAGAGGCCACATCGGGAGCACCGGACGCAGTATATCACCCCAGCCGACTCACAGGTGAAGTGTTGCCTCACCTGGAAGGACTGTTTGGGGCCCTGAATGGTGGTAAGGGAGGAAGTGTAAGGGCATGTGTAGCACTTGTTCCGCTTACACGGATAAGTGCCAGGAGGGAGATCAGTGGGGAGGGATGGGGGGGACGAATGGACAAGGGAGTTGTCTTCAACTGCTCCTTGCTTCAGTCTAAGATCCCCTCGTGTTTTAAGAAGGCAACCATAATCCCGGTGCCGAAGAAGAGCAAGGTGGCATGCCTGAATGACTATCGACCTGTGGCTCTGACATCAATTGCTATGAAGTCCTTCGAGAGATTGGTTATGGCACACATCAACCACAGCCTACCGGTCAACCTCGACGCTTTGCAATTCGCCTACCGGAGCAACAGGTCAATGGCAGATGCCATCTCTCTGGCCCTATATTCCTCCTTAGAACACCTGGAGAATAAAGATGCATATGTAAAGCTCCTTTTCATTGACTACAGCTCTGCCTTTAATACCATCATTCCAAATAAACTGATTCCTAAGCTCCGGAACCTGGGCCTTAGCACTCAGATCTGCAGCTGGATCTTCAACTTCCTCACAGACAGGACCCAGTCTGTAAAAATAGGGGACAAGCTCTCCTCTACAATCACTCTGAGCACCGGTGCCCCACAAGGCTGTGTACTCAGCCCCCTGCTGTACTCACTGTACGCCCATGATTGTGTAGCCAAGTTTCCATCAAACTCAATAAATAAGTTTGCTGATGACACCACAATTGTAGGCTGTATCTCGGGTAATGATGAGTTTGAGTACAGAGAGGAAATTAAGAACCTGGTGGCATGGTGCGAAGACAATAACCTATCCCTCAACGAAGGAATTAGTCGTTGACTTCAGAAGGAGTAGCGGACCGCACGACCCCATTTACATCGGTGGTGCGCAGGTGGAACAGGTCAAAAGCTTTAAGTTCCTCGGGGTCAATATCACAAATGACCTGACTTGGTCCAACCAAGCAGAGTCCACTGCCAAGAAAGCCCACCAGTGCCTTTACTTCCTGAGAAAACTAAAGAAATTTGGCCTGTCCCCTAAAACCCTCACTAATTTTTATAGATGCACCGTAGAAAGCATTCTTCTAGGGTGCATCACAACCTGGTATGGAAGTTGTCCTATCCAAGACCGAAAGAAGCTGCAGAAGATCGTGAACACGGCGCAGCACATGACACAAACCAATCTTCTGTCCTTGGACTCATTTTACACCACACGTTCTTGAAGCAGTGCTGCCAGGATAATCAAGGACACGACCCACCCAGCCAATACACTTTTCGTCCCTCTTCCCTCCGGGAGAAGGCTCAGGAGCTTGAAGACTCATACTGTCAGATTTGGGAACAGCTTCTTTCCAACTGTGATAAGACTGCTGAATGGATCCTGACCCGGATCTGGGCCGTACCCTCCAAATATCCAGACCTGCCTCTCGGTTTTTTTGCACTACCTTACTTTCCCTTTTCTATTTTCTATTTATGATTTATAATTTAAATTTTTAATATTTACTATTGATTTGTACTCCAGGAAGCATGAAGCACAGAATCAAATATCACTGTGATGATTGTACATTCTAGAATCTAGAATCTATGTATGTAAGCTATCTATGTATATAAACTATCTTATGTATTTACATTTATCATGCTTCTCTATTATTATGTTCTTCATCTTTTGTTTATGTTTGTGGTGCTGCATCAGATCCGGAGTAATAAATATTTGTTTCCTTTACACTTGTGCACTGGAAAACACGTTAAATAATCTTGAACAATCTTGAATCAATTACAGAACTTCACACTTGGGTTCGTACCTATCTCATTCACTTTGCTGATAGATCTTATTCTGAAACAGTAACTAAAACTCAAGCCAAAGACAATCAAGTACAACTTCAAAATCATTGGGAGTTTACCAAGTGTAAAATATGCAACAAATAAATGTATAAATCTCAGTGTACAGAAATTAGTTAAACACCAGAGAATTGAGAAGGGGATTCTTCTGCAAGCTCAGCTCATCTACACACCTCAAGCATTTCATCAGAATCTTTAAGAGCCTGATTTTTCAATGCAATTAAACATGGCAGTCAACTTGAACAAACCATTTCACAAATAATTAGTTTACTACAACATATGATGAGCCTTTTCAGCCAGTCAAAATTCAGGAATGTTCCTGAGCCAAATAATCACTACTTCTATTCCTACCCGCACCTTGCTCCCGCACCATGAGGAATCCCAATAGCTTTTCTACTGATAGACAAATAAATCTGCTCCAAATAAACTTATCACTGAACTCATTTACCGAACAATTTTACCTTTATTTCTACCAATAGTTTGGAGTTAATGGAAGATGAAGATGTGAATGCAGCAAAGCTTTTCAAACTGCTTGTTTTGTAAGAACTTATTTATGTTCAATTCCCTGAACAGTATGTGGTGGCTCTATATATTCACACATTTCAACATTAATGTGAAAATGTGACAATATACACTTTGCTTATTTTGATTCTGAGAACAAATCTAGTAACATATGCTCCTCCTTGCGTTTTAAAGCAGTGTTACACACATACAAAAGACTTAATTTTGCAATTGATGCATTCTAGGGTCCTGTTCACAAACACTGAAAACCTCATGCATTACTCACGACTAACTATTTCAAACCACTGGTGTCCAAATGATGGGAGTAAAATGTTCAGAAAAATTAAGAGCAAATTTGAAAACTTGTAACTATCCAAATGTTCTGAATTCAAATATTTTACTTAACTTTAATACCAAAGCTCCACTGTTTATGATATTTACACTGAAATAGATCCTAAATCAAGAACAATTAATACTCAGACAATGAATATAATTTTGACAAAGGGTATTTGACCTGAACATTAACTGCTTCTTGTTCCTAGCATCTTCTGTATTTGGAGGCTGTGGAGGCCAAGTCATTGGGCATATTTAAAGAAAAGTTTGGTAGGTATTTGATTAGTAAAGGTGTCAGAGATTATGGGGAGAAGACAAGAGAACGGGATTGAGGGGGATAATAAATCAGCCAGAATGGAATAGTGGAGCAGACTCTATAGGCCAAATGGCTGCATTCTGCTCCTACATTTAATGCTTAAACTCAAAATTTCCACATGCAGTTTTCTGATTTTCTACATTCAGCTAACCCTCATTCAGAATTGTAACATATCCAAAACAGATATACCCTCATTGGTATCCACTGGTATAAACCTTCATTTTTAAAAGTAAAGTCGCTTATGGGTATTATGAATGTAAGTTGTCATCTAAAGCTATACACTTGCATTAATGAATGAATGAATAATAATGATTCCTTAAAATCCTTCTGATTAAATGTTCTGCCAAAATAACACCAACTACACATACATATTAATCCTTCCTCACAAAACTTCTATTTGGTGTTATTACAATTTCATTATGTAGGAGCTGACACAACATGAGAATAATAATGAGCTCAGTCTGAAGCACACTATCAGGTTCACAGGCAATTCTTCAATGCATTATGTGCTGAAGAATTGCCAACTTTTCAAGGTTTCATAGCTCAAATCCCATTTAAGGCAACATGACTTTATTCATGTATCAAAAAATCCAGTTGTCATGGTCATGTGGGTACCAACCACATAGGAAGAACAAGGAAACAGGTTCTGCTGATGGGATTTGAGCAGCTAGGGATTAAAGTAAGATGCAGAACCAAAAAGGTAATAATCTATGGATTGTTACCTGACCCACATGCAAATCAGCACAGGGTTAATGAGATCAGAGAGATAAATGATTGGCTCAAATTTACTGTAGGGTTTAAATCTGTGGGACACTCGCACCAGTTTTGGGGAAAAAGGGAGCTGTTCCGATTGGACAGACTCCATGAACCATGCTGGGACCAGGGTCCTAGTGAATCGCCTAACTGAGACTGTGGATAGCTTGGAAAAACATGGATAAAGAAAAAGGGAAGGAGAGTGCAGGAAAAATACTGACATCTCCAGAATAAAGAATAAGACAAAGTTCAGAAAGTGATAAGTAATTAACTTCAGGCAACATGGAGACAGAATTAAAAAGAAGGGGGTTGAAAACAGGAATGAAAGCTTTATTTTGAATGTTCTCAAGGTATGAAATAAGATAGTATAGTTGTAGTGCAGTTAGAAATAGGCAAGTATGATGTTATGGGCTGAGCCATGGTTGAAAGAAGATCATAGCTGGGAGCTTAACATCTAAGGATTCACATCATATCGAGAGGACAGGAACGTGGCCAAGGGGTGGGAAGGGTTTGTTGGTAAAAAATGAAATGTAATCCTTAGAGAGAAGGGACATAGGTTCAGATGATATAGAAACTTTGTCAGTAGAGATAAGAAACTGCTCGGGTAAAAAGACCCTGATGAGGGTTACATTCGGGCTTCTGAACAGTAGCCAGGATGTGCAGTACAATTACAAAGAGAGATAGATGCAGGAATATAAAAAGGGCAACGTTACAGTGATCATTGGGGAGTTCAATATGCAGGTAGAATGGGAAAATCAGTTTGGCGCTGGATTCCAAGAGAAGGAATATGTAGAGTTCCTATAAGATGGTTCTTTAGACCAACTTGTGGTCAAACCCATGAAGGAAAAGCCAATTCTGGATTGGGTGTTGTGTGATGAACCAGATTTGAGTAGAGAATGAAGATAAAGGAACCTTTAAGAGGCAATGATTATAATATGACAGAATTCACTATGCATTTTGAGAGGGAGAAGCTGAAATAGCAGCCTACCTATTTAATTCTAGTCTAATCACAGGACACAGGCTTATTAACTGGTACATCTTTGGATTGTGGGAGGAAAATAGAGCATCCAGAAGCACTTGGTTCACGGGAAGAACATACAAACCCTTTACAGGTGTCGTCGGAATTGAACTATGTACTCTGGAATTCCTCAGACTCTAATAGTGCTGCACTTAACCACTACACTACTGTGACACCCTGCTTCTGAGAATAATTTGGAAGACACAGGATCAGTTCACCCAAAGATGAAGAAGAAGAAGCGTTCTAAAGAGAGGATGAGGCAACCTTGGCTGAGAATGAAAGACAAAGACAGCATAAAAACAAAGGAAAAAAGAAAAAAAAATGTAGAAGCTAGAGGATTGGGAGATTTTTAAAAATCAACAGAAGGCAACTAAAATGGCAATAAAGAGAGAAAAAATGAAGTAGAAGGTAAGATAACCAATAATATTAAAGCAGATACCAAAAGATTTTTCAGATACATAAAGAGTTAAAGAGGCAAGAGTGAACATTGGTCCACCGGAAAACAACACTGGGGCACAAAGAAATAGTGAAAGAACTGAAAAAGTATCTTGCATCAGACTCCACTGTGGAAGCTAGAAATTCAAGTCCGTCAGGGAACAAAAGTCACTATTCCTAAGGTACTTCGGAAGCTGAAAGGTCTGAGGTTGATAAGGAATGAAACAGATGAATGAGTTAATGTATGAGGAGCATTTGATGACGTTGGCCTCTACATGCTGTAGATTAGAAGAATGGGGGGCGGGAGGGGGGGTCTCATAGAAATCTACCAAAAACTGAATGGCCAAGCCAAAGGTGGAGAGGATATTTCCATTAGTGGAAATGTCTAGAACCAGACGGTACAGCCTCAGAAAAGAAGGACATCCCTTTGAACAGAGATGAGTGGGAATTATTTTAGCTAGAGCGTAATTTATTGCTACAAGTGGCTGTGGAGGCCAGGTTTACGGGTATATTTAAAGTGGAGGTTGATAGGTTCTTGCTTGGTAAGGATGTCAAAGGAAGAAGGTAGAAGAATGGGATTGACAGGGAGATAAATTAGCCAAGATTGAATGGTGGAATAGACTCGATGAGTTGAATGATCTAATTCTGCTCCTGTGTGTTAAGGTCATATGGTCTAAAAATATAACTTAGCATTTTACAGAAACCTTTGCCATAATCATGGCTATAACAGTAACCTCTGTACATTGAAATTTCCCATAGCGTACCAGACTGTGTACTTTCACTATTACAAATGGGTTTCATTATGACTCCAATTACCAGCGTCTAATAAGTTTTGTTTTTTAAACCATCCCCAAGGAAGATGGGCATGTAAAAAAAAATCACTTTTGCAATAAAAAAAAATAAACTTGTGAGTGTATAATTTGCAGAGTAAAGGGGAAGTGCTGACTTAAGTAGGACTTGCGCAGAATTGGCTCATTTGGCCCACTGTCTGCTCTGGTATTTGATTATGGGTAATTTATTTTCCTCTCTCAACCCCATTCTTCTACCTTCTCCCCATAACCCTTGACACCCTTACTAATCAGGACCCTGTCAACCTCTACTTTAAATATATGCAGTCCTCAGTGGCAATGACTTTCACAGATTCATCTCCCTCTGCCTAAAAAAAATCCTCATTAGTCTGTGAGCCAGCAGGGTTGGTCGGTACCATCTGAGGGGAATAATGTTCATAGTGATTTTTGGCAAGCTATACATCTCTAGAGTTAGAAAATATGTGATAGCATTGCACCAGTGGTAGCTTTATTACTTCAAATAAGTAATCACTTCTTGTATATATTCCATATTAACATCAGTACAGCAGAAAATGTTACCCACCCCCCAAAAGGTAAAAAAAAACTCATTTGGAGAGATTTCTGGAGTTTCATCAATGTCATGATATTTTCCATATTGTTGTATCAAATCAAAACAATCTTAAGCTTTTGTCATAGCATATAGAATTACAGTACAATAATTCAAATGTGGGGTTCCACATGGCCATAACCTAGGCTCCATTTTGTTGTAAAATGAATATATTTAATCAAAGACCGTTTTCCATGCTTTGTTTTCCTTTCTTTCATAACCTATTAATACTATCATAATAGTTTTCCAAGTCTTCCACGTCTTTATCTGAACTTCCCACACTCTCTGAGGTGGATGCCTGGTTCTCACAATCTGCCAATCTACACATGTTAGTACACCTGAGGCCATTTGCAACACACATACATGTTGGGAGTGAACATTTTTTTGGACAGTTACAGGCCAGTAGATCCAGAACGGCATTGGGTGCTGGCTGGCTTTCCTTCAAGTGCACCAGCAACTGTTCAGCTTCCTCTTCTCTCTCCATCTTCCATCCTCTGCCAACAGGGCTTGGTACTTGTGGGCCTTCTCCAAACATCTTCTCCATATACCAGACTGGTAGTTGGCTTGCTGTGCATGTTTTGTTAAGCAGTCCTTGCATGGTAGGAGTTGATGACTTTCGATTTCACCTTTTTTGGCACAGAAAAGGTGATACTTGAGCTCATTGACCTTGGTGATCGATGCGTTTGGGGCCTATGAATGTGCTTTTGGGACATGTAAATGCCTCCAGTTTGTCCATCAGTTCTGGGGAGAGGTCCCATTCTTGACCCAACTCTAAGAACACTTTCCCTGTTGCTGGTCAGAAGTTTTAGGGCACTTGTCTTCCCTTTGCCTGCAAAAGCGCTTATAGTGTCACATCCTGTATACGCGTGCAACCCGATGAGAGCCCTACAAACCTCTATGCCAACAGTGGCAACAACCTTCCTGATGTCCACAAGCCTTGTACGGGTTCTACTGCCACACTTCTGGAACAATGGGGCCACAATCTTGTCACAAAATGCTAAAGACATGATAAAGACATCTGTGTCTTCTGAGCAGATCACTACAGATTGGTATCCCTCTCTTGTGGCATGGGTAGCATGGAGAAGTAGGTAGCCATCTGCTTCTTCTTGTTGACACCGAAGAGCTGACACCTCCTCACTGTCTTGAGATGTGATTCTGTAATATTTGTCATTCATAGTTGCATACAGAATCTTCTCCTGTAGCTTTCCTCTATACTCCACCTTCCTCCATTCATGGACTATGAAGCTAATAAGACTATTTTTGTTACTGACTTCGGTCAGGAAGCTCCTCCACTGCCTCACCAGTTGTGTACCTGTGATACCTTGCAACTTATGACCAGTCTCTTCACCCCGTAGAGATCTTTCACTATTAGAAACCATAGAAACCATAGAAACTACAGCACTGAAACAGGCCCTTTGGCCCTTCTTGGCTGTGCCGAACCATTTTCGGCCTCGTCCCACTGACCTGCACACAGACCATATCCCTCCATACACCTCCCATCCATGTATCTGTCCAATTTATTCTTAAATGTTAAAAAAGAACCCGCATTTACCACCTCGTCTGGCAGCTCATTCCATACTCCCACCACTCTCTGTGTGAAGAAGCCCCCCTTAATGTTCCCTTTAAACTTTTCCCCCCTCACCCTTAACCCATGTCCTCTGGTTTTTTTCTCCCCTTGCCTCAGTGGAAAAAGCCTGCTTGCATTCACTCTATCTATACCCATCATAATTTTATATACCTCTGTTAAATCTCCCCTCATTCTTCTACGCTCCAGGGAATAAAGTCCTAACCTATTCAACCTTTCTCTGTAACTGAGTTTCTCAAGTCCCAGCAACATCCTTGTAAACCTTCTCTGCACTCTTTCAACCTTATTTATATCCTTCCTGTAATTTGGTGAACAAAACTGAACACAATACTCCAGATTCGGCCTCACCAATGCCTTATACAACCTCATCATAACATTCCAGCTCTTATACTCAATACTTCGATTAATAAAGGCCAATGTACCAAAAGCTCTCTTTACGACCCTATCTACCTGTGACGACACTTTTAGGGAATTTTGTATCTGTATTCCCAGATCCCTCTGTTCCACTGCACTCCTCAGTGCCTTACCATTAACCCTGTATGTTCTACGTTGGTTTGTCCTTCCAACGTGCAATACCTCACACTTGTCAGTATTAAACTCCATCTGCCATTTTTCAGCTCATTTTTCCAGCTGGTCCAAGTCCCTCTGCAGGCTCTGAAAACCTTCCTCACTGTCTACTACACCTCCAATCTTTGTATCATCAGCAAACTTGCTGATCCAATTTACCACATTATCATCCAGATCATTGATATAGATGACAAATAACAATGCACCCAGCACTGATCTCTGTGGCACACCACTAATCACAGGCCTCCACTCAGAGAAGCAATTCTCTACCACCACTCTCTGGATTCTTCCATCGAGCCAATGTCTAATCCAATTTACCACCTCTCCATGTATACCTAGCGAATGAATTTTCCTAACTAACCTCCCATGCGGGACCTTGTCAAAGGCCTTACTGAATTCCATGTAGACGATATCCACTGCCTTCCCTTCATCCACTTTCCTGGTAACCTCCTCGAAAAACTCCAACAGATTGGTCAAACGTGACCTACCACGCACAAAGCCATGTTGATTCTCCCTAATAAGCCCCTGTCTATCCAAATGCTTGTAGATTCTGTCTCTTAGTACTCCCTCCAATAACTTACCTACTACTGACATTAAACTCACCGGCCTATAATTTCCCGGATTACTTTTCGATTCTTTTTTAAACAACGGAACAACATGAGCCACTCTCCAATCCTCCGGCACTTCACTCGTAGACAGCGACATTTTAAATATTTCTGCCAGGGCCCCCGCAATTTCAACACCAGTCTCCTTCAAGGTCCAAGGGAACACTCTGTCAGGTCCCGGGGATTTATCCACTTTAATTCTCCTCAAGACAGCAAGCACCTCCTCCTTTTCAATCTGTACAGTTTCCATGGTCTCACTAATTGATTCCCTCAATTCCACAGATTTCATGCCAGCTTCCTTAGTAAATACAGATGCAAAAAACCTATTTAAGATCTCCCCCATTTCCTTTGGTTCCGCACAAAGTTCTCCCTGTATGTGTCGAACACAACATCTATTCTGCTACTCTGACTGTCTCTCCTCAGAGCCATATCCAGAATTGTTGTGGCAACATCTCCGAAAGTAACTTGATCACCTTTCACTCTTTGGACCAAGTTCATTCCATCAACCACTGTAGCAGAGTTTCCTGGGAGTTGCTCTTGTACTGCTACATTTTTCTGCAAGGTTGAGTCTAAAGTAGCTTTATTTGTCTTTCACAGCAATCCTTCTGGTGTGGACAGGGCTCAGGGCAATGGTCCAAGGGGATGAAAAAGGATATCCTCCATATGTAGACTGCACCCTTGTGCCATCACTATGATGCATCCAAACACAGACCTATCTGCTTTCAAGATGATCACCCTCCCATTTGATTTCACTTCTCTCTTCTTACACATATCACTGAATGTTTTCAGCTTGTTGGTTTTCATTGGGTCATAGAATTTCTTTGCTGGTGGGTGTTCCTCTAGTCTCTCATCCTTGAAGTTGCATAGCATTGCTCACCAATCTCATATGCCTTCATCAGGTCGGAGGCAATGTCCTTGGGGGCTGTCTTTGCCGTAGAGATGCCAATGAGGTCCCGCTTCTCTGCAAATGGGTTGACCCATTCATGTATGAGGCTATTCACTGCTAAAACTGCTTCCTCAAGTTTCTGGATTCTTGGCCGCTGTAGCTCCGCATGACAAAGCTCTGATTTGTTGCCTTGCACCATCTCCCTTAACTGCCCCAGGAATGCACTGCGGTGCTCAGCTGTTATGTAGTAACACTTGATAGCTCCAGCATTCAGACTAAACCGTGATGTGCCTCTAGGAGTCTGTGTGTCTTTGTTCACTGTGGCTTCAATAGCCTGGTCCACAGGGATCTGCCCAAAGGGGAAAGCTACCACTGCTGCAGTGCTACCACATATTTTCTAGCACTAGGGGTGTATACCTTGCCAAAAATCACTATTAGAATTATTCCCCCCAGATGGTACCGGTGGCTCAAATTTGGGGTCCTGGCTCACAGACTACTTCTCTTTTCTGAAGGAATGCTCTTTTATTCTGAGGCTGTGCCCTCAGGGCACTCTCATTACTGGAAACACCCTCTCCATGTTCACTCTATCCAATCCCTCAATATTCAGTCATTGTAATGAGATCACATTTCATCCTTTTAAACTTCAGAGAGTACAGGCCCAGAGTCATCAAATACTCTGTACATTATTGGATTAACTTCAATACATGAGGTTTCTGCAAAGCAATCAAAGTACAATAAAACCATCTGCCTGTGAACAATATTAATTAACAAATATTTTCAGTTTAACCATCTTTTATCAATTATTGGTCTCAGCGTTTATGAAAAGCATCTTACAAGCACACAAATGAATAGTTCATAGCACTGCTTCAAGGACTTGTTAAAATTGTCATTGGTGTGTATCTACTGTCAAACATAACCAGACTGTACAAAGGCAGCAGGCTTTCTTCAAGGGACTTGAGTGAATCAATTGTCTTTTCACAAGGCGACTTCTTTTGATACCAATTCCATAGTGTTTTTACCCTAAATTCAAATATTCCCAACATTCCAGAGAGGGATCAGTACTTTCATTTAGCTGGTTATTAATTGAGGCCCCTTGATAACACCACTATTATATTATTCATTTGTAAAGTTTTAAACTTAATCTTCAGATGGTACATGATGTGAAATATAAGCACAATAAACCTGCAGTGGCTGAAAGTAAATAAGTTACAAAATGCTAAAAAAAAAATTCAGCTGACCACATCATTTACTATCTGAAGATCAAGACAGAAATAGAATCAATATTTCAGGCCAATGACCTTTAATCAACTGATAAACTTGAGACATTGGTTCTGTTTCTCTCTCTATAGATACTGCCTATCTGTTAAGCACTTCTAACATTTCATGCTTAACCTAAAATACAGATTAGAAAGTGACCGAGACCCAGGTGGAGAAAAAGCCTTCAAAAAGTGGCAGATCTTTCACTGCCCTACATTCGCTGATTATCTGTGCTTTATACAACACTATCACTGACCATTTCTGGTCAGGTCTCTCGTCTGAGTGCTGCTGGTACCATGTGACCCAGTACTACCTGTCGCATGGTAGGGTGGTCGGCGACTAAGTTGGCTCCCCCACCAGGCTTGCCTGGTGAGGAGGGTGGCTAGACACCCTGCAGGACGAAAAACAAGACCTGTCAAAGGGCAGATGAACCCTCTTGTAGGGTCAACGGTCATCTAGCAAACACGTGCCATGAAGCACGGAAAGGGCATCCATGCATCGAAGTTTGGTCTGGCCATTCACTCCAACAGAACATCCCCCAGCCGTCTTGGACCCCACCATGCCGCTGGATCCGGGAGGGGATGTCGAGAGGCTGGGTCTGGACCTGTGCAAACCCCTACTCACCTAAAATCCACTCTGTTGCTTTTTGAGGAGCGGGGTACCACCCCACTAACTGACTGAAAGTAACCATCATCATCCTATGGGATGGACAGCCAGAGAGAGAGAGATACAACACTATTTCTTCTAGGACAGTCCCATCTGCAGTCTTCTGATAGGAGATCAGTTTAGTTCAGACTCAGGATAAGGCCTCTCCTGAAAACTGGCTGGTCACAGCGAGGACAGACTCACTCACCAGCTTCACCAACACCCCCATCAAACCTAGAAAGGGAAAAGTACCAAGTGTATGGGAACGCCACTGTTTTTGAAGATATATTTTAAAGTTAAGTCATGTACCATAATGACTTCAAAACATGTCTTTGCACCTATATCATACCAGGAATTCCATACCACACAACACTGCAGGAATATCTTCTCTGTATGACTCTTCACCATATATCAAGAACAATTACAGACAATTAATGATGCCTATATATCATGTAATGTCAAGCAATCAATACCAGATTATTAACTTTTGTATTTTAATCTCTTCAAGTATGAAGGCAAATAAGCATCTTTGGTTAGTTATGATATCTACCTGGATAAACTATCTTCACCAAAAATACCAATAATAATTAATAATAAATATAATTTAAAATTGGGGAAAAAAGTTTTATCATATAATTCTTGTGTTGTAAAGAATTCTATGCATGTTGACTAAAACAAATAAAAAATCTGACTTCATTACATAAAAAGGGAGTTGAGCTCTCATGCAGAAACATAAATGATATCTACCTCATGAGGAGATGTGTCACTGCCAAAATTCTTAGTAAGGCCATCTCATGCAGTAATCAGTGCAACTACTACAGAGTTCTCATTTTGACATCACACCTATTCTTGTCTTGCTAACCACAAATCAATATTATGATACTTCCAAAATACGAGTTTGAAGAAATAATCTATAAACAGAGTATAACACAACAGAATACAAGTTTCAAAGAGTCTAGAGCACTGGTTCACAAACTGGGTGATATTGCTTCCCCAGGGGGACACTCGGCAGCAAGAAGGGCAGCTGAGGGATTACAGGCTTAATTTAAATTACTTATTATAAACATCTGATCATCAGTGCCTCATAAATGATTACAATGATCACGTAATCACCTCATCTCTTGTTAACCCACTGTTCTCTTAGACTTTACTTGAAGCACATTATTCTCCTTGAAAAGCAATGCGACACTTCTGTTTTTAGCATATCATCAGAAATCTGGACTGAAGAAATAATGTCATTTCCAGGCCCAGCCCACACATTATTGCCATTCCCTGCTGTAGTACAGTGTTAACTGGTACAATGTCATACTCTAATCATGCAGTGACACAACTCTTGTGAATTAGGATTTGCAGCTCAATGGGATAAAGTTCAGATCTGCCCTCTTGAATAGTCTTGACTGCATTTTTCTAGCATACAGCCCAAATGAGAGTCAGGCTTTGTCATAGTCATAGTCATACTTTATTGATCCCGGGGGAAATTGGTTTTCGTTACAGTTGCTCCATAAATAATAAATAGTAATAAAACCATAAGTAGTTAAATAGTAATATGTAAATTATGCTAGGACATAAGTCCAGGTCCAGCCTATTGGCTCAGGGTGTCTGATCCTCCAAGACAGGAGTTGTAAAGTTTGATAGCCACAGGCAGGAATGATTTCCTATGACGCTCAGTGTTGCATCTCGGTGGAATGAGTCCCTGGCTGAATGTATTCCTCTGCCCAACCAGTCCATTATGTAGTGGATGGGAGACATTGTCCAAGATGGCATGCAAATTGGACAGCATCCTCTTTTCAGACACCACCATCAGAGAGTCCAGTTCCATCCCCACAACATTACTGGCCTTACGAATGAGTTTGTTGATTCTGTTGGTGTCTGCTACCCTCAGCCTGCTGCATCAGCACACAACAGCAAACATGATCGCACTGGCCACCACAGACTCATAGAACATCCTCAGCATCGTCCGACAGATGTTAAAGGACCTCAGTCTCCTCAGGAAATAGAGATGGCTCTGACCCTTCTTGTCTGAGTAACTGTGATGTTATACCTTTCCCCTTTATTGACCACAGAGCTTGAGGTTGGACTTAACCAATAGATAATTGACAATGGTCATAATGCATAATAAAAATGGCAGAAGCAGACCAAACAAAAAAAGTGCAGACAGTATAGTGTGGGGTATCTGAAATATGGATTCATACCAGCGCTAAGCAACCAGCAGCAGCCAACATACTTGTATGAAAATGTGTTTTTCAAACAAGGCAATGAAAACATCCAGGTTCCTTGAACATTTGAAGAGATTCTACCATTGTTGGTAGAATCCCAGATGGAGACGAGAGGGAGTACATGAATGAGATATGCCAACTAGTGGAGTGGTGTCACAGCAAGAACCTTGCACTCAACGTCAGTAACTGTGGACTTCAGGAAGGGTAAGACAAAGGAACACACACCAATCCTCATAGAGGGATCGGAAGTGGAGAGAGTGAACAGTTTCAAGTTCCTGGGTGTCAAGATCTCTGAGAACCTAACCTGGTCCCAACATATCAATGCAGCTACAAAGAATGCAAGACAGTGACTATACTTTATCAGGAGTTTGAAGAGATTTGGTATGTCAACAAAAACACTCAAAAATTTCTACAGATGTACAGTGGAGAACATTCTGACAGGCTGAATCACTGTCTGGTATGGGGAGGCTACTGTACAGGACTGAAAGAAGCTGCAGGAGGTTTGTAGATTTAGTCAGCTCCATCTTGGGTACTAGCCTCCAAAGTATCCAGGACATTTTCAAGGAACGGTGTCTCAGAAAAGCAGCGTCCATTATCAAGGACCTCAGTACCCAGGGCATGCCCTTTTCTCACTGTTACCATCGGGTAGGAGGTTCAAAGCCTGAAGTCACACACTAGGCAATTCAGGAACAGCTTCTTCTCCTCTGCCATACATTTCCTAAATGGACATTGAACCCGTGAACACTACCTCACTTTTTTAATATACAATTATTTCTGCTTTTTGCATGATTTTAATCTATTCAATATATGTATACCGTAAACTGATTTATTTATTATTAGTTCATTTTTTCTTCTTCTATATTATGTATTACACTGAACTGCTGCTGCTAAGTTAACAAATTTCACAACACATGCCTCTGATAATAAACCTGATTCTGATTCTGAATACACCCTGATAAACCAAACAAGAACTTGTCTTATTTTCAGTCACTTCTTGGAAACTTTCAGAAACAGAAAATACTTTAAAACATAGTTGCCTGCACTTCACAACAGAACACTGATGCTTTCCGTGCTTCATACAACACTTCATTGCTCATTGCTGAATCTGGAAAGCCCTGTGTAATTGGAGAAGAACTGAATCTGCCAGTAGTAATGGAGGTTCTGAGTACAGTTTTGCATAAGCTACCCGGCCAACGAAGAAGAAATTATGCTCAGCGACAACAAAGACTGTACTCAGAACATGCTAAAATGTCTGAAAATGTGGAAGACACATTATGCAACATACTTAGGGCAACAGAATTTGTTCGGCAGTTGGATAGGTCAATTTGGCTATGCAATTAATCTTTGCTTCTTGGTTATGTTCATTTCATAAAAGGTGAAAGCGTGGTTCATAGTCATAGTGATATTTTATTGATCCCGGGGGAAATTGGTTTTTGTTACAGTT
The DNA here is from genome assembly GCF_963921235.1 of Mobula hypostoma. Classification (NCBI taxonomy): domain Eukaryota; kingdom Metazoa; phylum Chordata; class Chondrichthyes; order Myliobatiformes; family Myliobatidae; genus Mobula; species Mobula hypostoma. The sequence continues at coordinate 88,593,452 of NC_086105.1, read as the reverse complement.
GTGGCTCAGGGTGTCTGACCCTCCAAGGGAGGAGTTGTAAAGTTTGATGGCCACAGGCAGGAATCACTTCCTATGATGCTCTGTGTTGCATCTCGGTGGAATGAGTCTCTGGCTGAAAGTACTCCTGTGCCCAACCAGTCCATTATGTAGTGGATGGGAGACATCGTCCAAGATGGCATGCAGCTTGGACAGCATCCTCTTTTCAGACACCACCGTCTGAGAGTCCAGTTCCATCCCCACAACATCACTGGCCTTACAAATGAGTTTGTTGATTCTGTTGGTGTCTGCTACCCTCAGCCTGCTGCGTCAGCACATAACAGCAAACATGATTGCACTGGCCACCACAGACAGGTAGAACATACTCGGCATCGCCCGACAGATGTTAAAGGATCTCAGTCTCCTCAGGAAATAGAGACAGCTCTGACCCCTCTTGTAGACAGCCTCAGGGTTCTTTGACCAGTCCAGTTTATTGTCAATTCATATCCCCAGGTATCTGTAATCCTCCACCATGTCCACACTGACCCCCTGGATGGAAACAGGGGTCACCGGTGCCTTAGCTCTCCTCAGGAATACCACAAGCTCCTTAGTCTTTTTCACATTAAGCTGCAGATAATTCTGCTCACACCATGTGACAAAGTTTCCTACCGTAGCCCTGTACTCAGCCTCATCTCCCTTGCTGATGCATCCAACTATGGCAGAGTCATCAGAAAACTTCTGAAGATGACAAGACTCTGTGCAGTAGTTGAAGTCCAAGATGTAAATGGTGAAGAGAAAGGGAGACAAGACAGTCCCCTGTGGAGCCCCAGTGCTGCTGATCACTCTGTCGGGGACACAGTGTTGCAAGCACACGTACTGTGGTCTGCCAGTCAGGTAATCAAGAATCCATGACACCAGGAAAGCATCCATCTGCATCGCTGTCAGCTTCTCCCCCAGCAGAGCAGGGCAGATGGTGCTGAATGCACTGGAGAAGTCAAAAAACATGACCCTCACAGTGCTTGCTGGCTTGTCCAGGTGGGCGTAGACACGGTTCAGCAGGTAGACGATGGCATCCTCAACTCCTAGTCGGGGCTGGTAGGCGAACTGGAGGGGATCTAAGTGTGGCCTGACCATAGGCCGGAGCAGCTCCAGAACAAGTCTCTCCAGGGTCTTCATGATGTGGGAGGTCAATGCCACTGGTCTGTAGTCATTGAGGCCACTGGGGCGCGGTGTCTTCGGCACAGGGACGAGGCAGGACGTCTTCCACAATACAGGAACCCTCCAGAGCCTCAGGCTCAGGTTGAAGACATGGCAAAGTACTCCACATAGCTGAGGGGCACAGGCTTTGAGCACCCTGGTACTGACACCATCCAGTCCTGCAGCCTTGCTTGGGTTGAGACGTTTCAGCTGTCTTCTCACCTGTTCAGCTGTGAAGCCCACCGTGGTGGTTTCGTGTGGGGAAGGGGTATAGTCATGAGAGCAGGGTGGGGACTATGAGGAGGGGTAGGAGGGGAGAGTGGAATATGTGTTGGTTGGGGGCGGACAACAGATGACTCATGTGGGGGATAGGCAGGGGCCACAATGTCAAATCTGTTAAAGAACAGGTTAAGTTCATTGGCCCTGTCCACACTGCCTTCAGCTCCTCTGTTGCTAGTTTGCCAGAACCCAGTGATGGTTCTCATCCCCCTCCAGACCTCTCTCATGTTGTTCTGCTGGAGTTTCCACTCAAGCTTCCTCCTATACCTGTCTTTAGCCTCCCTGATCCCGGCTTTCAGGTCCCTCTGTATTGCCCTCAGCTCCTGCCTATTTCTATCTCTAAATGCCCTCTTTTTAGCATTCAGGATGTCCTTAATGTCCTTTGTTACCCATGGCTTGTTATTTGAATAAGAAAGGACAGTTCTTGTCAGAACATTGCAGTCCACACTGAAGTTGGTGTAATCAGTGATGCATTCTGTGAGCCCACCAATATCCTCTCCAAGTGGCTCACAGACTGCCTGCCAGTCTGTCCCCTCAAAACAACCCTGGAGCGCCTCATAAGCCTCCTCCGACCATTTCCTCACTGTCCTCAAGGTTGCAGGTTTACTCCTCACCAGAGTCACGTAGCAGGGTTTTAGATGCACCAGGTTGTGATCTGACCTTCCCAGTGGGGGGAGGGGAAGAGTTATTATTGGCAGGGGACTAAAAACAGATACAAACATGCAGTTAAGATTTCCGGTTGTTGAGTAATTTTTTAAAGAGAAGGACATTCTCGCTTGTGCAACAAATGGGGCACTATCAATGACAGGACACCACCATGAGGCTATTACTTTCTTGAAAACAGCTGTACCTCAAGTATTTATGATTCACTGTGTAATTCACGGATAACATCATATCACAAAAAACCTAAGTGATCAGTTGCACAAATTGTTAAATACTGTTATCACGGCACTAAATACAATCAAGTCCAATGCACTCAATTCTCAACTATTTCAAAGTCTTGTATTGAGATTGATCAACAGTTTGAACACTTGCCTGTTGCACACAGAACTCTCAAAAGGAAACTGTCTGAGATGATTTTACATGCTTTATGAAACTATGATAAAATTCTTTAAAGACTTGAATACTTCATTCAGTAATCAACTTAAGAACATTAGGCATGACATTGCTATTTTTCAGAATTATTTGCAAAGTTTGGTTAAATCAATTTTCAATTGCAAGGAAATTAAGTGTATCTTATCAAAGTCAAATCAGTCGTCTTCACATTTACGCCCAAATTACAATTTAAAAGCAACATTGGACATCGCGACTTTTTCAAACTTCTGAGCCTCTATGAGTTGAAAGAGAAAGAATACCAGATGATGATCTTCAAGTATACTCTGCCCCACCTGGGTGAGCCGCATGAAGACATATCAGAGAGATTTCAGGATCTTCTCTCGATCCGAATTCCAGATTGGGTAATAAATCCATTCCCAAAATTTATCTGGGTGAAAGACTCATTTTCTGTATGACTGCAAACTGAGTCAAACATTGTGCGAAGATTACAACTTCTGACTTATTGATAGAAGATGAAGAAGTTGTTATACACTATCAACCCCAAGATTCTTTAATGCTCATTAAGGCCAGCCACTACACCTTCTTGGGTCGTCTATCTAAATACAGACACTAAGTGTAACTTACACCACTTTTAATGACATCTTCCAACACTTTGTTGAAGATTGTGTTGACTGATGGGGTCACACTCAACCAGATTTGTCCCATTCTCTGTAAGCAGCGTTCATTTGAGCAATTTTCCACACCACCAGCATTATAACCAGGTCTCTGTTTGATATCATAACTTTTACTATATCTAGCACTTTTAGCTGTTTCATAACATCACAAGGAGTCAATCAAATATGATGATTTCTGCAATGGACAAATACACAGGATGAAACTGAGTTAGACCACACATGTGCTGGGCTCTACCTTCGTTGAATATGGAGATGTTCTGTTAAATGTTTATTTTTCACCACCACACAACTGAATGTGGCAGAAATGCAGAACTTCAATCTGCTCTCTTCATTTAGGATTTTCCTCTTAAAAATTGAACATGGCTTTTTCTGGTTAGTATATTGCCACCGAGGCAACTTGGCACATCATTTTTACTTCTATTTGGTACTACTGCTAGTATGCCATCTTCAAATCATGTCAAGTTGAGTATACTGTCATAGTGAGGCAAAGGGTACAACAAAAAACTTGCTTGCAGCAATATCACAGGCACACAGAACACACAGAACATAAATAATACAAGACAGTGAAGGAGATTGTGCAGAGCAAGACACTACTGCAAAATAAACACATTCAGAGCTGTCCATGGTAGTGCAAGAGGTGGTCTATAGTGCTCTGTTGCTGAGGTAGGGTTTGGATTGTACAGGATGGTTCAAAAACCTGATGTGTAGAAAAATAGCTTTTTGTGAACCATATGGTATGACACTGCAGGCTTCTGTACATCCTGCATGATGGTAACTGCAAGAAAAGGGTATGAACTAGATGGTGAGAATCTTTGAACAGGATGACACTCTAACACTCTGTGTCGAACTAGAGGTGGCCCCCCAGCCTGATGATAATGATAGAGTGAGCAAAAGTTTGAGCCAAGGGATTACAAATTGTGGTGGAATACAAATACTGATGGTTTTCATGTATGCTCATTTTTAGGCTGGTCAATCTATTCTGAATGAAAGCAGTTGATGATTGGACAGCAGAGAATGACCTTCAAATGAAAATGGAACTTTGTCTGTTCAAGGATCTCCTAAGAGATTGGTTACTCCTCAGAGTATTGTCATAGACAGGAATGTCTACAAGTATGGAAGACGCTAAAGCCATATAGCTGGAGGAACTCAACAGGTCAAGTATTACTTGTGGAGGTACAGGGATAATTGACACTTCAAGTCAATCTTGTCAATAGGACAGGATCTATTCAGGGATTTTACTGAAGTACTATGGAACATCAGCTGAAAAGGTACGATAATGTGAGTACTGTATTATTTAGTTTTGTTGTTCATGATTGTATGACAATTCTTCCAACTGAAACACTAATACAACCCTGCCCCCAGATATTCCTGAGGTAGTCTATTTGAGGTCAACTGGAAGAGAGTACCTCTCTTGTGTTTAAATTCAGTACAATGATTCTTACTGGACTTAATATATTTTAATTGAATGGCTTGCTAAGCCACTTTAGAGGAAAAGAGGCAAATAAACACCAGATTATGAAGAGGAGCAGATTTTGTTCCCAGAAGGACGTGACTGAACAAGAAGAGCAGTTACAAATTGCAGTTCAAAGTAAATTTACATCAAAGTACGTACATGTCACCATATACAACCCAGATTCATTTTCTAGTGGTCATACTTAATAAATGCAATAATTATAACAGAATCAATGAAAGACCGCACCAACAGGGTGGACAATCAGTGTGCAAAAGACAATAAATCGTGTAAATACAAATATGTATGAAAAACTGAAATAATAATAACTAACTAAATAAATAGATAAATAAATAAATAATCAATCAATATATATCAAGAACATGAGATGAAGAATCCTTGAAAATGAGTCCACAGGTTGTGGGAAGAGTTCAGTGATGGTGCAAGTGAAGTTTATCCTTTCTGGAATATTGTATTGGAGAGTATAGCCTTTAACAGTCCCCTTTAAAGGCTAGAGCTGCGGCTTTTAGGTCCAGGGATACCAGTCACTACATAGAATCCAGGCGTGAACTCCAGAAAGCCATTAAGGGCACCAAGAGGCAATATCGAGCCAAGTTGGAAGCCCAGGCTAACCAGAGGGATGCCAGTAGACTATGGCAGGGTCGAAATGAGATCACTGGGTGCAAAGTTTGCGGATGACACGAAGCTGGGCGGCAGTGTTAGCTGTGAGGAGGATGCTAAGAGGATGCAGGGTGACTTGGATAGGTTAGGTGAGTGGGCAAATTCATGGCAGATGAAATTTAATGTGGATAAATGTGAAGTTATCCACTTTGGTGGCAAAAATAGGAAAACAGATTATTATCTGAATGGTGGCCGATTAGGAAAAGGGGAGGTGCAACGAGACCTAGGTGTCATTATACACCAGTCATTGAAAGTGGGCATGTAGGTACAGCAGGCGGTGAAAAAGGTGAATGGTATGCTGGCATTTATAGCAAGAGGATTCGAATACAGGAGCAGGGAGGTACTACTGCAGTTGTACAAGGCCTTGGTGAGACCACACCTGGAGTATTGTGTGCTGTTTTGGTCCCCTAATCTGAGGAAAGACATCCTTGCCATAGAGGGAGTACAAAGAAGGTTCACCAGATTGATTCCTGGGATGGCAGGACTTTCATATGATGAAAGACTGGATGAACTAGGCTTATACTCATTGGAATTTAGAAGATTAAGGGGGGATCTGATTGAAATGTATAAAATCCTAAAGGGATTGGACAGGCTAGATGCAGGAAGATTGTTCCCGATGTTGGGGAAGTCCAGAAGGAGGGGTCACAGTTTGAGGATAAAGGGGAAGCCTTTTAGGACTGAGATTAGGAAAAACTTCTTCGCACAGAGAGTGGTGAATCTGTGGAATTCTCTGCCACAGGAAACAGTTGAGGCCAGTTCATTGGCTATATTTCAGAGGGAGTTAGATATGGCCCTTGTGGCTAAAGGGATCGGGGGTATGGAGGGAAGGCTGGTGCAGGGTTCTGAGTTGGATACTGAATGGCGGTGCAGGCTCGAAGGGCCGAATGGCCTACTCCTGCACCTATATTCTATGTTTCTATTAAAGAAAAGGCTGGGAATATCAATAACTGTGACACTTCCCTTCCTGACAAACTTAACGTATTCTACACAAGATTCAAACAGAAGAGGAGCGTCCTGCTCCCTCCGGATGAACCAGACCTGGTGGCATCGAGACTCGACGTCACTGAGGAATTCACCTCGAACAGAAGACAAGCGTCCTGCTCCCTCTGGATGAACCGGACCTGGTAGCATCGAGATTCATCATCACGGGAATTATCCTGGGTCATACTGACAGCGGTCTACATTACCCCCCAGGCGGACGTGGAGTGTCCTCTTAACATACTGTATGCCAACATCAGGGAACTTGACACCAGGTATCTGGAGGCTTTGCTCATTACAGCTGGGGACTAACCAGGCCAACCTCAGAAAGGCGCTGCCAAAGTTATAACAACATGTCTCCTGCCCCACTAGAGGCCCGAATATACTTGACCACTGCTACACAGCAGTCAAGGATGCCTACCGTTCCATCCCACGACCTCATTTCGGAAAATCGGACCATCAGGCCATACTCCTCCTCCCGGCTTACAAACAGAAACTGAAGCGGGAGGTCACGGTGTCAAAAGTAGTGTCGCGTTGGACGGAGGAAACCGATGAGGTCCTCCGTGACTGCTTTGAATCGGTGGACTGGTTAGTATTCAAGGATTCGTCAGCTAACCCGGATGAGTATGCCTCAGCTGTCACGGTCTTTATTTGGAAATGCACGGAGGACTGTGTGTCTCGCAAGACGATCCGGGTATTCCCTAACCGGAAACCTTGAATGAATTATGAGGTCAAGTCCCTTTTGAAGGCCAGGCTGCTGCTTTTAGGTCTGGAGATACCAGTCGCTACACGGAATCCAGGCGTGAACTCCGGAAAGCCATTAAGGGCGCCAAGAGGCAATATCGAGCCAAGTTGGAAGCCCAGGCTAACCAGAGGGATGCCGGAAGACTATGGCAGGGTCTAAATGAGATCACTGGGCGCAAAAAAAAAGCTGGGAATATCAATAACTGTGGCGCTTCTCTTCCTGACGAATTTAACATATTCTACGCAAGATTCGAACAGAAGAGAAGCGTCCCGCTCCATCCGGGTGAACCGGACCTGGTAGCATCGACATTCATCGTCACCGAGGAGGATGTTAGAAGGGCCTTCCTGAAGATAAATCCAAGGAAAGCGACGGGCTCAGGTGGCGTCCCAGGACGGGTTCTCCGGGCCTGTGCAAGCGAGCTAGCTGGAGTGTTTGCTGACATCTTCAACTGCTCCTTGCTTCAGTCTAAGATCCCCTCGTGTTTTAAGAAGGCAACCATAATCCCGGTGCTGAAGAAGAGCAAGGTGGCATGCCTGAATGACTATCGACCTGTGGCTCTGACATCAATTGCTATGAAGTCCTTCGAGAGATTGGTTATGGCACACATCAACCACAGCCTACCGGTCAACCTCGACACTTTGCAATTCGCCTACCGGAGCAACAGGTCAATGGCAGATGCCATCTCTCTGGCCCTACATTCCTCCTTAGAACACCTGGAGAATAAAGACGCATATGTAAGGCTCCTTTTCATTGACTACAGCTCTGCCTTTAACACCATCATTCCAAATAAACTGATTCCTAAGCTCCAGAACCTGGGCCTTAGCACTCAGATCTGCAGTTGGATCTTCAACTTCCTCACAGACAGGACCCAGTCTGTAAAAATAGGGGACAAGCTCTCCTTTTCAGTCACTCTGAGCACCGGTGCCTCACAAGGCTGTGTACTCAGCCCCCTGCTGTACTCACTGCACACCCATGATTGTGTAGCCAAGTTTCCATCAAACTCAATATATAAGTTTGCTAATGACACAACAATTGTAGGCCGTATCTCGGGTAATGATGAGTTCGAGTACAGAGAGGAAATTAAGAACCTGGTGGCATGGTGCGAAGACAATAACCTATCCCTCAACGAAGGAATTGGTCGTTGACTTCAGAAGGAGTAGCGGACCGCACGACCCCATTTACATTGGTGGTGCGCAAGTGGAACAGGTCAAAAGCTTTAAGTTCTACGGGGTCAATATCACAAATGACCTGACTTGGTCCAACCGAGCAGAGTTCACTTCCAAGAAGGCCCACCAGCACCTTTACTTCCTGAGAAAACTAAAGAAATTTGGCCTGTCCAAGACCGGAAGAAGCTGCAGAAGATCGTGAACACGGCACAGCACATCACACAAACCAATCTTCCGTCCTTGGACTCATTTTACACCGCACGCTATCGGAGCAGTGCTGCCAGAATAATCAAGGACACTACCCACCAAGCCAATACACTTTTCGTCCCTCTTCCCTCCGGGAGAAGGCTCAGGAGCTTGAAGACTCGTACGGCCAGATTTGGGAACAGCTTCTTTCCAACTGTGATAAGACTGCTAAACGGATCCTGACCCGGATCTGGGCCGTACCCTCCAAATATCCGGACCTGCCTCTCGGTTTTTTTGCACTACCTTACTTTCCATTTTTCTATTTTCTATTTATGACATAATTTGAATGTGTAATATTTACTAATTTTTACTATTTTTAATATAGAAACCATAGAAAAACTACAGCACAGAAACAGGCCTTTTGGCCCTTCTTGGCTGTGCTGAACCATTTTCTGCTTAGTCCCACTGACCTGCATACTGACCATATCCCTCCATACACCTCTCATCCATGTATCTGTCCAATTTATTCTTAAATGTTAAAAAAGAACCCACATTTACCACCTCGCCTGGCAGCTCATTCCACACTCCCACCACTCTCTGTGTGAAGAAGCCCCCACAATGTTCCCTTTAAACTTTTCTCCCTTCATCCTTAACCCATGTCCTCTGGTTTTTTTCTCCCCTTGCCTCAGTGGAAAAAGCCTGCTTGCATTCACTCTATCCATACCCATCATAATTTTATATACCTCTATCAAATCTCCCCTCATTCTTCTATGCTCCAGGGAATAAAGTCCTAACCTATTCAACCTTTCTCTGTAACTCAGTTTCTCGAGTCCCGGCAACATCCCTGTAAACCTTCTCTGCACTCTTTCAACTTTATTAATATCCTTCCTGTAATTTGGTGACCAAAACTGAACACAATACTCTAGATTCAGCCTCACCAATGCCTTATACAACCTCATCATAACATTCCAGCTCTTATACTCAATACTTTGATTAATAAAGGCCAATGTACCAAAAGCTCTCTTTATGACCCTATCTACCTGCGACGCCACTTATAGGGAATTTTGTATCTGTATTCCCAGATCCCTCTGTTCTACTGCACTCCTTACCTTACCATTTACCCTGTATGTTCTACCTTGGTTTGTCCTTCCAACGTGAAATACCTCACACTTGTCTGTATTAAACGCCATCGGCCATTTTTCAGCCCATTTTTCCAGCTGGTCCAAATCCCTCTGCAAGTTTTGAAAACCTTCCTCACTGTCCACTACACCTCCAATCTTTGTATCATCAGCAAATTTGCTGATCCAATTTACCACATTATCATCCAGATCATTGATACGGATGACAAATAACAATGGACCCAGCAGTGATCCCTGTGGCACACCACTAGTATATTTTTAATATTTAATATTTGTAATCCAGGGAGTGGGAAGCGCAGAATCAAATATCGCTGTGACGATTGTACGTTCTAGTATCAATTGTTTGGCGACAATAAAGTACATAGTAAGTATAAAAAAAATCCAGGCAACACACATCAAAGTTGCTGGTGAACGCAACAAGCCAGGCAGCATCTCTAGGAAGAGGTACAGTCGACGTTTCAGGCTGAGACCCTTCGTCAGGACTGACAAAGGGTCTCGGCCTGAAACGTCGACTGTACCTCTTCCTAGAGATGCTGCCTGGCCTGCTGCATTCACCAGCAACTTTGATGTGTGTTGCATGAAAAAAATCCTGTTGTTTTTGGATGAGCTGCAATTCTCCAGACTAATCCCAAAATCTGAACTCTGCACTTCATCTTTGAAATTAATGATACTTAAAAATTCTATTAGACCGAAATAAACTGGATATAAGGAAGATGTTCTGGGATGAGGTGTTTAGAATTGGGTCTTGGTATGAAAATAGTGCAAATATGTAAGAATGGAATGTGTAGAATTTTTTTTGATTTGGGGATGGTGAACCTGTGGAATTCACTACCACTGAAGGTGATGGAGATGAATTTTCTGAATACATTTAAGAATGAGCTTGATGGACTTTTAGCCTCAAAGAGTATGAGAAGACAGTGAGAATTTGGTATTTAGGGAAAGGATCAGCTCTATTGAACGGTGGAGGAGATTTGAAGGAAGAAATGGCATACTCCTATTGAACTGCTATGTCCAGGCTTTGCATCATTTGGGCAATAACGTAACCAGTATGCCATTCCGACGTTCCTTCTGAAAATTCTGACGTTGGGTGTGATAAGCATTGGCTCAGCTGTGAGGTATCCCACAGCTGAATAAATTTATCAATTGTCACTGTTGGGACACATACATGTGGAACAGGTACATACGTGAGGAACAACTACTTAGGCAAGAAACTCAGGTGGGCAGCTTATAGCACCAGCCTTCAGGTGAACTGAAAAAAATAAATAACAAAATAAGTCATCTGATAAATAGCAATGAAATTGCTTGTTGAACTAATGTTGAGTTTCATTTTGAATGCCAAATTGAAACATATTTCTGTATCTACAGTACATTAACAACCATCAAAGCCTGCCTTATCTCAGCTTGTGCAAGGATTCATCCAGCTATAATACATCTTGGCTGGTGAGAAGGTTAATGTGAAAATTGCACTGCATCTGAGCTGACGTGATTTATGACTTAACAGAGTCATGTGTGCACTCAAATCAGTTAATTGGAAGTAATGTTCAGCCTCCAGCTGTGGAAACAATTTCTAACCTCAAATGCACTGTATGTACAGAATTTTGAAGTTGATAAAGCATAACACTAATAGTCCTTTTTAGATAATAGAGGTCATAAGCTCAAATTACGGACCTCTCTAGAACTCTACTCGTCAGACACAATTAAGTTTCAGCAGCTTAATACCAGTAAAATGCCTTGTAGTTGAATAAAATGAAAACTAGAAGCACTCAACATGCAAGGGAGCTCTGTGTGTCTACGGTGGTGTGTGTGTGTGTGTGTGTGTGTGTGTGTGTGTGTGTGTGTGTGTGTGTGTGTGAGAGAGAGACAGCGCACTCAGTGGAGAGGGGGTGTGTGTGGGGTGGGTGGTGTATGGGTAGCTCTAGTTAACATTTCAGATCAATTGCACCTAATGCTCTATACAGGCCCAGAATACACAGACAAGGTGCTTCACAGCTTACTTGGATAATCATTTTCTGGTATGATGCTGCTTCTGCCTATTCTGAATTTTGCTTGCTACTAATCAAGCTGAGAGCAAAAGCATGCAGGAAAATGAAATCAGGCCACTGGTGCATACCTCCTTGTGACAGACCCTCCTTGTGACAGACTAAGAATCATTTCACAAACCTGAGAGAAAGGTTTTTAACACAGATGTGGGAACAAATGGCAAAGTTAGAATCAGAATCAGGTTTAAAACTACTGACAGATGTCATGAAATACATTAAAGTTGCTGGTGAACGCAGCAGGCCAAGCAGCATCTGTAGGAAATGTCATGAAATACGTTGTTTAGCGGCAGCAGTACTAAAGAACTATAAACTACAATTATGTCTACTGCCGTCACTGTGTACTTATGTAAAACCTAGGTAGGTAGTTAAACACCTTCTCAAAAATCACCCAAGCCAGAGCTTTTTTTTCAGGGTTTTTAATGAGAATTACTTCTTAAAAGATCTTGCTTTTCTAGGTTAAATAAATAGGGGATAGAGATGGATGTCTTTCTCCAACTTGTGCTTCAAGTTGAAATCTGAATTAATCAGTACAGGAAGTGACATAAAATACAGTTTATGTACAGGAAGTGATGTTCAAACAAAATGAATAGGTTATTTGGATGAATTATAACCTAGATCTTCCCACCTTTCGAGATTTAACAGATCTCTTAGCACACCGCCTGTTCTCTCACACCTCTTGTCGACACATGCCCAATACCTCATACAGCACAACAAGCGAGTCTGGTGGAATGCCTGAAATTAAACTATCATCCAGAATAAAGAACCAATCCTAAAGCAACAGTGAATCCTGCATAACACAGGTTCTAAATCAAATCCAAATGGGGTATAACATCTGCAGCCACTTGATGCACAGAATGGCACATTAAAATTCATGAGGAATGTGACTTTAACAGTATAACAATATTTTGCCTTTCATAGAAAGCCTACAGTTAAACAACACTGGGTGGGAGAAACAGAACAAAAAATCAATATTCCCATTAATAAGCTGAAGTATAATACTAATTTTAATATTACAGATTGAGATCTACAGATGTAAACTGTGATCTGAATAACTATCTAGTTGGTTTGAAATACTGGTTTAAAATGAGGGGAAATTATGAAGCAAGGAGATCATTCTGGAATCGAAAGCAGAAAATTGAAGGCTAATATTTGGCATAAATTTTCACAACTGATTCAATTGGCAGATGGTCTCATGGCACAGATACAAATCTAATGACGAGGTTGTCCATCTTATTTCAATGAGGAGGTGGAGTGGTGAGATAGTGGATACACTAAAGAACATTACTAATTGACAAAAAGTTTTGATCTGAATGTCTAATATTTGATGAATGAAACGGAGCTCACTGTGGTATATTAATTAGGTGTCTGTGCCAAGTAACTGGAATCAGAATCAGTATCTTGCCAGTATGTGAAACATACCAGAATTGATTGTGGTTGGGTGCCAACCATAAAACACAGGACAATATCACAACAGACAACACTATAGCAACCAACCATGCACAAGACAATAGTGCAAATAGCCATGAGCAATCAACAATTAGCACAAACTTCAATATTCAAATTTAAATAAATGTGAACATATGAACAGACTCAATAATTATCAACAAAACAAGGATAGCAGGAAAGAGCACTTAATGAATGTTGTGCAGGGACAGTTAGGGTATTATACCTGAGTGAGTTTTGTTGAGAATTAGGATACCTACAGGAAAGCAGCTTCACAGATGATGTATAGTACTGGTGGTGATGGATTTGTAGAGCCTCCCTAATGGCAATTTGGTGAATAGGTAACTACTAGGGTGGGTGGAGTCAGCAATAATTTTTTTTAGCTCTTTTCTTCGCTCTAGAGTCGGTAGCTGATAGTCAATGATCTTTTGCTGAGTGGACCACTCACTGCAACCTGGACTTGGAGAGGGAGGAGGCGGTGGGAAACCAAACAACAACAGAGATGGTCACAACACTCTTAATAATAGCTGAGTAAAAATTCATCAGGATATGCCCTGAGATGTTAAGTCATCTATGAAGGCGTAGAAAGAATAATATCTGCTGGGCTTTCCTGGTGACAAGCATAACATGCTTGTCCCCTTTCAATGTATCAGTAATGGTACACCCTGGGAATTTGAATGACTTTACCACAGATACAGCTTAACCATTAATTTCCCGGGTGGGGGGGGGGTGCAGACAGGTAGGGGGTTGACGGTGGAAGTCAATACTCATTTCCACTGTCTTGATAACATTAAGCCCCAAGTTGTTACAAGCACTCCAAGCTGCAAGACAGTCTACCTCTCTTGAATAGTTGGTCACATCATTATTAGAAATGAGACCAATTGCAATTGTATCAGGCTCAAACTTTAAGATTTTAATTGAATTGTCTGTGGAGGTACATCATTTGTATAAAGTGAGAACGGGAAGGGTGAAAGAACACAGCCCTGGGGAGAGCCGCTGTTTATAGACATTGGATTGAACAAGTATGTGCCCCAGCCTTACATACAATTTCCATCCTGTCAGGAAGGTTGTATTCCTGACAGCTTGCTGTGTAGCAACTGCAGAACAATAGTATTGAAGTCCACAAACAAGATCCTCACACAGATGTTGGAGGAGTCCAAATGTTCAAGAATATAATGAAAACATAAGTTAACTGCATCCTCAGCTGAGCAATTTGTTTTAAACTGTAGCAGGCCAAGACAGATTAGTAGTGGACAAAGTAGGTCAACATCAGACATTCTTGAGTTTTCACAGTTACAGAAGTCTGAGCATCTGGCTTATAATCATTAAGTCTAGTGAAAAGCCTTGCAGAGGGTGGTTAGGGGAGCAGAGAAGGTTATTGGGGTCTCCCTACCTTCCGTCCAAGACCTCTTTCAGAGTCGATGCCTCCAGAAGACACGGTACATCATTAAAGACCCCTCACACCCTCTCCATGAACTGCTTGTTCTTCTGCCATCAGGCAAATGTTACAGGAGCATCAAAACTAAAACCACAAGGCTACTAAACAGCTTCGTCCCACAGGCAGTCAGACTGCTAAATATCTGCTCTGCCTGACTCTGCTTTGGACACTTCTAACTTGCACTGGACACTTATAGCTTGATTTTAACTGACATATGGCTGTTGTGTTTTACTATTTATTGTTATGTTTTATTATTTAGTGTTGCATTTGTTATGTTATGATTGCACTGCTCCTGGGAAACGCTGTCTCATTCTGCCCTGCAGAGCTGATGTACGATTAGAATGACAATAAAGTTTTTTGAATCTTGAAGCTTGAATCTTGAATCTTGGGAACTGGAACAATTGTAGCAACTTTAAATCTGCTCTGCAATACATAGAACAAAGTTCTACTTAAAAGTACAGAAAGTTCATGATAAATTTTCTCACCTGGTTGTATTCTTAAGATTATAATCAAATGATTTAAAAAGTACCTTCTCCCTTCATCATTTGATATTTTTGCTGAATGTACCACATACATAAACATAATTGCAGAAACCACTGCAAACAGATCTACGAAGCTCATTTACTTTTACAGATAGCTCAGTTAAAATGACAAACATTCTAGCAGATCCAAATGCTAGATAGAGTCCTGATGAAGGGACTCAGCCTGAAATGTCAACTATATTCTTTTCCATAGATGCTGCCTGCCCTGCTGAGTTCCTACAGCACTCTGTGTGGATTTCCAGCATAACAGATTTTCTTGTGTTTGCAGCAGATCCAAAGCTCTGATTACTCAGTCATAATTCCTAAACAAAGCAAATCCAGTGGAAAATCTTAACAAAAAAGAATTCCACTCCCCCGATTAAGCAATTCTATTATGTATTTAAAAAATCTGTATTATCAACAGCATACACAATTTATTCCAAAGTAATATCATCTTTTAAAATTCCTGGTTGTGTATGTTTTTTGCAAGTTCACTCAGATTTGCTCAGTGGCTTTGAAGGAATATTACTAGCATGATTTACAAACCCCATTTCCAGAAAAGTTGGGATATTTTCCAAAATGCAATAAAAACAAAAATCTGTGATATGTTAATTCACGTGAACCTTTATTTAACTGACAAAAGTACAAATAAAAGATTTTCAATAGTTTTACTGACCAACTTAATTGTATTTTGTAAACATACACAAATTTAGAATTTGATAGCTGCGACACACTCAACAAAAGTTGGGACAGACGCATGTTTACCATTGTGTTATATCGCCTATCCTTTTAATAACTGTTTAATAGTTTGGGAACTGAGGATACTAATTGTAGTAGACTTTGCAAATGGAAATTCTGTCCATTCTTGCTTGATATAAGACTTCAGCTGCTCAACAGTCCATGGTCTCCGTTGTCTGATTCTCCTCTTCATGATGCGCCATACACTTTCAATAGGAGATAGATCTGGACTGGCAGCAGGCCAGTCAAGCACACGCACTCTGTGTCTACAAAGCCACGCTGTTGTAGCCCGTGCAGAATGTGGTCTGGCATTGTCCTGCTGAAATGAGCATGGACGTCCCAGGAAGAGACGTCGCCTTGATGGCAACATATGTCTCTCTAAAATCCTAATATACACCTCAGAGTCAATGGTACCTTCACATACATGCAACTCACCCATGCCGTGGGCACTGATACACCCCCATGCCATCACAGATGCTGGCTTTTGCACCCTTCGCTGATAACAATCTGGATGGTCGTTTTCATCTTTGGCACGGAGAACTCGACGCCCGTTTTTTCCGAAAACTAGCTGAAATATGGACTCATCTGACCACAGCACACGGTTCCACAGTCTTTCGGTCCATCTGAGATGAGCTCAGGCCCAGAGAACTCGCCCCCGTTTCTGCATGGAGTTGATGTATGGCTTCCTCCTTGCGTAATACAGTTTCAAGTTGCATTTCTGGATGCAGCAACGAACTGCGTTGAGTGACAATGGTTTCCCGAAGTACTCCCGAGCCTTTGATGGACGCTACTTTTATATCCAGTCATGATACCTCACCTGCTACCAATTAGCCTGCTTAATGTGGAGTCTTCCAAACCGGTGTTACTTGAATATTCTGTGCACTTTTCAATCTTATTTTAACTCTGTCCCAACTTTTGTTGACTGTGTTGCACCCATCAAATTCTAAATTTGTGTATATTTACAAAATACATTTAAGTTGGTCAGTAAAACTATTGAAAATCTTTTCTTTGTACTTTTGTCAGTCAAATAAAGGTTCACGTGAATTAACATATCACAGATTTTTGTTTTTATTGCATTTTGGAAAATATCCCAACTTTTCTGGAAATGGGGTTTGTAAATATGATTCCAGAACTCAATACAAATACCACAAATGATCACAGAAATCATGAAAATTTTGAATATGCTACAATATATAGTAAATTTCTGATCTAGAATTGAAATATCATTAATTTGTTTATTATTGTCCAGGCACAGTGAAAAGCTTGTCTACATAAGTGTTCGTACAAATTGATTGTGTGCATGGAGATTGTACAAGGAAAACATAGAACATAGAAATCTATAGTACATTACAAGCCTTTCGGCCCACAATGTTGTGCTGACCACGTAATCTACTCTAGAAACTGCCTAGAATTACCCTACCACATAGCCCTCTATTCTTCTAAGCTCCATGTACCTCTCTAAGAGTCTCTTAAAAGACCCTATGGTATCCACCTCTACCACTGTCACCGGCAGTGGATTCCATGCACCCACCACTCTCTGTGTGATAAACTTACCCCTGACATCCCCCTCTGTACCTATGTCCAAGCACCTTAAAACTATGACTCCTTGTGTTAGCCATTTCAGCCCTGGGAAAAAACCTCTGGCTATCCACATGATCAATGCCTCTAATCATCTTTTACATCTCTATCAGATCACTTCTCATCCTCTGTCACTCTAAGGAGAAAAGGCCAAGATTATTCAACCTATTCTCATATGGCACACTCTCCAATCCAGACAACATCCTGCACTATCTCTATAGTATCCACATCCTTCCTGTAATGAGCTGACCAGAACTGAGTACAGAATATAGTGTAGAAGCTACAGAGAATGTGCAGTGCAGGTAGACGATAAGATGCAAGATCATAACGAACTAGATAAGATGGCATACTGACCACACTATGAAACTGGGGAACCATTTCAATAGTCTTATAACAGTGTGGTAGAAGCCGCCCCTGACCATGCAAATACATGCTTTCAGGCTTTGGTATCTACTGCCTGATGGGAAGGGGAGTAGAAACCATGTCTGGGATCAAAGGCTCTTTAGTTATGCTGGCTGCTTTATTGAAGCAGCAAGAAGTATAGATAGAACCCAAGGAGGGGAGGCTGGTTCTATGATGTGCTGACCTACATCTACAACCCTCTGCAGATTCTTGTGGTCATGGGCAGAGCAGTTGCCATACCAAGCCATTATGCATCCATGCAGTATGCTTTCCATGGTGTATCAATACAATTGGTAAGGGTTGATGGTGGCATGAAAAATTTCCTTGCCTCCTGAGGAAGTAGAGGTACTGGTGAGCTTTCATCACCGTGGTTTCAACGTAGTTGGTCCAGACTAAGCTATTGGTGATGTTCACTCTTACGAACTGGGAGCTCTCAACCACAGCAGTTTCTTGAATTTTGTATTGTAATTTCTATGCACGTATACAAACAGTCCTCCCCTAATCAGATTGTTCTGAACTACAAAATAGGTTTAGCTGAAGAAAGCTTTTCGGCCAATTGGATGCTATCTTTCTTGAATTAAATTCCTTCCAAATAGAAAACACAGTCATGATCTTTCTTCTCAACAGTTTGATTGTATACTGCCCTCTGCATGAAGAAATATTTCTCAACATATTTCATAACTACAAACATGACAAAAAAATAATTTATTAAAAACTTTATGGGGTATTCATCTTTTGAAGGTTCCACCTACACAAAATGTACAGCAAACCTTCAGAAAACACAAGCCATTATGCACAAAAATATAATTACATGTCAACACAATCTCTTATGCAGAAAGTTAGAGCAGAGAAACAGTCTAGATCATGAGCATATGTCTCTGTTTTTGCTTCCAATCACACTCTTGCCATCTTATTTCTTCTCATTTCATCAATTTTTCTTTCTGTTCTTTTCTCCCTCATGCACCTTTTATGGGCTTCCACTAAATGCTTTTATATCCTTAACTCCAAATATTCCACATGGCATTTTAAGTTCCACATTCTCACCAGGCTGTAAGCTAGGATGTTTTTTCTGATGTTCTCACTAAATATTGACCAGCAATGTTCCGATGATTATAAACTAAACTTTCTATAACCTACACTTATGAATGATTAAGGATGTGCTATGGCACAGCTAGATCTGCTGATCCACAGCTTCAGCAACCCAGGTTCAATCCTGATCCCTCTGATGCTGTCTGTGTGGAGTTTGAATATTATTCCTGTGACTGTGTGGGTCTCCTTTTCAGACATCGCACCCTGCAAAAACTCATTTCAGGGACGTATCACCACCATTTCAGGGAGGTAGCACCCCCACCAACCTCCAAGGGTGTATGTAATACTTTGTTTAGTGATTTTGTGTAATCTGCAAACCAAGTTGGGTATATGCAGCAAATGTTAAATTAAAATATGTACTTATATTATATTATATTATCATGTTTATTCTATTACGTAGGACATCAATAGCGTAGCTCCTTAGCAGCTAGCCAGCTAGTTGAAATAACGTTAGCTATGCTGTAATGACACTTGTTAAACTCACCTCAACATGTCTTTTATATTTTAACCCACCATGGGCAATAGAAAAGTCACTGTTGCAAACAGTGCAGCGAGCAACACTGTCATTATTTTTGAGGTCGACTGTAAAGCCCGCCCACAGAGAAAACTGATAGGTCTACTTATCTGGGGTCCCCAACCTTCTATGCACCACAGACCGGTTTAATATTGACAATTTTCTTGCGGACCGGCCGACCCGGGGGGTGGGGGTGTGGGGGGGGTGTTAATCACGACCGGAATATAGGTGATAAGTCAATAGCATCATAACATTTTAAGTAACGTTTGGATATTAAACACACAGCACATATTTTCACCGTATGAACATATAAAATCATTGCAACACACCAATATCGCTGAATCAGTGGGAGCCCTGGGCTTGTTTTCCTGCAACAAGACGGTGCTATCGAGGGGTGATGGGAGAGAGAGATACTCGAAGGGGGTTCCTTATGTCCAGTCTATTCCGCAATTTAGTTCTCGTTGCATTCATTGCAGAAAATTCCGCTTCACAGCGGTATGATGTTGGAAATGGAAGCAACATTTTCAGTGCTTTCGTGGCTATCTCAGGATATTCAGCCTTGACTTTGATCCAGAATGCCGGCAGAGATGTTATGTCAAACATACTTTTCAGCCCGCCGTCATTTACAAGCTCGAGGAGTTGATCTTTTTCCCACGCTGACATGGATGACGCGCGGGTAATGACCTCGCGTGCGTTCAAGTTCAACAGTGCGTGACAGGGAATGAGGAAAGGTACAAATGACTCATATCGTTTCATATCGCCAAACCATATTGTTTCCTCACGGCCCGGTGGCTGAGGACCACTCTTAGCACGAAGAGAGACCAATCAGGATGCTCGCTCTCCCTATCCCTCTCAAAAAAATCTATTTCCGGGATATTGTATATAATTTCCGGGTGTCAGAGAGCCACTATCGATATGCGGGAGACTCCCGGATCTTCCGGGAGAGATGGGATGTCTGCCTTTTGGGATTCCAGTTGCCTCCCATATCTAAAAGAGCTGCAGGATGATAGATTAAATTAGTCACTGTAAAATGACTGGTTCCTTAAAGTTGTTATAGCTGAGGGATGGTAGCGTGGGATAAGCTCCCACTACCTTATTAAATGATCTCAAATTGCTTCCGACAATCAAGTTCAGCTCCTGGCCTTCATGTATGGTTCAGCTACTAGGCCCAGCAGAACCATTTCTACTGACAAAAGAAGGGGAAAAGGTGTGTTACTGGTGCCTTAAACCCAGTCACCGAGCATCGCAGCTCAAAAGCAGGAATACTCTGATCTCAAACATCCACTGCCTTGTGGCTATACCCAGTCATGGGGAAACCTCGAGGAAAAATTCGGAGCAGGAGTCCCTAAGGCGACTGTATTGAGTTCAATACTGACTCATGGTACCACTGGTGCCAAACTGTATGGGTCTCCACCATTCCTTTGGATTCAGTTCCCTGTCTTGCGTATCACATGGACAGCTGCAACGCAACTTCCATGCTCGACCTTGACCAACAGAGGGCCTTAAGGGAAAAGTGGCTATTTACATGAATGGTAGAATGCAGGGATAGTTGGTAGAATGTGGGAAGGATAACATTATTGAAAGATTCGCATAAATAGGTAAATCATGATCAGCAAACAACTATTTTGAAGGGCTCATTTCCATGTTGTCACTTCATGACTCTAAGTATTTATGACATAGTTTTTTTTTCATATTCTTTTTATTTTTTTATATTACAAACAAAAAAAAGCACATCTACAAAAATCACGACCTTAACAAAATCTAATTAAATATTGAGCAGCAAAAGGGAGAAAAATATAAAGGCAAAAGTAAACATACACAGCAAAGGTGCACCGCACCAAAAAAACCTCAGTCCTCACCCCGTTATAAAGTCCAATACAGGGCCCCATATCCTTTCAAAGATGTCCCCTGTCCTCATTACATAGTCTCAGTCTCTTCAAATGTCAAGTATTTGTCAGTTCTCTCAGCCACAGATTGTATGTAGGCACAGAGTCCATTCACATTTGCAGGAATAACTTCTTAGCAATCACCATGCCAAACAATACAGCCTTTTTTTCATACTTATTGGCTGAAGATAGGGAGCTTGTTGCTCCAAGGATGGCTATGAGCGGGTCTGGTTCCCACCGCTTCCCATAAGCCTCAGAGAAGCAGTGAAAAATACTCTTCTAGCATGCATAAAGCTTACAACATGACCAGAATGAATGTGCAAGTTACCGTTCACAGATTTACATCTATTACAAACTGGTGAAACATCAGGGTAGAAATTGTGCAACTTTTCTTTGGAATAATGAAGTCTATGTATTGTTTTAAATTGTATAAGTCTGTGTCTGACGTTGACAGAACAATCAGGTACAGGTTTCCCCTGCCATCCGAAGGTAGAGCGTTCCTATGAAACGGTTCGTAAGCCGGAATGTCGTAAAGCGAAGAAGCAATTACCATTTATTTATATGGGAAAATCTTGTGAGCGTTCGCAGACCCAAAAATAACCTACCAAATCATGCCAAATAACACATAAAACCTAAAATAACAGTAACACATAGTAAAAGCAGGAATGATATGATAATACACAGCTTATATAAAGTAGAAATACTTTTCCACAATCATTGCTTGAACTGTTCTCCGTAGCGAAAATCTTACGCAAGTGCCATCGGCAGAAACACGGCGCAAGCGTACTCCAGTAACCTTTAAGCTATGAAGCTGCCAAATCATACCAAATAACACTTAAAAATACACAGCCGAAATAAAGTAGAAATAATGTATGTACAGTGTAGTATCACCTACCGGAATCGGAAAAGCACGGAGCACACTGATGATGGTGTCTTAGACTGAGTCGTTGGAGTTTGGGTGGTGCAGTGGCCCCCACCCTCCAGGCAGCGAACCGATACCGATCCGCGAAGCATGCAGGGGTCCAGCGGTAGCTGGGACGCACACAGCACATCTTTAAGAAAAAAGCCAAAATAAACAAGCTAATTAATTAGGTGCTACCCGGCACGTAAATGTCGGCCCAGATAAGAGACGATTGCTGATTGCATCGTCTCTGATCTGGGCCGACAATTACATGCCGGGTGGTACCTACTATATTTCGACTTTTTTCTTAAAGATGTGCTGTGTGTCTCGTGTCTCCCGGCTACCGCTGCATTCTCCATGAATCGGTATCTGTCCACGGCCTGGGTGTTGGGGTGGTGGGACACTGGGGTGTCATCTCGTCGTCTGTTTCCATTAGAGCAGGCAGCTCATCTTCTCCTATGACTGCCTGCCTCGATGTCGAAGGTCGAGGTTCGTCGTCTGCTGTGGCTGATGTGGAAGGCTTGCTTGACTGCTGAGCCTCGCGCATTTTTCTATCATACAGTTCTTTGTAAGCACTCAAACCATCCTGCAAATATCCCCTAAACCGGCGTACCCATTCAAAATTAAAGTTGTACTTTATCATTACGCAATCAGTTTCGATTGTTATCCTTTCCTCTTCCAATTGCATCAGCTCTTCATCTATCAAATCTTCGTCATGGGATGCCAAAACCTCTTCAACATCATCTTCATCAGCTTCCACAAGCCAAACTCACTTTGTCCTTACTTCGTTCACCACGATCAAAACGCTTAATTATGTCTAGTTTTACCATAAGTGTAACACCCTTACGAGCTCTTTCAGGCTTTTCCGATACCTTAGAACTCATCTTGCAAACAGCTGCTCACAGGCACGTGTTTAAGCAATGCCGGCTAGAATGCAGTTCCGAATCCGGGGGAGAGCGGCTGCTCGGGGCGCGCGCTGCCTTTTTCGTAACAGTGAAAACACCTTCTGTTAGCGAAAACAGGGTACTAATGTAGGTCTTTCGTAACAGTGAGGTTTTGTAAAGCGAACGTTCGAAAAGCGGGGGACACCTGCATACTCTTTAAATATTCATCCCAGACCTCCTCTGTCAATTCTATACCCAATTCATCCACCCATGCTTGTTTAAGACCTGCAGTATTCACCCGAGCTCCATTATGTAGGATCTGATAAAAATAGGATACCGCACTACGAGTAACAGGATCAAATTTATTTATTGCCTCCAGGGACTCATGTATGTCTAAAACTTCGAAGTTAGGTATATATTTCCTAACGTAATCTCGAATTTGTAAATATCTAAAGAAAACTAGATGCAGGGATATTGTAAACTGCTTGTAACTGAGCAAATGAGGCAAGGTTTCCATTAATATGTAGGTCATCTACACTACAGATGCCTCTCTGTTTCCAGGTAGAAAAAACAGTATCATTCAGGCCAGGCAAAAAGGAACCATTGTCACAAATCGGAGTGTTAATATAAGTTTTTGGGGTCTTAATGTGTAGTTGAATCTGCTTCCAAATTCTTATACTACTGCCAACCACGAAGCTGTTAACAAAACGTGACTTATTAACTGCAGTGGGGCTATTAAGGACAGCTGGTAAGGAAATCTTCTTACAAAGCATTCGCTCTATGAGTAACCATGCTGGGCACGAGTCTGAGGTAGGGGGTGGGCCTTTTTTCCCACTATGCAAGAATGGATAGATGGGCAGCCCAGTAATACATTTTAACGTCCGAAAAGGCAAAACCACCTGCTTCCTTGGGCTTTGACAAGTGCTTTTTAGTAATTCTAATGGCTTTATAATTCCAAATGAAGGGTATAATAATTTAATCCAATTGCTTAAAATATGACAGAGGAATAAAACATGGAATTGACTGGAAAAGATGAAGATATTGTGGCAGTACAATCATCTTGATTGCGTTTAACCTGCTCAACTTTGTTTCGCCAATGCACTTGCAAAAGGTCATCTGGGTTTTTTGTAATAGTCATACCAAGATAGGAAAAATTATCATAAGTTGTTTTAAAGGGAATGGACTGTAAATACGCTGTATTAACCACTACAGTGACTGGCATTAGTTCACTCTTTTCCCAATTAATAGAGAAACCTGAGAAACTACCAAAATTATTAATTAGTCAGAAGGGCGGGTATTGATGTTTGTGGGCTGGAGATGTATAAAAGGACATCGTCAGTGTATAACGAAAGGTGATGTTTATGTCCATGCATATCAATGGGAGATACCAAAGGGTCCTGTCTGATGCTAACAGCCAGTGGCTCAATGATAACTGCAAACAAAAATGGAGAAAGGGGGCAGCCTTGACGAGTCCCACGATGAATTGCAAAAGGGGAGGAAATATTCTGATTAGTGATAATAGAAGCAGATGGGTGTGAATAAATTATCTCAATCCATTTAATGAAAGATGGTCCAAATCCAAATTTCTTAAGTGCAAACATCATATTTGACCATTGACTACAGCCTCTTCTGCATGTTTTGTATATAAAATATTGAAAAGACGACGCAAATTAAAATGCATATGTCTACCTGGCATAAAGCCAGTTTGATCTGGATGAATAATAGAACAAATGCATTCTTTTAACCTATTGGCCAGGACTTTCCCAAGAATTTTGGTTTCAATGGGCAGCAGCGAAATGGGGCGATATGATGAAACCACCTCGGGATCACGGCCTAGTTTTGGAATCAGAGAAACATTGGCTTTACATAAAGTGAATGGCAATCTGGAAGCTGTCCTAGAGTGATTAAACATTTGTAAGAGCAGAGGTGACAATTTTGAACCAAATATTTTGAAGAATTCCATGCCCAAACCATCAGGACCCGCTGCCTTATTATTGGAGAGGGAAGAGATGACCTTCTTGATCTCATCTAGGCTTATTTTAGCATCAAGTATATTTACTGAATCTGTTGACAGTGTGGGCAGATTCAGATTATCAAAAAATGCATCCATAGCTTCAACGTCTGGACCGCCTTGTGATTGGTAAACATTAGCATAGAACTCCACAAAACACTTATTAATTTTTTCCGGGTCCGTCCATAAAAAGCCATCTTTAGCCTTTATATGATGTATGGTCCTGGAGGCTTGCATCTGTCTTAACTGACGGGCTAATAACTTATGGGGCTTTTCACCAAGCTCAAAATACCTCTGTCTGACTTGTGTCAGTAGTTTTGAGACACTCTTGGACATTATAGAATTATACTCATACAGTAATCTTATTAAGTAATTCTGCTTCCTGGTTTATTTTGTACGAAGCTTCCAGATTTGCCAACTGATCATCTATTTCAGTTAACCTTTTCTTGAATCTTCTTTTTTCCACTGTCTCATATGCTATTATGCAACCTCTAATAACCACCTTCATGGCCTCCCAAAGAGTGGAATCATCAACACCACCCACATCATTGGTGCTTAAGTATAAATCTATCTTATCTGAAAGATAAGAGCAAAAATCCTTATCCTTTAGCAAAGCCAACTATATTCACTTCTTTTGTGGTTCAATTTGAGTATAAGGGAGACAGGAGCATGATCTGATATAAGTATATTATGGTAAGTGCAACCGACTACTGACAAGACAAATTTCGAATCTAACAGAAAATAAACAATCCTAGAGTAGGATTTATGTACTGCGGAGAAATATGAAAAATCCTTCTTCGTGGGATTAAGAAGTCTCCAAATATCCACTATGTTATATGATTGCATGAGATTATTAAGAGTTACACTATTTTTAAGATAACAAACTTGAGGACGTTGTCTATCTCGGAGGAAGTTTAAGATGCAATTAAAGTCTCCACCTACAATTAAGTTAGAGTCAGACAGATCAGGCATGGCCTTAAAGAGGTTCTGAAAAAAAACTGGATCATCACAGTTGTGCCCATACACATTCACTCGTGTCAATAGTATAGAATTTAATATTTCACTTACTATTGCATATCTGCCCCTCTGGTCAGCGATAGTTTGTGTGTGAATAAACGGTATGGTTTTTTTTTATTAGGATTGCAACACCTCTAGTTTTAGTACTAAAATTCGACTGGTAGACCTGAGATGCCCAGGAGGGACAAAGCACTTTCGCTGCTGTTTCCTTAATGTGCGTTTCTTGGAGAAAACAAATATCAGCTTTGAGTGTACGAAGATGTGCATACACCTTCCCTCTCTTCAGCAAACTATTCATCCCCCGTACATTCCAGCTGACAAGTTTAGTCTCACCAATGCTGTGCATATGCGAATTAGATGTCATATCTGCTGCTTAACAGAAAAAATATGCTGTATGGTCGTAGCATAACACAAACTGTAATTCAAACAAATAGATGTGCTGTAGCAACCCGTTGAGAAACACAAAAAACCCTCCCAAAAATAAAAACACACCAGGAGTAGTACTTCCATACCCCTAACCTAGAGTCAAAGCTATATCCAAGAGCCAATACATGGCCAGGAATAGCGAGATAACTACCCATTACTCACTAAACACTGGAGAAACACCTCTTCACAAATACACTATGAAATATAAAAATAAACAATAACAATCAGTCCTCACCCACATCTTAGAGTGAGCTTATTTTTCAGTTCCTCATGTACTGAACATAACAGTCTCCAGATGAAGCCGCTATCGATCAACGACAAATCCAGTAACACAGCGTTAATTCGTTTTTAGGTTGATATGGTGTCCAAATGCCAATCTTTAACTTCTCGGCTCAGGAACTCCTCCGCTATGGCTGCAGTGCTGAATGTACAGGTGCTATTGTTAACTGTAACCACAAACCTTGCCGGATAGCGGAATCCACACCTAATTTTCCTGGCTTTGCATTTCTCCTTAATGTGCGGAAAATCCTGACGTTTCCTCATGGTAGCCAAGGTTAAATCCAGCTAAATGAACACCGGACGCCTGTTATATAGCAGCAGATCTCTCTCCCCGGACAACCGTAGCACCAGCTCTTTAACCTGGTAGTGGTGTAGCCTCGCAATAATAGCTCTCGGCCTACCATTTTTAGCAGGTGCTAGGCTCCGGTGGGCACGGTCTACTTCAATTGGCTGGTGGAAATATTCTTCCCCCAGCAACTTTGGAAGCAACGTGGCTACAAATTCCGTCGGCTTATTGTTTTCGGCTTTCTCCTGAACTCTGATAATGCAAATGCTTAGACGGCGAGACCAAGCTTCAAGGTCATCCACTTTAAGCCTGTAGCTGTGTGTTTTGGGATATTAGGCTATCAAGCCATCTCTCCAACTCTTCAATTCGCCTCTCATATGATTCGGCAGCATCCTCCATTAAAGAAACACGCTTACTGACTTCGGTTAGAGACGCTGTTAGGTTCATGATTGACTTATTATCCTCTGCATGTCTTCCGTCTACCAAACTGTACAGTTTGTTTACCGCCACAAGGACTTCTTCAATGGTAGTTGGGACCGGGACCCTAGCAGCATGAACTTCAGCTTCTCCTGGGTCCGCTAGCTTCGCAGAGCCCTCGCCAGAATCTTCTACTCCTACGCCCTTTTCTTGTTTCTTCCCTTTACCTCGCTTCGTCATTTCGTTCAGCCTGTTACAACTCACTTCAGTCACTTAAAAAATAAGAATTAACTGCTATTTGGGTGAGGCAAAAGGTGAAGGTAGGTGCAGCTCCCGGGACCCCACGTGACCTCATTTATGACACAATTAAAGAAAATTCTGAAAGAGAATTCTAAGCTCCTTGAAGTTCCTACTGTTTGGAAACTCAAGTCACTTCTATGATCATCTGACCCAAAATGCTCAAGCTAGTAATCACTTACCTCCAGTTCTGAAATATGTGCCTGCAGATTTTGGGTCATGTTCTCTGCTTCATGAACCCTCCGGTTCAGCTGTGGTGAGTAATTGGTAACCAACTCATTGTCATAGGAATCCAAGATGCATTTCATCCCATCACGAGCCTAAACACATCAAACAAATGGATTAAAAACATTGAAATATCATTTTCTTCCTTGAATGCTTTTCAAATACAACTTTGTTGGGAGAATTATAAGTTACAAGGAATGTTGGGTTACAGAGAACAATAAGTTCCATGAAGGTGATCCTACACAGCCTTTAAGATTCAAATAAGGCCTGGGCATCTGTCACTCCGCTCCTCTGGAATGCTCAACAGGTCCAAATATTACAGAGGGGTAATAGCATTGCTGACCGATGACTAGGTCAGAGCTGGAAGTGGAATATGTAGATTCTCCGGGGGGGGGTAAATGGGGAGTATAAGACTTACAAACTTTGATACATGGCGAAGTTCCAGCAGCAACATTGCCTTTGTCAAGACCTACAGGCTGATAGGACACACACACTGCACTGACTGGGTTTCAGTGAAGTCTCTGAGAAGATTCCACAAGGAAAAGTAATCCAATAATCAGAAACAATGGAATTCAAAGAAAATTAGATCCAAGATTGACTTGATGACAGGAATCAGGTGATGGTTACATATTGATTTTGTAAATTAGTTGCTGTGACCAGCTGTACTTGCAGGGACCAGTGCTGGGATTCCGGTTCTTTGCTATAAACATTAAAGAGGAGATATAATTTGCAAGTTTGCAGCCAATATAATTGGTCATGCTGTTGATAATACAATCTTCAGCTCTACAGCAATATTAACAAGACAGTAAAATGGACAGACCAACATCAAATGAAATTTTAAGTAAAATCTGAGCGATGCATTTGTGAGATCCAATGCAGCTAACACACATACAATGTATAGTATGGTAGGACACCATAAAGTACTATGGAACAGAGAGATCTCGGTGTACATGTCCAAGGAGTCTTTGAAGACAGCAGAGGTAGATGAAGTGGTTAAGAAGGCACACAGGATACTTGCTTTCATCTAACCAGAACACAGTTAAATAAAAGCAGAATATGCTGGAAACATTCAGCAAGTCTCATGTCCTCAGCAGAGATGTTTACAACCTGTAGCAAAGCTTTAAAGTATAGGGTAGGAGACTTAAGAAAAAGGTTGACACCTTAAGGATGGTTGAAATCTGGAACACAGTCTCTAAGAGGATGATACATGCAGATAGGTCGACCTTCACTAATCCATTCCTTCGATAATCCGGCACTGATTATGCTTAATGTAATCCTTCTGTAATTCGGCATTTTCACTAATCTGGCACTCCTCAGGCCCCAATGGCGCCGGATTACTGAAGGTTGACCTGTACTACTTTTGAGTAGATGAGTACTGGAAATACCATAACATGGAAAGCTACAGCTGTGTCCTTCGATAGAATTATCAAATAAATACTATAGAGTAATGTAATTGGGAGAAGTGTACATAATTCACAACCACCACTATTGAGTTGGGGTTTCATTAAACATAAAATGTCTCACTTCATTTTATTTGGGAAACCCTAGATCGGTGACCCCGATGCTCTAAGACAATTACAGAGGTATGGATCATGTCGGTCAATGCAGTTGCTTTGAAACTGCAAGAGTTTTGGGAACAAAATGCTATCACTCAGGTTGTACAAGCTGAGGCCCAGTTTGCCCTGCGAGAAATCTCCTCCAACAACACCAAATTTTAATGTGTGGAAGCATTGCTCAGCAATTCCACAGCTGTGAGAGTGCCTGAATTGCTTGAACACCCGCCTGAACATGATGAATACCGATCACTGAAAACTCACCTTTTACAGTGTTTCGGACTATTGGAGTCTGAGTGCCAAGCAGTGGCTCTCCTTGCCCAGCCTCGAGAATGCTAATGGACCACATGCTGTCTCTCCAGCTAAACAGTTTGTAATTTTAAAGAACTGTTTATACAACAAATGTATGATCCAGTTTGAGTAACCCTTGCTATTACACCCGCGATGGACATCGGGAGCTTGCTAAAATGATTGATAGTCTATGCTCAGATAGGCAATGGTACATCATTCCTCCTCCTTTCTCTACCTCGATAAGCCCGGTCAGCAGGGCCCACAACAGAAGGAAGCCCGCAGCTGCGAAACAGATGGTGCCGGGTTTTGTGCATTTACCATGCTCGCTTTGGTAGGAATGCTCGAAACTGACGACCAATTTGCAGCTTCAACAGTGCCAGTGCATCAAGATATCAGAGGTCTGTGAACCCATGGGTTTCAGCTGCCAGGGTTGTCTACTATTCATTACAGACACCTTTTCAGGGCGACGTTTCCTGTGTGACATGGGTGCTCAAGTGAGTGTACTGCCAGCTTCGCCTATTGCTGAGAACTTAGAAATCTACAGTACATTACAGGCTCTTTGGCGTGCAATGTTGTGCCGACCATGTAACTTACTCTAGAAACTACCTAGAATTTCTCTACCGCATAGCCCTCAATTTTTCTAAGCTCCATGTACATATTTTGAACAGTCTCTTAAAAGACCCTATCGTATCCATCTCTACCACCTTCACAGGCAGTGCATTCCACGCACTCTGACATCCTCCTTGTACTTACTTCCAAGCACCTTAAAACTATGCCCCCTATGCAGCCATTCCTCCCTCGAAGCATCCAAGTCTCTATAATGGCCACAACGTCATAGTTCCTCATTCTAAGTTAGAAACATAGAAATATAGAAAACCTACAGCACAATACAGGCCCTTCAGACCACAAAGCTGTGCCAAACATGTCCTTATCTTAGAACTACCTAGGTTTACCCACAAGCCCTCTATTTTTCTAAGCTCCATGTACCCATCCAGGAGTCTCTTAAAAAGACCCTATTGTTTCCGCCTTCACCACTGCCGCCGGCAGCCCATTCCACGCTCTCAACACTCTGCATTAAAAAAAACTTACCCCTGACATCTCCTCTGCACCTGCTTCCAAGCACCTTAAAACTATGCTCTCTCATGCTAGCCACTTCAGCCCTGAGAAAAAGTCTCTGACTATCCACACAATCAATGCCTCTCATTATCTTGTACATCTCTATCCGGTCACCTCTCATCTTCTGTCGCTCCAAGGAGAAAAGGTCAAGTTCACTCAACCTGTTTTCATAAGGCATGCTCCCCAATCCAGGCAACATGCTTGTAAATCTCCTCTGCGCCCTTTCTATGGTTTCCACATCCTTTCTGCAGTGAGGCGAACAAAATTGAGCACAGTACTCCAAGTGGGGTCTGACCAGGGTCCTATATAGCTGCAACATTACCTCTCGGCTCTTGAACTCAATCCCACGATTGACGAAGACCAATGCACCGTATGCCTTCTTAACTGCATAGTCAACCTGCACAGCAGCTTTGAGTGTCCTATTGACTCGGACCCCAAGATCCCTCTGATCCTCCACACTGCCAAGAGTCTTACCATTATTACTATATTCTGCCATCATATTTGACCTACCAAAATGAACCGCCTCAGACTTGTCTGGGTTGAACTCCATCTGCCACTTCTCAGCCCAGTTTTGCATCCTATCAATGTCCCACTGTAACCTCTGACAGCCCTCACACTATCCACAATACCCCCAACCTTTGTGTCATCAGCAAATTTACTAACCCAACCCTCCACTTCCTCATCCAGGTCATTTATAAAAATCACGAAGAGTAGGGGTCCCAGAACAGATCCCTGAGGCACACCACTGGTCACCGGCCTCCATGCAGAATATGACCCATCTACAACCACTCTTTGCCTTCTGTGGGCAAGCCAGTTCTGGATGCCAAGCCTTGCATTGGGTTCCTTATCAAATGCTTTGCTAAAATCCATATACACTACATCTACGGCTCTACCTTCATCAATGTGTTTAGTCACATCCTCAAAAAATTCAACCAGGCTCGTAAGGCACAACCTGCCTTCCACAAAGCCATGCTGACTATCCTTAATCATATTATGCCTCTTCAAATGTTCATAAATCCTACCTCTCAGGATCTTCTTCATCAACTTACCAACCACTGGAGTAAGACTCACTGATCTATAATTCCTGGGCTATCTCTACTCCCTTTCTCGAATAAGGGAACAACATCTGCAATCCTCCAATTCTCTGGAACCTCTCCTGTCCTCATTGATGGTGCAAAGATCATTGTCAGAAGCTCAGCAATCTTCTCCCTCACTTCGCACAGTAGCCTGGGGTACATCCTGTCCGGTCCCAGTAACTTATCCAACTTGATGCTTTCCAAAAGCTCCAGCACATCCTCTTCCATAATATCTATATGCTCAAGCTTTTTAGTCTGCTGCAAGTCATGCCTACAATCGCCAAGATCCTTTTCCATAGTGAATACTGAAGCAAAGTATTCATTAAGTTCATCCGCTTTGTTTATGATACTCCTTGCATTAAAATAGACACGTCTCAAACCATCTGGCTGAGTGCATCTTTGCTCTAAGGCAAAGAGCAACAAAACCTTGCGGGAAGCCACCAATGAAAGCAGGTTCCAACTTACAAGACACGAAGGATGACACTCTGCTTCATTGGGTGAATGGGACCGTGTCCTGCCTAAAGTGACTATACATCTGCTTGGTTCAGATTTCCTGTGTGCTCAAGGACTGTTAGTCAATCTTGAACTACCGGCTTGTGGATGTCAAGGACTTTGGGTTGTTACCCTGTTCACCCAGTAAGACCGTAAGACCATAAGACATAGGAGCAGAATTCGGCCATTCAGATCATCGAGTCTGCTCTGCCATTCCATCTTGGCTGAAGTTCCCCACAACAACTCTGGCAAGCACATGCAACACTGTATCTGAGTTTACTTGACTGCTGGCTTTCCACAATAGTCACAAACCATGGGGGTTGAGCATCACATTCCCACAACTGGCCCACCAGTCCATGCCCACGTGCATAGACTGGACCCAGATAAGCTGGCAACACCGAAGGTTGAGATTGTCAACATCGAAAAACTCGGAATTGTATGCCAGTCGAATAGCCCCGGGCTTCACCCTTCCATATGGTCCCACGGTTCCATGCACTTTCTTACCATGGTGGACAGTACCACTAGGTGGCCAGATGTCATCCCTCTAGCATTGAAGATGGCCGCAAACGTGGTTCGGGAATTCATCAGCATCTGGGTTGCTTGGTTTGGCATCACATGGAACATAGAACCATAGAACACTACAGCACAGAAAACAGGCCATTCGGCCCTTCTAGTCTGTGCCGAAACATTATTCTGCTAGTCCCATTGACCTGCATCCAGTCCATAGTCCTTCAGACCTCTCCCATCCATGTACCTATCCAATTTATTCTTAAAACTTAAAGTGAGCCCACATTTACCACGTCAGATAAATGTGAGGTTATCCACTTTGATGGCAAGAACAGGAAGGCAGGGAAGTACAACGAGATCTGGGTGTCCTTGTTCATCAGTCACTGAAAGTTAGCATACAGGTACAGCAGGCAGTGAAGAAAGCTAATGGCATGTTGGCCTTCATAACAAGGGGAGTTGAGTATAGGAGCAAAGAGGTCCTTCTGCAGTTCTACAAGGCTCTGATATTTCCTCTATGGTCACCAATTCAGTTCAGACCTCTTGTGCTGCGATGGCCCATAACCTTGGCCTCAGGTTACATCACACCAGAGCGTATCACCTGCACTGCAATGGCCTGTGTGAGCAGTTTCACTGCTCCTTAAGGACTGCTCTGAGGGCTTCTCAGTCAGACAAGCATTGGCATTGATCATCTCCTGCAGGTGCTGCTGGGACTCAGAACTGTTCCAAAAGAGGACCTGCAAGTCATCCGTGGCACAGCTGATATATGGACAGCTGTCATGAGTGCAGGTGATTTCATTCCTGATGCCACAGCTGTCTGGGTGCTGGGTGGCCTCTGAATAGCATTCCCCTTCATCAGTAAATTCAATTCCTTTTCACCTATTCCTATCTCCTATCATGGCATACAGCACTCTTGAGTTCCTGTTGAACTACATTCCACCTCGTTTGTTTTCATCCACCACAAAGCACACCAACATGCCCTTAGGTCCCCTTACGGTGGCACGTTCCACAGTTTGAAACTGGGAGAAAAGACTTTTATCATTGATAAGAGGGATAAACATGACTGTTTTGGTAGATCACCTTAAACCGGTCCACCAATATCTGGAGTACTCCACTGTGAGAACATGACACAACACAACATGATCCTGAGCGTGTCACTGCACCTCTGGACAAGCCGGAAGCACCCGCTGTTCCTCCATCCATGGAACACCAGACTCCAGCCGGGTGGCTCATCCCAGCTCCAGACAGGCTCACAATGCTGGTTTTAGTGAATTGTAGGATGGGGGGGGGGTCTGTGTAGGGTAACATTATTGGGGAAAATGTACATAATTCACAACTACTGGCATTTGAGTTGGGGTTTCACTTTAAGAGGCTAG
Organism: Mobula hypostoma; assembly: GCF_963921235.1. Lineage (NCBI taxonomy): Eukaryota > Metazoa > Chordata > Chondrichthyes > Myliobatiformes > Myliobatidae > Mobula > Mobula hypostoma. Next base: position 88,559,126 of record NC_086105.1, on the reverse strand, counting down.
TCTGACATGATGATGTGATGTAAAGATTTTTAACACGCTTTTGTGTCTAGGTTTCAGAGTTCAATAAAATGTGCTATGGGTTTCATTAAACATGAAATGCCTCACTTCGTTTTATTTGTGGAAACCTACAATTTTATCAACCTGAAAGCATACAGTGAAATGAGGGAAATGTTTCCAATCACCATTTACATCACTCAGATGTTCCTCAACTCAGACAACAATTACTTTAATGATCAAGACTTGCCTCATATTTCATGATTTTATAGGATCAGTAAACAGTGTTTTAAATAGAATAGAGAAAAACAGTAACGTTATGAGGTGTCAGATTAGTACTTCTTCCATAATTATCGGACGAGTTTCCTTGGTACTGTGACAAGAATACACATAAATTAAGATGTTAGCTGTCCTGTGTGATCAGCAGTTGGTCTGCCACCTGTCTTCAGGAGAGAGAGACAGATAAGGAAAACAATGGAGCAGCATTTGGAGATGTGTAATGAAGGGGAAGGAGAGCTGTCTGGAGCGGCTCCCCCTTTGAACCCTGAACTGTTTGAAGTGATGGACAGGCGATACCCCAGCAGGGGAAATAAAAAGGGACAGGTTCGCTAAGGCAACACACACATGACACCCGAGGTAACGAGACCCTGGAAGCAGTGCGCCTCTCACAAATCGGTGGGGAGCTTTTGGACGGCTGATCACAGGATCAAGCCATAGACGCACAGGGTGGAAAGGCACGATCGGTGGGAACCTGGTGTGTGTCCACCCTTGCCTGGGTGCCAGGTTCAGCGCAGGGAAACGATTCGTATCTGGAAACGGAGGGGTCACGGTCGGTGACCTCAGATGACATCACAAAGGACTCGCCCGACAGCTGACTGCGAAGGTCTGTGTGTGGAAGCTGTGTTGAATAATCATTCGTTTTGCTCTCCCCCCCCCCGCCACTGTCCATCGCCATGGCAACGATTACTGCGAACTGAACTGAACTAAATTGAACTGAACTTTGTGTCACTTTGAAACTGGTCATTTGCCCCTAGACAACGATAGAGCTTGATTGATCCTGAATTCTGTGTACATGTATGTTTATCATTGCTGAACTGTTGCATTCATTCTCCTTTTGATTACTGTGTTGCTTGTTTCTTTAATAAAACTTTCTTAGTTCTAGTAATCCAGACTCCAACTGAGTGATCCATTTTTGCTGGTTTGGCAACCCAGTTACAGGGTACGTAACATAAGTGGAGGCTCGTCTGGGATTTTGAACGCGAAATTTGGGATGGAGTAAATTGATTGGGTCAAAATTCCAGAAAGAAAGAAAAGACAAACAGCAGAAATAGAGGCTGAGGAATTTATAAAGGCACCAACCTTGGAGGCATTAGAGGATGCCAGGAAATCGGAATTGGTAGCTGTGGCCAAACTGTTGAATCTTGCTAAGGGGAAGTTGACAATGAAGAGAGAGGAGATACACAGAGCTATCGTAGAGCACTATGCATCTAAAGGTGTGTTTCCCCAAGGCGAGCTGGGGGTGGTGTCTATTGAAAAATCTGCCGGAGACGTGGTACAGGTACAGTTTGAAAACCTGAGACTCGAGCACGAGTTCTGGGTACGACAGTTAGAACATGAAGAGAAGCAGTTAGAAAGGCGGGAGAAAGAGAAAGAGTTAGAGAGGCAAGAGAAAGAGAAAGAGTTAGAAAGGCAGGAGAGAGAGAGACAGTGGGAGCGAGAGGAGAAACAGAGGGAAAGGGAATTCGAGCTGGAGAAGTTAAAGATAAGGGCAGAGCAGGGGCTCGTGCCGAACCAAGGTGGAGGGTTCCGGGCGACCCAGGAGGTTAGGCTGGTTACCCCATTTGATGATACCGACGTGGATCGGTACTTTCTCCATTTCGAAAAAGTGGCTATAAGTCAGGACTGGCCGAAGGATAAGTGGGTTGTTTTGCTTCAGAGTGTACTGAAAGGGAAAGCCCAAGAAGCTTACTCAGCTTTGTCCGCGTAAGATGCCCAGATGTATGAGGTGGTGAAAGAGGCCATCCTCAGGATTTATGAGTTGGTCCCAGAGGCATATCGGCAGAGGTTCCGGAATGCGAGGAGGCAGTGGGACCGCACGTATTTGGAGTTTGCCCGTGAGATGCAGACATATTGTGAGCGTTGGTGCGCCTCGAAGGGGGTAGAGGGGGATTATGACAGACTGCTACAGCTGACCCTGATTGAGCAGTTTAAAGGTTGTGTCCCTGAGGGTATGAGACCCTACCTAGATGAGAAAGAGGCAGCCACGTTAGCCGCAACTGCTAAGTCAGCAGATGAGTATGCGTTGACGCATAAAATGAAGTTTGCCCCAAGTAAAGGCTACCAGAAGGGTAGTCAGGACGGCGAGGAGAGTCCGCCGGAAAAGTCAGAAAGTAAGCCAGGGACTAGTGAGAAGGATAAGGTAGACCGGGAGCAGTCTGGTAGGAAGTCTCCTGGGGTCGTCTGTTATAATTGCGGGAAAGTCGGACACTTTGCGTCCAGGTGCTTTGCCCCAAAGAAGGAGACGGGAAAAGGAAAAACGGCGATTTTGACTGGCTGTATCGAGCTGGTACACGAACCGCTAGGACAGGACAGGTCTGCCAAAGTTCAGGAAGGGCGCGAGAGGTTTATCTCGGCCGATTTGGTGTCGGTGAAGGAGGGGTTAAAACCAGTTCCAGTGCGGATCTGGAGAGACACGGGAGCGTGTCAGTCGCTAATACTGAAGAGTGTATTAGAGTTTAGCTCAGAGACCCAGACTGGGGAGGTCAAGGTCAAAGCTACTGGAGAAGGGACAGAGACAGTCCCTTTGCACCAGATACACTTACAAAGCAACCTGGTCTCTGGACTAGTCACGATCGGGGTGAGGTCCGAATTACTGATGAAAGGCGTGGAAGTCTTGCTCGGTAATGACGTCGCCGGGGGAATCGTGTTTCCAGTCGTGAGACTGACACGTCAGCCTGCCAGCATTGAGGCCCCGCCCATGGACTCACAGGTTCATCATGGGGCTGCGGTAGTAAATTTAGCTGAGACGTTTCTGCCAACCTTGTACGAGAAGGGGGTAGAAAGTGAAAAGAAGGAGTGTAGTGAGGCAAGAGGTAGTGAGGGAGCTGGGACAGACGTAGCATTAGCCAGGAAAGAATTTGTGCAGACGCAGGAGCGAGACGAGGGGCTGATGGTTTTGGCAGAGACAGCTCTCTCTGACACAGACTTGACAAGGGAACTAGTAGGCTATTGTGTGGAGGAGGAAGTGCTAAGGAAGCAAGGGAGACCAAGTGCCATGCCCGCAGATGAGGAATGGGGAGTGGTGCAAAAGAGTTATGGGGATGAGGTTTTTAACCTGGCCCACAAGGTACCCCCCAGTGGACATTTTGCGGTGCTGGAGGAAACAGTTGGTGGAATCATGAAAGAGGTTTACTGGCTGCCCAGGGGGAAGGATGTTACTGATTATGACCGACGCGAACTGAGACGGTCACAGGCTTTTGATATGCTAACAAACCTCGTCGGTGTTGGTGCGGAAATCAATGAAGCTAGGGTCCCCCCAATAAGAGAAAAAAACCATTTTGAAAAGATGAGTATGGTATCGACCAGATGGGAGAAGGCTATTGTTTTGGCCAGGTCTGCTGATAAGGTCTCTCCCTTAATCCCCGAACAAAGTGACTCTTTAGGAGAAGTAATTAAACGACTCGCACCCGTGTGTTTGATTGTCCCGAGGCGATGCAAAGAACTGGGACGTTGGGTGGTGTCTGTTACAATAGGTCAGCCTAGTGAGCAACATTCCTATAGAATGAGTAATTCAGTTACGAAAGGGCTGACGAACACAGAGGTGTGTATTGACAATTTAATACGGCTGTCTGAAGCCAACTTGATAGTGAACCTTGAAAAAAATGAGTTCGGCCACACGAAGGTCACTTACCTGGGAATTGTGGTGACACAGGGGCAGCTGGCAGCGATGCAAGCTACGGTGCAGGTTATCGCTGACCTCCCAACCCCGACAGACAAGAGGGCCCTCAGAAGGCTCTTGGAGATGGTGGGGTACTGTAGGAAGTTTTGCAATAACTCTGCGGTTACCACCCCTCCCCCTCCTACTAAGTCCTTGCGAGAGAAAACTAAGTCGGAATGGGACGACCCTTGCTATTGTGGTCCGGGACAAAACCAAATGAGAGGTTACATAGATCGCAATTCATCAGTGTTTTTGGCCACTATGAAGTTTGTTAAGTTGGAGCCTGGTCTAAGGGATTATTAATAACACATATAAAAAGAACAGAAAATGTGATGGCTGACTGTCTGTCAGGTGTTGACAACTTCAAACTCGTTGTATTAGCCAAATAGCTGATAAAGATGTATATTTGTGTGTGTATCAAATAATGTATTCATGTTTGTAATTTTTACCCCCCGGTAAAAATCCTTAAAGGGGGGAAGTGTGACAAGAATACACATAAATTAAGATGTTAGCTGTCCTGTGTGATCAGCAGTTGGTCTGCCACCTGTCTTCAGGAGAGAGAGACAGATAAGGAAAACAATGGAGCAGCATTTGGAGATGTGTAATGAAGAGGAAGGAGAGATGTCTAGAGCGGCTCCCCCTTTGAACCCTGAACTGTTTGAAGTGATGGACAGGCGATACCCCAGCAGGGGGAATAAAAAGGGACAGGTTCGCTAAGGCAACACACACACGACACCCGAGGTAACGAGACCCTGGAAGCGGTGCGCCTCTCACAAATCGGTGGGGAGCTTTTGGACGGCTGATCACGGGATCAAGCCATAGACGCACAGGGTGGAAAGGCACGATCGGCGGGAACCTGGTGTGTGTCCACCCTTGCCTGGGTGCCAGGTTCAGCGCAGGGAAACGATTCGTATCTGGAAACGGAGGGGTCACGGTCGGTGACCTCAGATGACATCACAAAGGACTCGCCCGACAGCTGACTGCGAAGGTCTGTGTGTGGAAGCCGTTTGAATACTCATTCGTTTTGCTCTCTCCCCCCCCCCCACTGTCCATCACCACGGCAACGATTACTGCGAACTGAACTAAGTTGAACTGAACTTTGTGTCACTTTGAAACTGGTCATTTGCCCCTAGACAACGATAGAGCTTGATTGATCCTGAATTCTGTGTACATGTATGTTTATCATTGCTGAACTGTTGCATTCATTATCCTTTTGATTACTGTGTTGCTTATTTCTTTAATAAAACTTTCTGAGTTCTAGTAATCCAGACTCCAACTGAGTGATCCATTTCTGCTGGTTTGGCAACCCAGTTACGGGGTACGTAACAGTACCTTTTAAAATCAGGCACAGCATCAACATTATAACTACTCTAATATTAAAATCCATCAAAAATAATGAGATGATAGCTAATTTATTTGAATTTCAAAGTAACACACCCAGAGGAACAGGACATGATCTAAAACATCAAACTTCTTCAACTGAGTAGAGCCCTCGTGCTTTCTTGCAGGACAGAAAAAATGTTATAAAATCGAATAATTCTCAGTGGCTCTCATATATCATGAATTGCAGCCAAATACACAGCAACTCCAGGGGATAAAAACAGATTTCTTCTGTTATTATAACCATGCAATATTAATCTACATTTCCAAATATATCCCCAACAATTGTCACAAAGCAAAAAGGCACATACATCAGGTAGCAATGGAACAGTAAACTTTTAAGGTCAATGATCTTTCGTTAGTATTTTTTTCTTTGTCAGAGTTGTTACAACCTCACTGCTGCAAAGATGTCTTCACTGTATTTTTCTTTATTAATCTGGGGAAGCAATTTCTTTAAGTTTTACAATTTGTGCAAACACCATAGAATATACCACCACCATCTCCACCAGCAATTCTCCATTAAGCAGCAATGGGAAAAACAATGAATAATAAAATCCCCATAGCTGGTAACAAATCTTACCGACGTAATGAACGAAGAGTTTGCAAGCATTACTTAAACCACAAAAAAAAATTACATTCCAGAAATACTCCACACTCTCACAATTTTTAATGTATACCATGTTCTACCAGTCTGTTGTCGCCATTACAATCTTCTATGTGGTGGTGTGCTGGGGCAATGACATCAACACAGGTGATGCCAACAGACTTGATAAACTGAGTAGAAAGGCTGGCTTTGTTAGAGGAGTCAAACTGGACATGCTGGAGGCTATGCTAGAACAAAGGACCCTACGGAAAATCCTGACAATTCAGGACAGTGTGTCTTACCTTCTGCATGCCACCTTGGCTGAACAGAGGAGCACCTTTAGTGACAGACTAAGACAACTGCACCGCTCCAAAGAGCACAATATAAGATCATTCTTACCCTTGGCCATTGTACTCTATGAGTCAACCTATAGCTGGGGAAGTGATGACCCTCCCCCCCCCCCGCTAGACTGTTTATGGTAACTTATTATTTTATTCTTTCTACTTCTCTTCTAATATTTATATCTGTGCACTTGTAATGCAACTGTGACACTGCAAATTCCTTTGGGATCAATAAAGTATTTATCATCATCATAGTGGCAAAATCATTTTTGCCAACCTTTTGACTTGTTTAAGCCAGTGGTAGTAGGCAGTTGATGTGTAATCTTTGTAGTACATCAATTTCAGACTATTATCTTCCAACCAATCACTTATTTTGAAGGGATCATTTTCTTTGCAATTCCCTGGTCTGCTCCTCTGAGCCCATGAACCACTTCATTCTTTGCATTATAAACTACAAATCTTGTCCTCTACTTCTTCCCATCCAGGGAACTAAACAGCCCTTCCAAGTGAAGAAGAGATTCCAATCCAATGTACTGCATTTAGTGTTCACAAAGTGGTCTCTCCTACGTTAAAGAAACTAAACAGATCAGATAACCATTTTGTGGACCACCTAGATTCAGTGTGTAGGGGAGATTTGAGTTCCCTGGTGGCTGCCATTTTAATTCTCCATCCCATTCCAATCTACTTGGAACTTCCTGCAATATTAGAACAAGCACCAATTAAAACTCGAGAACACCACCTTATCTTCCATAGTAAACAAAGAAAAGGATGGAAGTACTCAGCTGGTCAGCCCACACCTGATCTAACAATTCAATGAAAGTCATTTCATCAGAACTAACATTCAACCAGAAACGTTAGCTCTGTCTCTTCTCCCACAGATGTGGCCTGGCCTACCGAATATGTCAGCACTTTGAGTTTATATTAGATTTACTGTATGCATTTTTTTCATCTCATCTTCCATCTTGATAAGTTGTAACTTTCAGGACTAGCCTTTTTTGTTATAAGTCAACTGCATATGATACTGGCTCAGATATTTTTATCCATTAGGAAAGCTTTACCTGCTGGGTTTATCCAGCAAGCTCTGCACCACACAACTGTTACGGTCCTTCCCCTCTCTCTTTCTTCCCCTATTAAGGACTCAGTTGGATTACTTCTACAATCTGTCTTCAGTACAACAGTGGTCTCACCCTATCACAGATATTCTAAATGTCCTATCCACCTCTCCCCTACCATCTCACTAACAAATCTAATATTTTCTCTCCTCCTCCTTTCTGACAAAGGGGGAATTAAAGCCATAAGGTTAACTCAATTTCTCTTTCCCAGATGCTACCTACACTACCGTGTGTTTCCAGTGATTCAGTGCCTATTTCACATTTCCACCTTCAGCTATTTGACTTTCATTGGCAGCGGACTATCAAGTTACGATCATCATTTAACAAGAGAATAGCAGTTAAGTACATGGTATGCAGCCACAGCAGATCTGCATTATTACATTTTCAGATTAGCAGTCAATGTCAAGTTTCAGATTGCTCTCCTCATTGTCACTTTTATTTAGTATCCCTTTTTCAGCTTTATTCATAAATTAGAAATACCGGTTGCCTCTAAATTTCAAATTATCATAAGGTTCTGAACATCATAAACTTATCTCTTTATCTGCATCCCTTAAAATAGCTATGGTTAACAATTATGTGCCTGTTCAAAATGTTAAATTAATAATTTACATGGGTGATTGATAAATTTCTACCACTTTCTGCATGTAAAGGTATTTCATTACCATGGCTGGCTCAGGATTTAGACTCTGCTCTTTAATTCTAAATTCCCCAGCACATAGAAATGATTGTTCTCAATTGACCTGATCAATTCCCCTCAATATTTTGAAATTTTCAATCAATTCAAATTCAATAAATTCCAGAAAGCATATATAAAAGTCCACATAATAGTCCACTCCGGTCCGAATAGATACTGCATTTATCGCATAGTGCTATTAGTGACTTTCATTGAACATTTCAGCATTGTGCCATGGATAGGAACCTAATGCATGCACCTACAGCAATGCCTGGAGCAAAATAAGAATGAATTTGAAAGACTACCACTTTTTCAGGGATTTTGGTAAGATAACATCAACTGAAAATAAGGTGGTAGTTTGCAACGATTGAGAAAGCAAGGGTTGATTTATCAGGGAAAGATGGCATGAGGGTGACCTCTTTGAGCTCATCTGGGAAACTGCTTAAATTCCTCCCTTTTTTCTTTTCAAGGTGGCTGAGGTTCTGTTGGAGTCTACACTCAAAGTGAAGTTCTTCACAGCAGTAGATTCCCATTCCCAGCTGCTTTCAATATCTCCAGGAGCCACCTGAAAGACGTGCACCTTCTGTGTGTGGCCTGCCGCAGCCCTGTAGACTCGATTCCTCAACAGTGTTGCGAACTGAAGTTTGCTCCCAAATCTCAAGTCAGAGAAACTTGGAATAAAAGCAACATTTCAGACTGTAACATCGAAACAGCGAGGTGTCAGTTTCCCCTCTCGCTGTGGAAGGAGTGATACCTCTCTCTCTCTCGTTAGTGAGAGTGAGAGAGAACCTGTGGCATGTTGAAGTGCTGGGTTATGGACTCTAATTTTTGATGGACCTGCATCATGGTCTCTTTGGGGCTTTGCTACTGCTTGCTTAGTGGGCAGTGGGAGGGCTGAATGAAATTATATAGTGACATAACTACATCTTAAAGAAGGCATGGCAGCATCTTTACTTTCTTAGAAGTTTTTGAGGATCTAAAACTTCAGTGTTGAGCTCAATGTAGGACGTCCTTTGAGACTCTAGCTTCGGATCTTTCCTTAGGGTTACTCCCGTGAGTATAGCTGCAAGGCAGTAAAGGTTTGAGATCAGAGTTTTCCTTCTCCTAGATGAGCTGTCAACCACAGCTGACAAGATCATCTGCCTGAAGCAACTGCTTTTAGGGCACCCCTAACCCACTTTTGCCCCTTCTCCTGTCAGTAAAAACGGTTCCACCAGGCATAGTAGCTAACCACGCATGAAGGCCAAGATCTATACTTGGTTGTCAGAGGCTATTTGAGACGCACACCAATGGGCGCATTAAAAAGGTAGTGAGAGCTTATCCCCACTACCACCCCCAGCTATAACAAGGAACCTGCAACATAAAACAAACATGAAGAGTTAAAGAAAAATACAACTGCTATTGGTGCTGGAAATTACTTCTCGGGCATTGAAAGACTCTCAAACATTACCCATATGTTACTACCAGCAGCAAAATAAACCAAGTATGCAACAAATGTTAATTTCTCAATATTATTTTTCCACTGCAGTATGGAAGCTGACATCTGGAATCTGCTGAAAATCAATAGTAACTATAAACATTAACAATGGTATATCACATGCTACATTGATAAATCACCGCTCTTCAAAATTAGCATCTTCATGCTAAAAGGTCAGCCAAGTTCAGCATTCTGGAGATTATACAAAAATCATACACAGTGTATAATCATTCAGACTACATTTCACTGATTATTGCAAGATCCTAAAAGTGCATTTTAATCTTGGGAATGATAAGCTTATTTACTGTCAGACAACTTTTGTCCTTTTGGCACTTAACAATATGTTCCTTTGTTTCTCTGTTATACAGTAAAAAGCATAATTCATTTAAACATAACCCAATACCTGCCCGCACTTTAACCTACAGTATATGGTCATACAAAGAAAGTTAGAACTACAGATTGAAACAGTTAACATATAGGTAAACATAATGCTTTAACAACACCAGCAACCTAAATTCAATTACACTGCTGTCTATAAGGAGTGTATATATTTTCCTGTGACCATGTAGGTTGTCCGGGTGCTCCGGTTTCCTCGCACGTTCCAAAAACACATGGGTTGGTAGGTTAATTGGTCATACGAATGTAATTGAGTGGTGCAAGCTTCTTAGGCTGCAAGTGTCTGTTACTGTGATGTAACTCTAAATAAGAAACAAATACAGGTGTCCCCCGCTTTTCGAACGTTCGCTTTACAAAACCTCACTGTTACAAAAGACCTCCATTAGTACCCTGTTTTCGCTTTCAGAAGGTGTTTTCACTGTTACGAAAAAAATTCAGCGCGCGATAAAAGGCAGAGTGCGCCCCGAGCAGCCGCTCTCCCCTGGATTCGGAACTGCTTTGCTTTAACACGTGCCTGTGAGCAGCCGTTTGCAAGATGAGTTCTATGGTATCGGAAAAGCCTGAAAGAGCTCTTAAGGGTGTTACACTTACGGTAAAACTAGACATAATTAAGTGTTTTGATCGTGGTGAACAAAGTAAGGACAACATACATCAAAGTTGCTGGTGAACGCAGCAGGCCAAGCAGCATCTATAGGAAGAGGTGCAGTCGACGTTTCGGGCCGAGACCCTTCGTCAGGTCTTGGCCCGAAACATCAACTGCACCTCTTCCTATAGATGCTGCTTGGCCTGCTGCGTTCACCAGCAACTTTGATGTATGTTCCTTGAATTTCCAGCATCTGCAGAATTCCTGTTGTTTAAAGTAAGGACAACGTGAGTTTGGCTTGTGGAAGCTGACGAACTTGATGTTGAAGAGGTTTTGGCATCCCATCACCAAGAACTGACAGATGAAGAGCTGATGCAATTGGAAGAGGAAAGGATAACAATCGAAACCGAATCAGTAATGATAAAGTATGACTTTAATTTTGAAAGGGTACGTCGGTTTAGGAGATATTTGCAGGATGTTTTGAGTCCTTATTAAAGAACTGTGTGATAGAAAGATGCACGAGGCTCAGCAGTCAAGCAAGCCTTCCACATCAGCCACAGCAGACGACGAACCTCGACCTTCGACATCGAGGCGGGCAGTCATAGGAGAAGATGAGCTGCCTGCCCTGATCGACGATGAGATGACACCCCAGTGTCCCACCACCCAAACCCCCAGGCCACGGAAAGATACCGATTCACGGAAAATGCAACAGTAGCCGGGACGCACACAGCACATCTTTAAGAAAAAAGCCGAAATAAACATGCTAATTAATTAGGTGCTGCCTAGCACGTAATTGTCGGCCCAGATCAGTGCCGATGCAATCGGCAATTGCCTCTGATCTGCGAGGGGGAGAGGGGGGAGAGGAGGTGAGGGAAGGGGGAGAGGGAGAGGGGAGGGGGAGAGGGGATGGGGGAGGGGAGAGAGGGGAAGGGGAGAGGGGGGAGGGGAGAGAGGGGAAGGGGAGAGGGGGAGGGGGGGAGAGGGGAGAGGGAGAGGGGAGAGGGGGAGGAGGAGAGAGGGGGAGGAGAGAGGGGGAGGACAAAGGGGGAGGAGAGAGAGGGGAGGAGAGAGAGGGGAGGGGGAGAGAGGGGAGAGGGGAGGGAGGGGGAGAGGGGAGGGAGGGGGAGAGGGGAGAGGGACAGAGGAGGAGGGAGAGAGGGGGGAGGGGAGGAGAGGGGGAGAGAGGGGAGGGGGTGAGGGGAGATGGGGAGAGAGGGGAGGGGGTGAGGGGAGATGGGGAGAGGGGGTGAGGGGAGGGGGTGGGGGGAGGGAGATGGAGAAATAGAGGGGAAAGGTAGAGTGGGCTGATGGAATGCATGGGGGAATGGATTGCTGACAAAGTAAAAGAGAAAGGTAAATGTTAATAGTGAAGTGTTACTAAGAATGAGTGATTTCGAGGAAGCTGAGTAAGGGATGTTGTAGAAGAGTGCAGGCAAGAGCATGTATATCTGTGCCTACGTATTGTTAAACTATTGCATACAAAATAAAAGCAGCAATCCGTACAGCCACTCAAACATGTCATGAAATTCATTAAGATTATGGCTGATCCAATCATGCATCTAATCTGCACTTTCCTGCAAAAATTAAACATGTCATGAAATTCATTAAGATTATGGCTGATCCAATCATGCATCTAATCTGCACTTTCCTGCAAAAATTCCACAATTCTTACTCCTCTCGATACCCACAAAACAGGAGTCTGCAGAGGTTCGGCACCTCATCAAAAACCTTGGCAAAACTATAGATGTGTGGTGGAAACTGTGCTGACTGGCTGCATTACGGCCTGGTATGGGAACACCAAAGTCTTTGAGCGGAAAATCCTACAAACGGTAGTGGATTCAGCCCAGTGCATCATGGTAAAACCCTCCCAACCATTGACACATCTACAGTGCCTATAAAAGGTATTCATCCGCACCCCCGGAAGTTTTCAGGTTCTATTATCTTACAGCAAGCAGTGTCCTTTGTAAATTCTATGTGTTCTTGCATTAATTCAGTAATACCCAGTTTTTATTCCTGTATCAGAATTTTTGGTAGCAATTTGTTATTTCCATAAGGGTGAACTTTTGTGACACAAAATGTCGTAACACAGGGGTGCAGAGTATCCCATTTCAGATTTCTTCTCATGTACTTTGATACTGTAGCCCCCCTGGCCAGCCTCAGGGTCGCTAGGCTCGCTGTCGTCTAGGGAGACAGCCTTTGGCCCCACCAAACTGAGTAATCAGTTTGTGTGGATGCTGTGTGATGTGCCCCACCCCGCCCAAATAACACCAGATACGATTAAATGATTTACAGTTTATAGATATTACTGGAACTATATAATTAATAGAGAATAAAATATAAAAGGAAAATCAAAGGCACCACACTTATCAAAGTTCAATCTCTTCGTGCACAAACAGTTGGAGCTCAGGACCCTTCTTCTTCACCCTGCGACCCCGCGGACCACCTCAACCAGCCGCCTGGGACCAACAACGGTGGTCAACCAGACACTCCACACGAGTCCGTCTCCGTCTCCTCTCCTCGCCGGACACCCCACTCGGTGTCCGACTCCGTTAGCGGACTCACAGCACCTGGTCCATCCTCTGTCTCTCTCTCTCCCGTCTTCTGCCCCAAAACCCGTGCATACAATATCTTCAGATACACCAAAAACATAACACCTATCCCAATTGGTTCGTAACATCTTATCACAGTCTAACCCAAAACAAGCTGCTAGCGCAAGAACTTTCTCAGCATTTAACATAACAAAGAAGCATTCTCAAGTATAACATAACAAAGAAGCCATTTTAATTGGCCTACGCAGTAACATAAAAGATGAAACCCCCTTACACTCTCCCCCCGCCAAACAAAGTCATGACTTCTAAATAACTCGCCAACCAGTCCTGCAGACACACAACACACACATACACAGATACACACAGTGACAGTACTTCCCAAACAGTGGACCTTACGCCTGTCCCACGGGCGCTACATAGGCCAACCTATCTGAGAGCTTCCTAATCCTCCGAGACCTGCGTACCCCCTCACCTAAACCTTAAAGGCTCAGACATTACTAGGGACACCTCGGGCCTGCCTGTCAACTCCTTTCTCACTCAGGCCACCATTACAACTCGGAGCCCCCTGTCCCGTGTCCGGGGCCCCGCTTCTTTTCCTTCCTGGTCCTGCCGTAACCCAGACTGCCCATAGCTAGCCCTCCTCACTACACCTGATTCAGTGGGAGAAGGGCCAAAGGTCTCTTCCTCAATCACGGGGAAGTTAGCGAAAGGCAGCATTTACCACATGTCCAGCACATCACCCTTCGAATCCGTATTCTTCCTCATTCCCTCGATCGGTAGCTGCTGTTCGAATTTCTCCACACTGAAACAGTTAGCCGGCGCTACCCCTTCAGCTTCCTGCAGTCAAGACATCAGCTTCTTCGGGGACTTCTTCAACTCTCGCCACAGCCTCAGCAGCTCTGACTCAGGGTTCTTGGCCATCTCAATCTGGGACGCAGTTACCCCACCAGCTTCTCCCACCCTGACCTGAAAAGCAGCAGTTAAAGGATGTTCAGCGTCCAGTTTTTTCTTCCTGATGATGTCTTCCAGGTCAACTTTCAGTTTTCCACTTCATTTAAATTGTCGATAGTCATCTTCAGGTTCCTTTCAAGCGTCCGTCTCCCTTTTCCGAGATCTGTCCTCCATTTCTTTATCTCCTCAGGAGTGTAGTCAAACTCCCCTCCCTGGGCTCTCGGCTTTCTGTTGGCCTTAGTCAGAACACTTCCTTGATCTTCCCCAACTTGTAAGTCTTCCAATCTTTTCTGGATCAACATCTTGAGTTTCTGCTAATCCCTTCGCAGGTGGGTCATTGTTTCTTCTTGCTGGATTAATTCATCAGTACATGACCGCAGTGTCGGCTCGGAATTCCGTTGCTCCTTCTTCACGTTGACGAGTGTGAATTCCAAGTCTGCAATGGTCGTCCCACAAGTGCGGCACTCTGTCTCCGGCCGGCATTTCTGAGCACTCAGTTCAGCGGTGCAAATCCCCTCTCCCCTCTGTGTCTCATTCAGATTGACGACCTGGGTTTTCATCCCCAGGTCCACCACCATCTGTTCCAACAGCAGGAAGTTCAACTGGTATGTCGGGTCATTTTTCTCACATTGCACCAAATTCCTCCAGCCAAAATCTCCTCCACATTTGACACTTTGCTTCTGTCACCCGGGCTCAGCCACTCGCCATGCCTCATAGTCCCCCCAGGCGAATCCAAGCTCTAGGTGGTCATCCACATACGCCAAAACTCCACACACCTTCACTTCCCCCATGATCTTCTTCATGCCCCGCGGGAAGGATGCAGGGGCTCCGGATATGCTCTTGGGCATCTTTTCGGATCGGAAGAAATCCTAGAGAACTAATAACGGCCATCTTCCGTTCAACAGCCGCACTCCTTGGGATCTGGCAACATCCACCCCTCAGATCCAGCACAGTAAACCGCGTCGCATAATCCACACACACACGCTGCCTTCATCTTCCACACCGCCAGGGTCCAGTTGCCGCGACCTCTTTCTCACTGAGGTGTCTTCAGCGGTCAACTCCCCTCCCTCATGGCAGTTCAGAGCGTCTACTAAGAGGGTCTCACCCTCAGCTACTTTCCCCAGGCCATACCACTGCTGGGTCTCATTTCAACTCGGTACCGGCTCAAGGCTGCTAAACACGTCTTCAGAAGCAACTCGACACACTGGGTGCCCAGACAATGCCCCCATGAACTCCAGGGTCATTAACCAATCATCAACTTCTGGATAACTACTGGCAGTAGTACCCAAAGTCTCCGGTGCCCTTGCGGTTGTCAAGGGTAAATGCTTCAGACACCGGTTGTAAAACGAACTGTACAACAACTTGACCTGCGCCCCGGGGTTGAGGATGGCTTTAGCATCACTTCCCTCTATCCGTAATGACACCCTGGGGCGTGGTCCCTCTAAGCCTTCAGAAATAGGGTCTTTTCCTTTCGGAAGTTCATTGGTATATTGCTGGGAACATGCTTCCCCAGAGACCCCAAGCCGTTCCCCCACTGGGCCTCCACTAAGTTTCCCGACACCTCTCTGATCAGCCGAACAACTGAAGGAGGGGCTGATCCCCTGAAATGATCCCCCTGGCACTGCAAGCAATTTAGCCGCCCTCCTTGCCAGAAACACTAGCAAAAGTACTAGTAAATACTCTGTAATGTTCTGATGAGCACCAGAATGTCTGGTGACACTTGCGGGTTGCCCTCAGTACATCCTTGGGTGTGTGAGCTGTTAGTGGAAATAGCACATTTCACTGTATATTTCAATATACATCTGATAAATAAATCTGAATCAAAAATCCAAAATGTCAGAATGCTAGCAACACTAATCACAAAATCCTGGAGGAACTCAGCGGGCCAGGCAGCATCTATGGAAAAGAGTTTGCGAGCTGGGATGAGGCAAGTGTTTAATGAATACCTGGGCTATTGGAAGACATTTCTCTTGTCTAAAAATACTACAGAACTAGCATTAAGACTTAGTGTAATGAACAGAAGAAAATCATTTGTTACCAGTAAAGCTAATCTTTTAGTAGAGATAAAGCTGTAAAAGTACACAATCAATAACTCTTTGAATGCAGTCAATGGGTATTTTGAAGCCAATTTAACCCAGCATTCTCAGAAAATTTCTAAAGCTACAAATTTGTTAAGTAAAAATCGTGGAAAGGCTATCAGGGAGTACAGAATTAAAGAAATTATAATGGCATTCTAATTTCCAAATGTCCCCATACTGTGTACTGAAAGGTCTGTTAGCACATTAGTTATCACACAATCAGCCCAAAAAAATTCCACGTTGACTTGGACCATGTGCTACTGAACCTGGTAATCAAGACAGTATAAATTTTCCACAGTAAATGAGAAAGAACACATGCAAGTGCATGCACACATTTTACAATTGTGAGAGAACAAGTATGTGCATCTGCAAATGGGATCATGTTTCTAGGCCTAAAGGTGGATAAAAATGGCTAGCAGTCAAATAAGAGGCAAACATATTTAAAATCCACAGATTAGCTCCTTCCTTAGAATACTACAATATTATATACTGTTCCTAATATATTGATAACTTGCCACTAATTATTAAGGATGAAATGGCATTTGGATAATGCCAAGGGGCCATGCCAGTCAATATATGTGAGAAGTAGTTAAGTAGATTTATCACACTACAAGTATCAAAAGGTATATGCCAAAAGCAGAAATATGCTGTTCAGATAGAAAACCAAAAATATCTTCATTATGAAACAGGTTTGCAGACCAAATGCCCCACTCCTGTTCCTGGTTACCTATGTTTTTGCTACCAAGGGCAATAGTGGGAATATGACAAGCAGCGGCAGTTCTTCGCAAAGAGTTATTATTGATTTGTTAAACAGGGCACCAACATTTTCCTATGGCTTCCGACATTATAGTGCTATAACTGACATGATGATATGGGTATCAGAAACATGAATACTATAGTGCATGCTTCTCACATGTTGAAAGTGAAAAAAAATTAATATTCAGATCGAAATGGAGGCATGAACTATCATCTTTATCATTACTCATTTTCACACATTTGTATCATGACAACCCCTCACACTTGTAATAATCTATAAATCTTCGATAGCTGTTTCTGGCCCAAAGTTAACCACTTCATAGTTGCAGAAGAAATTTCAAAGATTTTACTCTCTGAATGCCATTATAAGTTTCATACCTCAAAACAGAATTCCATTACAGGTGACCCCTTAGGGCTCCATTATGGAAAGCCATGATAATCTTTGAGAATAATAGTATTAGAGTTCACAGCAACATCTTGTGCTTTCACATGATTTTAAATGACATAATTTGTCCCATCGAGTCAATGAGGATTCTCATAGTACTCCCATCAATTCATTGCCACATTTATTTATCTGCAATACATTCTCTCACATACCTAATCCAACAGAGAATTCCAGGCTTTCTACTAACATATGGGTTCACTGTCCATCCCATCATAGTCTAGCCTGGCTGAGTTACAGATGAATTGCCAGTTCCAAGTAAGGTGAAGCCATTTATTTGAAGAATTCAGTGGGTCATGCAATATCTATGGAGAGAAATGAACAGTTGACATTTCAAGACAACTGAGGAAGGTTTTAGACCCCAAACGCCAAATGTCCATTTCTTTCTCACTGAGTTCTCTCAGTAGGTCAGACAACATCTATAGAGAGAAATATGTTTTACTCCAGCACCCATGGTTTCTCGTGTCCCCAAATGAGGTTAAGTCAATTGCAGGGAGAGTGGAGGAAAGGAAGTGGAGCCAAGATATTTCTAGGTTGGATGGAAACATATATGAAAAAGGATCTCGTGCTTTCCTGACATATATAACGAATTAACTCTTCTTGGGCTTCCAGCCATTTGCAAGTATTGATTATAACTGATGTTTCGATGACAAACTCTGCCAGTTTCTTCAGGTATGATGCCTGGGCATTTCTAGTCCAGTGGTAATTCCTGTTTTTGCATTACTTATTTAAACTATTTTTATACATCTACTGTAATTAACAGTTTTTTCTATATTATAATGTATTGTACTGTACAGCTGCTGCAAAGTTAACAAATTTCACGACATATGCTGGTGATATTAAACCCGATTCTGATTCTGATTCTGTACTGTTCTCTTTGGTACACAGTCCTCAGTACATATGCTGATAAAAGTTTGTGATGGTGGTGACATACTCACCTAGGCTGACAGCTGAGTCTTTGAAAAGGGACCAGTAAGTTCACACAAATCAGTCAAGTAAAACCTCATCTGTTTCCTCAGACCTGCACAGTACAACTTTCTGCATTAGGTTCTCCCTTTTCAGCTTCTGTTTGTATGCTGGGAGTAAGAGCACAGCCTGGTGGTTCAATTTACTAAGTGCGGAAGAGGATGGCTCAGTACGGATCTTTGATGGTTATTCAGCATTGGTTCACAAGATCACAAGATAACAAGACAAAGGAGAAGTAGGCCATTTGGCCCAACGAGTCTGCTCCGCAGCTCCCCCATGAGCTAAACTATTCACCCATCTAGTTCCAATTTCCAGCTTTTTCCCCATATCCCTTGATACCCTGACTAATTAGATACCTGTCAATCTCCTCCTTAAACACCCTCAATGATTGGGCCTCCACAGCTGTATGTGGCAACAAATTCCACAAATCCACGACCCTCTGGCTAAAAAAATTTCTCCTCATCTCTATGTTTTAACTGGGTACCCTCTAATTCTAAGACTATGGCCTCTTGTCCTGGACTCACCCACCAAGGGAAACAACCTTTCCACATCTACTCTGTCCAACCCTTTCAACATTCGAAATGTTTTTATGAGATCCCCTCTCATTCTTCTATACTCTAATGAATACAATCCAAGAGCCGACAAACGCTCCTCATATGTTAGCCCCTGCATTCCAGGAATCATCCTCGTAAATCTTCTCTGAACTCTCTCCAACATCAGTACATCCTTTCTAAGATAGGGGGCCCAAAACTGCACACAGTATTCCAAATGAGGTCTCACTAATGCCCCATAGAGCCTCATCAACACCTCCTCACTCTTATACACTATTCCTCTTGAAATGAATGCCCAACATAGCATTCGCTTTCCTTACCGCCAATCCAACTTGGTGGTTAACCTTTAGGGTATCCTGCACGAGGACCCCCAAGTCCCTTTGCACCTCTGATTTTTGAATATTCTCCCCATCTAAATAATAATCTGCCTGATTATTTCTTCTTCCAAAATGTACAACCGTACATTTGTCAACGTTGTATCTCATCTGCCATTTCTTTGCCCACTCTCCTAAACTGACTAAGTCTCTCTGCAACCTTTCCGTTTCTTCAACATTTCCTGCTCCTCCACTTATCTTGGTGTCATCCGCAAACTTAGCCACAAAACCATTTAATCCATAATCCAAATCATCGATATACATTGTAAAAAGAAGCGGCCCCAATACCACCCCCTGCGGAACACCACTAGTAACCGGCAACCAATCAGAATAGGATCCCTTTATTCCCACCCTTTGCTTTCTGCCTATCAGCCAATGCTCCACCCATTTCATTTTAGGGTGTTTAGAACCCTAGTGAGACAGGGACTGTGCTGGTAGTAATTTGGTAACACACTCTTGAGGTTGAGCAATGATGAAAAGTCCTCTGGATATCCCATTTCAAGGCTGTTGACCACAGAGAATACTTGTTTAGAGCAGGCTTCATGTCAGTCTGAGGTAGAAAGTAGACTGCTGTCAAGGTAGCTGGTGAACTCTCATGGCAAGTAGCATGAATAACTCTTCACAGTTGTATGGTAGGATCCATAACATTAATTTGGGTAACTCTTGCAGTGATGTCTTGGGGATGGAATGATTGACTCCAACCACAGTTACCACCCTATGTACGAAAGATGACTTCAGCTACCAGAGTGTTACTAGAGTGTTTTTTTTTCTTTAATGCCCACTGACATAGAAACATAGAAACTCTATAGCACATTGCAGGGCTTTCAGCCCACAATGTTGTGCCAACCATGTAACCTACTCTAGAAACTGCTTAGAATTTCCCTACCGCATAGCCCTCTATTTTTCTAAGCTTTATGTACCTATCAAAGAGTCTCTTAGAAGACCCTACTGTATCTGCCTCAACCACCTTCACTGGCAGCCCATTCCACGCACCCACCACTCTCTTAGTGAAAAACTTACCTCTGACATCCCTAGTGAACCTACTTCCAATCACCTTAAAACTATGCCCTCTTGTGTTAGCCATTTCAGCTCTGAGAAAAAGCCTCTAGCTATTCACACAGTCAATGCCTCTCGTCATCTTATACACACACCTCTGTAAGGTCACCTCTCATCCTCCGTTGCTCCAAGGAGAAAAGGCCACGTTCACTACACCTATTATCATAAGCCATGTCCGCCATCCAGGCAACATCTTCAAAGACTTCAGTCTTACAATAATCAGTCAAATCGTGTCTCAATGTTGAGGGCACTTCATGTTTGCATCAAGGCAAGATAAGGTCTGCAAGAACTACAGATCGGCATCTGTAAACAGATTGCTGATGACTAAATGCTGCTTCAAAGACAATTTCCATCACTTTGCTGATGATTAAAAATAGATTTCATGGTAATTAGCTGGATTGCATTTGTCCTGATTTCTGCACATAGATCATATCTGGGCAATTTTCCATAGAAATTGCTACATACCAGTACTGTAAATTTATGAGAAAAGCTTGGCTAGAGACGACTAGTTCTGAGCTCTTCAGGATGCTGGCTGGTTTCATAGGCGTTAGTGTATCCAATGCTCTCATCCATTTCTTGATATCACATTTTGTCAATTCATATCATATGTAAATGGTGTTTTCACCTACATTGAAGAGTGCTGTAATACTGCTTTCAGACTGTTTCTCCTAAGTTTGGTGTCAAATGATTGACTATTTCTGGAATGCAACACTGTGCAGATGCTTCCAAAGTCACTCCAAAGAGCCATTGCAATAACTAGGGATGACTGTCAGAATTTAGTAAATATTTTACACTACAGACAACAGAGAATCAAGGCACAACATTTTCTCTTTAAGGCACTTACCAAAAAGCTGCTTGAAGAAGCCAAACTACAGGCACAGAAACAACTGTATCAATAAATTCTATTGCCAAATTGTAAAGGAAGAAATCATTTTTGGAAAATGCTAACAGAAATAAGAGGTGAGCTATCAGAGAATAGAATAACAGCAACAAATATAATGTTCTATCCTACCCCATCTAGATGAAAGATAAAGTCTCAGAACATAACGAATGAACTAACACCAGAATCAGAATCAGGTATAATATCACCAGCATATGTCATGAAATTTGTTCTCGAGTGGTAGCAGTACACTGCAATACATAATAATAAAAACTGTGAATTACAACAAGAGTAAGTGTGTGTGTGGATGTATACATGTTAAATTAATTTAGCAGTGCAAAAAAGTAGTGAGGTAGTTCACAATGTTCATTCAGAAATCTGACGGCAGAAGGGAAAAGCTGTTCCTGAATTGCTGAGTGTGTGCCATCAGGCTCACAAATGCACAACCATATCTAATCTGGGATTTAAAGAGGTGCCAGTTCATAAACAAATAATTTTTTAAAGGCAGTCTGAAAGTAGCAAAATAGTTTCAAACCTGAACCTAACTGACAACTCTTGGGCATTTGCTCCCTGTAAGATCCTTGCACACTTTGGTGGCAAGAATAACAAATTTTCATTTCCAGTTAAGAAGGTGCTACCAAACACGTGTAACAGTTTCTGGTAGTCAAGAGGAGAAGAAATCCAATGAAAAATAGCATAAAAATACCTTCTCTGTTGTAAATTGTGTTAAATTATCGCTGCAAACAGTGAAGGGGCATGCAATGGTGAGGCGAGTTCAGGGAATGACCCGAGATGGTGTTTTGCAAAACCCTTGCAGTTGGAGCTCTGATGACCGTACAGCTGGCCCGGAAGCAACGCTGGATCACTCTGAGTGCCAAAAGCAGATGTTGTGAACCGGGCAAAGAAGTTCCGATGCTTGTTTAACTAGCCTGGGTGCGAAGTTGGATCACTCTGGATGCCAAGCTGATCTGAACAGCTTGAGAGCAGCTTTGGGCTGGGCAGCAAAATCTAGGCCCGGAGTGAGTTCTGGGCAACATGGTCTAGGCCCAGAGCCTTTCACTGCAGCTTGGTCCTAATGTGAGGTACAATTCACTGTTTAAAACATTTAAGCGCCAGTCCAGATTGGAGGCGAGAACCAGTTTTGCTCCTTCTCTCTAATGGTCATCTCCATGGCACCGAGGCTATAAAGATTATCCCGACTTCTGTGCTCTATGCCTGCTAATATGATGAACTGATAAGCGAGACTTGGGGCCTTCTCGAGGATTCGGATCTGAGGACTGAGTTTTGGTTCGTAATGCAGTTGTTCGCTTCAATTGTTTGTATAATTTGTATTTTTTTTCTTTCTCTTGCACTTGGAGTGTTGGTCTTTTATTTTTTTAAGCAACATACATCAAAGTTGCTGGTGAACACAGCAGGCCAAGCAGCATCTATAGGAAGAGGCGCAGTCGACGTTTCAGGCCGAGACCCTTCGTCAGGACTAACTTTGATGTATGTTGCTTGAATTTCCAGCATCTGCAGAATTCCTGTTGTTTTTGTTTTTATTTTTTTAATTCCTTTTTTAATAGGGTTCTTTCATGTTTCTTGCTTTGTGACCACCTCTGAGCAAGCAAATCTCAAGATTGTATTATTTATACATTCTTTGATAATAAATTAATCATAAAATTTTTAAGTTGATTAATTAAGATTTAATTTTTTTGTCCTGATATATCATTGACAAAACATCAACTGCTTTTCTCCCCACAGAAGTTAACTTCAAACATTTCACTTTATTCTTGAATTTTCCATAGGTTGCATTACACAAGTTGTTAACAGTCTGGTCTGATCGACTTGCATGGGAAATGCAAATAGGATAGAAGTCAGGGAAAGATCTGAGAAATTATTGAGCAGAACTTTAAACAAAACCTTCTGACCTAAACAAGGAGATATAATTTTGTTTCTTTAAATCATGATTTGATGATTTGTTTAACTCCCAAAATAACTCCTTTCCCAAAACAGATAGCAAGAGTTTTCATACATATTTAAAAAGAAAAGGATTAACACAGACAGTGTGGGTTGTATGGAAAGCAAGTCAGGGAAATTAATTATGGATTGTAGGGAGACATTCGATGAATTAAACAACAATCTTCATTGGCTGTCATTATAAATGATATAAGTAACATCCCAGAATTAGCTGTAAATCAGAAATTGAAAAGGAGAAAGGAACTCAGAAAGATTGCATCCACCGGACAATATTGCTGGAATGGCTGGCTAAATCGCCTCGGATTCCAGGTGGACTATATCCCAGGATCTTAAAAATATTACCAGTAAGATTGCTGGTATGTTACTTCAAACGAAGCATTCTTCTGCAATTACAGACATTTGGGGGAAGAGTGCCCATTAGATTTGAAAATGTCAAATGTAATTCATCTAAAAAGGAAAATTAAGCTCAGGAAATCAGGACAGTTAGATAACATGTTATAAGAAAAACATTACAAAACTAATATTAAAGATGTAGCATAAATATTCAAGGTGATTGGATAAAGTGAACATGGTGAAAGGGAAATCATGTTTGACTAAGTTATCATAGTTTCTTGAAATATGTACAATATGCAATGAGTAATGAGAAACCAAATACCTAGATGTCCACAGGCATTTAATAGGAGACACCAACAAAGATTATGTGACAAGTAAGTGGTCAAGGAGTAGAACTTATCATATTATTAATAATAAATAATTGTCTACTTTAAAGGAAACACAAAGTGGCTCTTTCTTCAGAGTAATTGACGACATAGAATCTATGGTGCACTACAGGGAAATGAACAGAAGCCTCAACTTCTTGTAGTCTATATAAATGACTTGATGGCACCGAAGATCTTGCTGCTGAATTTGTTGACAAAGGCAAGTAAGAAATTTGCGAAGAGGACATAGGGAGGTAAAAAATAAATGTAGATAAGTTATCCAAGTAAGGAAAGATCAGTAAAAAAAAGAGAAAGAATAAAATTATCCACATTGAAAGGAAGATTTAAAAAAACAAGTGCCTAGTATCTAAACAGTGAGAGATTATGATGTCTGATATAGGAGAGATTTAGAGGGCAGCATATACATGAGAAAAATGAGGAAGTGGATAGGAATGAAGGGAAGATCTATTGGCACTTAATTTAAACTAAGATTATCAAAAATTCAAAAGCGCACAATGATTCTACGAAACTAAGAATGGGGAGGTTTTATGTCTATAGTGGAATGCCTGCTGATTCAGATTACTGTAATTGGAATCAAGGGTTGGATAAATATGCTAATCGCCCAGCACATGCGTGCATACTTGTGATAAATTTCCCTTAGTCACAGACGTAGATGTAAGAAAGCTATCCTCTCCAGTAACAAGGAAGCATAATATTAAAACAGGAGATAAGTCACAGTTCATGATACAAGAAGATACTTTTAAAGCAGGGTGAAAATTTAGCAAGTTCTCAGCCAAAATGCAACCAAGTTTTCTCCGGCATTCTTAAGCTGAAGCACAGCTACTTATTTATAGGCAGGGCTATCTAT
The DNA here is from genome assembly GCF_963921235.1 of Mobula hypostoma. Classification (NCBI taxonomy): domain Eukaryota; kingdom Metazoa; phylum Chordata; class Chondrichthyes; order Myliobatiformes; family Myliobatidae; genus Mobula; species Mobula hypostoma. The sequence continues at coordinate 88,534,522 of NC_086105.1, read as the reverse complement.
TTCCAAGAAAGGAGGATGTCATTTTGCAACAGTTCTATTATAATCAATGCAAAGCAAAATTAATTCCAAACAGCCACATCATCTTGATAACTTCAACAAACAAGAGTTGCAAGTTTCAATACAAAACATCCTTGGCACATATAAAAGAAAGTACCTAACCAAGGTGATCAGCATTCATTTTAATTTACGATTTCAGATATAAATCATGGGGAAAATGTGCTTGATCGATTTATAATGCCTCTACACTTCATCCCCATCTTGATAAAATACGTTTCAAATTGTTTTGAAGATACTTTCTGTTCATTACTTATTCTTTGACCATAAGACATAGAAGCAGCTTCAAATCTTCTGTCTCATTGAATTTGATCATGGTTGCTTTATTATTCCCTCTCAATCCCACTTACCTGACTTCTCCATGCAGCCTTCAAGATTCTTACTAATGAAGAAACTATCAACCTCCATTTTAAATACACCCAGTGACTTGGCCTCCAAACTCGCCATGGCAATAAATTCCACAGATTCAACAGGAATTCTGCAGATGCTGGAAATTCAAGCAACACACATCAAAGTTGCTGGTGAACTCAGCAGGCCAGGCAGCATCTGTAGGAAGAGGTGCAGTCGACGTTTCAGGCCAAGACCCTTCGTCAGGACTAACTGAAGGAAGAGTGAGTAAAGGATTTGAAAGTTGGAGGGGGAGGGGAAGATCCAAAATGATAGGAGAAGACAGGAGGGGGAGGGATAGAGCCAAGAGCTGGACAGGTGATAGGCAAAAGGGGATACGAGAGGATCATCGGACAGGAGGTCCGGGAAGAAAGACGGGGGGGGGGTGGGAACACAGAGGATGGGCAAGAGGTATATTCAGAGGGACAGAGGGAGAAAAAGGAGAGTGAGAGAAAGAATGTGTGCATAAAAATAAGTAACAGATGGGGTACGAGGGGGAGGTGGGGCCTTAGCGGAAGTTAGAGAAGTCGATGTTCATGCCATCAGATTGGAGGCTACCCAAACAGAATATAAGGTGTTGTTCCTCCAACCTGAGTGTGGTTTCATCTTTACAGTAGAGGAGGCCGTGGATAGACATGTCAGAATGGGAATGGGATGTGGAATTAAAATGTGTGGCCACTGGGAGATCCTGCTTTCTCTGGCGGACAGAGTGTAGATGTTCAGCAAAGCGGTCTCCCAGTCTGTGTCGGGTCTCACCAATATATAAAAGGCCACATCGGGAGCACCGGACGCAGTATATCACCCCAGTCGACTCACAGGTGAAGTGTTGCCTCACCTGGAAGGACTGTTTGGGGCCCTGAATGGTGGTAAGGGAGGAAGTGTAAGGGCATGTGTAGCACTTGTTCCGCTTACACGGATAAGTGTCAGATTCCACAGATTCACCCACTCTCTGGCTAAAGAAGTTCCTTCTCATCTCGGCTCTAGAGGGACGTTCTTTCATTCTGAGGTTGTGCCCTCTGGTCCTAGACTCTCCCACTACTGGAAACATCCTACCTATATCCATTCTATCCAGGCCTTTAAGTATTTGGTTGGCCCCTCACCCCTTCTAAACTCCAATGAGTACAGGTCTGAACAGTCAAACATTCCTCGTACATTAACCTTTTCAACCCCAAGATCATTCCTATAAACCTCCTCCGGACCCTTTCTAATTCCAGCACATCCTTCCTTTAACCTGGGCCTAAAACTGTTCACAATAATCCAAATGTAGTGTGACCAACACTTTAAAGCCTCAGCTTCAGCTACCTGTTTCAGAACATGGAATGTGGTCCATCCAGTCCAAGTGACTTGTCCATCTTCGATCTTCCAGCTTCCCAGGCACCTTCCCTTTAGTAATCGTGACTGCAGTCGCTTCTGCCCTGACTTTCTCCCATTTCTAGCACGTTGTTAACGTCATCCACAATGAAGATTGATGTCATTTCTACTTCTCCAACACCATTTTCCAGTGGTCCGATGTCCACTTGCTTCTCTTTTACTCTTTATATATCAGATAGTTTTATATTCCATTTATTATATTTATATCCTGTCAGTTATAAATAAATCATTAAGTTCCCATGGAATTAATACTTAGTTTATAGGTTTAAAAGGCAACATTTACTTGGATTTACAGTTTGCCATTCCTTTGGAGTTTGGAGAATGAGAAGTGAGCTTATTGAAACATACTGAAGGAACGCAATGGGTAAATATTCAGATGTTTCAATTAGCAAAAGAACATCATACAAGACATAGTTACAAGATAAGAGGGCAACTATTTAAAATGAGATACGCAGCAACTAATCTCCAGATCATTACAGATATTTAAGGAAGAAATAGATAAAGAACAGGGAACAAGCAAGAAGAGATGAAGCCTGGAGCAGATATGTAAGATCAGACTGAATCTAAGTACAGGCTTGAGAGGGACTAAGTGACCCACTCTTCACTAATTCTATCCCTTTTAAGTCTTGTCAAACAAGGTGACCAAAACACTTATTTTTTGCTTCCGTGGAGTTTGCAGCATGAGGCTTTCCAGCCTTTTGATCAATAATTCATCTTCATTATCTCTTAAATTATCAAATTTCAGATCATTTCAGGATGTTGATCAATTGCAATAATTAGTACATTGGTAAAGCAGTTTATTATTGAAATACAGTATACGCTGAGGTCACAGTGAAAAACCATTTTGCATACCATCTGTACAATGGTGCACTGAGCTAGTACAAGGGAAAACAATAATAGTGTGGAGAATATAAAGTGTTACAGTACAAGTGGAAGTGCAGTGCAGGTAGACAGTAAGGTGCAAGGTCACATCGTAGATTGTGAGGTACAAAATCCATTTTGTTTTGCAAGGGAAACATTCAATAGCCATAAAACAGCAGAATTGAAGCAATCCTTGAGCTTGACAGTACGTGCTATCAGCTTTTTTGCATCTTCTGCCCAATTTTTTGAGGGTACAACTGTTACAGTAAAATACTGGTTTATAAGTGAAGGTGATATTGCTGCAAAATACTGGCACACTCTAATAACACTGTCCAATCTGAGTAGAAAAAGTCAGCTGTCCATAAAGAACATTGGAAATAAGGGCAAGAATGCCTGTTTCACAATTCAATAAGAACACAGTTGACCTTTTACCTCAGTGTCATTTCTTATACTAACTCCATGCCACTTGATTCCCTTAATAGCTAAAGCTATCAATCTTTGTCTTGAATTCAGCAAAACATTCTTGCTGAAAATAAATTAATTAATGAAAGCAAAAAAATTCTAGAAACAACATGTTCCTGAACAGATTGGTGATTACACCTTGAGAATCCTTCTGCTCAAATACTGCAAATAACAGAAATTTAATATAAATACAGAAATTCTAAAGGTCCACCAGATATCATGTTCAGAAAAGCAACATTCGATATGCTGTTCTTTTATAAGAATTAGTATACAAACTGGACATTAGATGTTTTCCAAAAGAAAGTCTGGCCAGTGCATCATACTAATAACGCAGTTTCATCCCTGGATTATTATCTGGTTCCTTCCTTTACACAACCAGAGTAATGTACAAGAATGAATCCTATGCAAAATATGAGGTCACATGCAGGGTTCAGCAATCTGATTTTGCTAGCACATTAGTGCAGTTGTCAGTGGTGTCTCTAATTACCAGTGAGAATGCAAACTGGTGAAAAGTGGATAAGAACAAGACCTATTTCCATCAGCATTTAGTCTCAAAATGAAAGGCTAATAAGACATACACTTAAGGTGTAATGATAGAACACATGAGGTCATTCAAGGAAAAATACCAAAATAATAACATTGATATTCAAAATGTTTGTTCATAAATGCATTATCATGCAGATTAAAAAAGAACACAACCATTAAACACCATTAACAGAATTCCATACATAGTCCTACCACTATGTCATAACATGAAAAGGGAAATAAACTTATTGATTTTTCATCCGGCTAATAACAGCATACTAAATATAACTTCACACCGCTTCAGCTATTACAAAGAACATAATCAAATAATCTCTCAGTCATAGAAACTATCCTCTTTTTTAAAATGAAACTTCAGTTCTGCTGTAAAGACCATATATTAATATAGGCTATTGTGACATTTGCAATACTATTCTTTAAATTGAATTGCTCCCTAAAGTGCTGTAGGAAGGCACTGCTCTACATCAACAGCTTGGCTTTCTTGTACATAACTGCATTTCTCAGCATTTGAAATGTTGAGCCGTCTACAATGATTGAAGTCATTAGAGAGAGATCAATTGATTCTAGCAGTATAGTTATCAAAGGTTGAAAAACATGGGGGTAACACATAACTAAATTGCAAGATTTGATTATTGTCTTCTAATCAAAACACTGCTGTACAAGATTATAACAGAGGTGGATACAATAGTGTAGTGATAATTATACAGAATTAGCAATTCATAGTTTAAATGTTCATTTTCAACAATGGCAATGGGTCTTCAAGAACTAATCAAAAATCCTTCACTGGTGCTTCAGGGATGAGAAGTTGCCAACCATTCCAAACCAACCAGTATATTAACCCAATATTCTAAATACATGCTCAATTTGTAATCCCTTCAAAAGAGGCCTGGTCGTAAAACTGTTCTGGTCAAGAACCCCAGCATCCCAGCAATCATAGACTCGAGCACCACTTGGTAACTGACCCACAAACCTGACAGCATGTTTATGCTTTCAATCATGTTTAATTATTAATAATTGAAAATACTTTTGCATCATCTCCCTTCATCTCTTGGATCATCAGTACAATCAAGAGCATACAATATTATGTATGTTATTATTATTATATTGTTGTGCAAATAATCCCCAACCCATCAACAATTTTTCTGGACAAGAGAATGCTTCCTTTCCCCAACTACCCAGCTCCATGATTTGCTTTATACTCCCAAAATTGACCATTAATAACATATGTTTTGAGCTATTTAAATGTTTTACTGTGTTTATTAATGTACATTAATACCTATCAAACATACTTGTGTTTATTTAAGGGCTTTTAATGGCATTGTTACTTTTTGTCAGTGCTTCTCTCTCAGACAGATAACATGGACCAAGTGAAGCATACAGACCTTTCTAAGTACTTTAGAACCTGTACATCCATTTCGAACCCTTTGAATACTAACAATTTTCTATCTTTCACCATTCTAAGCGCACAACATGGGTGCAATAAACAGTACCAATGCAGATGTCAATGTAGCATGAAGGAGTTGGGGAGCATTACCAGTGGAGGCTTGGAACATGAACTATTCCATGAGGCTGGCGAAAATGACAAGCATAGCTGGGGCCCATGTAGCTGTCCATGGTGACATTTTGGGTTTGAAGAAAGTGGAAGGAGCTGAAAGATAAATTGTTGAGGATGAGATCCAGTTCCATGGAGGAGAGTGTGGTGGAAGGGAACTGGTTAGCTCACAGAAAGAACTTCTTGATGGAGAACAAAAGTGTATAGAGACTAATTCCATTGGGAAAATGAGGTGATCAGGGCAGGGAACGTAAAATGATTGAAGTGATCGAGAGCATTTGAAGTGTCATGGAAAGGACTGAACCAAAGGGGCCAAAATGGAGTCAAGGCAAGTGGACACAAATTCAGTGAGGGCAGGAGCATGCAGAAACAATGGCCTATTGAGACCGTGAAGTTTATGGTTCTTGGGGATAAGATAGAAATAAGTAGTGCAGGGTAAAGGAACAAGGGTTGGTGGCAGTGAATGGAAGATCTCCGGAGGTTGGTGATGGTGCGAGCAACAATGGCCTGATTTTCCTTAGTAGGGTCCTGCTCAAGCGATAAGTCAGAGGAGGTGGCCTCAGCAAGGTAGAGGTCAGTACGCCAAACTACAACAGCACTCCCATTGTCTGTGGGTTTGGTGGAGGGCAGTGTGTTCAGAGGGGGTGAGGTTCAAATGGGAGGAGTGCTGAATTAAAAATTCCACCTTTACACTTTTACACCACAGTGGATGACCTCACATTTTTCCACACTATATTTCATCTGTCTCTCTCTCTTGCTCATTTTCATTTAGCCTATCTATATGCCCAATTGCCCCTCTATTTCGTCCTCCCTGCCCACACCCCAAATGGGCACTCTATCATTGGCAAAGTTAGAAATGCTTGATCCCCTCACCCAAAACAATAACACGGATTGTTAACAAGTGAAGCCTCAGCATTAAAGATAGTGGCAACTAACTGGTGACACCCTGCCCATTCAAATCTGTACTCTGTTGGCACTATCTAAATATCATGCTTCAAAAAAATTCTGTTTCAGTTGATTACGACTTATTGTTTCCTTGTAACCTTGTTAGTTCTGCTGTTTTATATCCATTAAGAAATTCTCAGGTCAGTGAGGTACATTACCCCCACTTACGCAAATTCTAATCTTATTCAATCACCTCCTGTGTAATATCTTATTAAGAGCCTATGAAAGGCCAAATACTCCATATCAATTAGTTTGCCCTTATTTACTCGACCCATTACAACCACAAGAATTCCAATAGAATATTTCCTTTTCATAAATCTATGTTGACTCTTTCGAATTCTACTATTGCTTGTTATGATTTCCTTACTGCTACTCAAAGATTCCACAACTGATGTCAGGCAAACTGATGTATAGTTCATTTTCTCATTCCCTCCTTTTTCATTTGATACCACCATTCACCACTTTATAATCTAAACAAACAGGAAACCAAAATAACATATTTAGTCTTAAAAGACAAACTGATAATCTGTTCTCTCCAGGGCTTTCATCCAAATGTATCTTAGTATGTCTTGTAAATTTCTTTTAATTGTTTCCTGTCTTATTTCCCACTGTATGCAAAGTCGTTTTAGTAGAATAACTAGACTGCAGCTTTTTTTTTTGAACAGCTTTAATCATACTGTTAATTTTCACACAAACTTCCCACATTTCAGCTTTCTTAAATATGCTTGCAGCTGTTACACCGCATGTCTCTCCTTCTGCATAAAATTCTGTTTCATTGTCCAAATAAATCAAGTTTAAGTTTAATTGTCATTCAACCATACATGAATATCCATGAATACAGCCGATCCAACTTCTGTTTGGCAAAGATATCAAAAAATTCTTTCCAATTTCATTTTCTTTTAGAGTTTTGGTTTTAATACACCAACATTACATTTTGAAAGACCAGTTCTTAACCCCAATCACAAAACGGCAGCATGCTCTCAAAACAAAAAGGTCTCTTCATCAATTGAAACAAAAAAATATTTTAATTTTTGTAAAGCATTACTTGTTCAAATGTCAGCCATGGAGTATATTAAACATTCAAAGCAGAAAAATCAAATCCAATTAAGAATTGAGTAAAATGTCATAATTCTATTAAAGAATCAAAACAGCGGAGTGATGAGAAACTGTGTACATAACCTGATGAAAAGCAATTTATTTTGTATTAAATAGATAGAAAAACATTGCAATATGAACCACCTTCATTAGACAAATCAAAACATTGAAATTCTTGCCACTTTTAAAATCACCATATTATTCCTGGCCAGTTGTAATCAGAAATATAATTTAAGGATTGTTTCTTTAACATAAATAAAACATAAAAATAGATAAAACTTCCATGATTTTGGAACATCCCAATGTGTATTGCTTTAAAAATTATGATTTAAAGCGGAGAGGGTGGAGGCTGACTTATACATATCAAAATTTACTTTTGTTGGTTAAGAGATAAAGTTTTACCAAGAATCAGGGAAACCTCCTTATTTTTCTCTGAACGGTGATCATTTTTTTTTGTATCTACCTAAAAGGGCAGCATGTCCTTAGCTGACCAACATAGTGTAGTCACATTGAGGCCACTCAATCCATAGTCTGTGCCCCACTATCAGGACATACATACAGAAAGATGCTGGAAAAGGGTCAGTAACATCATGACGGATCCCACCCACCCTGCTCATGGACTGTTTGTCCCGCTCCCATCAGGATGAAGACTACACAGCATCCATGCCAGGACCACCAGACTCAAAAACAGTTACTTTCCCCAAGTATTAAGGATAATCAACACCTCCACCTACTAACTCATCCTTCCACACCCCCACCACCACTGTTTTATCATTTCCTGTCAGTCACTTTATGTATAGACACTCCTGTGCCTAGCATCATTTTATGAACATATAATCAATCTATAAGCTAGCTTATGTATTTATAATTATTGTGTTTCTTATAATTATTATGTTCTTTACCTTGTGTTTCTTTTGTGCTGCATCAGATCCATAGTAACAACTATTCATTCTACTTTACATTTTGTACTGGAAATGACATTAAACATTTTTGAATCTTGAATTCTAGGCACTAACTTCAAACTGAGATTCAACTCATTTTAAGCAATTATAAAGCAATCATTAATTCCTCAGTAGGGACTTCATCATGAGTCATCATGCATGCTGGAAGCATCCGAGCCATACATCTGTTTCGTTATAATTAAGACAACAAAATTCACCAAAGCAATAAGTTACACTTATATTTTGACTTTTTAGGCAGCAAACACAAAGAAATCCTTATTTATGAGATAAAGCACGATAACAGGTCCTTCCGGCCCAATGAGCCCATGCTTTCCAATTACACCCATGTGACCCAACCTACCAACTTATACGCTTTGGAATGTGGGAGGAAACTGAACCACCCAGAGGAAACCTGCATGACTACATGGAGAGTGTACAAACTTCTTACAGACAATGGCAGGAATTGAAAGCAAGTTGCTGGTGCTGTAATAGTGTATACTAACCACTACACTACTGTGCCACCACAATCAACTTTCATTATTGTGGATGTTTTCTGAATCCCAACATGACGTGACTGTAAATTATCATTGGCAATATTATAGTTCGTCTGAAAGTTTACTTCATTGAGCACTTCTTATAACCCTCCAAAAACTGAATAATGAAAACTCTTGTTTCTCAGCTGACAGCAGCTGCTCCTTCAATGCCCTTCTTATCCTCCCTCTTTACAGGTTAATTTTTCTAATGTTGGCTATCAGATTTTAGGCAGCTTAAAATGACAATTAAAGGCTTAAAATAGTAGATGACTGCATGGATAGACCAAATAGTGAAACAGACAAGCACCCACATCACCAAGTCAAGGCATGAGAATATTAAAAAAAATCACATTATAGTCAAATCCAACCAGGTGGTGAAGGTGGAGCCCTGGTGGCTTCTAATAGAAACAGCCATCGCTACAGTTCACCTCTTGGCACATGCCAGAGTTATACAGATTGCAAATCAGTCAGGGAAATAGGTAATGTTTGTTTTTACTTCCTTTCGTTGTTGTTCACAGAAGTATTACATATCCGTCTGTCAGAACGAGCACTTCACAAATCTTGTCAACGGCAGTGCTGTTGCACGCAGTTTCAAAAACAGCAGGGCTCACAATTAGTACTTGCAACTTACATATCTGATTTGTATTTTGTTAAATCTTCCCTAAACCATGTGAATCGTTTTCCTAAGCACAAGGGAAACCACGTATGAAACCATTTTCAGAGTTCTAGCATCTTAAGTATTGCAACCAAGTTACTGACCCATTGTATTATACATCAGAATCTTATTTCATATTTATCTTTAGAATCATATGTTTGTGAAGGTAGCCATAGAAAAGAGAGAGTACAAACAAATTAGTGGTCATTTATTGCTAAATAGATGCAATTATTAAACCATGCATACCAGGAACCTAGTTGTTGCAGACTGGATTTTACAATAGGAATATAGATGGAAATAACTTAGTCAGGTATAAACCAGGAAACAATTTAAAATTCTGCACACAAAGGTAAATAAGTTAAGTAGCTGCTTTCCAATTTACCATTAGCATTGCAAAGTCAGAATCTCACCAAGGAATTCACTCTTGTATTAAAAGGAATGAAGTAATTTTATGCCTTTGCACTGTACTGCTGCCACAAAACAACAAATTTCACATCATATAAAACAATGATAATAGATCTGATTCTGAACTAGCCACAGTAGAAAATGCTAAGGCTTGGTGATTTAAATGATGGTAAATGTTAAACATCATAATAAATTTTAATCACAACCTAAGAACATCCTTCATGTAGGGAATCTTATATGTAGGGGCAGTTAGCTGTGCAAAATAGCCAACGTGGATGAGTTGGGTTGAAGGTCCTTTTCCATGCAGTATGACTCTATGATATTATATCCTGTTTAAAATTCCTTCCACTTACTTTAAACCTATACTCTCTTGCTTTTGATATCACTACCACAAGGAAAGGAGTCTGATGATCTCATAACGTGTACTTCTAACAGATGACCCTTCCCCAGCCTCTTTGCTCCAGGGAACAAATCTCGGACCACCTAACCTCTCCCCATAACTACAGTCATCTATTCCAGCCAAGGCCCTGGTGAATCTCTTTGGTATTCTCTCCAGCATATTATCCCTCCTATGGTGTGGCAACCACAACTACACTCAAAACTCCAAGTGCATTTTAACCAGTGTTAAAAAAAAAGTTGCAACATAATGTCCTCCTATACACCACATTCTGGTCGATAAAGGCAAACATGCAACAGAACTTCTTCACCACCTTATCAGCCCGTGTCGACATTTGCAAGAAACTATTGACTTGAACAATGGTGCAGAGGCCTGCGATGTACTAGGTTTCTCCATTCATTAATAATCTAGCATCCAAACACTTATTGTATATGCTCAACCAAAATATATCATTTCACATTTCTCATGACTAAATTCTATCTGCCCAGTTCTAAATTTGGTCTATATTCTGCCGTAGCCTCAACAACCTATCACACTATCTACCACCACCAATTTTTATATAAATTTTGGGGTTTTTTTGGCTTCAGATCTGTAACCTCTCTGTCTTACATTTCACTGTATTTACATGCCTCTTTGTTTCTTCTCCTGGCATGACTATCGCCCGGTAGCACTCACATCTGCAATGATGAAATGCTTTGAGAGGTTGGTCATGACTAGTCTGAATTCCTGCCTCAGCAAGGACCTGGACCCATTGCAATTTGCCTATCACCACAATAGGTTAACCGCAGATGCAATCTCAATGGCTCTTCATATGGCCTTAGACCACCTGGACGATACAAACACCTACAACAGGATGCTGTTCATCAACTATAGCTCAGCATTTAACACCATCATTCCCACAATCCTAATTGAGAAGTTACAGAACCTGGGCCTCTGTACCTCCCTCTGCAACTGGATCCTCGACTTCCTAACCGGAAGACCACAATCTGTGGGGATTGGTGATAATATCTCCTCCTTGCTGACGATCAACACTAGCCCACTGCTCTACTCTTTCTATACCCATGACTGTGCGGCTATAAATACCATCTATAAATTTGCTGATGATACCATTGTTCGTAGAATCTCAGATGAAGACAAGATGACGTACAGGAGTGAGATATGCCAACTAGTGGAGTGGTGGCACAGCAACAACCTTGCACTCAACATCAGTAAGACTAAAGAGCTAATTGTGGACTTCAGGAAGGGTAAAACGAAGGAACACACACCAATCCTCAGAGGGATCAGAAGTTTAGAGAGTGAGCAGTTTCAAGTTCCTGGGTGTCAAGATCTCTGAGGACCTAACCTGGTCCCAACAAATCAACAAAGACAAGACAGCAACTATACTTCATTAGGGGTTTGAAGAGATTTTGTATGTCATCAAATACACTCAAAAATTACTATAGATGCACTGTGGAGAGCATTCTGACAGGCTGCATCACTGTCTGGTATGGTGGGGGGGGGGCATAACTGCACAGGACCAAAAGAAGCTGCAGAGGGTTGTAACTTTAGTAGGCTCCATCTTGGGTACTAACCTACAAAGTATCCAGGACATCTTCAAGAAGCAGTGTCTCAGAAAGGCAGCGTCCATTATTAAGGACTTCCAGTACCCAGGGCATGCCCTTTTCTCACTGTTACCATCAGGTTGGAGGTACAGAAGCCTGAAAGCACACACTCAGGTATTCAGGAATAGCTTCTTCCCCTCTGCCATCCGATTCCTAAATAGACATTGAACCCCTGAACACTACGTCGCTTTTTAATGTATATTATTTGTCTTTTGCTCAATTTCCAATCTATTCAATATACAGTGGCATGCAAAAGTTTGGGCACCCCAGTCAAAATTGCTGTTATTGTGAATAGCTAAGCGAGTAAAAGATGAACTGATTTCCAAAAGGCATCAAGTTAAAAATGACACATTTCTATAATATTTTAAACAAGAAAACTTTTTTATTTCCATCTTTTACAGTTTCAAAATAACAGAAAAGGAAAAGGGCCCGAAACAAAAGTTTGGGCACCCTGCATGGCAGTACTTAGTAACACCCCCTTTGGCAAGTATCACAGCTTATAAAGGCTTTTTGTAGCCAACTAAGAGTCTTTCAATTCTTGTTTGGGGGATTTTCATCCATTCTTCCTTGCAAAAGGCTTCTAGTTCTGTGAGATTCTTGGGCCGTCTTGCATGCACTGCTCTTTTGAGGTCTATCCACAGATTCTCGATGACGTTTAGGTGAGGGGACTGTGAGGGCCATGGCAAAACCTTCAGTTTGCACCTCTTGAGGTAGTCCATTGTGGATTTTGAGGTGTGTTTAGGATCATTATCCTGTTGTAGAAGCCATCCTCTTTTCATCTTCGGCTTTTTTACAGACGGTGTGATGTTTGCTTCCAGAATTTGCTGGTATTTAATTGAATTCATTCTTCCCTCTACCAGTAAATGTTCCCGGTGTCACTGGCTGCAACACAAGCCCAAAGCATGATCGATCCACCCCCGTGCTTAACAGTTGGAGAGGTGTTCTTTTCATGAAATTCTGCACCCTTTTTTCTCCAAACATACCTTTGCTTATTGTGGCCAAAATGTTCTATTTTAACTTCATCAGTCCACAGGACTTGTTTCCAAAATGCATCAGGCTTGTTTAGATGTTCCTTTGAACCTTTTGGGTACCTCAGTCAAAATTGCTGTTACCGTGAAGCAAATATCACACTGTCTGTAAAAAAGCCGAAGATGAAAAGAGGATGGCTTCTACAACAGGATAATGAACCTGAACACACCTCAAAATCCACAATGGACTACCTCAAGAGGCACAAGCTGAAGGTTCTGCCATGGTCCTCAGAGTCCCCTGACCTAAACATCATCGAAAATCTGTAGATAGACCTCAAAAGAGCAGTGCATGCAAGACAGCCCAAGGATCTCACAGAACTAGAAGCCTTTTGCAAGGAAGACTAGGCAAAAATCTCCCAAACAAGAATTGAAAGACTCTTACTTGCCAAAGGGGGAGTTACTAAGTACTGCCATGCAGGGTGCCCAAACATTTGCTTTGGGCCCTTTTCCTTTTTTGCTATTTTGAAACTGTAAAAGATGGAAATAAAATAGTTTTCTTGCTTAAAATATTAAAGAAATGTGTCATCTTTAACTTTATGCCTTTTGGAAATCAGTTCATCTTTAACTTGCTTAGCTTTTGCATGCCACTGTACATCCACTGTAATTGATTTACTCATTTATTATTTATTCTTTCTGCTTCTTCTTGCATTGAATTGCTGCTGCTAAGTTAACAAATTTCACGACACATGCTGGTGAAAATAAAAACGCAAACAAGAGGAATTCTGCAGATGCCGGAAATTCAAGCAATACACATCAAAGTTGCTGGTGAACGCAGCAGGCCAGGCAGCATTTCTAGGAAGAGGTACAGTCGACGTTTCAGGCCGAGACCCTTTGTCAGGACTAATTGAAAGAAGAGTTAGTGAGAGATTTGAAAGTGGGAGGGGGAGGGGGAGGGGGAGATCCAAAATGATAGGAGAAGACAGGAAGGGGAGGGATGGAGCCAAGAGCTGGACAGGTGATTAGCAAAGGGGATATGAGAGGATCATGGGACAGGAGGCCCAGGGAGAAGGAAAAGTGGGCGGGGGGGACCCAGAGGATGGGCAAGGGGTATAGTCAGAAGGACAGAGGGAGAAAAAGGAGAGTGAGAGAAAGAATGTGTGTATAAAAACAAATAACGGATGGAGTACAAGGAGGAGGTGGGGCATTAGTGGAAGTTAGAGAAGTCAATGTTCATGCCATCAGGTTGGAGGCTACCCAGCTACCCCAGCCTTCCGCAGGGATCGCTCCCTACGCGACTCCCTTGTCACATCTTTCCCTCGCCCCCCCGCTTTCCGCAGGGATCGCTCCCTACGCAACTCCCTTGTCTATTCATCCGCCCCATCCCTCCCCACTGATCTCCCTCCTGGCACTTATCCTTGTAAGCGGAACAAGTGCTACACATACCCTTACACTTCCTCCCTCACCACCATTCAGGGCCCCAGACAGTCCTTCCAGGTGAGGCAACACTTCACCTGTGAGTCGGCTAGGGTGATATACTGCGTCCGGTGCTCCCGATGTGGCCTTCTATATATTGGCGAGACCCGACGCAGACTGGGAGACCGCTTTGCTGAACACCTACGCTCTGTCCACCAGAGAAAGCAGGATCTCCCAGTGGCCACACATTTTAATTCCACATCCCATTCCCATTCTGACATGTCTATCCACAGCCTCCTCTACTGTAAAGATGAAGCCACACTCAGGTTGGAGGAACAACACTTTATATTCCGTCTGAGTAGCCTCCAACTTGATGGCACGAACATTGACTTCTCAAACTTACGCTAATGCCCCACCTCCCCCTCGTACCCCATCAATTATTTATTTTTATACACACATTCTATTTCTCACTCTCCTTTTGCTCCCTCTGTCCCTCTGACTATACCCCTTGCCCATCCTCTGGGTCCCCCCCGCCCATTTTTCCTTCTCCCTGGGCCTCCTGTCCCATGATTCTCTCATATCCCCTTTGCCAATCACCTGTCCAGCACTTGGCTCCTTCTCCCAATGTGCAAAAGAAGGCAATATGTACAAATACAAATCAATAAATCAATCAATGAGTGCATGAATGGATAGCTAGATGAATGAGTGAATGAATACTGAGAACACAAGTTGTAGAATCCTTGAACACGAGTCCAAAGGTTGTGGAATCAGTTTAGAATAAGGAATTCAAACATATACAATTTACCAACTTGTCAATATCAGTAACTGATAAGCCAATTCTATATAAAAATAGCAAATTTCTGTTCAGACTTTAGACAGTGTGGTGAAAGGGGCCATGCTGTCTCCTTGTGCACAAATTAAAATAAAAGCAACACACACAAAATGCTGGAGGAACTTCTCAGGCCAGGCAGTCTCTATGGAAGAAAGTACAGTTGACATTTCAGGCTGAAACCCTTTGGCAGGGTTTCGGCCCAAAACGTCAACTGTACTTTTTTCCATCAATGTGCCTGGTGTCCTGAGTTCCTCCAGCATTTTGTGTGTGTTGCTCGGATTTCCAGCATCTGCAGATTTTCTCTTGTTTGTGAAGTTAAAATAAAATGTGTTAAGGTGTAGGAGTGTGTGTGTTCTGGGCCCAGTTATTTCAGTTATTTTGCTATCGAAGGCCTCACTCATTTGACTTAAGTACATACTACCACAATTGCCTCAGCCTATCTCCTCTTTAGTAAGCAGAGATTTCTCTGACAGTCTCACTTGACTACAACTGCCCCAAGCTGTCCTTGCCTAGGCATTGTCTTTAACCATTGCTTTATTGCAACTTCCACACTACCTCTTTAAGAAAATAATAGGTAGGAGGCTAACCCTGGACTTCGTTGTACAGGAGAAGGGAAATCAGACCCAGTAGCTAATCAGTCCTAAATCCTAGGCTCTTATTTGAGCAAGGGACTGAATCTGCTGCTGGAGCACAAATTTCCTCCTGTTTGGAGTAGTCAAGGTATGCCACACCTCAGTGGCCAACATGGAAAAGCTGAAACTTTAAGAAAAAAGGTTGTATGTGGTTGTGATCCGGGTCGTAAGTATGTGCTTGAGAAAAAAAGTAAGGGGGTGTGTGTGTGTGTGTGTGTGTGTGTGTGTGTATGTATATACACGCCGCATGAATGGTAGAATGAAAATCATCCATCCCAGGCCTCTAAAGGACTCTGGTAGCATGTATGTTTATACACAGACCAGAAATCATTAGGCATGTTGAGAAGTATAGCGTATGGGTGGAATGAAGGAAGTGAATGTCACCAATGCTGTTAGAGAAAGAAAGATGTGACAAGACTATAGGATGACCTGTGTTTGTTCAATGTAGATGTGAAATTCAAAGTGGTTAAATGAATCCTGTAAAACCGTAGAAAACCTGAGCAAAACTTAAAGGAGGAAAAGACACAGAAAGAGCAGGCAAAGGATAATTGTGCCTTCTTCAGCGTTTGAAAAGAAACAATAGAGTCTGAGGATGAACTAGATACTTACTGTACACCTGCCTTCCCCTTGCACGGTTTCAACAAGGACCACACCAGGCGGCAATTCCTAATAGCACTTCGGGAGATGGGAGGTTGAGGGGTACAGAGAGAATGAGTGAAATGTTGATTTAAATGTACGTTGAACTGATCTAGAAGGAGCTCTAAGAAAATGCTTTCCTCACACTGTAAACTGGCATAAATACACAGTGTGGTACCAAAGACAATGATGTTAATGAATGAGAAGAACGCATGCATAATTGTTTTCAAAAGTATTCTGGATTAACAGCGGAAGCAGGGATACCTGTCTCAATAAGTGTCACTGTAAATAAAGTTGCAATTTTGTTTAAAGGAAAGCTTATACTGTTATTTGAAGAGTTATGTAAAATTACAAGTGTTATATAATATTGTCAAAAGCAATTACAATATCAAAGGCAAACAAGAGAAAATCTGCAGATGCTGGAAATCCAAGCAACACACACACAAAATGCTAGAAGAACTCAGCAGGCTAGGCAGCATGTAAGAAAAGAGTACAACGACATTCTGAGCCAAAACCCTTCTGCAGGACTGAAGAGAAAAGCTGAGGAGTAGATTTATAAAGGGAGGCAAGAGAGAAACACAAGGTGATAGGTGAAACCTGGAGGGGGAAGAATGAAGTAAAGAGCTGGGAAGTTGATTGGTGAAAGAGACAGAAGACCAAAGCAGAAAGAAAAGGAGGGAGGAGCACCAGAGGGAGGCGATGGGCAGGCAAGGAGATAAAGTGAGAGAGAGAAAAGAGGATGGGAAATGGTGAAGGAGAGGGGGTTGGGGGTCACTACCAAAACTTAGAGAAATCAATGTTCATGCCATCAGATTGAAGGCCACCCAAACGGAATATAAGGTGTTGTTCTCCAATCTAAGTGTGGCATCATCATGGCAATGGAGGAGGCCATAGACAGCCATACCGGAATGGGAATGGGAAGGGGAATTAAAATGGGTGGCCACTGGAAGATCCCACTATTTCTGGCAGACAGAGAGTAGGTGCTTGGCCAAGTAGTCTCCCAATCTACATCCCCCACTTTTCCTACGCTTCATTGACGATTGGATTGGTGCTGCTTCCTGCGCCCATTCTGAACTTGCTGACTTCATCCACTTTGCCTCCAGCTTCCCACCCTACCGTCACTCTCCTTTCTCGAGCTCACTATCTCTATCTCCAGAGACAGCTTATTAACCAATGTTATTATAAACCCATGGACTCTCACAGCTACCTAGAATATAACTCGTCCCACCCTGTTACTTGTAAAAATGCCATACCCTTCTCTCAATTCCTCTGTCTCCACAGCATCTGCTCTCAGGATGAAGCTTTTCATCCTAGAAGAAAGGAGATGTCCTCCTTTTTCAAAGAAAAGGGCATCCCTTCCTCCACCATCAACGCTGCCCTCAAACGCATCTCTACCATTTCACACACGTCTGCTCTTACCCCATCCTACCGCCACTCTACCAGGGATAGAGTTCCACATGTCTTCAACTAGCATCCCACCAGCTTCCACATCCAGCACATAATTCTCCGGAACTTCCACCACTTAACGGGATCCCACCACCACGCACATCTTTCTCTCCACCGCCCCGTCCCCATTTTCTGCTTTCCACAGGGATTGCTCCCTACCTAACTCCCTTGCTCATGTGTCCCTCTCCACTGATCTCCCTCCTGGCACTTACCCTTGCAAGCAGAACAAGTGCAACACCTGCCCCTACACCTCCTCACTCACTACCATCCAGGGCCCTAAATAGTCCTTCCAAGTGAGGCAACACTTCACCTGTGAGCTTGTTGGGGTTATATACTGTGTTCAGTGCTCCCGGTGAGATCTCTATTTCCAATATATTTATTATTAATTTTACACATAAGAATACAGAGTACAAGAAAAAAATATATTAATACATTATGCTAATTAACATATAAAGACTCCTTATCCAATATTCATACAGATTAATTAATTCATAACATTGAAATATAGTAATTTTATTATATATAAAAAAATCTAACCCACTACCAAGACCGAAGCTGATTAGTAAAGAAAAAAAGGGAAAAAAATGTTAGTCATCTTCTGTGATTTAACAGCAAATCAAAGGTTTAGAAAATAATTCAGAAAAGGTCCCCACAATGTTTGAAAGTCTTGGCTAGATTCAGAGAGTGAACATTGAATCTTCTCGAAATTTAAACATGACATGACATCACGTAACCATTGAGCGTGAATAGGAGGGGCCGCAGCTTTCCATTTAAGCAAGACTGTCCTTCTGGCCATAAGAGAAATAAAAGCCAAAATGTGCAAGTCAGATTTCTCCAAAGTAATATCCTTCCCTCCAAAAATACCAAATAAAGTGGTCAAAGGATTAGGCTGAAAGTTTACTTTGAAAAGTATCGAGAAAGTTTGAAATACTTCTTTCCAACATTTTCCAAGACTCGGACATGTCCAAAACATATGAATGAGTGAAGCTTCTCCATTACTACATTTATCACAACATGGAGATGTATCTAAATAAAAACGAGACAACTTATCCTTGGTCATATGGGCCCTATGGACCACTTTAAATTGTAGGAGAGAGTGGCGGGCACATAATGATGAAGTGTTAACCAATTTAAAAATTTAATTCCAAGTTTCCTCAGAAATTGAGGTCTGTAAATCTTGTTCCCAAAGATTTTTTAATTTTATCTAAAGGAACGCTTCTCATTCCCAGCAACATATTATAAATATTACATATAGATCCATTATAAAAAGGTTTCAAATTAAAAATTACAGCTAATAGATTCTTATCAGGACTTTTAGGAAATGTACTTAATTCAGACCGTAAAAAATCTCTTATTTGTAGGTATTGAAAAAAAATGAGTTTTGGGTAAACTATATTTAATTGACAGTTGTTCAAATGAAAAGAGACTTCCCTCTACAAACAAGTCCTGAAAGCACTTAATACCTAATCTATCCCATTCTTTAAAAGCCACATCAATCATAGAGGGTTTAAAAAAATAATTAGAAAAAATGGGACTTGAAAGAAAAAATCTCAATAAGCCAAAGTATTTTCAGAATCATATCCAAATTCTCATAGTGTGTTTAACTACCAGATTATCAGTTAACTTACTCAGAGACAAAGGAAATGAGGATCCATTAAGAGAAATAATAGAAAATTTATTAACGGAGTTAGCTTCTAAAAAACCCTACATCAGGCAATCCTCGCAATTAATGTAATATAACCAAAGTGTAAGATTTCTTATATTAACTGCCCAATAATAAAATCTAAAGCTTGGTAAGGTTAATCCTCCATTCTTTTTATCTTTCTGAAGATGAATTCTATTTAATTCATCTTTGTGTTGGCCACGTGGCCAAGAGGTTAAGTGATCTGAAGGTCGTCTAGTGATCTGAAGGTCGCTAGTTCAAGCCTCAGCTGTAGCAGCGCGTTTGTGTCCTTGAGCAAGGCACTTAACCATACATTGCTCTAGTGTCTGTGCAAGGAGTGGCGCCCCACACAGACTTCCAATCTGCGCCTTGTAAGGCATGAAAATGCCCGACACAGGCCTCTCATGGTCTAAGTCGACGTTCCTTCCCTTCCCTCCCCCCAATCTAGAACGCTTAATCTTCCATATATAAAAATCTATAATCGTCAAGAGAATCAAAGAAAGATTTAGGAATAAAAACAGACAATGCCTGAAAAAGATATATAAATTTAGGTAATATATTCATTTTGATAGAGTTAATTCGGCCAATCAGCGATAACGAAAGAGGCGACCAATTTGACAGTATCCTTTTTACGTGATTCAATAGGGTAAGGGAATTTTCTTTAAATAGACGTTTATAGTTTTCAGTATGGTTACACCTAAGTAGGTAAATTGGTCTCTTACAATTTTAAAAGGAAGGTTAGAATTTGTTGGTATCAAATTATTCAAAGGGAAAAGTTCACTTTTATATAGTTTTAATTTAGAACCTGAGAACTGGCTAAAACAAGAGAGTAAAGAAAGCGCATGGGGTAACGAAGTCTCAGCATTAGAAATAAATAGCAACAGGTCATCAGCGTACAGCGAGACATTGTGAATAGTGTCTCTCCTTAAAATACTGGTGATATCATTAGATTCTCGAAAGGCAATGGCTAAAGGTTCTAAGGCCAGATCCAAAAGCAAAGGGCTCAACAGACAGCCTTGTCTAGTGCCACGTTGAAGCTTAATTGGTTTGGAATTATGAGAATGAGTGATAACCCTAGCGGAAGGAGCTAAATAAAGTAATCCATTGAATGAAAGGAGTTTAAACCTAAAATTTTATCGGTGATATCAGTAGGGTGTGAAATCAGAAAGGTAGGCAGCATGGTATTTAAAAAGTTTCTTATTTGTAAATATCTAAAAAAAATGGGATCTGGGCAAATTATATTTATTAGATAACTGTTCAAAAGACATGAAACAGTTATCCAGAAATAAGTCACTGAAACATGTTATACCTTTCATTTTCCATATCAAAAAGGCTTGATCCATAACCGAGGGTTGGAAAAAAAATTAGGTATAATAGGGTTTGATAATATAAATTTGTTCAACCCAAAAAGTTTACGAAATTGAAACCATATTCGTAATGTATGTTTAATTATTGGATTAACTATTTGTTTATTCTATTTAGATAATACAAAAGGAAGTGAAGTTCCTAAAATGGAAGCCAAAGAGAACCCTTGTACAGAGTAACCTTCAAGGTTTAGCCATTGTGGACTTGGAATTACATTCCAATCTTGAGTCCAAAATATTAAATATTGAATATTAATTGCCCAATAATAGAATCTTAGATTCGGCAATGCTGAAGAACACACAGTTTAAGTAATTCATTAGCAACCTGTATTTAAGAACTTGCATGATTTTAATCTACCCATTGTAAAATGCCACCTGATATAAATCTGCATGTAATTTATCTTTGACAGCTTTTCCTCCCAAGCTAATAGTTGGGGAGAAAAATTAGTGGAAAATTTTAGTGAATAGGCAGTGTGTACACATTATATAACAACTGAGGTGGCACAGCTACCTTCCCTCCTGTCTGCTCAAGAAACTGAACCTTTTATCTTAACAAAAGCCATCATCCTTACAGCTGACATTGCTGTAAACATTGACACTGAATCTCGTATTGCCTTAGCAGTAGCACATGACAATGGACAATTAAGGAAATATATGGGTTTTTCACCTCTTTGGAACTACAATAAAATACAGTGAATTAACTATGAACCTTTTCCTGCTTTTCAATTACTTACTACAATTGTTGCTATAAACCACATATCTCATGCTAACAGGAATGATGAAATGACTAGAGGGAATAAATGAACTGACTCCTTTGTTAAGGCAGCATCAGTAGCTCTTCATGGTCACAAAGCACTTCAGAAGATCCAACTGCCAATACTTTGCAAATTCATAGATGAATTACTACAACTACAACTACAACCTGATGCCTCAGTGGCTGAAAAGGCTTTATGGATTAAAGTATACTTTGAGTAAGATGATGGGTACAATCAACAATGAGAGATTCTTGACCATAGCATGAAAAGCAGCAGTTACTGTATGATTTGCTAGAGACATAATCCCAAAACACACTGCCGGTACCTGCTGCTACTGGGCCCTTCCCCGAATTCATTTTTACATCTCCAGAGAGATTTTATGCAGTTACTAAATGTGTGGGAAGTGATTATGGACGTTATTGTGTTTGTTATTTCCATGGGTAAAAGCTCATCAAACTCAGAGAAATTATGCCCAACTGTTGATAATTTTTATTATGAGGTTTTTATTCCTTGGTTTATGACCCCAGAGAAAATCTCAAGTGATAATGATCCCCACTCTATGAGTAAAGTTATATGAGTTGATGGAAGCTTTGTAGTATAAGCATCATTTCACCTGCCTTTACCATCCTCAATCTTATGGGGCAGCTGAAAGACAGAAAAGGGCCCTGAAATGCTCATTAACTAGATTGTATGACAAGACTAAACTAAAGTGGCCAGAGGCAATTCCACTAGCAAGAACTGTAAAACAGAGGGCTACCTGACCAAAGAGTGCACGCAGGCCAAGCCCTGCAACCTCTGCAGACAGGCTGGCGACCTGTACAGGGCCTGCCAAGACATGGTGGCACCTACGCACAGGCGACCAGGGGAGGTGCTGGCACTGAAAGGGCCTCAGCAGTTTCCAACATACCTGCCAGCTCTGCAGAGGAGGAACCCGACACAATGGAAGATGACACCAGGGAGGAAGGTGCAAGCACCCCGAGGCCTGGCACCCCCTTACAGACCCTCCAGGACCCGCCACAAGAAAGGAGGAGTCCATGGAGGAGGGGAGAGCCAAGGGGGAAGGCGGCTGGAGCGTCGTGGGCAAACGCAAAAAGGCCCAAAAGGCTCCGGCCAAACGACAGAGGGCAGAGAAACCAAAGAAAAGGGCAGGGAACCACACAGCCTCCAATACCCTGTCCTCTTCGGAGGAGGGAGCAGTTGGGGGAGGCCAGCAGCCCCAGCAGAAGAGGCGGCTGGGGAGGCGGAGAGCAGCAGAGACCCCCAGCTCTGGGAATCCGGGAGCAGAGCCACAGCCAGCACCCATCAGCCTGAAGCGGAAGCAGCCCTGGAAGTCAACAACCCCCCAGGCTTAGAACCAGAACTGCCACACCCAGGGGAGGATTACCTGCAGTACCTGAGCCCACAGAAGGTGAAAGACTGCACAAAGGCGGTGGACACGAAGGCTCAGGACTGTGAAGGTGAAGACGGCAAGCAGCTGAAATAAAGAACTTTAAATGATGCAGACATTAAATTGGCGTGCTTGAACGTGCGCAGTTTGAACAGTACTGGGCGATGCATCAGCGCACTCTAGTACTTGGACACTGTAAAGGCCGACGTGACCTTCCTCCAGGAGTGCGGACTACCACACCTCCGCAACTACCGGAGGTGGTCATGGTGGTGGACCCAGGGTTTGTCTGTGTGGCTTGGGGTGGGGGGGGGAACAACGATTGTTGCGCTTCCGGCCTGGGGATTCTGCTACAGGGAGGCAACTTCTCAATCACCCAAGTTAAAGAGGTGGCTGCGGGGCGCCTCCTGGTAGCAGACGTCAAATACCGGGGCACTCTGTTCCGGCTGATCAACGTGTACGCCTCCCCCGTGCGGAGCGAGCGGCTGGCCGTCTTCGAGCAGCTCCCAGCGCTGCTGGTGACGTCCCAGCCGGTCGTTCTGGCCGGAGAATTCAACTGCACCATTGATGCGGCTGGAAGATCCGGCAGTGCCGACGGCAGGTTGGACAGTACCTCTAGACTCCTGATGGAAAGGGTGAAGACAGCCAAGCTGCACGACGCCTTTGGCACCCCCACAGGTGGAGCACAGCCACAAGCCACCTGGACACGATCGGACGGCACAGCCCACTCCCGGATCGACTTTCTCTTCCTCTCAGAATCCCTCAAGGTCAGATCCACCAATGTCACGCCGATGTTCTTCTCTGACCACTGCCTTCTGTGAGCCACCTGTCACTTACGGGAGGAACGGAAGGCAGGCAGGAGGACATGGAAGCTGAACGTAAAGCTGCTGACCCCAGAGAACACGAAGGAACTAGAGAGGAAGTACACAGGTTGGAAAACCTTGAAAGCCTTCTTTGATTCCCCTGTTCACTGGTGGGAAGCCACCAAGGAGAACATCAAGAGGTTCTTCATTCGCAAGGTATCCAGAAAGCAAGGCAGGAGCAGAGGGAACTGTGTAAACTCCAGACAGAGTTGCAGCAACTTCTCCTTCTGCAGTTGAAGGGGGTGGATGTCAGGGAGGAATTGCGAGAGGTGAAGGGCCGGTAAGCCCAGCACCTCGCCGCTGAATCCTCCAAAATCATTTTCCGATCAAGGGTCCAAACCGTGAAGCAGGACGAGACGTGCTCACGCTTCTTCTTCCAAAAGGTGCACAGGGGGAGCTGTGATCCACAACTTTGAGGAAAAGGCCAGCTCAGTCGCATCCTTGCAGACTGACATACTGAAGATTTGCAAGTCCTTCTATGCCGGTCCATACAACGAAAAGGCCACAGAATCCACAGCCTCCCACAACTTCCTGTCGTCTATCATGCAGGTCTTAGACGACGGCAAGCGGGAGAGTCTGGATCAGCCACTAACCCTGGACGAGCTGACAGGCTCCATCCGCTCCTTTGAGTGGAGTAAGACTCCTGGAAGCAACAGCTTACTGGCTGAGTTGTACTCAGCTCTGTGGAACTGGATGGGCCCAGACCTGCTGGAAGTGTACAACGCTATGCTTCTGGCCGGCCATATGTCAGAGTCCATGAGGAAGGGCATCATCACCCTCATCTACAAGCAGAAGGGGGAAAGGGAGGACATTAGGAATTGGAGGCCCATCTCTCTCCTGAATGTGGATTACAAGATCCTGTCCAAGGCTATCGCCAACAGGGTCAAGTCTACTCTGGGACAGGTGATCCAGCCGGACCAAACTTGTGCTGTACCGGGCAGGGAGATCTCAAGACAGCCTTGCGCTGCTGAGGGACACCATCGCCTACGTGCAGGACAGGAGGGTGAATGTCTACCTGCTCAGCACACGTGCTCTCCAAAATGGGATTTGGGGAGGGAATCCGGAATTGGATCAGACTGCTCTACACAGATATCCGTAGTGCAGTCCAGGTCAACGGGTGGGAAACAGACAGCTTTCCTATCAGGTCTGGAGTCAGGCAGGGCTGTCCCCTCTCCCCTGTCTTGTTTGTGTGCTGCATTGAGGCCTTTGCCGAAGCCATCAGGAGGGATGAGGGCCATAAGAGGGGTGACGCTGCCAGACAGTGGAGAGGGACCCAAGTGAAAACCTCCCTGTACATGGACGACATCACCGTCTTCTGCTCTGATCCGAGGTCAGTTCGCAGGATGATCAGCATCTGCGACCAGTTTGAGCTAGCGTCGGGGTCCAGGGTCAACCGCACGAAGAGCGAAACCATGCTCTTCAGCAACTGGCCCGACCGATCCAGCGTCCCCTTCACCAGCAGGTCTAACCATGTGAAGGTGTTAGGGATCTGATTCAGAGGGGTCGAGGCGTGCAACAAGAACTGGCAGGAGCGGACTGCCAAGGTGAAACAGAAACTGGGTCTGTGGGGAGGGCACTCCCTAACAATAACAGGCAAGAACTTGGTCATCAGGTGTGAGGTGCTCTCAGGGCTGCTGTACTTGGCACAGGTGTGGGCCGTCCCCCGCTCCTACAGCTCAGAAATCACCTGAGCTGTCTTCAGATTCATCTGGGGATCAAGGATGGAGTGAGTCAGATGGGCCGTCATGCACAAGTCCCTGGACAATGGGGGCAAAAACGTCCCCAATGTCGCCCTCACCCTGATGGCCAGCTTCGTGTGTGGCTGCATCAGGTTGTGTGTGGAACCCAGGTATGTGGGCACCAAGTACCACTATGTGCCCAGGTTCCACCTGTCATCCTGGCTACGAAGGATGGGCCTGGCAACACTCCCGCACAACGCCCCAGTCAGCTGGTCGTTGCCACCATACCTGCCCTTCGTAGAAAAGTTCTTCCAGGAGAACGCCTTTGACCACAGAGCCATCAGGCACTGGTTAGCACATAATGTCCTGCAGCCACTGCAGGAGAAGGACGTGATGGACACAGTGGGGTGGTTCCCTGAGCAGACCATCCAGTTCATCTGGCAAAATGCCTCATCGCCAGACCTCACCAACAGGCACCAAGTCCTTGCCTGGCTGGCGGTGAGAGGGGCCCTCCCAGTCAGATCCCTCCTGTACGCCCGAAACATCGTCACCACACCCCACTGCCCACGGGAGGACTGCAGTGAGGAACAGTCTGTGACCACCTCTTTGCACACTGTCAGTTCGCAGAGAGGGTGTGGAGAAGGATGGACGGGCTAGTGTCACGTTTCATCCCCAGCAGCTGCGTAACAGAGGACTCTCTGATCTACGGGCTGTTTCCAGGGACGCACACGGAGACCAACATCCGGTGCTGCTGGCAGATCATCAACTCAGTGAAAGACACTCTTTGGTCGGCCCGGAACTTGATGATTTACCAGCACATGGAGATATCTGTGGGAGAATGCTGCCGACAGGCACATTCTCGGCTGGAGTACGTGCTGAGGGACGCACTGAAACTTAGTGCAGCCACTGCAAGGGCCTGGTGGGGAAGGACCACGGTTTAGGGTTCTTCTCCGCGGGAGTAGGCTGGGACGGGTGGCAGGGAGTATACCCCTTAACAATGGTGTGGTAAGGTGAACCAACGGAGTGCCACGTGGGTGGCCAAAAATATGGATATGTAGAGATCATAAGGGATACATGTGTAAAGGATTGAGAGTCATTGAATGGTTTATTGTATATAATTTTATTTTTGAATAAGGTATATTTTGAAATTTAAAAAATTCCACTGGCCCTGACGACTATGTGCTGCGTAATAGACCATGAAATGGTTTTGGGACATGTCATGTGCTTACCAATCACTCCTCCCTTTTAATTAAACATATCTGCAGATAGGCTTTGGCAAATTAAAAGAATGGACAACGAAGTGGCATATGAAATACAGTATGGAGAAACACGCCCAGCAAATCCACAGCCACTTCCAGGACAGCAGTGACACGCGGCACATGTGGAAGGGCATTCAGGACATCACCATCTACAAGGCAACACCACCTGCCTGAGCTGGTGATGCCTCCCTCCCAGATGTGTTGAATAACTTCTATGCTCGTTTTGAGGTGGAAAATGACGTGGTGCCGAGGAAGACCACCCCTTCTCCAAACGTGTCTTACCATGGCCGATGTGAGGAGAACCCTGTGCAGGGTCAACCCACGGAAGGCTGCTGGACCAGACAATATTCCTGGTAGAGTGTTTAGAGGATGTGCAGACCAGCTAGCTGAGATTCTCACGGACATCTTCAACATCTCCCTGAGCAGCGCCGTCGTTCCTACCTGCTTCAAGGCCACCACCATCATCTCCGTGCCGAAGAAGTCTTCAGTGCCCTGCCTCAACGACTATCGTCCCATCACACTCACATCCATCATCATGAAGTGTTTCGAAAGGCTCGTCGTGAGGCACATGAAGACCCTGCTGCCCCCCTCACTGGACCCCCTGCAGTTCGCATACCGTCCCAATTGTTCAACAGACGAGGTTATTGCCATCACCCTCCACCTGGCTTTAATCCACCTGGACAAAAAAGACACGTACATCCGAATGCTGTTCATAGTTCAGCATTCAACACAATCATTCCTCAGAAACTGATTGGAAAGCTGAGCCTACTGGGCCTGAACACTTCCCTCTGTAACTGGATCCTAAACTTCCTGACTGGGAGACCTCAGTCAGTCCGGATTGGAAGTAGCATCTCCAACACCATCACACTGAGCACGGGGACCCCCCAGGGCTGTGTGCTCAGTCCACTGCTGTTCATTCTGCTGACCCACGACTGTGCTGCAACACACAGCTCGAACCACATCATCACATTCGCTGATGACACGACCGTGGTGGGTCTCATCAGCAAGAACAATGAGTCAGCATACACAGAGGAGGTGCAACGGCTAACGGACTGGTGCAGAGCCAACAACCTGTCTCTGAATGTGAACGAAACAAAAGAGATGGTTGTTGACTTCAGGAGGACACGGAACAACCACTCTCCACTGAACATCGACGACTCCTCCATACAGATAGTTAAGAGCACCAAATTTCTTGGTGTTCACCTGGCGAAGAATCTCACCTGGTCCCTCAACACCAGCTCCATAGCAAATAAAGCCCAGCAGCGTCTCTACTTTCTGCGAAGGCTGAGAAAAGTCCATCTTCTACCCCCCATCCTCACCACATGCTGCAGAGGTTGTATTGAGAGCATCTTGAGCAGCTGCATCACTGCCTGGTTCGGAAATTGCACCATCTTGGATCGCAAGACCCTGCAGCAGATAGTGAGGTCAGCTGAGAAGATCATCGGGGTCTCTCTTCCCGCCATTACAGACATTTACACCACACACTGCATCCGTAAAGCAAACAGCATTCTGAAGGACCCCACGCACCCCTCATACAAACTCTTCTCCCTCCTGCCATCTGGCAAAAAGCACTCCCACAGACTATGTAACAGTTTTTTCCCCCAAGTCATCAGACTCCTCAATACCCAGAGCCTGAACTGACACCAACCTACTGCCCTCTACTGTGCATATTGTCTTGTTTATTATTTATTGTAATGCCTGCACTGTTTTGTACACTTTATGCAGTCCTGGGTAGGTCTGTAGTCTAGTGTAGTTCTGTGTTGTTTTATGTAGTTCAGTTTAGTTTTTGTATTGTTCATGTAAGCACCATGGTCCTGAATAACATTGTCTCATTTTTACTGTGTACTGTACCAGCTGTTATGGTCAAAATAACAATAAAAAGTGACTTGACTTGACTTGACTTGGATTCGTGCACTCTGGGTGTTTTGGGCCCTTTATCGAAAAAAAGTATGTGCCGGCATTGAAGAGGGTCCAGAGAAGATTTACAAGAATGATCCCAGGAATGAAAGGGTTAGAACATTTAATGGCTCTAGACCTATACTCATTAGAGTTCAGAAGAATAAAGGGAGAATATCACAGAAAGTTATCGAACATTGAAATCCCAAGATAGAGTGGGCTTAAAGAGGATGTTTCTTGTAGTGAGTCTATGACCAGAGGGCACTGCCTCAGAGTACAAAGATATCCCTTTAGAACAGAGATGAGGAGGGATTTCTTCAGCCAGAGGGTAGTGAATCTGTGGAATTCACTGTCACAAAAGGCTGTGGAAGCCAAGCCATTCGATATATTTAAAGCTGGGTCTTGATTAAAACATAGTAACATAGAAAACCGACAGCACGATACAGGCCCTTTTAAAAGGTCATTTTAAAAGCTCTTACTGTGTGCTTATGTACTTCTGTTCTTTCTGAGCTGTCTCATGAGAACATTCATTCACACACAGAAAATCTCATCCTCATTTCACATCTCACAATATACAACAGATGTAAGGACAGAATAAAATTTTAGTCTTTTTCCTCTGTTTGTCTGGATGAGGGAGAAACTGTCACATTCAGTGGCTGGTTAATCAGGAATGATTACTTATGACGCACGTTTAATTTGCTCAAGACTTTTTTCTTGAAAAAAGATGCACCAGTTTTAAAGGCTGCATTTTTTATAAATGCTATTACTAGGTGAGATTTTGTAATATCTTTGTAGACTGTTTTACTTTAAAAGAAATAGAATTGCAACATAATAAATATTTGAACATCAAAGCAAAACGTTACACCTTTATGTGTGTACATTCTATTTGCAGGGATATCAACAACCAAGGACAAGTACATCAAAGCATTATGTGCTGGAAAGAAAACAATGCAGAATATTTTGCACATTACTATTCTTTGCTGAATCTGTTCCAAAAGAGAAACAATTTTAAACTTGGTGACAACACATCCATTCACACTCATGTAGAAACATGAATCAGCTTACAAAGGGGCAAATGGGGCAATGAGTAAGAGAAAAACAGAAATAAAACAACAAATGGCAAAATATGGTTTGGGTGCCATCACAGGCAATACATGTCTCTGAGATACCAGAACAAAGAGAATTACACACAATCACTGCTACTCCCTCGATCCCTATCAGAATGCAGGAGAACACATGATAACATAGGAAAATAGTCTCTCACACATTCTCTGTCATAATTTTGTCTCCATTTCCCCTCCAGTAATTCCACTTCCCCCTGTTTCATTTCTATAGATAGAATTGGTCTGATATATGAGACAGGGAAAGCGACTTTTAAGTAACATCTGGTCCCTAAACATGCATCACTCTCTGATATACCATTGCACACATTTTGTTCCGCTCCAATCCAATCTCAATCACATTCACATGACCATCCTCACTGCAACTAGATCAGTAACCAGAAATGCTGCTGACCTGCTGAGTATTTCCAGTATCTGCTTTTATTTTGAAACCGTCTACAAATCCTTTTATCTCATTTGTTTATTGTTATTCATTCAGTCTTAGCTCAGTGCCCACTTCTCCATCTCCTCCACCCTCATTATTCTAGGGGAATGTTGATGGCTGATCCCATTTGTCTTCAGCCATTTTCCCCCCTTACCTTCCACCAAAAGGTTCCAACTGCATTTAAAGTTTACCACATTAATATCAAATTAGAGCAAGGGGAAACAAATTGTGTTCTTTCTGTTTTACTTTCAATGTCATAGGTTTATTGCACATAATTCTTCTTAACCAATAAAACAAGTGGTTTATTTCAAACAACACACATCAAAGTTGCTGGTAAATGCAGCAGGCCAGGCAGCATCTCTAGGAAGAGGTACAGTCGACGTTTCAGGCTGAGACCCTTCGTCAGGACTAACTGAAGGAAGAGCTAATAAGGGATTTGAAAGTTGGAGGGGGAGGGGGAGATCCAAAATGATAGGAGAAGACAGGAGGGGGAGGGATGGAGCCAAGAGCTGGACAGGTGATTGGCAAAAGGGATACGAGAGGATCATGGGACAGGAGGTCCAGGAAGAAAGACGGCGGGGTGTGGAACCCAGAGGATGGGCAAGGGGTATAGTCAGAGGGACAGAGGGAGAAAAAGGAGAGTGTGAGAAAGAAAGAATGTGTGTATAAAAATAAATAACAGATGGGGTACGAGGGGGAGGTGGGGCATTAGCGGAAATTAGAGAAGTCAGTGTTCATGCCATCAGGTTGGAGGCTACCCAGACGGAATATAAGGTGTTGTTCCTCCAACCTGAGTGTGGCTTCATCTTTACAGTAGAAGACGCCGTGGATAGACATGTCAGAATGGGAATGGGATATGGAATTAAAATGTGTGGCCACTGGGAGATCCTGCTTTCTCTGGCGGACAGAGCGTAGATGTTCAGCAAAGCGGTCTCCCAGTTTGCGTCGGGTCTCACCAATATATACAAGACCACATCGGGAGCACCGGACGCAGTATATCACCCCAGTCGACTCACAGGTGAAGTGTCGCCTCACCTGGAAGGACTGTCTGGGGCCCTGAATGGTGGTAAGGGAGGAAGTGTAAGGGCATGTGTGGCACTTGTTCCGCTTACAAGGATAAGTGCCAGGAGGGAGATCAGTGGGGAGGGATGGGGGGGATGAATGGACAACGGAGTCACGTAGCGAGCGATCCCAGCGGAAAGCAGAGGCGGGGAGGGAAAGATATGCTTAGTGGTGGGGTCCCGTTGGAGGTGGCGGAAGTTACGGAGAATAATATGTTGGACCCAGAGGCTGGTGGGGTGGTAGGTGAGGACGAGGGGAACCCTATTCCTAGTGGGGTGGCGGGAGGATGGAGTGAGAGCAGATGTGCGTGAAATGGGGGAGATGCGTTTGAGAGCAGGGTTGATGGTGGAGGAAGGGAAGCCCCTTTCTTTAAAAAAGGAGGACATCTCCCTCGTCCTGGAGTGAAAAGCCTCATCCTGAGAGCAGATGCGGTGGAGACGGAGGAATTGCGAGAAGGGGATGGTGTTTTTGCAAGAGACAGGGTGAGAAGAGGAATAGTCCAGATAGCTGTGAAAGTCAGTAGGCTTATAGTAGACATCAGTAGATAAGCTGTCTCCAGAGATAGAGACAGAAAGATCTAGAAAGGAGAGGGAGGTGTCAGAAATGGACCAGGTAAACTTGAGGGCAGGGTGAAAGTTGGAGGCAAAGTTAATAAAGTCAACAAGGTCAGCATGCGTGTAGGAAGCAGCACCAATACAGTCGTCGATGTAGCGAAGGAAAAGTGGGGGACAGATACCAGAATAGGTACGGAACATAGATTGTTCCACAAAGCCAACAAAAAGGCAGGCATAGCTAGGACGCATACGGGTGCCCATAGCTACACCTTTAGTTTGGAGGAAGTGGGAGGAGCCAAAGGAGAAATTATTAAGAGTAAGGACTAATTCCGCTAGACGGAGCAGAGTGGTGGTAGAGGGGAACTGATTAGGTCTGGAATCCAAGAAGAAGCGGAGAGCTTTGAGACCTTCCTGATGGTGGATGGAAGTATATAGGGACTGGACATCCATGCTGAAAATAAAGCAGTGGGGGCCAGGGAACTTAAAATCATCGAAAAGTTTGAGTGTGAGAAGTGTCACGAACATAGGCAGGAAGGGATTGAACAAGGGGGGATAAAACCATGTCGAGGTATGCAGAAACGAGTTCAGTGGGGCAGGAGCAAGCTGAGATAATAGGTCTGCCAGGACAGGCAGGCTAGTGAATCTTGGGTAGGAGGTAGAAACGGGAAGTGCGAGGTGTGGGAACCGTAAGGTTGGTAAGGTTGGTTTATTTCAAAATATCTTTAGCAAAGCAAAAGCAGCATTACATTGGACACTCTCTGTCGCTTCTTTTCCTTTACTAACTAATGATCCCAGCCCGTCCCTCTCACTCTAAAGATTACAAAACACAAAATTCCAAAAGCTTTTTGACACAGGAATACCTTCTCCCCTCCATAAAACCTCGGTTTTTAAAACAAATGTTCCCTCAGTAAATATTTTAAAAGTGTCTCAGCCCAAAACATCATTTCCATATAAGTTGCCTGACCTGCTGAGTTCCTCCAGCATTTTGTAGGTGTCACTCTTGATTTCCAGCATCTACAGAATCTCTTGTATTTGCAATTAGGCTGCTTTAATTTGACTCACACATGTTCCCTTTCCATTTAGAAGGCAGCCAGTCAGCCCATTAAGTCTATGCCAACTCTTTGTACAATCCCACTCCCCCACTTGAAACCTTGTAATCCATTCTCTCACATAAGCCCATTTTCCAGTCACCATGTACACCATATATAGTGTTTAAATTATTCTATCTGGTTACTAATATTGGGAAAAAGCGCACTCATTTGCAGTGCAATCAACTTCAGAGATGCAGTCTTTCTTGTTCAGAGAAGATTTTAGTTTTGATTTACGCCAGGGGTAACGCATGGACTTGCCAGAGGTAGCAACATAGACTAACTCCTTTGTATCAAATACATTTGTCCAAAATAAACACAAACATGCCCAAAAGTAGTCACTTTAATGATCACATTGCAGTGTTTATGTAACTCAAAAGAAGTGAAATTAGATAACTATTTCTACTGAAATCTGCAAACTGTAATCGGCTTTGAACTCACAAGGTGCAGCAATGAAAAACAACTTCTCTGTTAGAATAGTGTTCAAATGGTCTTTGGGTGGTGGGGTGGAGATACGTCTCTACCAAAGGAGACACAAGGCACTCCTTCCCTCTGTTAGTATGCAGGTCACCCTTGAGCAAGGTGAAGCATCTGGTTATCCCACCGATCAGGGTCACGTGAAACCATGGGAGCAAATGGTGGATGGTCATATGAGCAGCTGGTGCACATCACAAATCATGGTTATGTGACCTCTGACGCCAGGCAGACAACATATGAAGAGTATTGATATTGGCTGGGGTCATCCGTTTTATAAAGATGCTGCCCAGAAGACGGCAATGGCAAACCACTTCTGCAGAAAAGTTTGCCAAGAATAATCATGGTCATATGACATGGCACATAATGATGCTGATGATAACAGCTGTTCTGGAAATCAATCATCATATCTGGATAGACATTTCACAACACGTACAGGTACAGTGATATATTTATTTTTTATTTTGTTTATTTAGAGATGCAGTGTTCAAGCCACGCTGCCCACCAGTGTAATCATGGGACAATTTACAATGACCAATTAACCTACAACCAGTACATCTTTGGACTGTGGGAGGAAACCAGAGCACTTGAAGCAAAATCATACACACACAGGAAGAAACGTACAAACTTGCTTACAGAGGATGCCGGAGTTGAACTCCAAAGCCCCAAGCTATAATAGTATTGCGTGAGCTGCTACACTACCATGGCGCTCAAAATTTCAGAATGGGGCCTGGGCTAAGCTTTCAAGCATAGATTGCAAACCCAAGTTCCTGGAGCCATATGGTAGCAGCACTAACTGGTGGCTACACCACTACCACTCTTATTTACAAGATTTTTACGTGTCTTGACAGCATGAGCACAGAGAAGATGTTTTCTCTTGCAGGATAATCTAGGTTACCTAATTAGGTCAGAGATGAGGTAAAATGCTTTTTCCTAACAAAGTCATTGGTTTTTGTAATTCTTCCTCAAAGGGCAGTGAAAGCAATATATTCAGAATATTGATAAAGCATAAATAGATCAATAGATGGACAAATAGAAACCCTTGGAGGATAGACATACAGAACTGCAGTTACAATTTGATCAGCCATGAATGTAGAAGCAAGCTTTAGAGCTAAAAAGCAGAAATCCCTCACCCATTACCTCAGAGATCCAGGTACGATACTGACCTCCAGCACTTTGAGATTGACATATTCTTACTATTCATTGAATGAATGAAACATCCCCCAACAACTCCTGAGAATCTCTGGCCAATGTCCAGTTAAACATGGGGAAGGAACATTCAGGATGTAATTTAGACTGAGGCCATGCTTCAGAAACACGCAGAAGAATGCTCCAGACACAGGGCACACCTCGCCAACAGCTCAGCGCCGTAACAGTGACCACATGCTCCAAAGTCTGCAGTTCCCACACTGTCCTTATTAGCCATCCCAGAACCAACAAAACCAAAGTAGAAGTAATTCACTATCATTTCAGAGGGCCTACCTGGGTACATGTCAAAAATGACCTTTCTTCTCTATTAGTTTCTCATGGACTTGTGCCTCCAAGCAATCTGTTCTACCCAGTAACCATTGAATAGGAGTTCTGAGATGGACTGGCCCCCATGACAAAGTTTCCCATCTATTGAATCACATGGCTTACCAGTTTCCAACCAAATCATTTATAATGCACTTAGCCTTAAGGATGATAATAATCTTCTTTAATGATTATTGAAGGAAAAAGTCATGAGTATTAGTTGTTCCCAGCTGGCAAATCAAAATCAGGCCTGGAGTTAAACTGATTCATGTGAACAAGCTGCATACCACAGTAATCCTATATGCTCTCTCAAACCTATGGTCTTCATTTCAAAAGCTTTATTTTAATTCTCTCAGCATCTTAACTGAATATGAGCATAAATGGTATCTTCCTGCCAGCCTCATTAGCCTGACCAACAGTTTTTTACTGATTCCCAGAAGCACATGCCAACTGTGATTCTCAAAAATCTCCAATGTCACTTCATTTCAAAAGTTTCAACACAAATTTGTTTGTTGACTCAACAGCATCTCACATGTCACTCATTTATCGTCACATTTTACCATATTTCTCTGTTTTAAGTCGTTCCCCAGAAACTTGATCATATTACCCTCAGAATATTTTCCACACATTCAATGCAGAGTGAGAAAGGTTGATTCAAGTTGTATCAATCAAGATCTCTGGTGTATCGGCATGTCCATTGTCTGCCATCTGCTGTATTTTTACAATCTGTTCACTATTTTCTTCATACTGGATCACTGCTCTCTTATTTCATCAAGTAAAATTATTACTATACTCATTGCCAATATAACGCCTATGGAGTTTTTGTATTACTGCTGGCATTAGCAAATAAACAGGACTATAAATAAAATGCTTTTTATCAAAGGTCATAATTCTCTATTAAAATGTCTTTGATTTTAAAGTTATACTTCCTAATTCTGGATCCCATGTATTAAGAGTCATATCATGTGATACAAATGAGCTTTTAAATATTCCCTAAATACATAAGCGTACATTAAGAACATAGCAACAAATTTATCTCTAGTCCTACAACAAACAAATGGATAATGGCCAGATTATCCATTCCAGCAATGTTAAATGAGGGGAAAATATTCACCAGTAATACTGCAAAGAGGGTCCCTGCCCATTCAAAAGAATGGTTAAGATTTTTAACATCTATCAGAGTGGGCATCTGTCACCATAACTTTCTGACAATGAATCACAAGAGTGGCATTAGAACCACAACTAAGCCACAGTTGATAGTTTAAGAATGAGTGAGTGAGGCTTCCATCAGTCAGGGTTGACCATGGATGTTGTGTCCCAGGTGTCTAGATACGCAAGCCTGGGTAATATGATATGGAGATCAACCTGTTGCCCAGGTAGCAAGCTATCCCTCTCCACACATCTGATGAACCCAAAGGAACGACAGAGACCAATACAGTTTGATACCAGCAGCATTGCAGGAGTTGCCAGTCAGTGATGAACTCAACGTAGGACTGCTTTAGGGACTCCAGCTCTGGATTTTTCCTTTGGGGTTTACTCCCGGAGCCCTTCCCATGAGTGGGTATAGCCACAAGGAAGCAGAGGTTTGATATCAGAGTTTTTCTTCTCCTAGATAAGCTGCCAACCACGGGTGATGAGCCCCTTCTGCCCCAAGCAACTGGTTTTAAGGCGCCAGTAACCCGCCTTTGCCCCTTCTCCTGTCAGTAGAAACGGATCTACTGGGCTTAGAAGATAAGGCACACGTGAAGGCCAGGAGCTGGACTTGGTTGTCAGAGGCTATTTGAGGTGCATGCCTTTGGGAGCATTTAACAGGTAGTGGGAGCTTGTCCCCATTACCACCCTGGCTTTCACAACTTTAAGGAGAAGTTTAAGAGAAACAATACAATTCTAGCATTACATACAACCAAAAAGAAACAGGATAGATACAGTTACTGCAGAGCAAGCTTGGTATTGGGAACTACCAAATATCAATTAAAAGCCTCTAACACTGACATTAAAATGCATTTCTCTTTCACGCAGATTAAAAAGGATCTATTTTTAATGTTTAAGATGAATAAAATACTTGATAGGGTAGGTATACAGAAATATCTGCTGCTGCTTTGTCCAGAATAAGGAGGCAAAATGTATAAACCAAAACAGCCATTTCAGCAATGATATCAGGAAGCATTTGCACAAAAGTTAATCGCAACGTTTGAAATCTTACTCTCTCAAAAATCATCTGAAACTAGGATCAACCGAAATTTTCAAAGTTAAAACTGATAAATTTTCATTAAGGAGAAGGATATTCATCAACATCATTGTGTACTGTGTCATATGATGTGGGCGACCATGGTCTTCCAGCTGTCTTTAGTCTGAGAAGTTCTAATAAGCTCTTCAAAAGCTTTGCCTGTCCATCCCTTGATGCAACTCATGAATGTCATGCGCTGTCGACTGCAACTTTTTCTTCCATCAATTTTTCCCATCACTGCAAGATGTTTGAACTTCTCTTTCCTCAGTACATCCCAGAAATTCTATCTGCCGTTTCCTAATTAATGATATCAACTCTCTTCTTATTGCAGCTTTTCACAATACTTCCTCATTTGTTACTCTGGCCTTCCATGATATTTTCATCATTAATCTCAAAACCAAATTTATGCAGCTTTGAGACTTCCCTCATTTTGCTCTGATATTGTCCAACATTCGCTTCCATATGTTAGAATGGAATGAGTGTAGCACTGCAACACTCTGAGTTTTCATAACCATACCAATAGGTGGGCATGTGGCCAAGTGGTTAAGGCATTGAACTAGTGACCTGAAGGTCTTGAGTTCGAGCCCCAGCCGAGGTAACGTGTTGTGTCCTTGAGCAAGGCACTTAATCACACATCGCTCTGCGACGACACTGGTGCCAAGCTGTATGGGTCCTAATGCCCTCCCCTTGGACAACATTGGTGTCGTGGAGAGGGGAGACTTGCAGCATGGGCAACTGCTGGTCTTCCATACAACCTTGCCCAGGCCTGCATCCTGGAGAGTGAAGACTTTCCAGGTGCAGATCCATGGTTTCGCAAGACTAACGGATGCCTTTAGAAATTATGGGTACGAGACAGGATATTATGATTTGCAAAGCCAGGGTAAGTTTAGAAATAAGTGAATTGCAGAACAGTTAATCACATACTGAAATGTGAAATAAACACAACTAGCTTCTGATGGTGTCCATCTGAGGATCTAGGGGCTTAAATACAAATATTTGAAATTAAAGCAATTACAGGCCATATGGTCACTCAAGACTGTTCTGTTATTCAGTAAGATCAAGATGATCAGAGCATGACCTCAGTTTCACTTTTCTACCTGTTTCCTAAAACCTTGACCTCTACGAATCTAAAATCTGTCAATGACGAAACAACAGAAACCTGTACTTTCAGTGTTGATATTTCATTTGGAGAGAAAAATTGAAGAACTGCAAGATAGTAAAATGCTGTTGCCCTCATCAAAAAGAGGACACTGTTAAACCAGAAATTTTGATACCCACTGATTTAATTCTATCGATAAATTACTTAAGTCTGTAAACATAGGATCAAATTGCTAAGTTTTTAAAAAATGATGACTTCATTTAAAAATTTGTCAGAACAAATATGCAAAAGCCAGATTATTACTGATGAACAGAGAAATGGGTAGAACATGGAACAGGTGTTTTGTATAGTTTTCTGAAATCGTATTTCATAAATTACAGTAGCAAAGACTTCGAAAATGAGTACATGGCAAAATGATTAAAGACTTGGGTAGAGTGCAGAAAGAAAAGGAAAACAGTAGTAGCAGCTTTGCAGATTAAAAACAAAATACAGTGCCTAGCCTATTTTACAGCTACCTATATATTCATCATATAAAAACAACCACGAAAAAGGAGACTAATATTTATATTAGTCAATGACTCCAAAATGGAAAACTGTTATAAAGAGCTGTGGAAAACTAGAAGAGAATCTAGATGTAGTCTGAGATATGGAGGTATCAATTAAATGTAGAAAAATATTAAGTAAATTGCAAAACTTTAACCAGAATAGAAAAAAAAACAGTTGGTATACAAGCACGCACATCATTTGAAGACAGCTGCCAAATGGCTTAAGACAACACAAAATGGGCAAACTAAATGCTGAATTAATGCATAATGTCTTGTTTTCATAAAAAAACAATTACACCAACAATTATCCACAGATCTACCTTCATAAGCAGGATATTGCGTTTCTCCATGCGTCGAGCATTTGCTTCCTGTTGCTCACGCTTCTTCTGTTCAGACAAAAGCTGGGTCTGCAAATTCAAAACATCATCCTGAAGCTGCCGCAGAGTTTTTTCCAACATTCGAGCACTGTAACACAACAAACATTATTAGGAATGCACCCCAGAAAGGGCAAAAAGCATGAAGAGAGTTCCACACAATATTACATTTATCATTTCTTCCAATGAAGAGGAAAACTAGGAACAGTTCGAGACAGAAAATTTCAGAGAATCAAACCTTGGGACCATTGACTTTGATCCATATAATTTTTAAAGTTCCAGATTTACTCAATGTTTCCACGTTTTAAGTCACATCTTCCTTACACACTAAGTTTCAAAAAGCTCAAATAAGAACAAAGAGTAAATATTTTGGTCTCTGCAGTACAACTCCTCAACAGCCATTTATAAAACATAATTGACAGAAGCCCCAGAAAACTTTACAGATTGATCACCATGAATCAATCAATGAGAAAAGATGTGAGCTCATATAATACAAAACAAAATTGATTAGGTTTTCACAGAATAAGCTGCTGGAAGTCACCTATTTCATCTTCACCAGTTCTCAGCAATGATGGTCTCAATTCAAATGGACATAAATGTTAACAACTACAGGGTTTAAAAAAAATATCAGCAGATTTTTCATCAAGGTGAAACAACAATGGAAGTTCTTCATTTCTTGATTTTTTTTCCTGTGGCAATGAATTATTCTTAAAATTGAAGACTTTCAGTTATCCAGGATAATGCAAAAATATGGATAAATATAGATAACTATAAATATGGATAATAAAGGATAAAAAAAATCCATAAATGTTCAGCGTATTTGGATTTGTTTATTAAAATACTCAGTCATGCTCTCGTGTTTCACAGAGGGGAAGAAGCTGTTCCTAAATCATTGCGTGTGTGCCTTCAGGCTCTTGTACCTCCTCCGTGATGGGAACAATGAGAAGAGGGCATCTCCTGGGTGGTGGAGGTCCTTAATAATGGATTCCACCTTTTTAAGGCTTCACTCTTTGAAGATGCCCTAGATGCTTGGGCGGAATTGGGCGAGGCGAGGAAGGTTTGGTATTCATTTTTTGTTGTTATTTGAGGAGAGGGGCAGTATGAGTGTGAGGGCAGTTTATTGTTCTTGGTGCCGGATGTGGGAGACCCTGGAGTCTCCAAGCCTCCCGGACGTCCACATCAGTGCCAGGTGCGCCGAGATGCAGCTCCTAAGGGACCGCATTAGGGAACTGGAGCTGTAGCTCGATGACCTTCGTCTGGTCAGGGAGAGTGAGGAGTTGATAGAGAGGAGTTACAGGCAGGTGGTCACACCGGGTCCACGGGAGGCAGACCAGTGGGTCACGGTTAAGAGTCAGGTAATAGAGAGTATCCTGGTGGCTGTGCCCCTTGACAATAGGTACTCCTGTTTGAGTACTGTTGGGGGGGGACAGCTTACCTGGGGGAAGCGACAGTGGCCGTGCCTCCGGCACAGAGTCCGGCCCTGTAGCTCAGAAGGGTAGGGAAAGGAAGAGGAGGGCAGTTGTAATAGGGGACTCGATAGTAAGGGGGTCAGATAGGTGATTCTCGGGACTCAGTCCAGAGACCCGGATGGTAGTTTGCCTCCCTGGTGCCAGGGTCCGGGATGTTTCCGATCGTGTCCAAGATATCCTGAAATGGGAGGGTGAGGAGCCAGAGGTCATGGTACATATAGGTACCAATGACATAGGTAGAAAAAGGGAAGAGGTCCTGAAAGGAGAATATAGGGAGCTAGGAAGGGAGTTGAGAAAAAGGACCGCAAAGGTAGTAATCTCGGGATTACTGCCTGTGCCACGCGACAGTGAGAGTAGGAATGCAATGAGGTGGAGGATAAATGCGTGGCTGAAGGATTGGAGCAGGGGGCAGGGATTCAAGTTTTTGGATCATTGGGACCTCTTTTGGCGCAGGCGTGACCTGTACAAAAAGGACGGGTTACACTTGAATCCTAGGGGGACCAATATCCTGGCGGGGAGATTAGCGAGGGCTACTGAGGTGACTTTAAACTAGAATGGTTGGGGGGTGGGAATCAAATTAAAGAGGCTAGGCGAGAGGAGGTTAGTTCACAACAGGGGGATGGGAACCAGTGCAGAGAGACAGAGGGGTGTAAAATGAGGTTAGAAGCAAAAAGTAGTAAGGTGAAAAGTAAAAGTGGCAGGCCGACAAATCCAGGGCAAGAATCAAAAAGGGCCACTTTTCAACATAATTGTATAAGGGCTAACAGAGTTGTAAAGGCGCGCCTGAAGGCTTTGTGTGTCAATGGAAGGAGCATTCGTAGCAAGGTGGATGAATTAAAAGTGCAGATTGTTATTAATGAACATGATATAGTTGGGATCACAGAGACATGGCTCCAGGGTGACCAAGGATGGGAGCTCAACATTCAGGGATATTCAATATTCAGGAGGGATAGACATGAAAGAAAAGGAGGTGGGGTGGCATTGCTGGTTAGAGAGGAGGTTAATGCAATAGAAAGGAAGGACATAAGCCGGGAAGATGTGGAATTGATATGGGTAGAGCTGCATAACACTAAGGGGCAGAAAACACTGGTGGGAGTTGTGTACAGGCCACCTAACAGTAGTAGTGAGGTTGGGGATGGTATTAGACAGGAAATTAGAAATGTGTGCAATAAAGGAACAGCAGTTATAATGGGTGACTTCAGTCTACATGTAGATTGGGTGAACCAAATTGGTAAGGGTGCTGAGGAAGAGGTTTTCTTGGAATGTATGCGGGATGGTTTTTTGAACCAACATGTCGAGGAACCAACTAGAGAGCAGGCTATTCTAGACTGGGTATTGAGCAAAGAGGAAGGGTTAATTAGCAATCTTGTCGTGAGAGGCCCCTTGGGTAAGAGTGACCACAATATGGTGGAATTCTACATTAAGATGGAGAGTGACATAGTTAATTCAGAAACAAAGGTTCTGAACTTAAAGAAGGGTAACTTTGAAGGTATGAGACGTGAATTAGCTAAGATAGACTGGCAAATGACACTTAAAGGGTTGACGGTGGATATGCAATGGCAAGCATTTAAAGATCGCATGGATGAACTACAACAATTGTTCATCCCAGTTTGGCAAAAGAATAAATCAAGGAAGGTAGTGCACCCGTGGCTGACAAGGGAAATTAAGGATAGTATCAATTCCAAAGAAGAAGCATACAAATTAGCCAGAAAAAGTGGCTTACCTGAGGACTGGGAGAAATTCAGAGTTCAGCAGAGGAGGAAAAAGGGCTTAATTAGGAAGGGAAAAAAAGATTATGAGAGAAAACTGGCAGGGAACATAAAAACTGACTGTAAAAGCTTTCATAGATATGTGAAAAGAAAAAGATTGGTTAAGACAAATCTAGGTCCCCTACAGATAGAAACAGGTGAATTGATTATGTGGAGCAAGGACATGGCAGACCAATTGAATAATTACCTTGGTTCTGTCTTCACTAAGGAGGACATAAATAATCTTCCAGAAATAGTAGGGCACAGAGGGTCCAGTGAGATAAAGGAACTGAGGGAAATACATGTTAGTAGGGAAGTGGTGTTAGGTAAATTGAAGGGATTAAAGGCAGATAAATCCCCAGGGCCGGATGGTCTGCATCCCAGAGTGCTTAAGGAAGTAGCCCAAGAAATAGTGGATGCATTAATGATAATTTTTCAAAACTCTTTAGATTCTGGACTAGTTCCTGAGGATTCGAGGGTGGCTAATGTAACCCCACGTTTTAAAAAAGGATGGAGAGAGAAACCAGGGAATTATAGACCGGTTAGCATAACATCGGTGGTGGGGAAACTGCTAGAGTCAGTTATCAAAGATGTGATAACAGCACACTTGGAAAGCGGTGAAATCATCGGACAAAGTCAGCATGGATTTGTGAAAGTAAAATCATGTCTGACGAATCTCATAGAATTTTTTGAGGATGTAACTAGTAGAGTGGATAGGGGAGAACCAGTGGATGTGGTATATTTGGATTTTCAAAAGGCTTTTGACAAGGTCCCACACAGGAGATTAGTGTGCAAACTTAAAGCACACGGTATTGGGGGTAAGGTATTGATGTGGATAGAGAATTGGTTGGCAGACAGGAAGCAAAGAGTGGGAATAAACGGGACCTTTTCAGAATGGCAGACAATGACTAGTGGGGTACCGCAAGGCTCGGTGCTGGGACCCCAGTTGTTTACAATATATATTAATGACTTGGATGAGGGAATTAAATGCAGCATCTCCAAGTTTGCGGATGACACGAAGCTGGGCAGCAGTGTTAGCTGTGAGGAGGATGCTAAGAGGATGCAGGGTGACTTGGATAGGTTAGTTGAGTGGGCAAATTCATTGCAGATGCAATTTAATGTGGATAAATGTGAAGTTATCCACTTTGGTGGCAAAAACAGGAAAACAGATTATTATCTGAATGGTGGCCGATTAGGAAAAGGGGAGGTGCAACGAGACCTGGGTGTCATTATACACCAGTCATTGAAAGTGGGCATGCAGGTACAGCAGGCGGTGAAAAAGGCGAATGCTATGCTGGCATTTATAGCAAGAGGATTCGAGTACAGGAGCAGCGAGGTACTACTGCAGTTGTACAAGGCCTTGGTGAGACCACACCTAGAGTTTTGTGTGCAGTTTTGGTCCCCTAATCTGAGGAAAGACATCCTTGCCATAGAGGGAGTACAAAGAAGGTTCACCAGATTGATTCCTGGGATGGCAGGACTTTCATATGATGAAAGACTGGATCAACTAGGCTTATACTCGTTGGAATTTAGAAGATTGAGGGGGGATCTGATTGAAACGTATAAAATCCTAAAGGGATTGGACAGGCTAGATACAGGAAGATTGTTCCCGATGTTGGGGAAGTCCAGAACGAGGGGTCACAGTTTGAGGATAAAGGGGAAGCCTTTTAGGACCGAGATGAGGAAAAACTTCTTCACACAGAGAGTGGTGAATCTGTGGAATTCTCTGCCACAGGAAACAGTTGAGGCCAGTTCATTGGCTATATTTAAGAGGGAGTTAGATATGGCCCTTGTGGCTAAAGGGATCAGGGCGTATGGAGGGAAGGCTGGTGCAGGGTTCTGAGTTGGATGATCAGCCATGATCAGACTGAATGGCGGTGCAGGCTCGAAG
This sequence comes from Mobula hypostoma, assembly GCF_963921235.1. NCBI lineage: Eukaryota > Metazoa > Chordata > Chondrichthyes > Myliobatiformes > Myliobatidae > Mobula > Mobula hypostoma. The sequence continues at coordinate 88,490,342 of NC_086105.1, read as the reverse complement.
GGCCGAATGGCCTACTCCTGCACCTATTTTCTATGTTTCTATGTTTCTATGCTACAGGCCATATTGTTACAAAATTCTGCCCAGCCAGCTATTAAAGATTTTTCTTCATTCAAGTTAACTCTGAAAATATCTTTCTTGATTATCTTACAAGCATGCTCGACTACACTGTTCTCCATATCTTGACCACCTAATAATTCACATCCTAGTAAACGTAGCAGGGAACTATGTTGAAAAATAAATGTGCTAGCTTTTCTAAAATTGACTCCTTTTACCTTAGGCCACAAACTTATCAATCACACCGTGTGTACTATTGACTGATGCAAGAAGACCGCATGAGCATGAGAAGGGACAGTGTCCACAAGAACAGGAAATCTAATTTTTGGCAATCTCTTCATTCACATTTTGGTCAAAATACTCAGAGAAAATCTTAGATTCATCCACAATGATGTGTAGCTGAAATAATCTACTGGCATATTAATGGCTTCAATTTTTTTTTTGGAAATCAGCATGGAATTTTCACTTCACAGAGTGAATTTTGTTGCATTTGTAATGTCAGTTCCTTTAATATATTTGCAGCTTGGAACGCACCATTTGGTCTTAAATGCCGAGGAATTTGTCATAAGAATTTCCAATTTCATTTGCATTGTAAATTTGTTCTGGAAGCCTTAAAGAGATAACTTTTTAACGTGAAATCTGAGGGTTTTTAAAAAACCTTTTGAAGAGCATATGTTCATAAACCTCACATTGGTAATCTATAAACGGGCGAATCCAGACATCCTGCCCTGCAGAAACTCATTTCAGGGAGGTAGCACCCCCTCCCCCTCCCACAACCCCATATCCCCCCCCCCGTTGACCTCCAAGGGCGTAGGTAATACTTTGTTTAGTGATTTCATCTAATCTGTAAACCAAGTTGGGTATATGCAGCAAATGTGACATTAAAATATGTACTTATACATTATATTATCATGCTTATTCTATCACAACATTCAGCAAGTCTACAGGGAGTTTGGCCTCATCACGTAGGACATCAGTAGCATAGCTCCTTGGCAGCTAGCCAGCTAGTTTAAATCAGGGGTCCCCAACCTTTTTTGGATCGCGGACGGGTTTAATATTGACAATATTCTTAAAGACCAGCTGACCCGGGGGTGGGGGAGGGGGTTAGGTGCTAAACGCGACCGGAATATAGATGATAAATCAACTATAAGTCACTTGTAAGTGGCTAATACACTCGATTTCATTTCTAAAGGGGTTTATCTAACGAATTTAATATTAAACACACAGCGCATATTTTCCTCGCATGAATGTAGTGATAAGTCAATTATAACAGTGGTCCCAAACCTCCGGGCCGCGAAGAATGCAGTGATACAGCAGTAGCCAGAACACACCCAGCACATCTTTAAGAAAAAAGCCGAAATAATCAAGCTAATTGATTAGGTGCCACCCGGTACGTAAATGTCAGCCCAGATCAGAGGCAACACAATCTGCAATCGTCTCTGACCTGGGCTGACATTTACGTGCCAGGCGGCACCTAATTAATTAGCTTGTTTATTTCAGCTTTTTTCTTAAAGATGTGCTGGGGATGGGCCGGCTACCGCGGCATTCTCCGCGGATCGGTATCGGTTCGCAGCCCAGAGGTTGGAGACCACTGCACCACCCCATCCTCCAACGACTCAGCCTAACATACCATCATCAGTGTGCTCGCTGTCTTCCCGATTCCCGTAAGCAATACTACACTGTACATACATTATTTCTACTTTATATAGGCTGTGTATTTTTATGCGTTATTTGGTATGATTTGGCAGCTTCATAGCTTAAAGGTTACTGGAGAGAGCGTTTCTGTCGAAAGCGCTTGCGTGAGATTTTCGCTACGGTGAACAGTGCGGCAATGATTGTGGAAAAGTATTTCTACTTTATATAGGCTGTGTTTTTATCATATCATTCCTGCTTTTAGATTAGATTATTAGATTATGAGGACATGCAGTCCTCTTTTATTGTCATTTAGTAATGCATGCATTAAGAAATGATACAATGTTCCTCCAGTATGATATCACAGAAACACAAGACAAACCAAGACTGAAAAACTGACAAAAACCACATAATTATAACATATAGTTACAATAGTGCAAAAGCAATACCATAATTTGATAAAGAACAGACCACGGGCACGGTAAAAAAAAAAGTCTCAAAGTCTCTCGAAAGTCCCATCATCTCATGCAGATGGTAGAAGGAAGAAAAACTCTCCCTGCCATGAACCTCCAGCGCCGCAAACTTGCCGATGAAGCACTCTGGAAGCACCTGATCACAGCCGACTCTTGAGTCCGTCCAAAAACTTCGAGCCTCCGACCAGCCCTCCAACACCGAGCACCATCTCTGCCGAGTGCTTCAACCCCGGCCCCGGCCGCCAAGCAATAGGCAAGACTTGGGGCCTTCCCCTCCAGAGATTCTTGATCGCACAGTAGCAGCAGCAGCGAAGCGGGCATTTCAGAAGTTTCTTCATATGTTCCTCCATGCTTCTCACGTCTGTCTCCATCAAATCAGGATTGTGCATGGTACCTACTCAACAAATACCGATATCATTCCGGAGCGGTCGCGCGTGCTGCAATGTTCTCCTTACCTCCCATGTATGTTACTATATGTTACTGTTATTTTAGGTTTTATGTGTTATTTGGCATGATTTGGTAGGTTATTTTTTGGGTCTGCGAATGCTGACAAATTTTTCCCATATTAATAAATGGTAATTGCCTCTTCGCTTTACGACATTCCGGCTTACGAACCATTTCAATGGAACGCTCTACCTTCCGATGGCGGGGGAAACCTGTATCTAATCGCTAATTATGTGGCAGCAACTCAATACATAAAAGTATGCAGTGATGGTCAAGATGTTCAGTTGTTGTTCAGACCAAACATCAGAATGGCAAAGAAATGTGATCTAAGTGACTTTGACCATGGAATACTTGTTGGCGCCAGATGGGGTGGTTTGAATATCTCAGAAACTGTTGATCTCTTGGAATTTTCACCCACAACGTCTCTAGAGTTTACAGAGATTGGTGTGAAAAACGAAAAACATCCAATGAGTGGCAGTTCTGCAGACAAAAACTTGTTAATGAGAGAGATCAGAGGAGAATGGTCATACTGATTCAAGCTGACAGGAAGGTGACAGCAACCACACATTACAACAATAGTGTGCAGAAGAGCATCTCTGAACACACAACACATGAAACCTTGACATGGATGGGCTACAGCAGCAGAAAACCATGAACATACACTCAGTGATTACTTTATTAGATACAGGAGTGTTGGATTAGACTGTATAATTGTTATTTTCCGTGTACTTTAACAATTTATGCCTGCTTGTATTTTATATATCTACCTATATCCATGTAACTGTTTAGTATGTTTCCTAGTGGTCATGGTATGTACATACAATTGTTCAGTGTGTCCCCTATTTTTAAGATATTTATATTAATCTGGAAGCATCCTCATGCTCCATTATTTGAATGGGGACTTTCTGGTTGGTTAACTCTTAGCTACAAATGTGAATTGAATGCGTCTTATCCATGGGGCATAAGAAGGGCTGAACACGTTAGCCGCCATCTTTACTACTTTTCACTTCCCCTACTAAACCTCTGTTTCTCCCTGCTTCCAATTCTCTCTGTCCTGTTAGCGCTTAATAAAATGACCATGAAGCAACAAGCTTTGTGCCATTTTCTTGACTTCCATTAGAGCCTTGGATCAAATATCAGAATCCAACAGGAGGTACTTAATAAAGTGGCCACAAAGTGTATATGTGAGCAATAAATTTCATATTTAAGGTATTAAGATATTCACTCTCCAATGAAGAATGCAGTTATGGAATTTAGGGCTTAGATGCTTATTTAGCTCCCAGTTTGGGTGCTAAGTGATAAATGCCTTTGAGACAATTCTCATCCAAATACAGTCAGATTAACAGTCAATTAAATTAAGAAAATGTTTGCCTTATAAACCGTCCCATACAATTAGTTTCTCTCCAGAATGGAAAAAAAACTTGCAGCTTCAATCAGCTCCTGATCGCACTGGCTAGAAACATCTGTAGCTCACACAAATAACTGAAGAGTCAAGAAAGTTCTAATAATATCACTTCCACATGCAACTTTACCAGTTCTAACACCTCCCTCTTGCAGCAAGCAAAATGTCTCTTCCCTAGGGGTAAACAGGAAGCCCACCAGTTCTATGAAGCCGTCTATGCAATATATTGACCAACTTTTTTTTTCTTACAACAGTGGTACAATTTCTCTCAATACTTCTGTACCACCCAGCGTAAGCACTTACTGCAATCAGAAGGCCCGAATGGCATCTTTCATAAATATTATTCTGTACCAAAAGGTAAAAGCGATACAAGTCAGCTGAGAGATAGCTTTCCTATTAAGCTATCTCCTTATAGTCATAGTCATACTTTATTGATCCCAGGGGGAAATTAGTTTTTGTTACAGCGGTACCATAAATAATAAATAGTCATAGAACCATAAATAGTTAAATAGTAATATGTAAGTTATGCCAGTAAATTATGAAATAAGTCCAGGACCAGCCTATCGGCACAGGGTGTCTCACAGGGAGGAGTTGTAAAGTTTGATGGCCACAGGCAGGAATGACTTCCTATGACGCTCTGTGCTGCATCTGGGAGGAATGAGTCTCTGGCTGAATGTACTCCTGTGCCCACCCAGTACATTATGTAGTGGATGGGAGACATTGACCAAGATGGCATGCAACTTAAGACAGCATCCTCTTTTCACACACCACCGTGAGAGAGTCCAGTTCCATCCCCACAACATCACTGGCCTTACGAATAAGTTTGTTGATTCTGTTGGTGTCTGCTACCCTCAGCCTGCTGCCCCAGCACACAACAGCAAACATGTTAGCACTGGCCACCACAGACTCGTAGAACATCCTCAGCATCGTCTGGCAGATGTTAAAGGGCCTCAGTCTCCTCAGGAAGTAGAGACGGCTCTGACCCTTCTTGTAGACAGCCTCAGTGTTCTTTGACCAGTCCAGTTTATTGTCAATTTGTATCCCCAGGTATTTGTAATCCTCCACCATGTCCACACTGACCCCCTGGATGGAAACAGGGGTCACCAGTACCTTAGCTCTCCTCAGGTCTACCACCAGCTCCTTAGTCTTTTTCACATTAAGCTGCAGATAATTCTGCTCACACCATGTGACAAAGTTTCCTACAGTAGCCCTGTACTCAGCCTCATCTCCCTTACTGATGCATCCAACTATGGCAGAGCCATCCGAAAACTTCTGAAGATGACAAGACTCTGTGCAGTAGTTGAAGTCAGAGGTGTAAATGGTGAAGAGACAGGGAGACAAGACAGTCTCCCTTATGGTATGATGACATCCAATTCACATAAGCTCATTTGCCAAAATGTCATATTGATCCATTGGTAAAATATCCAGAATAAAGGCAAATGGAATTGAATTACTAATAGTGTGAGTTGGTGTACATTGAGAAAACTAATAAGGCTAGAATATACACAATAAATGACAAGACCCTATAAAGTATCGGGAAGTAGGCAGACATTGGTGAAAATGCCTATGGCTCCCTGAGGTACAAGTTAAGAAGTTGTCTTTAATTGCCAGGGCATGGAATATAAGAATAAGAATATCATACCATAAACCATAAGAATAGGAGCAGAATTGGGCCATTCAAGCCATCAGGACTGCTCCACCATTTGATGATGGCTAATTTTATTTTCCTTCTCAACCCCATTCTCTTGCTTTCTCCCCATATAGCTCGAGTACCTTGTGCAACTCTGGTCCAGACACCGTAGCACAGTTAAGATTACACTGGATATCATGAAGTGAGGATTCAAAGGATGTTTTCTCTATGAAGCATTTCAGCTATGAAGAGAAACTGAATAGTGTTGACCTTGCTTTGTTCAGGGCAGAGAAGACTAAGGGATGATCTGATTAAGGTATATGAAATCTGAGGAGTAGATAGTGGTAAACGTCTTCATCTTAGCTAAGGTGTATTTAACTAGAAGGCATACGTTTAAGGTATGGAAAAAAGGTATTGTAAGTATTTGAAGAAGTTTGTTTTTACTTAAACAGTGATTGGAATTTAGAAGGCATTGCTTAAAGAGGTGACACAGGCAATCACTCACATATTTAAGATGTAAGAATATGTAAAATACTGACACATAAAGCTAGGGCAGTGCTAGAAAATGGAACTACTATAGACAGCAACTTGATGACTGGCAGAGAAGTCTAAAGAGTCTGTTCTGCCTGAGAGACTCTATAGAATCTTATGATGAAACTTTTAATAGAGCTTATTCCATTCTTCCACATCATTGCAACTATAAAATGTTGAAGCTCCAATCTTCAACACAGCACTTCAAACTACAAATTCTGAATGCACATGTTGTGGTGCATTTTCATTCATGCAATAGAGCACATAGAACGTTCATATAAACGCCTAAACCTACCAGATGTTTATATTCCTGCTTTGGATTTATAAATTACAATACAGCTCAAAGAATAACCCATTAGCGTAAATCAAACATCACTATGCATCAAGGAAGAAATAAGATCAAATAGAATAGAATTGTTTGTTATCATGGTAGGATTAACAAAACAATGATTAACCTCTCAGTTGCAGTTTGCCCATCCTTGTGCTGCTGCTCAGTGAGGCAGTGGGGGGAGGGGGGATACACTAATCTATAGCAAGCAAATAATAAATGATTGGAAAAGTCAGCGAAATTTGGGTAGATTGGGTCTCCGGCAGTAGTATCAGAATCAAAGTGCAAACAAAATAAAATACAGAAGCCATGCATCAAAATAATGAAAATGAAGAGAAGGGTCTGAAATAGCAAATCAAACTAAATATGAGTAGGGGAAACAAAATTGTGAAACCACTTCGATCAGGAAACATCTATGCAAAGATTAAAGAGATAAAAGGGATTAGCTGTGTTCTTCACATTCATCAAATCACACAGTAAAATCCATGGCTCTGCATCAATGACCAACAAGCACAATCCTTGGCAAACCCAAGCCCCAAGAATACAAGAAGCAAAGTCATAACAAGCCTTCAGAGGAAGCCTAATTTAGTGTTAATAAACAGTTGCAAAATATTGAAAAATGTACAGCTTTAGTTCCAGTATACTAAAAGTTTTAGAAACATACGAGGCAAGTCATGAATGCTAGTCTCATTGCAACAAAAGACTGATTAAAATAAAACACTGAATGGAAAATAGGCAAACAAAGACTGGATCTTAACAAACAAACTAGAGATATTTGAGATGGCAATATCTCAAAGTGACAAGGCGAAAAGAATAAATATGATCTTCATGTCATGCAAGAGAATTCAACTAATTCTATTGAACAGTTCATATCCCAGACACTTTTAATATGCATGACTCAATTCAACGATGAGCAATGCATTTCGCAACTAACCTATCTAAGGGGAGTGCCTCAAGTACTTTAATAGCTTCCTGCATGTTTAAAATGCACTACCATATTTCATCCGAAGACGATCCATTAAAACAAAACACCTTACAAAAAGGCTTATTCGTGATAATGTATAATTAATGAGCATTTTCTCATTTTAATCTATAACAATCTTAAAAGACAGGCGAATAAGTGGAATTGTAATTCATAGAAATTCTGATAAGGATAATCATCATAATATATGCATTATTTGGCAAATAATTTATGCACTTATTTCTAGCAAAATGCATAAACAGTTGACTGACTGACGTAGCCTTTTATTAAGAAGGATGTAGTTTACCTTCAAGAATGAAATATACTGATTTGATATCCTCACAATGCTATTTCGTTAAATTTATCTTTAATAACATGTCACATTTCCTATATCTGAAGATTTTCCTCCTCACACAACCTCTGCACCATCTGAAGTAGAAATCAGAACCAAACCACAATACTTATTCCAAACAATCAGAACAGTATTTGTAGTTACTTAAAATAAAAATATGCACTGAGTAACATAACTAAAAAATAATAAACTGGATCATCCATGCATAGACAAGCTATTCAAGAGAGCCAGTCACCTACCGCAGCTGAACCTCCCACTGAGAAGACAACTCCCAGATAATAAGCAAGGCTCAGTGTAACAACAGAGTGTCTCTCAGCTCATGATAGGCCCAGCCTCATAATACCTTTAGCAGGTGATAATCCCCACTCCAATCTGACTGCCAAACCCATCCCTTAATCTGATTTATTTGGAATGTCTTCGATTTTGACAACTTTCAAAAACACTCACTGAAAACAAAACATAAAATTTTAAATTTTAATTTTTAAAAGTCCAATTGAAAATAAATACATTTAGATTGGTACTGGTTTATTACTGCCACATGTACCAAGATACAGTGAAAAGGAACAGATCAAAATCATTACACAGTACACAGAGGTGGAAAAAGGTAAAACAATAACAATGCAGACTAAAGCCACAGATAAAGTGTAGTGCAGACAAACAATTAAGTGCAAGATCATAACAGGGTAGATTGTCAGGTGAAGAATTCATGTTATCCTACAAGAGGACCGCTCAAAAGTCTGATAACAGTTGAATAGGTGTCCTTGATCCTGGTGGTACTTGCTTTCCCGCTTTTGCATCTCAGCAAAAATACCTTCAATCCACCTTTCTGCCCAGAGGCATTTCTTCCTATTGAGATAATTCCAGTGGGTTCAGCAGGAAGATTTCCCAGTCTGATTCTCAGAAATCTACCCACCTCACTGAATTCCTCAGAGCCCAGTAGTGAAATGCAGCTACCCAAATGGGCAAATGGATGGCAGAATTTATTGCCTGCACTCAAGAGTCCGAACTTCTACCAGTGAGGTAAGGAAAAGAATTGCCACCATTTAGGCAGAAGATGGTTCCTACAATTTAAGAATATAACACTTTCAATTACTTAAACTAATAAGAACATAAGAAAATAAGAAATAGGAGAACGAGTAGGCCACCTTACCCATCGAGCCTGCTCATTCAATGATATCGTGACTGATCTGGTCACTCCACCTACCTGCCTTTCCCCCGCAAGCTTTAATGTATCAAACTCTTGAATGGTCCCCTTGCACCATAAACAACTGAGAACATTCTAACTGGTTACAGCGCTGTCTGGTATGGAGGGGACACTGCACAGATTGGGAAAAAGCTGCAGAGGGTTGTAAAACTACGTCAGCTCCATCGTAGGCACTAACCAACCAACCATCAAGACATCTTCAAAATATGCTGTCTCGTAAAGGACTCATCCATTAGGGACCCCCACTACCCAGGACATGCCCTCCTCTCATTACTACCATCTGACGTGAGGTACAGGATCCTGAAGACTGAATGTTTTAAGGACAGATTTACCCTGACATCAGATTTCTGAACAGACAATGAACCCGCTATTTTGGCTCTTTCTGCACCACTTATTTAATTTATTTAATATACACCCAGTACCTCATAAGGTGACCATTGAGTGTATTTTCATGGTCCTCGGTTGCTATCACCCATCCACTTCACGTTTGACAAGAGATACTCTTCTGTACTCTAATGTTCTAATGCGTGGTTATTTTAGTTACTGCCGTATTCCTGTCAGCTTGAATCAGTATGGTCTATCTCCTCTCACCTCTCTCATTATCAAGGTGTTTCCACCCATTGAGCTGCCTCTCAATGGATGTTTTTTGTTTATCACCCCATTCTCTGTAAACTCTAGAGACAGAGCAACAATTATTCCATGTCTCTTTGATCACATTTCTTTCCCATTCTGATAATTGGACTGAACAACAACTGCACCTCTTAACTATATCTGCATGCTTTCAGGCATTACATTGCTGCCACATGATTGGGTGGTATACAGACGTACCTTATAAAGTGGACACTGAGTGATTATTTCTTATTTAAGTTTATATATGTTTCATATTTAAGTTTGCTGTTGAGACCACTGGTTTGGGCTAAATCAAAGGCAGTCACAAATCTGCATAGAGGAAGGGAGATTCAAAATCTGGTTGAATGGTGCCACAACAACAACATCTCACTCAACACCAACAACACCAAAGAGCTGGTTGTTGACTACAGGAGGGAGAAACCGGGACTCCAAGAGCCAGCCCTCATTAGGGGATCAGAGGTGGACAGGGTCAGTAACTTTAAATTCCTCAGTATTATTATATCAGAGACTCTGTCATGGAACCAGCACCTACACTGGCAAGCAAAAGTTTGGGCACCCCGGTCAAAATTTCTGTTACAGTGAATAGTTAAGTGAGTAGAAGCTAAACTTATCTCCAAAAGTCATAAAGTTAAAGATGAAACATTCTTTGCAACATTTTAAGCAAGATTAGTTATTATTTTTGTTTTGTACAATTTTAGAGTGAAACAAAGGAAAGGAGCACCATGCAAAAGTTTGGGCACCCCAAGAGATTTGAGCTCTCAGATAACTTTTATTAAGGTCTCCGGTGATGTAAATTTCAAAGCTTTATAAATACCCTGACTCCTCAAACCTTGTCCCAACAATCAGCAGCCATGGGCTCCTCTAAGCAGCTGCCTAGCACTCTGAAAATTAAAGAAATGATGCCCACAAAGCAGGAGAAGGCTATAAGAAGATAGCAAATCGTTTTCAGGTAGCAGTTTCCTCAGTTCATAATGTAATTAAGAAATAGCGGTTAGCAGGAACGGTGGAGGTCAAGTTGAGGTCTGGAAGACCAAGAAAACTTTCCAAGAGAACTGCTCGTAGGATTGCTAGAAAGGCAAATCAAAACCCCCGTTAGAATCTACAAAAGACCCTCGGGAAGATTTAGCAGACTTTGGAGTGGTGGTGCACTGTTCTACTGTGCAGCGACACCTGCACAAATATGACCTTCATGGAAGAGTCAGCAGAAGAAAACCTTTCCTGCGTCCTCAACACAAAATTCAGCGTCAGAAGTTTGCAAAGGAACATCTAAACAAGCCTGATGCATTTTGGAAACAAGTCCTCTGGACTGGTGAAGTTAAAGTACAACTTTTTGGCTGCAATGAGCAAAGGTATGTTTGGAGAAAAAAGGGTGCAGAATTTCATGAAAAGAACACCTCTCCAACTGTAAAGCACGGAGTGGATCGATCATGCTTTGGGCTTGTGTTGCAGCCACTGGCACAGAGAACATTTCACTGGTAGAGGGAAGAATTAATTCAATAAAATACAGGTTTCCCCCGCCATCCCAAGGTACAGCATTCCTATGAAACAGTTTGTAAGCCAGAATGTCGTAAAGCGAAGAAGCAAATACCATTAATTTATATGGGAAAAATTTGTGAGTGTTCGCAGACCCAAAAATAACCTACCAAATCATGCCAAATAACACATAAAACCTAAAACAACAGTAACATATAGTAAAAGCAGGAATGATATGATAAATGCACAGCCTATATAAAGTAGAAATACTTCTCTACAACGATTGCCTGCACAGATCTCCGTAGCGAAAATCTCACGCAAGCGCTCTTGGCAGAAAATCTCACGCAAGCGCTGTTGGGTTGCCAAACCAGCAGAAATGGATCACTCAGTTGGAGTCTGGATTACTGGAACTAAGGAAGTTTTATTAAAGAAATAAGCAACACAGTACTCTAATCAAAAGGATAATAAATACAACAGTTCAGCAATGATAAACACACATGTACACAGAACTAGGATAATAGGATCAATCAAGCTCTATCATCGTCTAGGGGTAAATGACCAGTTTCAAAGTGACGCAAAGTTCAGTTCAATTGAGTTCAGTTCAGTTCACAGTAATCACTGCCGTGTCGGTGGACGGTGGACGGGGGGGGGAGGAGGAGAGAGAGGGCAAAAGCGAATGAATATTCAAAACGGCTTCCACACAGACCTTCAATATTCCTCGCAGTCAGCTTTCGGGCGAGCCCTTTGTAATGTCTTCTGAGGTCACCGACTGTGACCCCTCCATTCCAGATACGATCGTTCCTCTGCAGTGAACCTGGCACCTGGGCAAGGGCGGACACACACCGGGTTCCCGCCGATCGTACCTTTCCACCCTGTGCGTCTATGGCTTGGACCCGCGACCAGCCCTCCAAAACTCCCACTGACTTGTGGGAGGCGCACTGCTTCCAGGGTCTCGTTACCTCGTGGTGTCGTGTGTGTCCTGCCTTAGCAAACCTGTCCCTTTTTATCCCCCTGCTGGGGTATCGCCTGTTCATCACACTTCAAACAGTTCAGGGTTCAAAAAGGAGCCGATCTTGACAGTTCTCAGACCGGTGTCTCCTTCCGTTAAACTCTCTTGTCTCTTCATTAACATTTCCAAATGCTGCTCCATTGTCTTCCTTCTCTCTCCTTCTCCTGAAGACAGGTGGCAGATCAACTGTTGATCCCACTGGTGCCAGCACAGGACAGTTAACATCTTAGTCTATGTGTACTTTTTGTAACCCTCTTTCGTCAGATGGCATAAGCACGCTCTCCAGTAAACTTTAAACTATGAAGCTGCCAAATCTACCAAATAACACATAAAAATATACAGCCTATATAAAGTAGAAATAATGTACGTACAGTGTTCACCAGCAACTTTGATGTGTGTTGTATGTACAGTGTAGTATCACTTACCGGAATTGGGAAAACAGCGCCGAGCACACTGATGATAGTGTGTTAGACTGAGTCGTCGCAGGCTGGGTGGTGCAGTGGCCCCCACCCTCTGGGCCGCCGACTTGATACATTGCCGCGAAGAACGCAGCGGTAGCCAGGAGGCACACAGCATATCTTTAAGAAAAGAGCCGAAATAAACATGCTAATTAATTAGGTGCTGCCTGGCACGTAAATGTCGGTGCAGATCAGAGGCGATTGCTGGGGGTTGGGGTGGTGGGACACAGGGGTGTCATCTCATCGTCAATCAGGGCAGGCAGCTCATCTTCTCCTATGACGCCCGCCTCGATGTCGGAGGTCGAGGTTCGTCGTCTGCTGTGGCTGATGTGGAAGGCTTGCTTGACTGCTGAGCCTCGCACATTTTTCTATCATACAGTTCTTTGTAAGCACTCAAACCATCCTGCAAATATCCCCTAAACCTACGTACCCTTTCAAAATTAAAGTCGTACTTTATCATTGCAGCGAAAATCTCACGCAGTTGCTTCACTTTCGCTACTGCATTCCGTTTCAATTGTTATCCTTTCCTATTCCAATTGCGTCAGCTCTTCATCTATCAGTTCTTGGTCATGGGATGCTAAAACCTCTTCAACATCATCTTCATCAGCTTCCACAAGCCAAACTCACTTTGTCCTTGCTTCGTTCACCACGATCGAAACGCTTAATTATGTCTAGTTTTACGCTAAGTGTAACACCTTTACGAGCTCCTTCAGGCTTTTCCGACACCTTAGAACTCATCTTGCTAACAGCTGCTCAATGCAATGTGTTTAAGCAATGCCAGCGAGAATCCAGGGGAGAGTGGTTGCTCGGGGCGCGCGCTGCCTTTTATCGCGCGCTGATTTTTTATCGCGCGCTGCCTTTCTTCATAACAGTGAAAACACCTTCTGAAAGCGAGAACAGGGTACTAATGTAGGTCTTTCGTAACAGTGAGGTTTCGTAAAGCGAACGTTTGAAAAGCAGGGGACACCTGTACCAGCAAATTCTGGAAGCAAACATCACACTATCTGTAAAAAAGCTGAAGATGAAAAGAGGGTAGTCTCTACAACAGGATGATGATCCTAAACACACCTCAGAAACCACAATGGACTACCTCAAGAGGCGCAAACTGAAGGTTTTGCCATGGCCCTTACAGTCCCCTGACCTAAACATCATTGAATATCTGTGAATTGACCTCAAAAGGGCAGTGCATGCAAGACAGCCCAAGAATCTCACAGAACGAGAAGCCCTTTGCAAGGAAGAGTGGGTGAAAATCCCCCAAACAAAAACTGAAAGACTCTTAGCTGGCTACAGAAAGCGTTTACAAGCTGTGATACTTTTGCCAAAGGGGTGTTACTAAGTACTGACCATGAAAGGTGCCCAAACTTTTGCTTTGGGCCCTTTTCCTTTTTAATTACTTTGAAACTGTAAAAGATGGAAATAAAAAAGTAATCTTGCTTAAAGTATTATAGAAATGTGTCATCTTTAACTTTATGCCTATTGGAAATCAGGTCAACTTTTACTCGCTTAGCTATTCATAGTAACAGAAATTTTGACCGGGGTGCCCAAACTTTTGCATGCCACTGTAAGTGCCATTACAAAGAAGGCACAACAGTACCTCTACTTGCTTTTTTTTTAATTTTATTTTTATTTGGATAAGGAATTCACAATTATCATGTACTTTTTTCACACATATAACCTTTTCCATTGTTTTATATATATAAAACTACAATTATTTATACATTCTTAAGTACACATTGAGATGATATAAAAGGAGAATAAACATTTAAATAGATAATTATGTACTGTGGTAAATCTAACCTATTAGGCTAAGTAATGAAATTAGTTGTTAAGAAAAATGGTAATAATAGTTTCCATACAACCCTTCTGGACCATTTCCACTGGTCCAAAATGTTGCATACAAGCCTATATACCAACCATTGTAGGTGTTTATATCCCAATTTGTTCGTGCTTGTTCCTGCCCGCAGACATAATTATCCAATCCCTATGTACTTATTTACTTAATTTTTTTCATTTTTTTTTATCCCTTTCCCAAATCTTTCCCTTTACTTGTGTTAATTCTCTATTTTCCAAAAAAAAACGAACATTTAGACTAGGGGTGCTTACGTTAGCAATATTACTGTGTTGATGAGAAGAGCAATATTAATCATTAGGAGAGTCATCTAAAGTCTGCTCGCATTGGGGTTATATATTCAATCCATTTATTCCAGATTTGATAAAATGTTTCTTTTTGAGTTCTCAGGGAGTAGGTCAACTTTTCCATTTTAAATATTTCCAAGATAATTTCGTACCAATCTTCTAATGTAGGTGGTATTGGATTTAGCCATTTTCTAGTGATTGATTTCTTACTTGCCGCTAAGAGGGCCTGCAGCAACTTTATATCTTCTTTCTGTTCAAGGAACAATACATGCCCCAAATAGAGCATCTCAAAGTTCAGAGGTATCTGGGACCTAAGTACCTTAACTAATGTTCTATGAATACCTTCCCAAAATAGACTTAATTTAGGGCAATCCCAGAAAATATGAAAATGATTTGCCTCCTTAGAGCCGCACCTTCTCCAACACATCACATTTTTATCTTTATATTTTTCCTGATATGGGGTCTTGAAGTATCTTATAATGTTTTTCCAACAATGTTCTCTCCAAGTCAAAGAATTAGTCGAGGACCATTGAAAGCTGCAGATTTTCCCCCAAGCCTCCTCTGAAAGTACCAACCCCGCTTCTTTCTCCCACTTCTCTTTAATATACAGTGTATTTACATTTTTAGCATGGGAGAGTGCATTGTATAGGCGAGAAACTGATTTACTAGGTATTGAACTGCAAGCCGAATTCAGAATCTTGAAAAATTCTAATTCTACTGTTGATAGGTCTATATATCTACAACTCTGGTTAACATAGTTTCGTATTTGAAGGTACCTAAAAAAGTCATTATGTTCTAGGCCATGTTTGTCCTGCAGGATTTGGAAACTTTGTAATACTCTTTTATCTATAAATGAGAGGTAGGTTGTAAGACCTTTCTTTATCCATAGCTCAAATCTTTTATCTCCTCTGTTGGCAAGGAATTCGGTATCATATGCACACCATCTAAAGAGTTTTAGCATGTTATTAATTCCACATGAATTAACCACCTTCTGCCATACTTTTAATGTAAGATTTATCCAAGCATTATTAAATTTTTCCAACTGGGCCATCAATCCTTTGTCAGCTATTGAGGCCTGAAGAGGAAAACTGTCAACTAATCCAAATTCTATTTCCTTCCATCTAGCCTTATATTCCCTATTACACCAATATAACAGAGGGGTTATCTGTGAGGCATAAAAATAATTTCTCAGGCAAGGAAGAACCATACCTCCTCTTTCCTTCCCTAACTGTAAAGTGTTATATCGAATTCTAGGTTTCCTTCCTTGCCAAATGAAGCGGGAAATCCATTTGTCCCATTCCCCGAATTGATTATCATCCACCTCCGCTGGTAAAGTACGGAAAAGATATAATAACCGAGGAAGAATATTCATTTTTATAGTATTTATCCTTGAATTTAAACTTAAAAAGGGGATAAGATTCCATCTATGCATATCTGCTTTTATCTCTGAGATTAATGGCCCATAATTTACCCGTGACAGTGTTGAAAGATCCTTCGGCAGGGTTATTCCTAAATATTTTAATGATTTAGCTTCCCACTTAAGATCGTATGTATCCTGCAATTTTTTGGATGGTGTATAATTTAGGGACATAACCTGCGTTTTCTTTACATTTATTTTATAACCTGATATTTTCCCAAAGTCATCCAACAGTGTAAACAATCCTATAAATGATTTTTCTGGTTCACTCAGATAGACCAAGACATCATCTGCGAATAACGCCACTTTCTGTTCAATCCCTGCCACCTTGATACCTTTTACGATTTCGCTCTGTCTCATTCGTTGGGCAAGTGGTTCAATATATAGCGCAAAAAGGAGAGGAGAAATTGGGCATCCCTGTCTAGTGCCTCTCTCTAAAATGAAGGAGTCAGAGAGGTCCCCATTTATCTTAATTTGGGCTGTTGGGCTGTCATACAGAGTCTGAATTACTTTAATAAACCTTTCTTGAAAGCCGAATCTTCCTAACACTCTGTATAGGAATGCCCAACTAACCGAATCAAAAGCTTTCTCAGCGTCCAATCCTACTACCATTGTCTCTGTCTCGTTCTTATTAACCTGTTCTAATATGTGCAGAGTTCTCCTTATGTTGTCCTGTGTTTGTCTTTGTTGAATAAATCTAGTCTGGTCTAAATCCAATCTGCTTTTCCAATCTGCACGCTAATATAGATGTAAATAGTTTGTAATCTAAATTAAGAACACTAATTGGCCGATAATTGCCACATTCTAGTTTATCTTTACCCTCTTTAGGAATAACTGAAATAATTGCTTCTCTCCAGGAAGGTGGAGTTTCTCCTCTCTGCAAGATCCAATTAAAGGTGTTAAGTAGTAATGGGGCTAACTGTGTCTTCAGGGACTTGTACCACTCTGAGGTAAACCCATCAGAACCCGGGGACTTTCCAGCCTTTAACCTAGAGATGGCCACGTTCAGTTCTTTGACAGTTACTGGTTCTAATAAACTTTCATTTTGTAAATCTGTAAGTTTAGGTAGATCTAAAAAATTCATTACACTGTCTATATAGGGCTCACTGGGGGCCCGGGGTTGGGAGTACAGCTCTCGATAATACGTTTCAAAACTCTCTTGAATTTTCCCTATTGTACTCTCCACAAGCTTTGTCTTTGGATTCTTTATTTTATGAATTGTATTGTCTGCTTGTTGTTTTCGTAATTTATATGCTAATAATCTAGCTGATTTACCTCCTACTTCATAATTCTTTTGTCTCAGGTAAAGAAAATTTCTTTGAGTTTCCAACGTATAAATATCATCAATTTCACTTTGCAATTTCCTAATTTCCTGTTCTCGATTTGAATTACTTTTGTTGCTATCTCCAACTTGAAGTTGTTTTAATTTTCCTTGAAGGTCTGCTAATTTTTGTGCATTGATTTTTTTCATGTGAGTAGTAATGGAAATAATTTTCCCTCTCAGTACAGCTTTCAATGTATCCCATAAAATCACTGGTGATGTTTCTCCCATGTCATTAAGGTCTAGATATTCTTTGATTTCTCCCCTTAATCTCTCCATTACTTTTGGGTTATTAAGTATATGTGAGTTTAGCCTCCATAGTGTTTTCCTCATTTTCCTTTCCAGGATTAGAGACATAGAGACTGGGCTATGATCCGACAGATCGATTGTTGCAATATTACAGTTTTTTATCCTGAGTCTATCTGTATTAAAGATAAAGAAATAGTATATCCTTGAATACGCTGAATGAGGGAAAGAGTAATATGTATAATCTTTACTAGTAGGGTGTAATTCCCTCCAGACATCTATAATTCCCAACTCCTCCATCAATGAATTCACTTTCCGAGTCAGAGGTTTATTCTGAGTAACTATTCTTGAAGAATCTAATATAGTATTTAATCTAATATTAAAATCCCCTCCACAAATTACTACCCCTCGAGAACTGACCATTAGGTCAAAAATGTGTCTATAAAATGACCATTCACTACCTGGAGGAGCATAAACATTCAGCAATGTTATTTCTGTACCTTCTATTCTTCCTGTGATTTTTACAAACCATCCTTCTTTGTCTCTAGTCTCTGAAATATGTTCATAATTAAGAGTACTTGATATTAAAGTAGCTACCCCTCTTTTGTGACTCAATTTATATGATGAATAAAATACATGCTTAAAGCCCATTCTTTTTAATTTTCCATGTTCAGATTGGCTCATATGTGTTTCCTGGAGGAAAGCTATTTGTGCCCTCTCTTTTTTCAATTTAGACATAATCTTATTTCTTTCAATTGGATTCAAAACCCCATTAACATTATAGGAAATTATTTTTACCAATTCAGTTTGCATTTTTCTCTAGTAGAAAAAAAGCACTCTCCTTTTCTAACCAAACAGTAAGCAATCCCTTCTCAACAGTAAACCAAGACATATAACCACACCTTAGACATTTCTGAACGTATAACATTTGAAAATTTTCCCCGACTTCCCACAGTGAGGCCTGAGCACCGACCCGCCTCAGTTCAGAGGGATAACCTCTATCTTCACCCTGTGTTAGAGGGCCCTCAGCAGTTTGAATAATCATAGAGAATTTTCTCCTATTTATGTCTCGACCATATTGCTATCATTCAAGTTATTCCGCCTAGATTATTTTCAATTACCAGTTTTCATTTTACTTTTAAGTCCGATTTACTCTTTTCAGTCATTTCTCTTAATTAATCTGTATTCTCTGTACATTCGCGTCTGAATATTTGCAGCTTTTCCTTGTAGTTTGACACTCTGTTTCGAGTGGAGCATCCTCGCCCCACTAACTGCCACGACTTCTGCCGAATCCTCTCCAGTAGCGACTCCGGTTGGGTGATAATTTTAATAGGTAGACCCCGGTCCGCCAGGTCCAACGTTGCCTCCTCCACCGTAGCGTAAGTTTTTGTCCCTTCGTCGTAAAAGACTCTCAGCCGAGCTGGATACAGGGTCTGGAATCTGATGTTGTTTTCCTTCAGGACTCTCCGTGTTTCCGTATATTCCTTCCGTCTGGCAAGAATCCCCGGTGCGTAGTCGTGGTCTAAACTGATTTTGCAGTTGTTCCACATGAAACCTTTCTTTTGCCATGCTCTTTTAAGCACCTCTTCCTTCGTTCTGTAACTGAGAAATCTGATCAGAATCGATCTGGGCTGGGCGCCTGCCGGAGGCTGTGGTGCCAACGCGCGGTGAGCCCTTTCTATCTGTAGGTCTCTTGCGGCCGGTATATCAAGGTTCTCTCTAAGCAGCTTCTCCACGAAGGGAATCATCAATCCGGGTTTACCTTCGGTTCCTTCGGGAACTCCGTAGATCCTCACATTTTCCCTTCTCCAGCGGCCTTCTTGATCTATTAGTTTCCACTGGAGCTGGTCTTGTAGCTTCAGCATTTCTGCTATCACTTCCTCGGCGTTTTGTAGCTTCTCTTCAATTCCAACAATCCTCGCTTCGGCTTCATCTATCCGCGAGTTAGTTTTTACTATTTCTCCTTTAATATCTTGCAGCTGTTTGCTGTTATCTTGTCGGAACTTGCGAATCTCTCCGAGAATCAAAGACAGAGTCACCGATTCCCCCTCATTATCTCCGTCCTGGCTTGCCGTGGGAGAGCTAGGCCTTTCGCCTTGCTGCATCTCTTTATGTTTATCAGCCTTCGAAGCGGACTTTTTATTCTTGTTCTTAGACATCATCCTTGCCCCTTTTATTAATATAGTTATGCAATATTAAGTATTTGTCTAAATTCGATTTTGGGGCAGTTTACCTTCTTTTTTGTCGAGAGACCTTTTCCTTACGCCGCCATTCCCTTGATGACCCGGAAGTCCCCCCCCGGCCCTCTCTTTTTTCAATTTAGACATAATCTTATTTCTTTTAATTGTATTCAAAACCCAATTAACATTATAGGAAATTATTTTCACCAATTCAGTTTGCATTTTTCTCTAGTAGAAAAAAAGCACTCTCCTTTTCTAACCAAACAGTAAGCAATCCCTTCTCAACAGTAAACCAAGACATATAACCACACCCTAGACATTTCTGAACGTATAACATTTGAAAATTTTTCCCGACTTCCCACAGTGAGGCCTGAGCACCGACCCGCCTCAGTTCAGAGGGATAACCTCTATCTTCACCCTGTGTTAGAGGGCCCTCAGCAGTTTGAATAATCATAGAGAATTTTCTCCTATTTATGTCTCGACCATATTGCTATCATTCAAGTTATTCCGCCTAGTTTATTTTCAGTTACCAGTTTTCATTTTACTTTTAAGTCCGATTTACTCTTTTCAGTCATTTCTCTTAATTAATCTGTATTCTCTGTACATTCGCGTCTGAATATTTGCAGCTTTTCCTTGTAGTTTGACACTCTGGTTCGAGTGGAGCGTCCTCGCCCCACTAACTGCCACGACTTCTGCCGAATCCTCTCCAGTAGCGACTCCAGTTGGGTGATAACTTTAATAGGTAGTCCCCGGTCCGCCAGGTCCGACGTTGCCTCCTCCACCGTAGCATAAGTTTTTGTCCCTTCGTCGTAAAAGACTCTCAGCCGAGCTGGATACAGGGTCTGGAATCTGATGTTGTTTTCCTTCAGGACTCTCCGTGTTTCCGTATATTCCTTCCGTCTGGCAAGAATCCCCGGTGTGTAGTCGTGGTCTAAACTGATTTTGCAGTTGTTCCACATGAAACCTTTCTTTTGCCATGCTCTTTTAAGCACCTCTTCCTTCGTTCTGTAACTGAGAAATCTGATCAGAATCGATCTGGGCTGGGCGCCTGCCGGAGGCTGTGGTGCCAACGCGCGGTGAGCCCTTTCTATCTGTCGGTCTCTTGCGGCCGGTATATCAAGGTTCTCTCTAAGCAGCTTCTCCACGAAGGGAATCATCAATCCGGGTTTACCTTCGGTTCCTTCGGGAACTCCGTAGATCCTCACATTTTCCCTTCTCCAGCGGCCTTCTTGATCTATTAGTTTCCACTGGAGCTGGTCTTGTAGCTTCAGCATTTCTGCTATCACTTCCTCGGCGTTTTGTAGCTTCTCTTCAATTCCAACAATCCTCGCTTCGGCTTCATCTATCCGCGAGTTAGTTTTTACTATTTCTCCTTTAATATCTTCCAGCTGTTTGCTGTTATCTTGTCGGAACTCGCGAATCTCTCCGAGAATCAAAGACAGAGTCACCGATTCCCCCTCATTATCTCTGTCCTGGCTTGCCGTGGGGGAGCTAGGCCCATCGCCTTGCTGCATCTCTTTTTGTTTATCAGCCTTCGAAGCGGACTTTTTATTCTTGTTCTTAGACATCATCCTTGCCCCTTTTATTAATATAGTTATGCAATATTAAGTATTTGTCTAAATTCGATTTTGGGGCAGTTTACCTTCCTTTTTGTCGAGAGACCTTTCCCTTACGCTGCCATTCCCTTGATGACCCAGAAGTTTCCCCCAGTACCTCTACTTTCTATGAAGTTTGTAAAGATTCGGCATGTCATCTAAAACTCATGACAAACTTCTATAGAGATGCACAGTGCAGAGTATACCGACTGGTTGCATCACAGCCAGATATGGAAACTCCGGTGCCCAAGGATGGGAAAAGTCTGCAAAAAGTAGTGGATACAGCCCAGTCCATCACAGGAAAAGCCCTCCCTTCCATCGAGCACATCTAAAAGGAGTACTGTCACAAGAAAACAGCATCCATCATCAAGGAACCTCACCATCCAGACCATGCTCTCTTCTCATTGCTGCCATCGGGAAAGAGGTACATGAGCCTTAGGTCCCGTACCACCAGGTACAGGACCAGTTATTACCTCACAACTATCAATCTCCTGAACCAGTATGAATAACTTCACTCACCTCAATTCAGAACTGATTTCTCAACCTTGGACTCACTTTCAAGGACTCTACAACTCATGTACTCATTATTATCTATCATTCTATTTATTTATTTATTCATTTCTTCTTTGTGTAATTTGTCTTCTTTTGCACATCGGTTGCTTGTCAGTCTTTGTGTTTAGTTCTTCTTTGCCTTACTGTGAAAGTCCGCATAAAAATGAATCCAAATACAGTATATGGTGGCATCTACATACTTCGAAAATCAATTTACTTGAACTTCATTGAAATTTATAGTATATTTTATATTTTCCACTGTGCTGCTGCCACAAAGCCACAAATTTCATGACATATTGTCAGTATTAATTAATCTGATTCTGATGATAGAATTATCCAAAATCTATCTAACACTGTCTGAAATAAGGAAGTGTCTTTTTTTTTTAAAAAGGCCTAAAAATGGGGCAATTGCTTCCATGGATATAAAATTCCACAGATTCACTACTCTCTGGGAAAAGCAGTTTCTAATTTCAGTCCAATATATATTCCCCCAAATCTTGAATCTATGTCCCCTAGTTCTCGTCTCATTTACCAGTGGAAACAACTTTCCTGCCACTAGCTTACCAATCCCTTCCATAATTTATATTTCTGTCAGTACCCCTTTCATAATAGTGTAGCAGTTAGTGTAACACATTACAGCACTAGCAAGCAGTGCTGAATTCCCACCGCTGTTTCTGAAGCGTTTATACATTCTCACCCTGACCACATGTTCCGGTTTCCTCCCATATTCCAAAGAGATATGCACTGGAGTTAATAAGCAGTGAAAATGCTATGCTGGCCCCAGAAGTACGGCAACACCTGTGAGCTGCCCACTGCACATCCTTCGACTGCATTGGTCATCGACACAAACGAGGCATTTCACTGGATGTATGTTTCAATATACAGGCAATAAATAAGGCTTAAGCTCCGCCAGAATTCCAGTGAGTATATCCCAGGACACTCAATCTCTCCTCATAGGTTAACCCACCACCCTCCCCCATTTCCAGAATTGACCTGGTGAATCTCCTCTGCACTGCACACAAAGCCAGTATATCCACCCCACCCCCAGGTAAGGAGCCCAGAACTGCATACAGTACTGCAGGTACAGCCTCAGCAGTATCCTGTGCAGTTGCAGCATAACATCCCTGTCCTTAAATTCAATGCCTCTAGCAATGGCCAACATTCCATTTGCCTGCTTGTTAACCTGTGCCTGGTAAAGCAACTGTTTGCAATTCACGCACAAGCACTCGCAAGTCCCTCAATATAGCATGCCAAAATCCTCCACCATCTAAATAATAATCTGATATTTTATATCTTCTTCCGAAGAGGATGACCTTGCATTTACCAACTTGGTTTGTAGAGAGACAGGTTAAGTGCATCGGCATTAATATACTCCTCATCCTCTGCACAATTTGCTTTTCCACCCAGTTTAGTATCATCAGCAAGCTCTTGTAGAAGTGGAAAAAAATCTTGAGTTTTGCAAAAAAATATTTTGTGATAGAAGACATAGATAGCTTCAGCTTGACTGGACTACATGTCCTAAACTTCCTATTCCTTACCTAAATGACATTTTGTTCATGGTAAATTAAGAATTAATTCTGAAGTGTTATGTGAAGTGTAATGCAGATTTAGAGTTAGAATTCAAATACCCTACTGAAATGATGAAGAGTCTGATATGCAAATCAGCAGTTTGAAAGTGACAACTGCATCTCCACAGACTGAAATGTTATTTAATATTTCTTTTTAGACAGTTTTAGTTTCATATAATTAATTACAAGCAAAACAATGTTCAGCCTTATAGTATAGAGAATAGTTCAGAAATGAAGGGAATTAAATTGAAGTTTGTTGAAAATCGTTCTAGCCCTAAAAAGTACATTATGAAGTTATGTATCAGCTCACCTCAGCCACAATTCGGCAAAACAATCCAATAGGAGCTTCAAGCAAGCTGTCATAGGTTGGAAAATGTTCTACCCAAACATAAGATTGGCAAAGACCCATTTCCAGGACCTGCAACTGAAGGCTGGAGAAATTCACTTCGTGTATGCATTTTTCTTTTGTTGAACTATTACATGAGTTTCTTGAGAGCAGGTAAAGGGGAGAATCCTTCAGGGTTTAAGCTTTCAATTTGCACCCTAATCAATTCAACTGCATAGAATCAATTGGTGCCACCTAATGAGTAGCTGAAGATTATCTGAGAGGGAGAACAAAAGAACTGTTACAGAGATAGTGCCTCTGTTCTCAGCTATTTCTCCAATGTGAGGCTTGTAAACACTTCACTTATTACATTATAATTTCCTTAATATTGTAGGTGATATGAGATTAAAAGGGAAAGTTATATTTCAGCCTACATTGACATAAACAAGTACATCACTGTTAAAATTACACTTGCCAATCCATGAGCGTCTTTACTGAATTCAGGTAATCGATCGTCCCTAATCAAGGCAGTCAAAGAATGCATGTGCATGAAGATAGATCAGGAAGAAATCAGCATATCAAAAATCAATATTATGGAAGAAAATAAAGAATCAATTTATTTGGACTACTAGAGTCGAAACAACAGATAATGAAGACAAAGGAGCACAAGAACATGCATCAATTCAGTGCATTCATGCTAAGAAATTTCACACCTCTTGCATCAGACTTTCTCCAAAAGAGGCTGGGACATAATTCTATAGAGGCATTTAATAAGGAAGCTTCAAAGGTTCCATGTAAAGAAAGGATGATTCAAAACTGCCAAACACTGAAAAAGATGTCCACTAATAAATCCAACATAAAATTCAGGAGTAATTTCACTACACAGGCATTGATCAGAATATACTGTATATAGTTTTGAGATGAACAGCCTGGTTGTCTGAGGCAAGAACTTAATGAAGAAAAGAACAAAAAGCTATGCATATGCAGTCACATGGAGCAATATGGGGAAAAAGCTCGTGATGTTACAATCATAGCAGACTTCTAAGCAGCAAATTTCACAAAACTGTGTACATAACCAATATCCTCAGACTTAATATGGGAAACAAGAAACCTGCTAGGCCTTGCCCACCTATAAACTCCCAGCATATCATATTATTTAGTTTTGCCTCCCTCCCTCACCCTCCTGCCTTGCCCCTCTCAGCTGGATTCGTCTATCACCTACTGGCTCCTTCTCATCCTTGGCCCAAAATGTAAATTTTTTATCTCCCTCCATTGATGCTACCTGACCCACTGAGTGCCTGCTAAGCACTAACTGGGTTTGATACATGCACAATGGGTATAATAACATGATCCTGAGCAAATCATTTTAAAAGCTATCAAATCAATCCTATAACTATCTGACAAAACCTAAAAGAAATACAGGTTATACACTGCTTTCCAAAAATCAATCACTTCCTCACTCTCCTGATACTAATACTGTCAGTCAAAAAATTAGCATAATCTAGCAATTTAAGAAAATTTGCTACCATAACTCAAATTACATCACTGCAGAATTTAAAGTTTATAAATTGTGACTCCTTAGATTAAGATTATCCAAACCACGTTGGCAGGCAAGTGTACAGGGGGAAAATACTTTTATGAATATGCCTTGAAGATTATCTTCGCTAAGTTAGTTATCTCCAGTTTATTACATAAATGTTACTCATAATTACTGCAACATTTCTGAGAAACTTCCAAATTTCTTGATTTATACCCAGCTTGACAGTATAGCTCCTTTTTTAGGAGCCTACAAATTACTCATCTCTACCCATTTTCTATACCTCATATTCCATGATACCTGATATAATTTCTCCCTACAGTAATATCATAATTTACTAACACAGCTGTCCCATCTGTTTTACTTTTCTGTCTATCCACTTGAAATGGCAAGAACAGTACCCCAAAATAGTTAATTACCTGCTTCAGTCACCTTGCAACAATGTCTTCATAAGGACAACAAAATCATGTTTCTCTGCTTGTATCATTAATACTTCTAATTTGCCATATAACATTTAGCACTTTTTAAAAAATCATCTAATGATTTATCTTAAGGTTTGTATGATCCATCTCTTCCTGACAAGCTGTGTTTATCACTAACCACATTGCTATCACCTTGCCCCAAACTTTCTTACGTCTCCCATTACTTGACCCATTCAACCTCTTCTTCCAACATTTACATCCTTGATGGTCCTAGCTATAAAAGGGCAATGTTATGATAGTCATGGGGGATTTCAATATGCAGGTAGATTGGAAAAATCAAGTTGGTGCTGGAATGCAAGAGAAAGAATTTGTAGAACCCCTATTAGATGGCCTTTTTAGACCAGCTTATGGGTGAGCCTACCACAGAAAAGGCAACTCTGAATAGGGTGTTGTGGAATGAACCAGATTTGATTTGGGAGCTCAACGTAAAGGAACCCTTCGGTGGCAGTAATAATAATATGATAGAATTCACCCTGCAGTTTGAGAGGGAGAAGAAAAAGTCAGATGTATCAATATTACAGTGAAGTAAAGGGCAACATAAAGGCATGAGTGCGGAGATGGCCAAAGTTGATTGGAAAGGGACACTATCAGGGATAAATGCAGAACAGCAATGACTGAAGTATCTGAGAGCAATCAGAAGGCTCAGGATAGATTGATCCCTAAGAAAAAGAAGTATTCGAAAGGATGAGGCAACCTTGGCTAAAAAGGGAAGTCAAAAACAGCAGAAAAGCAAAAGAGTGGGCATATAATATAGCAAGGCTTATAGGAAGGCTAAGAGATTGGGAAACTTGTAAAAACCAACAGAAGACAAATAAAAAAGGAATAATGAAAGAAAAGATGAAATATGAAGATAAGATAGCCAATAATTTAAAAGATGATACCAAACAATTTTTTTCAGATATATAAAGAGTAAAAGAGAGGCGAGAATAGAATTAACCACTGGACAGGAAGTAATGGGGGACAAAGTAATAGGCAGGCAAACTAAGTATTTTGTCTCACTCTTTACTTTGAAAAATGCAAGAGGGTTAGGGGGCAGAAGTGTCATTTTCACTAAGAAGAAGATGCGTGGCAAGCTGAAAGTTCTAAAATCAGGTAAGTTACCTGGACTAGACAGACTACACCCCAGGGTATTCAAAAAAAAAAGTAGCTGAAGAGATTGTGGAGCCTTTAGTGGTGATCGGTCAAGAATCATCAGATTCGGGAATAATTCTGGAAGACTGAAAACTGCAAATGTCACTCCACTATAATTCATTAGAAACAAAAGAAAATCTGCAGAAGCCGGAAATCCAAGGGACACACACAAAATGCCGGAAGAACTCAGCAGGCTAGGCAGCATCTATGGAAAAGAGTACAGTTGATGTTTTGGCCCAAGAACCTTCATCAGGACTGGAGAAAAACAGATGAACAGTCAGGGCTAGAATGTGGGGAGAGGGGAGGAAGAAACACAAGGTGATAGGTGAAACCAGGAGAGTGGGAGGAGATGAAGTGAAGAGCTGGGAAGTTGATTGGTGAAAGACATACATGGCTGGAGAAGGGGGAGTCTGATGGGAAAGAACAGAAGGCCATGATGGAAGAAGAGGGATGAGCAGCAGAGGGAGTCAATGGACAGGCAAGGAGATAAGGTGAGAGAGGGAAAAGGGTAGGAAAAATGGTGAAAGAGGGGTGGGGGCATTGCTGGAAGTTCAAGAAATCTATGTCCATGCCATCAGGTTGTATGTTACCCAGACGGAATATAAGGTGTTGTTCCTCCAACCTGAGCGTGGCCTCATCGCAACAGTAGAGAAGGCCAGGGACTGACATGACAGAATGGAAATGGGAAAGGCAAGTTGATGAAGTCGATGAGTTCCGCATGAGTGCAGGAAGCAGCACCACTGCAGTTGTTGATGTAGCATAGGAAAAGTTGGGAGTTATACCAGTGTAGGCTGCTCCATATAGTCGACAAAAAGGCAGGTATAACTAGAACCCTTGCGAGAACCCATGGCTACACCTTTTGATTGAAGGAAATGAGGAGCCAAAGCAGAAATTACTGAGAGAGAGGACAAGTTCCACCAAATGGAGGAGAGTGATGGTGGAGGGGAACTGGTTGGGTCTGGTGTCCAGAAAGAAATGAAGAGCTTTGTGGTCTTCCCAGAGGGGCGTGGAGGTGTATAGGGACTGGACATCTATGGTGAAAATAAGATGCTCGGGACCAGGGAACTTAAAATCAATGAAAAGATCAAGAGTGTCTGAAGTGCCACAGATGTAGGTAGGAAGGGACTGAACCAAGGAGGATAAAACTGAGTCGAGGTATGCAGATATGAGTTCAGTGGGGCAGAAACAATGGGTCTAGCTGGACAGGTAGGTTTGTGGATCATTGGTAAGGAGGTAGTGAAGTATAGTGGAGAGGGGGGGAACAGGGTGAAGGAACTATGAGGTTGGCGGCAGTGGATGGAAGATCCTCAGAGTTAATAAGGTTGTTGATGGTGTGGGTAACAATGGCCTGGTACTTCTTAGTGGGGTCCTGATCGAGAGGTAAGTTAGAGGAGGTGTCTGACAGCTGTTGATGGGCATCAGCAAGGTAGAGGTCAGTCCACCAGACTACTACAGCACCCCCCTTAACTGCGAGTTTGATGATGAGGTTGGAATTGGAGAGAGGAGTGTTGAAGTTGAGACGGTTGATGTTCCGTCGGCAGCTGGCAATGAACAGATCCAGAGCAGGGATGCCCAAGGAGAGGAGGAGGATTGAAGAAGGGAGAAGGGGTCATTGGTGCAGGGTGGAGAGACCTTACCAAAAAAGTAGGCACGGAGGCGGAGGAGGCAGAAGAAGAGCTCAGCATTATGGCGAGGGTGGAACTCGCTGAGGTGTGGGTGCAGGAAGAATAAAGGTGAGTCCCTTACTGAGGACAAAACATTCTGCCTCAGAGAGGGGAAGATCAGAGAGAATGGTGAAGACCTGGCAGAGATGAGAACTGGGATCAGAGGGAGGAAGTTTGATGAGATTGAATATGCCATCAAAGACTCTAACAAATTTCTACAAATGTGTCCTGCAGAGCAATCTAATGCAACTGCATCACCACCTGGTATGCAGGGCCAATGCACAGGATAGGAGTTAGCTGCAGAGGGTTGCAAACACAGCCAGCTCCATCATGAGCACTAGCCTCCCCAGCACTGAAGACATTTTCAAGAGGAGATACCTCAGAAAGCGAGCATCCGTCATTAAGGGCCATCACCCAAGACATGCTCTCTTCTTACTACTATCATCAGAGAGGAGGTACAGGAGCCTAAAAACACATACTCAATGTCTTAGGAAAAGCTTCTTCCCCTTCACCATCAGATATCTAAATGGATGATGAGCCAATCCATGAACACGACAACTCACTATTTTTGCACCTTTTCAGCACTACGTATTTAATTTAGTTTTTTAAAATATTTCTTATTGTAATATATAGAAATTTTATGCATTGCACTGTACTGCTACAGCAAAACAACAAATTTCACAACATATATCAATGATATTAAACCTTATTTTGTTCTGATTCACTGTTTAAGAAGGAAGGGAAGCAAAAACAGGAAATTGTAGGTCACTTAGCCTGACATCAGTGGTTGGTTGATAAGCTGGTGGAGTCCTTTATTAAGGATAAGTTTTGGAGAACTCAGAAGCACATGATAAAAAAAAGGCTGAAGTCAGCATAGTTTCTTTAAGGGGAAATCTTTGACAAATCTTTGGGATTCATTGAGGAAATAATAGACAGGATAAACAATGGAAAGTCTGTGGATGTCAAGGTGGCATCCGTTAGTCTCGCGAGACCATGGATCTGTGCCTGGAAAGTCTTGCTTCAGTCTGTGTTAGAGCAGCATCTGTTGTGGCTGTAGAGGCCCACACGGGAGTGACAGTCTCGGCTGCAGCGATGGCACTGTCCTCCACTGTTATCTTGGTGCTGTTTTTCCGACAAGTGCGCTTTTCTTCAGCAGCAAGCCTCAGCTTCTCTTCTCCTTTTTTTAGACCTCTGCGTAGTTCCAGCCTCCAGTGAGAGCGATCGCTTGCAATGTCCTCCCACCTCTCGACCTTCATTTTCACTTCATGTCTCTCTTGCAAATGTCTTTGAAACGAAGATGGGGTCGCCCTTCTGTTCTATTGCCGGAGGTCAGTTCCCCGTACAGCAGGTCTTTCGGGATTCTCCCGTCTGACATGCGGTGTAAACAACACTGATTTTCAAAAGGCCTTTGACAATATGCCACACACAAGAATGCTAAACAAGATGAAAGACCATGGTATTATAAGAAATATACTGGCATAAATAGCAGATTGGCTGACTGGCAGGAGGCAAAGAGTGAGAATAAAGGGGACCTTTCTGGTTGGCTGCCAGTGATTGGTGGTGTTTCGCAGGGGCCAGTGTTGGAACTATTCTTTTTCACATTATATGGCAGTGATTTGATCGACGAAATGGATGGCTTTGCAGTCAATTTCTGGACAATACAAATATGGGTGAAAGGACAGGTGGTGCTGAGGGAACAGGAAGTCTGAAGAAGGACTTGGACAGGTAGCAAGAATGGGCAAAGATGTGGCAGATGGAATGTGGGGAGGCATAGGGAAGTGAATGGTCAAGCACTTTGGTAGACAGAGTAAAGGCATAGACTACTTTCTTAATTGAGAAATCAGGGGTGCAAAGGGACTTGGGGGTCTTCGTGCAAGATTCCCTGAAGGTTACAATGCAGGTTGAGTCTATGGTAAATAAGGCAAATGCAATGCTAGCATTCATTTCAAAAGGACTAAGATATAAAAGGATATAATACCGAGGGTTTACAAGGCATTGGTCAGAGCATACTTGGGAATATTCACGAGAGCAATCCCGGAAATGAAAGGTATGAAGAGGAGCGTTTGATAGCTCTAGCTCTGTTCTCACTGGAGTTTAGAAGAATGAGGAAGCATCTCATTGAAACCTATAGAATACAGAAAGGTCTTGACAGAGTGGACGTGGAGAGGATGTTTCCTAAAGTGGGGGAGTCTTCAGAAAAGAGGACACAGCCTCAAAATACGAGGATGTCCATTTAGAACAGAGATGAGGAAGAATTTCTTCAGCCAGAGGGTGGTGAATCTGTGGAATTCATTGCCAGACAGCAGTGGAAGCTAAGTCATTAGGTATACTTAAGACAGAGGTTGATAGGTTCTTCATCAGTATGGGCACCAAAGATTATGGGGAGAAGCCAAGAGAATAGGGTTGAGAGATATAATAAACCAACCATGATAGCATGGTGGAGCAGATTTGATGGACTGAATAGCCTAATTCTGCTCCTATAGCTTAAACTCCAATGGTCTAACCCAGCGGTCCCCAACCACCGGGCCGCGGACCGGTACCGGGCCGCAGAGCATTTGCTACCAGGCTGTGAGGAAATGATATGATTTGACGATATGAGTCAGCTGCACTTTTCCTCATTCCCTGTCACGCCCACTGTTGAGCTTGAACACACACGAGGTCTGTAACAGCGTATCCATGTCAGCATGGGAAGAAGATCAACTCCTCGACCTTGCAAATGACGGCCGGCTGAAAAGTATGTTTGACATAACATCTCTGCCGGCATTCTGGATCAAAGTCAAGGCTAAATATCCTGAGATAGCCACAAAGGCACTGAAAGCGTTGCTTCCATTTTCAACATATCTCTGCAATGAATGCAACGAAAACCAAATTGTGGAATAGACTGGACATAAGGAACCTCCTTCAAGTATCGCTGTCTCCCATCACCCCTCGATGGCACCGTGTGGTTGCAGGAAAACCAGCCCAGGGCTCCCACTGATTCACCAATATTGGTGTGTTGCAATGATTTTATATGTTCATACGGGGAAAATATGTGCCGTGTGTTTAATATCCAAACATTACTTAAAATGTTATGATGCTATTGACTGATAAGTGACTTATATAACCAGATAACAATTACAGACCGGAAATAGGCAATCTCAGCCCTTCTAGTCCGTGCCGAAAGCTACTCTCACCTAGTCCCACCGACCTGCACTCAGCCCATAACCCTCCATTCCTTTCCTGTCCATATACCTAACCAATTTTTCTTTTAAGTAAAATCAAATCTGCCTCTACCACTTCTACTGGAAGTTCCTTCAACACTTACTTCAAGCTCCCCGTCCTCCCC
This sequence comes from Mobula hypostoma, assembly GCF_963921235.1. Lineage (NCBI taxonomy): Eukaryota > Metazoa > Chordata > Chondrichthyes > Myliobatiformes > Myliobatidae > Mobula > Mobula hypostoma. The sequence continues at coordinate 88,458,282 of NC_086105.1, read as the reverse complement.
TGATGATTGACTTATCACTATATTCATGCGAGGAAAATATGCGCTGTGTGTTTAATATTAATTCGCTAGATAATCCCTCTTAGAAACGAAATTGAGTGCATTAACCTTTTATTACCAATATTCCGGTCGTGATTAACACCCTCCACCACCCCCGAACAGAATCGCCAAAAATGATTTGCAGAGAATATCACCGGCAGGTACACGCATGCGCACTGGTGCCCGCGCAAGGCTTCATGATCATTGTAGTCTTTCTCAGGGTAAACACAACGTATTTTTTGACTGCTACTCTTGTCCGTTGGCAACCCTACCTGCACCCCCCCCCCACCCCCGGGGTCGGCCGGTCCGCAAGAATAGTCAATACTAAACAGGTCCGCAGCGCAAAAAAGCTTGGGGACCCCTGATCTAACCTGTTTCAAGTGCTTCCAAAAGAAAAGTTTTGTTGCCAGGACTCCAGAAATTGAAATCAGCTTTCTCCTACCAATCTCTGATTTTCCTGTCCTTGTGGGAATTCGGTCGTGGCTTATCTATGTGGTTCTGCTTTCTAATTTGCCCTAACTGCTTATTCATTCTCAGCAGAGCCTACTTTATGGTCTGATTTAACATTTGTAACTACACACATAGCAACTTACTTTTTCCTCTCTCATTCCAAGTTCCTCACCTGCCTAAAATACAATGACCTTAACACTGGCTGTAGTCAGGAAACATAGAAACACAGAAACATAGAAAATAAGTGCAGGAGTAGGCCATTTGGCCCTTCGAGCCTGCACCGCCATTCAGTATGATCATGGCTGATCATCCAACTCAGAACCCTGTTCCAGCCTTCCCTCCATACCCCCTGATCCCTTTAGGCACAAGGGCCATATCTAACTCCCTCTTAAATATAGCCAATGAACTGGCCTCAACTGTTTCCTGTGGCAGAGAATTCCACAGATTCACCACTTTCTGTGTGAAGAAGTTTTTCATAATCTTGGTCCTAAAAGGATTCCCCTTTATCCTCAAACTGTGACCCCTTGTTCTAGACATCCCCAACATCGGGAACAATCTTCCTGCATCTAGCCTGTCCAATCCCTTTAGGATTTTATACGTTTCAATAAGGTCCCCCCTCAATCTTCTAAATTCTAATGAGTATAAGCCTAGTCGATCCAGTCCTTCATCATACGAAAGTCCTGCCATCCCAGGAATCAATCTGGTGAACCTTCTTTGTACTCCCTCTATGGAAAGAATGTCTCTCCTCAGATTATGGGACCAAAACTGCACACAATACTCCAGGTGTGGTCTCACCAAGGCCTTGTACTTGCAGTAGTACCTCCCTGCTCCTGTACTCGAATCCTCTTGCTATAAATGCCAGCATACCATTCGCCTTTTTCACCGCCTGCTGTACCTGCATGCCCACTTTCAATGACTGGTGTATAATGACACCCAGGTCTCGTTGCACCTCCCCTTTTCCTAATCGGCCACCATTCAGATAATAACCTGTTTTCCTCTTTTTGCCACCAAAGTGGATAACCTCACATTTATCCACATTAAATTGCATCTGCCATGAATTTGCCCACTTACCTAACCTATCCAAGTCACACTGCATCCTCTTAGCATCCTCCTCACAGCTAACACTGCCGTTCAGCTTCGTATCATCCGCAACCTTGAAGATGCTGCATTTAATTCCCTCATTCAAGTCATTAATATATATTGTAAACAACTGGGGTCCCAGCACTGAGCCTTGCGGTACCCCACTAGTCACTGCCTGCCATTCTGAAAAGGTCCCATTTATTCCCACTCTTTGCTTCCTGTCTGCCAACCAACTCTCTATCCACATCAATACCTTACCCCCAATACCGTGTGCTTTAAGTTTGCACAGTAATCTCCTGTGTGGGACCTTGTCAAAAGCCTTTTGAAAATCCAAATATACCACATCCACTGGTTCTCCCCAATCCACTCTACTAGTTACATCCTCAAAAAATTCTATGAGATTCGTCAGACATGATTTTCCTTTCACAAATCCATGCTGACTTTGTCCGATGATTTTGCCACTTTCCAAATGTGCGGTTATCACATCTTTGATAACTGACTCTAGCATTTTCCCCACCACCGATGTCAGGCTAACCGGTCTATAATTCCCCGGTTTCTCTCTCCCTCCTTTTTTAAAAAGTGGGGTTACATTAGCCACCCTCCAATCCTCACGAACTAGTCCAGAATCAAAAGAGTTTTGAAAAATTATCACTAATGCATCCACTATTTCTTGGGCTACTTCCTTAAGCACTCTGGGATGCAGACCATCTGGCCCTGGGGATTTATCTGCCTTTAATCCCTTCAATTTACCTAACACCACTTCCCTACTAACATGCATTTCCCTCAGTTCCTCCATCTCACTAGACCCTCTGTCCCCTACTATTTCCGGAAGATTATTTATGTCCTCCTTCGTGAAGACAGAACCAAAGTAGTTATTCAGTTGGTCTGCCATGTCCTTGCTCCCTATAATCAATTCACCTGTTTCTGTCTGTAGGGGACCTACATTTGTCTTAACCAATCTTTTTTCTTTTCACATATCTATAAAAGCTTTTACAGTCAGTTTTTATGTTCCCTGCCAGTTTTCTCTCATAATCTTTTTTCCCTTTCCGAATTAAGCCCTTTGTCCTCCTCTGCCGGACTCTGAATTTCTCCCAGTCCTCAGGTGAGCCGCTTTTTCTGGCTAATTTGTATGCTTCTTCTTTGGAATTGATACTATTCCTAATTTCCCTTGTCAGCCACGGATGCACTACCTTCCCTGATTTATTTTTTTGCCAAACTGGGATGAACAATTGTTGTAGTTCATCCACGTGATCTTTAAATGCCTGCCATTGCATATCCACCGTCAACCCTTTAAGTATTATTTGCCAGTCCATCTTAGCTAATTCACATCTCATACCTTCAAAGTTACCCCTCTTTAAGTTCAGAACCTTTGTTTCTGAATTAACTATGTCACTCTCCATCTTAATGAAGAATTCCACCATATTATGGTCACTCTTACCCAAGGGGCCTCTCACGACAAGATTGCTAATTAACCCTTCCTCATTGCTCAATACCCAGTCTAGAATAGCCTGCTCTCTATTTGGTTCCTCGACATGTTGGTTCAAAAAACCATCCCACATACATTCCAAGAAATCCTCTTCCTCAGCACCCTTACCAATTTGGTTCACCCAATCTATATGTAGATTGAAGTTACCCATTATAACTACTGTTCCTTTATTGCACGCATTTCTAATTTCCTGTTTAATGCCATCCCCAACCTCACTACTACTGTTAAGTGGCCTGTACACAACTCCCACCAGCTTTTTCTGCCCCTTAGTGTTATGCAGCTCTACCCATATCGATTCCACATCTTCCCGGCTAATGTCCTTCCTTTCTATTGCGTTAACCTCCTCTCTAACCAGCAATACTACTCCACCTCCTTTTCTTTCATGTCTATCCCTCCTGAATATTGAATATCCCTGAATGTTGAGCTCCCATCCTTGGTCACCCTGGAGCCATGTCTCTGTGATCCCAACTTTATCATATTCATTAATAACAATCTGCACTTTCAATTCATCCACCTTGTTACGAATGCTCCTTGCATTGACACACAAAGCCTTCAGGCACGTTTTTACAACACTCTTAGCCCTTATACAATTATGTTGAAAAGTGGCCCTTTTTGATTTTTGCCCTGGATTTGCCGGCCTGCCACTTTTACTTTTCACCTTACAACTTTTTGCTTCTACCCTCATTTTACACCCCTCTGTCTCTCTGTACTTGTTCCCATCCCCCTGCTGTGAAATAACCTCCTCTCTCCTAGTCTCTTTAATTTGATTCCCTCCCCTCGACCATTCTAGTTTAAAGTCACCTCAGTAGCCCTCGCAAATCTCCCCACCAGGATATTGGTCCCCCTAGGATTCAAGTGTAACCCGTCCTTTTTGTACAGGTCACACCTGTGCCAAAAGAGGTCCCAATGATCCAAAAACCTGAACCCCTGCCCCCTGCTCCAATCCCTCAGCCACGCATTTATCCTCCACCTCACTGCATTCCTACTCTCACTGTCGCGTAGCACAGGCAGTAATCCCGAGATTATTACCTTTGCGGTCCTTTTTCTCAACTCCCTCCTTAACTCGCTATATTCTTCTTTCAGGACCTCTTCCCTTTTCCTACCTATGTCATTAGTACCTATATGTACCACGACCTCTGGCTCCTCACCCTCCCACTTCAGGATATCTTGGACGTGATCAGAAATATCCCTGACCCTGGCACCAGGGAGGCAAACTACCATCCAGGTCTCTGGACTGCGACATAGCACCAGCACTCATGGCCACGAATACCTCAGAATCAGTTTTATTATCAATGCAGCATCAGTACAGTGAAAAGACATATGATGTTTTCAATGGTGTGGATCCTCAGTGATGGATGCTGCCGTCTTGAGGCACTTCATCTTGAAGATACCCTTGATGGTGAGGAGGAACCCAGAGGATGGGCAAGGGGTATAGTCAGAGGGACAGAGGGAGAAAAAGGAGAGTGAGAGAAAGAATGTGTGTATAAAAATAAATAACAGATGGGGTACAAGGGGGAGGTGGGGCATTAGCGGAAGTTAGAGAAGTCGATGTTCATGCCATCAGTCCACCTGTCCAGCTCTTGGCTCCATCCCTCCCCCTCCTGTCTTCTCCTATCATTTTGGATCTCCCCCTCCCCCTCCAACTTACAATCACCTGCCCAGCTCTTGGCTCCATCCCTCCCCCTCCTGTCTTCTCCTATCATTTTGGATCTCCCCCTCCCCCTCCAACTTTCAAATCTCTTACTAACTCTTCCTTCAGTTAGTCCTGACGAAGTGTCTCGGCCTGAAACGTCGACTGTACCTCTTCCTAGAGATGCTGCCTGGCCTGCTGCGTTCACCAGCAACTTTGATGTGTGTTGCTTGAATTTCCAGCATCTGCAGAATTTCTGTTGTTTGCGTAAAAGCAGGAATAATATGATAAATACACAGCCTATATAAATTAGAAATACTTCTCTGCAATCCTTGCCTGCACTGTTCTCCGTAGTGAAAATCTCATGCAAGCGCTCTCGGCAGAAACATGACGCAAGCACTCTCAGCAAAAACACTCTCTCCAGTAACCTTTAAGCTATGAAGCTGCCAAATCATACCAAATAACGCATAAAAATACTCAGCCTATATAAAGTAGAAATAATGTAGGTACAGTATAGTATCACTTACGGGAATCGGGAAGACAGCGCCGAGCACACTGATGATGGTGTGTTAGGCTGAGTTGTCGGAGGTTGGGGTGATGCAGTGGCCCCCACCCTCCGGGCCGCTGACCAATACCAATCCGCAAAGAATGCAGGGGTGCAGCGGTGGCCGGAACACACCCAGCACATCTTTAAGAGAAAAGCCGAAATAAACCAGCTAATTAATTAGGTGCCGCCTGGCACGTAAATTTCAGCCCAGATCAGAGGTGATGCAATCGGCAATCGCCTCTGATCTGGGCTGACATTTACGTGCCGGGCGGCACCTAATTAATTAGCTTGTTTATTTCGGCTTTTCTCTTAAAGATGTGCTGGGTGCGTCCCGGCTACCGCTGCATTCTTTACGAATCGGTATCTGTCCGCGGCCCGGGGATCGGGATGGTGGGACACTGGGGTGTTATCTCATCGTCAATCAGGGCAGGCAGGCCATCTTCTTCTATGTCTGCACGTCTCAATGTCAAAGGTCGAGGTCCGTCGTCTGCTGTGACTGATTGGAAGGCTTGCTTGACTGCTTAGCCTCGCGCATTTTTCTATCATACTTTTCTTTGTAAGCACTCAAACCATCCTGCAAATATGCCCTAAACTGACATACCCTTTCAAAATTAAAGTCGTACTTTATCATTGCAGCGAAAATCTCATGCAGTTGCTTCACATTCAGTTCCTGGACAACTTCACTTTCGGTCCATTTGCTACTGCATTCATTTTCGATTGTTATCCTTTCCTCTTCCAATTGCATCAGCTCTTCATCTATCACTTCTTGGTCACGGGATGCCAAAACCTCTTCAACATCATCTTCGTCAACTTCCACAAGCCAAACTCACTTTGTCCTTGCTTTGTTCACCACGCTCAAATCGCTTAATTATGTCTACTTTTACGCTCCTTCAGGCTTTTCCGATACCTTAGAACTCATCTTGCAAACAGATGCTCACAGACACATGTTTAAGCAATGCCGGCTAGAATGCAGTTCCAAATCCAGTGGAGGAGCGGCTGCTCGGGGCGTGCGCTGCCTTTTATCGTAACAGTGAAACCACCTTCTGTTAGCAAAAACAGGTAACTAATGTAGGTCTTTCGTAACAGTGAGGTTTCGTAAAGCGAACGTTCAAAAAGCGGGGAACACCTGTATATGGATTTTAGCAAGGCATTTGATCAGGTACCCCATGCAAGGCTTATTGAGAAAGTGAGGCGGCATGGGATCCAAGGGAACATTTCTTTGTGGATCCAGAACTGGCTTGCCTACAAAAGGCAAAGAGTGGATGTAAACGGGTCATATTCTGCATGGAGAACGGTGACCAGTGGTGTGCCTCAGGGATCTGTCTGGGACCCCTACTCTTTGTGGTTTTATAAATGACCTGGATGAGGAAGTGGAGGGATGGGTTAGTAAATTTGCTGATGACACAAAGGTTAGTGGTGTTGTGGATAGTGAGGAGGGCTGTCATAGGTTACAGCAGGACATTGATAGGATGCAAAACTGGGCTGAGAAGTGGCAGATGGAGTTCAACCCAGATAAGTGTGAGGTGGTTCATTTTGGTAGGTCAAATATGATGGCAGAATATAGTATTAATGGCAAGACTCTTGGCAGTGTGGAGGATCAGAGGGGTCTTGGGGTCCGAGTCCACAGGACACTCTAAGCTGCTACACAGGTTGACTCTGTGGTTAAGAAGGCATATGGTGCATTGGCTTTCATCAATTGTGGGTTTGAGTTTAAGAGCCAAGAGGTAATGTTGCAGCTGTATAGGACCCTGGTCAGACACCGCTTGGAGTACTGTGCTCAATTCTGGTTGCCTCACTATCGGAAGGACGTGGAAACTACAGAAAGGGTGCAGAGGAGATTTACAAAGATGTTGCCTAGATTGGGGAGCATGCCTTATGAGAATAGGCTGAGTGAACTTGGCATTTTTTCCTTGGAGCAACAGAGGATGAAAGGTGTACAAGATAATGAGAGGCATTGATCGTGTGGATAGTCAGAGGCTTTTCCCCAGGGCTGAAATGGCTAGCACAAGAGGGCATAGTTTTAAAGTGCTTGGAAGTAGGTAGAGAGGAGATGTCAGGGGTACGTTTTTTTTTTACGCAGAGAGTGGCGAGTGTGTGGAATGGGCTGCCGGCGGCGGCAGTGGAGGCGGAAAAGATAGGGTCTTTTAAGAGACTCCTGGATGGCTACCTGGAGCTTAGAAAAATAGAGGGCTATGGGTAAAGCCTCGGTAGTTCTAAGGTAGGGACATGTTCGGCACAGCTTTGTGGGCCAAAGGGCCTGTATTGTGCTGTATGTTTTCTGTGTTTCTATGTTCTAATTGATCTTTCATTGATCCTGTTATAGTTACTATTCTATAGATTTGCTCAGTACACCTGCAGAAAAATTAATCTCAAGGTGGTATATGGTGTCGTACATGTACTTTGATAATAAATTTACTTTGAACTTTGAAGCTGCAGTCCTCAGTCTCTGCTGAACGTCACAAGTAGAAGTACAGCCTGGTGATTGGACTTTCCAAAGCATGGGAGTAAAAAGGAAAGTTGCAGTGGTTACTATCCCTAATCATAAAACTACTTTTTTTTCACTTCCTCAACTGGAATGGCTCTATGTGCCACAGTGCTACGGCCAGTTTGCCTTGGCTCCCAAGCTACAAGAACTTCACAACTGTTGGACAAGTGCAAGAACTACAATCCAGGATAACTTAGGACAATTGCAACTCCTTAAAAGGATCAAATTGTGATATAATCTCAAGCTTACCCCCAGAGACGATATGAAGCTGTAGTGTAATGTCTTAGTTCATTCACTTGCTCCTGGACCCTGGGCCCTTTGATGCTGTGTTAGGATTCATGAGGCCCTCCAATATTAGGCCCATGACATCAAAGGACTAACCGTGGCATTTCTCATATACCAGGGCTGCAAGATTATTTGAACTGCCAACAGAATAATTTTATTGCTATTAAACAATATTGGCAATTTTACTTTTGTCTTCCATTACTGAAAAATTCAACCATACATGACTTTGTTGAATAGTGGGGCAGGTTCAAGGGCTAAATGGCATAGCCCTGCTTTCTGATATTATGCTTGGACTCCAGATCATTAAGTCTGGGCTGAAGAGTTTGTTGCAAATAGAATCGGAGCAAATACTTGAATTTGATGAAAACAGATCACATGCTAATTTAACACAATTTTAGTCTGAATTAAGTGATTCCAAGATAAATGGACTTTGTAGAATTTTGCACATAAAATTCACCAAGTTTATTTTGCTTGAAAAATCAAGTCTATCAATTGAAGTGGAGCATGAAATCCATTTCAAGGTCTGTTCAAGCACCCTGCAAATATCACATTTGAATCTCTTGTTCTACATTAATAGAAATATATGGCAGTCTCTAACTAAATCATTGTGTTAATATCTTTCTTTAGGTAAGTGGATCTCAGTCCACAGTCAGCTCAGGCAAATTTTATTGAGTGGCGAAGCAAGCTCAATTGGCCAGGTGGCCTACTACTACTCCTTGAAATTAATATTCTGATGCAGTAGGCAGTGAAATAAACGGACTACAGAAACACATCTTCCACAATGCATCAAGGTAGGTAGTTAATATTGATCTAGAGGAGAAAAAGAATACTTACTGTAATTTTATTGACAGTGTTTAAAGCATTCCTTTATCAAATTGCTAAATGAGCTACTGAAATGCTATCAGGTATCACATGAAAGAGAATAATAACTAAATGCAATCACAGGAATCTGAAGCTCTTAAATTCTTGAAAAATGACAATTAGGAACTAACTTATCTTACAAACATCCTATTCAGAAGGAATGATATAGGGGTTTTAAGATTATTCTATATCAGTTTTTCTGAGTTCATTCCAACTTTCATTTTGTTCTTGTGCAAAAAGTAAAGACAGTAATCTAACCCTAGCTATTGCTTGAAGCTCTATTACTTTTCAGTTTTTGAAACAACTATATCTTTCAGTATTTCCCTTTTCATAAAATGAGATTATTCAAAGGTAGGTGTCCTAATGTCACATCAGGCTACACACAGTCACCATTATTTCAAATTATTTGCTAAACTATTGAAATGTGTGGTGGTCAGTACAATTGCTTTACTGCGCCAGTGATCACCAATCTGGATTTGATTCCTGTCGCTGTCTGTAAGGAGTCTGTACATTCTCTGAGACTCGCTCTGGATGCTCCAGTTTCCTCCCACATACCAAAGATGTACAGTTAGGATTAGTGAGTAATGAGCATGCTATGTTGATGCGGGAAATGTGACGATACTCACAGGCTGTCCCCAGCACAATCATCAGACTGTATTGGTCATCAACACAAAGCAATCCATTTCACTGTGTGTTTTGATGCTCACCTGGCAAATAGGCCTAATGTTGAAAAAATTATTTTAAGAACCATGCTTTTAGAATCCAGAACATGCAGAATCTTCCTGCTTCTCGTCAATGCTTGGACATTGATGACCTCTGCAGATGTTATACTCTTGTTCTCCTGTCTTTATATGTTATTTTCTTTAAAATCTACATTTATTAGACATGACATCTCCTGGCTAACATACATTACAAAAAAATTCCATTACAGTGCACGCAATCAACATCAGAGCCATTGACTGAAAACCAACTTAGCAATTCTCAACAACACACACAAAATATGCTGGTGAACACAGCAGGCCAGGCAGCATCTATAGGAAGAGGTACAGCCGACACTTTTGGCCAAGACCCAGAAGGGCTCGGTGCATTCACCAGCATTTTTTGTGTGTGTTGCTTGAATTTCCAGCATCTGCAGATTTCCTCGTGTTTGCGTTAGCAATTCGCAGTGTAGGAAACAATAATGAATGGCAGGACTAGTCCTTGCTCTCAGACTGAAGAACTGCACACAAATGGCTTAAATGGTCGAAAACAGTTGATAAATTATATTTTTGCATTAGGTCAAAATGGAAACCTAGATCATCTTGTCTTTATGGCACAACAGATAAGAACACCACTTTATCTTGAGGGCCTGGGTTCCAATTATCCCACACAGAATTCAGTGAAGTTCCCAACCTGTTGTCTTTCATTATCTTCTAAGTGAAATAAGTTTAGAAGTTCATCTTAAGTATTAGCTCACAGCACATACTTAATCTTAGTTAACTCTTAAATGGCACTAAACTGTGGACCATACTCAGTTGGTGTCGAAGGACTGAAGTGTCAAATGAGAACACTCCTTTAGTGAAGGCTTCTGAGGCTAAGGTAAATTGATATGACAGGGTTGAAAAGGTTTTATCGGAATGCCAGTAAGGTATTTCTGATCTGATGCTAACACTAATTTAAACATCCATCATCTTAATACTAAAACATTTATTTCTAAAAACAATGCTCCACCTAAGAACAGAGTTGGAAGTTCAGTGGTTGAACACAAACGCTTCAATTTGCTTGTATGTTACACCTCCCATCATAAAGATTTAAGAAAATCTAAAAGAGTTACCTTATATTACATTTTGTAGATGCTTTCAACATTAACAGGCCATTCCACTCAGGGGCTTGTGTTAACATTGTTTTGTGACTGTATGTGCTGGATCGTAACTATATGTGTAGTGTGTGACCGTATGTGCTCTGTGTAACTGTGTGCGATGTTTCATTTAGTTGTGTACTTGTGTATAGTTGAATGACAATGCACTTGAACATGAACTTTATATAATCCTGTTAACCAAATAAAAAAAACAATAATTCCTACCATCAAATTAGGCAGTTTTCTGAGCAAAAGGATGGGTAGAACCCTGGGCCAACAACTGCCTGCACATTCTAAAAGAACAGCATAAAATTATCAAACTAACTAATCCAACAGGCATCCTTTACCCAAAACCATTTTGCCCCTGCAGGCTATTTATTCAATCCTCTGTTCCAATTTGCATTTAGCAGAAGTCCTAAGCACAAGCACTACGGTAACCTAACACACATGACCCAAACTTCTTAAAAGAATTTCTCACGTCACCTCTGAGATTCATTTTCCCTCTTTCTTACATACACACATCTAACTCATACTCTCCCTAAAATAATTGAGATCAGGGAGTTTACTTCTCATCTTCATCACACCCAGTCCCAAATAACTTCCCTTTTGGATCAATCAACACCTATCCAACATTTTTACATCATGGCTTACCATGCAACTCATTCTTTTATCATCCCTTGATTCACATTAGACTTAGGGAGTTGGAATTATAGTGAATATGGACATCAAGGTAACTAAGCAACACTTCTGCAGTGACTTGAAGGAGACAGACTAGTAAGAAGGCAATAAACACACCAGGCCTAAAATCAAGGCGGCAAAGTAGGAATACAAAAGCAGACTTGAGACAGGTGACAAAGTTGAGTATCAAACCGTGTAACACCCTTCACAACACGCTGGAGGAACTCAGCAGGTCGGGTAGCATCCGTGGAAACGATCAGTCAACGTTTCGGGCTGGAACCCTTTGTCAGGACTGAAGAGTAAAGGGGCAGAGGCCCTATAAAGAAGATGGGGGGAGGGTGGGAAGGAGAAGGCTGGTAGGTTCCAGGTGAAAAACCAGTAAGGGGAAAAATAAAGGGGTAGTGGAGGGGAAGCAGGGAGGTGATAGGCAGGAAAGGTGAAGAAGGAATAGGGGAAAACACAATGGGTAGTAGAAGGAGGTGGAACCATGAGGGAGGTAGTAGGCAGCTGGGGGAGGGGGCAGAGTGAAATAGGGATAGGGGAAGGGACCTCCACCCTCAAATTCACTTGGTCTCTCTCGGACACTTCTCTCCCCTTTCTCGATCTCTCGGTCTCCATCTCTGGAGACAGACTGTCCACTGACATCTTCTTCAAGCCCACTGACTCTCATAACTACCTTGACTATACCTCTTCCCACCCTGCCAATTGCAAAAATGCCATTCCCTATTCCCAGTTCCTCCATCTCCGCCGCATCAGCTCCCCGGATGAGGCTTTCCATTCCAGGACATCTCAAATGTCCTCTTTCTTTAAGGATTATGGTTTCCCTTCTGCCGTCATCAATGATGCCCTCACCCGCATCTCCTCCATTTCCCGCACTTCGGCCCTCACCCCATCCTCCCGCCACCACAATCGGGACAGAGTTCCCCTTGTCCTCACCCACCACCCCACCAGCTTCTGGATCCAGCACATTATCCTCCGCAACTTCCACCACCTTCAACAGGACCCCACCACTAACCACATCTTTCCCTCTCCATCCCTCTCCGCTTTCCGCAGGGATCAGTTCCTCCGCGACTCCCTGATCCACACGTCCCTCCCCACGGATCTCCCACCCGGCACTTATCCCTGTAAGCGTAAGTGCTACACCTGTCTCTACAGCCCCTCTCTTGCCACCAGTCAGGGCCCCAAACAGTCCTTCCAGGTGAGGCAACACTTCACTTGTGAGACTGTTGGGGTCATCTATTGCAATCGGTGTGGCCTCCTCTACATCGGTGAAACCCGACGCAGATTGGGGGACCGCTTCGTTGAGCACCTCCGCTCCATCCACCACAACAGACAGGATCTCCCGGTTGCCACCCACTTCAACTCTGCTTCCCACTCCCATTCAGATATGTTCATACATGGCCTCCTTTACTGCCGTGATGAGGCTAAACTCAGATTGGAGGAGCAACACCTCATATACCATGTAGGTAGTCTCCAGCCCCTTGCTATGAACACTGAATTCTCCAACTTCCGGTAATTCCATCCCCCATCCCTTCCCCTATCCCGATGTCACTCGGCCCCCTCCCGCAGCTGCCTATCACCTCCCTCATGGTCCCGCCTCCTTCTACTACCCATTGTGCTTTCCCCTATTCCTTCTTCACCTTTCCTACCTATCACCTCCCTGTTCTCCTCCCCCACCCCTTTATCTTTCCCCTTACTGGTTTTTCACATGGAACCTACCAGCCTTCTTCCCACTCTCCCCCCACCTTCTTCATAGGGACTCTGCCCCTTCCCTCTTCAGTCCTGATGAAGGGTTCCGGCCCAAAACGTTGACTGATCGTTTCCACGGATTCTGCCCGACCTGCTGAGTTCCTCCAGCGTGTTGTGAGTGTTGCTTTGACCCCAGCCCTGCAGATTATTTTATGTAACACCCTTTGTCTGCCCATGGCAAGTAGATCATGTCTGCATGGCAGGAGATCTACTTGTCATCAACTTACAACACACTTTCTCACATTGGCTATTGTAAAAAAAAATGTAAATTAGGCTATTCAGCATATAAACCAATCAATTACTGCATCTTTTGAATATTTCTATAAATGGAGATCCGAACAGAACAATACAATTTTAGATGTATTACAATGAATGCTTTCCTACATCTAACTGAACTCAAGGATAATACTAAAAATGAAAACAGTGCAAAATTTCATTGATTAGACCATAAGACAAAGGAGCAGAAGTCGGCCATTCGGCCCATCGAGTCAGCTCCGCCATTTTATTATGAGCTGATCCATTCTCCCATTCAGTCCCACTCCCCCGCCTTCTCACCATAACCTTTGATGCCCTGGCCACTCAGATACCTATCAATCTCTGCCTTAAACATACCCAATGACTTGACCTCCACTGCTGCCCGTGGCAACAAATTCCACAGATTCACCACCCTCTGGCTAAAAAAATTTCTTTGCATCTCTGTTCTCAATGGGCGCCCTTCAATCCTTAAGTCATGTCCTCTCGTACTAGACTCCCCCATCATGGGAAACAACTTTGCCACATCCACCCTGTCCATGCCTTTCAACATTCGAAATGTTTCTATGATGTCCCCCCTCATTCTTCTAAACTCCAAGGAGTACAGTCCAAGAGTGGTCAAACATTCATGTGTTAACCCTCTCATTCCCGGAATCATTCTAGTGAATCTTCTCTGAACCCTCTCCTATGTCAGCACATCCTTTCTTAAATAAGGAGACCAAAACTGCACACAGTACTCCAAGTGGGGTCTTATAGAGCAGTGATCCCCAACCACCAGGCCGCAGACCGGTACCGGGCCGCAAAGCATGCGCTACCGGGCCACAAGGAAATGATCTGATTTGGCGATATGAGTCAGCTGCACCTTTCCTCATTCCCTGTCATGCCCACTGTTGAGCCATTACGCATGCGAGGTCATTACCCGCGCGTCATCCATGTCAGCGCGGGAAGAAGATCAACTCCTCGAGCTTGCAAATGATGGTGGGCTGAAAAGTATGTTTGACATAACATCTCTGCCGGCATTCTGGATCAAAGTCAAGGCTAAATATCCTGAGATAGCCACAAAAGCACTGAAAACTTTGCTTCCATTTCCAACATATCTCTGCAATGAATGCAACGAAAACCAAATTGAGGAATAGACTGGACATAAGGAACCCCCTTCGAGTATGGCTGTCTCCCGTCACCCTTCGATGGCACCGTCTTGTTGCAGAGAAACAAGCCCAGGGCTCCCACTGATTCAGTGATATTGGTGAGTTGCAATGATTTTATATGTTCATATGAGGAAAATATGTGCTGTGTGTTTAATATCCAAACGGTACTTAAAATGTTATGATGCTATTGACTTACTTATATAACCATATAACAATTACAGCACAGAAACAGGCCATCTCTGCCCTTCTAGTCCATGCCGAACGCTACTCTCACCTAGTCCCACCGACCTGCACTCAGCCCATAACCCTCCATTCCTTTCCTGTCCATTACCTATCCAATTTTTCTTTAAATGATAATACCGAACCTGCCTCTACCACTTCTACTGGAAGTTAGTTCAACACTTACTTCAAGCTCCCCTGTCCTCCCCTGATAATTGACTTATCGCTATATTCACGCAAGGAAAATATGCGCTGTGTGTTTAATATTAAATTTGTTAAATAAACCCATTTAGAAATGAAATTGAGTGTATTAGCCACTTATCACCTATATTCTGGTCGTGATTAACACACCCCACCCCCCGTACAGAATCGCCAAAAACGATCTGTAGAAACAATCGGCACGTATACGCATGCGCAAATGACGCATGCGCACTGGTGCCCGCGCAAGGCTTCATGGTCATTGTAGTCTCTCCGGGTAAACAACGTATTTGACTGCTACTCTTGTCTGTTGGCAACCCTACCCCCACCCCCCCCCCACCCCGGGTCGGCCGGTCCACAAGAATATTGTCAATATGAAACCGGTCCGCTGTGCAAAAACGGTTGGGGACCCCTGTTATAGAGCCTCAACATCACATCACTGCTCCTATACTCTATTCCTCTGGAAATGAATGCCAACATTGCATTCACCTTCTTCGCCACCGACTCAACCTGGAGGTATCCTGCACGAGGACTCCCAAGTCCTGTTGCATCTCAGAACTTTGAATTCTGTCTCCATTTAAATAATAGTCTGCCCATTTATTTCTTCTACCAAAGTGCATGACCATACACTTTCCAACATTGTATTTCATTTGCCACTTCTCTGCCCATTCTCCCAATCTATCCAAGTCTCTATGCAGACTTTGTTTCCTCAGCACTACCGGCCCCTCCACCTATCTTTGTATCATCAGCAAATTTAGCCACAAAGCCACTTATTCCATAATCCAAATCGTTGATGTACAACGTAAAAAGAAGCGGTCCCAACACGGACCCCTGTGGAACACCACTGGTAACCGGCAGCCAACCAGAATAGGATCCCTTTATTCCCACTCTCTGTTTCCTGCCAATCAGCCAACGCTCCATCCATGTATGTAACTTTCCTGTAATTCCACAGGCTCTTATCTTGTTTAGCAGCCTCATGTGCGGCACCTTGTCAAAGGCCTTCTGAAAATCCAAATACACAACATTCACTGCATCTCCCTTGTCTAGCCTACTTGTAATTTCCTCAAAAAATTGCAATAGGTTTGTCAGGCAGGGTTTTCCTTTAAGGAAGCCATGCTGAGTTCTGCCTATCTTGTCATATGCCTCCAGGTACTCCGTAACCTCATCCTTGACAATCGACTCTAACAACTTCCCAACCACCGATGTCAAGCTAACAGGTCTATAAGTTCCTTTTTGCTTCCTTGCCCCCTTCTTAAATAGCGGAGTGACATTTGCAATCTTCCAGTCCTCCGGAACCATGCCAGAATCTATCGATTTTTGAAAGATCATCACTAATGCCTCCGCAATTTCCACAGCTACTTCCTTCAGAACACGAGGGTGCATTCCAACTGGTCCGGGAGATTTATCTACCCTTAGACTATTCAGCTTCCTGAGTACTTTCTCTGCCGTAATTGTGACTGCGCACACTTCTCTTCCCTGACACCCTTGAGTGTATCAGGGTATACTGCTGATGTCTTCCTCAGTGAAGACTGATGCAAAATACTTGTTCAGTTCCTCCTTATCTCCCATTACAATTTCTTCAGCATCATTTTCTATCGGTCCTATATCTACTCTCACCTGTCTTTTACTTTTTATATACTTGAAAAAGCTTTTAGTATCCTCTTTGATATTATTTGCTAGCCTCCTTTCATAGTTCATCCTTTCTCTCTTAATGACCTTCTTGGTTTCCTTTTGTAAGCTTTTAAAAACTTCCCAATCCTCTGTCTTCCCTAATTTTTGCCCTCTCCTTTGCTTTTACTTTGGCTTTGACTTCTCTTGTCAGCCACGGTTCCATCCTTCTTCCATTCAAAAATTTCTTCTTTTTTAGAATATACCTGTCTTGCACCTTCCTCACTTCTTGCGTAAACTCCAGCCACTGCTGCTCTGCCGTCCTTCCCGCTAGTGTCCTCTTCTAGTCAACTTTGGCCAGTTTCTCTCTCATGCCACTGTAATTTCCTTTACTCCACTGAAATACCGACACATCGGATTTCGGTTTCTCTTTCTCAAATTTCACGGTGAACTCAATCATGTTATGATCACTGTCTCCTCAGGGTTCCTTCACCTCAATCTCTCTAATCACCTCTGGTTCATTACACAATACCCAATCCAGTACAGTCAATCTCCTAGTGGGTTCAACAACAAGCTGTTCTAAAAAGCCATCTCGCAGACATTCTACAAATTCTCTCTCTTGAGATCCAGTGCCGACCTGATTTTCCCAATCCACTCGCATGTTAAAATCCCCCACAATTATTATAACACTGCCCTTCTGACAAGCCTTTTCTATTTCCTGTTGTAATTTGTAGTCCATATCACTGCAGCTGTTAGGAGGCCTGTATATAACTGCCATCAGGGTCCTCTTACCCCTGTGATTTCTTAGCTCAACCCATAAAGATTCTGCACCTTCCAATCCTATGACACCTCTTTCTAATGATTTGATATCATTTCTTACCAATAAAGCCATGCCACTCCCTCTGCCTACCTGCCTATCCTTCCAATACACCGTGTATCCTTGGATGTTCAGCTCCCAGAGACATGCATCCTTTAGCCACGTCTCAGTGATGGCCACAATATAATACCTACCAATCTGTAGCTGTACGACAAGGTCATCCACCTTATTCCTTATGCTGCGTGCATTTAAGTATAACACCTTAAGTCCAGTATTTGGTACTTTTTGCAAAACGATTACTTTGTTTTACATGGCAAATTGCATTTCAATATTAAAAAATCTTGATGTTTCTATTAAGTACAAACTTTTCTGTGATAATATTTAAACTTCCATGTAATTTTTTATTGTTCAGGCTCAAAATGTTGATTTGAAAATCGTCTAAATAATATTTTAGAATCAACCTAAAAACCGCGATACACCACAGTAGCACAACAGTTAGCGTGACGCTATTATTAAGGAGAAAGTATCTGAGAAGCTGAAAGGTCACAAGGTAAATAAGTCACCTGCTGGATTATACCCCAGGGTTCCGAAAGAGGTAGCTGAAAAGATTGTGGCATTAGTAAGGATCTTTCAAGAGTCACTATATTCTGGAATTGTTTTGGAGGACTGAAAAATTGCAAATATCACTCCACTCATTTAGAAGGGTGGGATGCAGTAGAAAGGAAATTATAGGCAGTTAACCTGACTTTAGTGGTTGGGAAGATGTTGGAGTCTATTATTAATTATGAGGTTTCAGGGTACTTGGAGACTCATGATAAAGTAGGCCAAAGTCAGCCTGGTTTCTTTAAAGGGAAATCTTATCTGACAAATCTGTTGGAATTCTTTGAGGAAATAACATGCAGGATACACATAGGAGAATCAGTGGCTGGTGCTTACCTGGATTTTCAGACGGCCTTTGACAAGGTGCTGCACAAGAGGCTGCTTAACAAGATAAGAGCCTGTGGTATAACAGGAAAGATACTAGTATGGATACAACATTAGCTGCTGGCAGGAGGTAAAAGTAGGAATAAAGGTAACCTATTCTGGTTGTGTTCCACAGGGGTCGGTATTGGGACTGTTTCTTCTCAGGTTATATGTCAATGATTTGGATAACAGAATTGATGGTGTTGTAGTAAAGTTTGCAGATAATACAAAGATAGGTGGTGGAGCAGGTATTGTTTGAGAAAGCAGAAAGTCTGTAGAAGGACTTGGGCAAATTGGGAGAATGTGCAAAGTGGCAGATGGAATATGATAATACACTTTGGTGGAAGGAATAAAGGCATACACTATTTTCTAAAAAAGGAGAAAATTTTAAAAATCAGAGATACACAGGGGCTTGGGAGTACTTGTGCAAGACTCTCTAATGGTTAACTTGCAGTTTGAGCCAGTGGTAAGGAAGATAAATGCAATGTTACATTCATTTCAGGAGGATTAGACTATATTAGCAAGAACGTAATGCTGAGGCTTTATAAGATATTGGTCAGACCGTTTTTAGAGTATTGGGCTCCTTATCGAAGATGATTTGCTGGCATTGGAGAGAATCCAGAGGAAGTTCATGAGAATAATTGCAGGAATGAAAGGGTTAATGTATGAAAAGCGTTTGATGGTTCTGGGCCTGTACTCAATTAAATTCAGAAGAATGAGGGGGAAATCTCATTGAAACCTACTGAACCTATTGAAAGGCCGAGACAGTGTGGATGTGGAGAGGATGTTTTCTTTAATGGAAGAGTCTAGGAGCAAATGGCACAGCCTCAGAAAAGAGGGATGTCCATTTAGAACAGAGATTAGAAGGAATTTCTTTAGCAAAGTGTGGTGAATCTGTGGAGGCCAAGTCATTGAGTATAGTTAAAGCAGAGGTTGATAGGTTTTTGGTTAGTCACGGCGTCAAATATTATGAGGCGAAGGGAGGATAAGGCAGGAGAATGGAGTTGGGAGGGAAAATAAATCAGCCATGATGGAAGAGTGTAGCAGCTTCATTGGGCTGAGTGGCCTAATTCTGCTCCTAAGTCTTATGGTCTTATTTCAACTCCAGGTATTAGAGTTCAGTTCCGGCGTCACCTGCAAGGCATGACTACATGGTTTCCTCCAGGTGATCCAGTTTCCTCTCAGAGTCCAAAACACATACTGGTTATCAGCTTAATTGGCTATTGTAAATTGTGCTGTGATTAGACGAGTGGTAAATGGGTCAAAAGGGCCTGTTTCGCCTTATGGGTCTTTGGGTATATCCTGCATTCTTCCCTCTGCATTGGAAAGGAAAGGAAACCAATATTGAAGGAGAAGATGGTAATCAGACCCCCAAGCCTGTTGCTCCATTCTATTAAATTATGTTATGAACATAATGCCATGTTGTTCTACTGTATCAGCAACACCCAAACTAACAATCTCTACATAGACCAAGAAGAGGAAGAGAAGGAACACTGCTACTTATAGTTTCCAGACTTAGAAATATGCTGCTGCTCCTTCATCATCATTGGATTTAATGGCTTGATCTCTTTCTGCAACTGTGGGATCAACTTTAAAATAGCTACAGCATTTGAAAGGCCAATTAGGAATACGCAATGTATGCAGGCATTGCCAACAATTCCTACATCACAAGAAATGAATATATTGAAAACAAAGAGCTATACTAAATCCATAGCTGTATAACCATCTCTATGTACTTTATACATAATAGTTAGCTAAACCAATCAGAAATGATAAAAAATAAATTAATCAAACTTAAGTTTACAAGGAAAATACATAATTATGTAGATGTTAATGATTTCATCAGAATCCCATGGTTAAAAAATATCAGCTGTACCTTCTGAGATCAGAGTGGGAATGGAGAGGAGTGGGGAATAATAATTCAGCTCTCAACAAGCTCCTCATATTTAAATTTCAGTTTGTTCTAAAATTAGCATTGATCAGTCTTTGTACTTCACCTTTCCTTAACACAAGATTTTGGAGAATGAGACAAAAAGACAAAATAATGAAAAACGGATGGGGACATAAAATTACAATGCTTTGCAATACACCCAAAAACAGCAATCATGCATGTCAACTATAATTTCTTCACATTAGACCTCATTCTCAAATCATTTAATTGTGGCATACATTTACTGCTATAAAACCTTTGATGACCTTGCATGGTGACATAGAAATTGCTCACAGCAAGTTCAATTCAAGTTACAATAATGAAGAGTCAATGAAAGTCACATAAAACTCATTTACGTGTAGCCATCAATAACATTTGCACTTATGAACTTTAAATAGCTATCATCTGACTTGGATAAATACAGGCCTTTTCGGTTTCTGATTTTTCATACTTGGACCAAATACTTGAAGACAATTTGCTTAATATAAAGATAAACCACATCACTCTTCGGTGAATAAATTTGCATTGGAGCTTGCAAAATACAAAATTGACATATTTTCCTACTCCTACTTATTTTCTACTCTGACATATTTTCAGAATAGGAGATGACCAGCTGTGACATACAAGAAACATCTTGACAAAATAGTGAAGTTCTTTAATAAGTTTAACACAAGTTTCTAGTAAAAGAATCATGGAGGCATCAGAGTACATAATTTGGAAATATAATTTGGGACCGATCTCCTTGTAGGCAGGCGTGCTAGAGCTGTTGGGGAGAATTTAAACTGGTTCGGCTGGTGATTGGGAACTGGAGTGTTAGGGCTGAGGATGGGGCAGCTGGTATATAAATAGATTCAAGGTGAAGAGATACCATGAGAAAGGCCAAGCAGATGATAAAGCAAAATTGCAGCCAGTCAGTCAGATGAGTTGCAGTGTAACCAGGGGGCAAGATCAAAAAGAATGATGAATACAGGACTGAAGGTGTTGTACTTGAATGCACACAGTATGTGGAATAAAGCAGATGATCTTATAGCACAGTTAGAGATTGGCAGGTATGAAGTTGTCTGAGTTATGGTTGGGAGTTTAACATCCAATGATACACTTTGAATTGAAAGGACAGGCAGGTAGGTGGAGCAGGTGGCTCTGTTGGTAAAAAATGAAATCAAATCTATAAAAAGAGGTGACATAGGATGGAAAATGGAGAATCACTGTGGGTTCACTTAAACTGAAAGGGTAAAAAGACCCTGAGGAGAATCATATATAGATCGCCAAACAGTAGTCAGGATGTGGGATACATATTACAAAGGGAGATAGTAAGAAAAAAGGGCAATGTTATGATAGTCATGGTGGATATCAATATGCAGGTAATGAGGAAAATCAGGTTGGAGGTGGAGCCCAATAGAGGGAATTTGTAGACTAGTTAAGAGATGGCTTTTTAGAGCAGCTTGTGGCTGTCCACTAGGGAAAAAGCAATTGTCACTTATATGTTGTTTAACCACCAAATTTGATGAGGTATTTAAGGTAAAGGAACCCTCAGGAGACAGTGATCATAATATGATAGAATTCACCCAGCAGTTTAAAAAGAAGCTAAAAATCAAATGCATCAATATTACAGTGGAGTAAGAGGAAATGACAGAGGCATGAAAGAGGAGCTGGTCAATGTTCATTGAAAGGGGACACAAGGAAATATGATGGCAGAAATTTGCCAATGAAACTATTGCTGGCAGAATTTGAGATGGTGATGAGGAGGCGTACAAAAATGACATAGATAAGCTGGTTGAGTGGTGCTGCAAAACAACCTTACATTTAATGTCAGTAAGATGAAGGAATTGATTGTGGATTTCAGGAAGGGAAAGTCAAAGGAACACACATCAGTCTTCATTGAGGGATCAGCAGTTTCAAGTTCCTGGGTGTCAATATCTCTTAAGATCCTGGGCACAACATATTGGTGCAATTACAAAGACAGCGACTATATCTTATTTGGAGGTGATTGATATGTCACCAGAGACTCCAGCAAATTTTTTGCAGATGTTCCATGGGGAGCATTCTAGCTGGTTACATCACTACTTATTATGCAGGGGCCACGGGATAGGATCAGAAAAAGTTACAGAAAGTTGCAAACTCAGCTAGCTCCATCAAGGGCACCAGCCTTCATGGCATTGAGGACATCTTCAAAAGGTAATGCCTTAAAAAGAAGGCATCCATCATGAAGGACCCCCATTGCCCAGAACATGCCTTCTTCTCATTGCTACCATCAAGGAGGAGATACAGGAGCCTGAAGATATACACTCAACATTTCAGGAGCAGCTTCTTCCCCTCTTCCATCATATTTATGAATGGACAATAAACCCATATACACTACCTCACTTTTTTTTGCTCTTATGGCACTACTTATGTCATTTAAATTTTAATCTTTATTTCTTATTGAAATTCATATTTTAATTATGTATTGCACTGTACTGCCGCCACAAAACAATAAAGTTCATGACATATGCCAGAGATAGCTCCTTTACCATAGCATTGGAGAGGAATTGGAACAAACAAGTCAGGAAAGTGTTTAATTGGAGTAAGGGGAAAAATGAGGCTATCAGACAGGAACTTGGAAACATAAATTGGGAACAGATGTTCTCAGGGAAATGTATGGAAGAAATGTGGCAAATGTTCAGGAGATATTTGCGTGGAGTTCTGCATAGGTATGTTCCAATGAGACTGGGAAAGGATGGTAGGGTACAGGAATCATGGTGTACAAAGGCTGTTGTAAATCTAGTCAAGAAGAAAAGAAGAGCTTACAAAAGGTTCAAAAAAACTAGGTAATCTAGAAGATTATAAAGCTAGCAGGAATGAGTTTAAGAATGAAATTAGAAGAGCCAGAAGGGGCCATGAGAAGGTCTTGGAGGACAGGATTAAGGACAACCCCAAGGGATCCTACAAGTATGTGAAGAGCAAGAGGATAACACATGAGAGAAAAGGACCAATCAAGTGTGACAGTGGAAAAGTGTGTATGGAACCAGAGGAGATAGCAAAGGTACTTAATGAATACTTTGCTTCAGTATTCACTGCAGGAGGAGGATCTTGGCGATTGTAGAGATGGTTTACAACGGACTGAAAAGCTTGAGCATGTAGATATTAAGAAAGAGAATGTGCTGGAGCTTTTGGAAAGTATCAAGTTGGATAAGTCACCAGGACTGGATGAGATGTAACCCAGGATGCGCTGGGAAACGTAGGACAAGAATGCTGAGCCTTGGCGATGATCTTTGCATCATCAATGGGGATGGGAGAGGTTCCGGAGGACTGGAGGGTAGCGGATGTTGTTCCATTATTCATGAAAGGGAGTACAGATAGCTCAGGAAATTGTAGACCAATGAGTCTTACTTCAGTGGTTGGCAAGTTGATGGAAAAGATCCTGAGAGGCAAGATTTATGAACATTTGGAGAGGCATAATACGATTAGGAAGAGTCAGCCCCTTATGTCTTTTGAACAATTATCTAATAAATATAATTTACCAAGAATACATTTTTTTTAGATATCTTCAAGTTAGAAATTTCCTAAGTACTATACTTTCTTCCTTTCCAATGCTCCCTCCTACATATATTTTAGATACTATAATTAACTTTAATCCATGTCAGAAAGGTGCAACGGCTATTATTTATAATATTATTATGAAACTTAGGAAAGCTCCATTTGATAAGATTAGGTCAGATTGGGAACAAGAATTGGGTTCTATTATTTCCGTGGATGACTGGGGGCAGATTTTACAATTAGTCAATACTTCCTCTATCTGTGCTAAACATTCCCTAATTCAATTTAAAGTTGTTCATAGAGCATATATGTCCAAAGATAAATTAGCTCGTTTTTATTCTCATATTAATCCTTTTTGTGATAGATGCCTGGGGCAGATAGCCTCTTTAACTCATATGTTTTGGTCTCGTCCTACTCTGGAAATTTTTTGGAGAGACATTTTTAATATTATCTCAAAGGTATTGAATATAGATATCTCTCCTCATCCTATTACTGCTATCTTTGGTTTACCTAAAATTTCCAGTAATCTTTCCCCTTCAGCCCATAGAATGATTGCATTTCTTACCTTAATGGCGAAAAGGTGTATCTTACAACATTGGAAAGAGCTTAATGCTCTAACTACCTTTTTTTGGTTTTCCCAGACGATATTATGCTTAAATTTGGAGAAAATTAGAAGTAATCTTTATGATTCTTCATTTAAATGTGAACAGACCTGGAGATCTTTTATTCAATATTTTCATTTAATGTAATTTTTTCTTCTCTTTTGTTCCATATTTATATTCCCTTCTTGCTTTTTTTAACTGTTTTTAATGGAGGTCGGGTTTGAGGACGTGATTTTAAGTTCTTTAACTCTACCTGTTTCCAAGTTAGCCCATTGCTTTGCTTTTAGTTAGTTGCACGGTGGGGGTTTTTTTGGGTTTTTTTTCCTTTTCTCTATTGAGATATATATATATATATATATATATATATATATATAAAAATAAAAATTAGTATACTATTATTTTACCTTATTATTTTATGTTTAAATTGCACTGTTTGTATCAATTTGTTTTCTGTATTAATATCTCCTGTAATTTCTAACAGTGTATTAGTGCTTATATGGTTTACCTTTTGTATACTTATTCAATAAAAAGATTTAAAAAGAAAAGAAAAAGTAAGAGTCAGCATGGCTTTGTCAAAGGCAGGTCGTGCCTTACGAGCCTGAATGAATTTTTTGAGGATTTGACCAAACACATTGATGAAGGTAGAGCAGTAGATGTAGTGTATATGGATTTCAGCAAGGCATTTAAAAAGGTACCCATGAAAGGCTTATTGAGAAAGTAAGGAGGCATGGGATCCAAGGAGGCATTGCTTTGTGGATCCAGAACTGGCTTGCCCACAGAAGGCAAAGAGTGCTTGTAAACGGGTCATATTCTGCATGGAAGTCGATGACCAGTGGTGTGCCTCAGGGATCTGTTCTGGGACCCCTACTCGTTGTGATTTTTATAAGTGACCTGGATGAGGAAGTGGAGGGCTGGGTTAGTAAATTTGCTGATAACATAAAGGTTAGGGGTGTTGTGGCTAATGAGGAGGACTGTCAGAGGTTACAGCAAGACATTGATAGGATGCAAAACTGGGCTGAAAAGTGGCAAATGGAGTTCAACCTAGATAAGTGTGAGGTGGTTCATTTTGTTAAGTCAAATATGATGGCAGAGTATAGCATTAATGGTAAGACTCTTGGCAGTGTGGAGGATCAGAGGGATCTTGGGGTCTGAGTCCATAGGACACACAAAGCTGCTACGCAGGTTGACTCTGTGGTTAAGAAAGCATACCGTTCACTAGCCTTCATCAATTGTGGGACTGAGCTTAGGAGCTGAGAGGTAATGTTGCAGCTATATAGGACCATAGTCAGATGCCACTTGGAGTACTGTGCTCAGTTCTGGTCGCTTCACTACAGGAAGGATATGGAAACCATAGAAAGGGTGCAGAGGTTTATAAGGATGTTGCCTGGATTGGGGAGCATGCCTTATGAGGATAGGTTGAGTGAACTTGGCCTTTTCTCCTTAGAGCGACGGAGGATGAGAGGTGACCTGATGGAGCTGTATCAGATGATGAGAGGCACTGATTGTGTGGATAGTCAGAGGCTTTTTTCCCAGGGCTGTAATTTTAAGGTGCTTGGAAGCAGATACAGAGGGGATGTCAGGGGTAAGTTTTTTTACGCAGAGAGTGTTGAGAGCGTGGAATAGCTGCCGATGACAGTGGTGGAGGTGGATACGATAGGGTCTTTTAAGAGATTCCTGCATGGGTACATGGAGCTTAGAAAAATAGAGGGCTATGGGTAACCCTCGGTAATTTCTAAGGTAAGGACATGTTCAGCACAGCTTTGAAGGTCAAAGGGCCTGTATTGTGCTGTAAGTTTTCTATGTTTCTACGATATTAATCATTCTGATTCCTGTTGAAATTGTGCTTTTCTCTTGTAAACACTGGGTAGAATTTATGCTTAATTAAAATTTTTCTGGACAAAACTGGTTATATAATACTATGTGCCTGTGATACTGCACAAGTAAGTTTTTTTTTCATTGAACCTGTTGTTACGTACCCCGTAACTGGGTTGCCAAACCAGCAGAAATGGATCACTCAGTTGGAGTCTGGATTACTAGAACTAAGAAGGTTTTATTAAAGAAACAAGCAACACAGTACTCTAATCAAAAAGGTAATGAATGCAACAGTTCAGCAATGATAAACATACATGTACACAGAATTAAGATAACAGGATCAATCAAGCTCTATCGTTGTCTGGGGTAAATGATCAGTTTCAAAGTGACGCAAAGTTCAGTTCAATTTAGTTCAGTTCAGTTTGCAGTAATCGCTGCCGTGGCGATAGACAGTGGGGGGAAGGAGAGAGAGAGCAAAACGAATGAATATTCAAAACGACTTCCACACACAGACCTTCGCAGTCAGCTGTCGGGCGAGTCCTTTGTGATGTCATCTGAGGTCACCGACCGTGACCCCTCCGTTTCCAGATACGAATCGTTTCCCTGCGGTGAACCTGGCACCCAGGCAAGGGTGGACACACACCAGGTTCCCTCCGATCGTGTCTTTCAAAACTTCCCACCAACTTGTGAGAGACGCACCGCTTCCAGGGTCTCGTTACCTCGGGTGTCATGTGTGTCCTGCCTTAGTGAACTTGTCCCTTTTTATCCCCCTGCTGGGGTATCGCCTGTCCATCACTTCAAACAGTTCAGGGTTCAAAGGGGGAGCCGATCTTGCCAGCTCTCCTTCCTTCATTAACATCTCCAAAATCTGCACCATTGTTTTCCTTATCTCTCTCTCTCCTGAAGACAGGTGGCAGACCAACTGCTGATTCCACTGGTGCCAGCCCAGGCCAGCTACATCTTAATCTATGTGTATTCTTGTCACACTGTGCATACATGTACTTGGGCTTATGACAATAAACTTAACTTAGAATTTGAATTAAGAAGTCCTACTTTTTCAAGAAAATAGAATGGAAGGTGGTTCCAAATGGAAAGTACTTCCCTAGATTTCCTTTGCAATTGATTTCTATTAATAATTAATGTACTATTCCAGGTCTCTTCATCATTCAAATATATTAACATGATGTAACCAGGAAAGGTAAATTAACATCTGCTTCAAAATTAACTCCAGTTCTAAAAAGGTACATCTTCAATTCACGAGTTCATAAGTACAAGTGCAACTGATATATTGTTTATTCTAAATCTTCAAAAGAAGATGCTTTATGTCTCTCACTACCCATTGCCAAACATGGTTACTGTGTTGAAATCAAGCAGAAGAGCTCACAAACTCAGCCTTTCTTAGGGCATCAAAACTGTTACATCGCTTTCCTTTCTGCACCTTCTAGCCATCTTAAAGCTTTTAGAATTGAGGACTGCAGCTGCCAATGCACTACTTCATCAGCTGCACTAGCTTCTGTGTTATCACAGCCTTCATGGTGCCCTGTGTTATGATTCTAGGACTTTTGCTGATGTTTCTCAATAAATGAGATAAACCCTGCATTGATCTAACATATGATTTCTCATCATTTGGGTGTGCCTTCCATAAGATTTTCATAAAGTTCTGTAATATTTCTGCCTTGATTCAAAAAGTGGCAAATAAACTGTACTAAAATTGTTATGAAAAATAAATGGAAGATATTGGTAACACTGAACAAAACTGTATTGTAAAAAAAATAAGACCATAAGAAAAAGGAGCAGAAATAGACCACTCAGCCCATTAATTCTGCTGCAAGATTCCATCATGGCTGATATATTATCCCTCTCAACTATGTTCTCCTGCCTTTACCCCATAACTCTTCATGCCCTGACTAACCAGGAACCTATCAACCCCGTTTTCAATATACTCAATACTTTGGCCTTCATAGCCATCCATTGCAATGAATTCCACAGATTCACCATGCTCTGGCTAAAGAAAATCTTCCTTATCTTTGTTCCAAATAGACGTGCCACTATTCTGAGGCTGTGCCCTCTGATCTTACACTCACCCACCATAGGAAGCATCTTTACCACATCCACTCTGTCCAGGCCTTTCAATATTTATTAGGTTTCGAGATCCTTCCTCATTCATCTAAACCAGGGGTCAGCAACCTTTTTGCCTCTGTGGGTCGGATCGCTATTAATGAGCGGACGATGGGCCAGATAAATGCCATAAAAAACTTGAAATATGGGATTTATCCATTTAAATACATCTAGTTATGTTTTGCCTCAAATTAATGAATAACGCATACTAGAAAATCTTCTGTGCTTAAGGTTGCCTACCCCTGATCTAGACACTAGTGAGTACAGGCCCAGTGCCATCAAACACTCCCCATACTGTCCCCACACCTTTTCTTAGATAAGGGGCCCAAAACTGCTCACAATACTCCAAGTGCGAGCTGATCAATCCCTTGCAAAGCCTCTGCATTACATCCTTGCTTTTAAACTGTAAGCTAATATTATATTTTCCTTCCTTACCAACCACTCAACCTGCAAATTAACTTTTAGGGAATGCTGCACAAGGTCCCTAAAGTCCCTTTGCACATTTGATTTTAGAATATACTCCCCAGTTAGGAAATAGTCTACTCCTGTATTCCTCTACCAAGGAGCATCATCTGCCACTTCTTTGCCCATTCTCCAATCTGTCCATTTCCTTCTGCAGACTCCCTGCTTCCTCAACCCAACCTGTCCCTATACCACTGGAAGCCAACTCTTTGCCTCAGGCCAGTCAGCCAATCTTCTTTCCATGCTCGTATATTTCCTGTAATACCATAGGCTCTTATCTTATTAAGCAACCTCATGTGAAGCACCTTTTCAAAGGTCCACTGAAAATCCAAGTAAATAACATCCACTGACTCTCCTTTGTCTATCCTGCCTGTTATTTTCTCAAAGAATTCCAACGGATGTTTCAGACAATATTTCGTCTTAAAGAAACCATGCCGACTTCATATGTTACATTATAAGAATTCTATCATATTATGGATCATTGGCACAGGGTTTCTTTACCTTCAGTCTTGTATTCATCATTCTTTTCGATTTTGTCTCCCCCATGTTATACTTCACCTCATCCAACTGACTGCAATTTTGCCCAGTCATCTACCCGTCCTTCCTCAGACTCACTACACACTGCATCAATTTCTATAACAATGACACCATCCTCAGCCTTATCACTCCGCTTCCCATACCCTTACCAACTTAGGTTAAGTCTCCCCCAACAGTGCCAGCAAACCTGTTCACAAGGATATCGCTTCCCCTCTGGTTCAGATGTAAGCCATTCTTTTTGCACACATCATACCTTCCCTAAAAGAGATCCCAATGATCCAGAAATCTGAAACTCTGCCCCTGCACCACTTCCTCAACCTCTTATTCATCTGTACTATCATCCTAATCCTGCTCACAGTAGAATATGGTACTGGGAGTAATCCAGAGATTACTACCTTGGAGGTTCTGCTCTTCCGCCTTTTTCCTATCCTCAGTGCGGAGGACCTCTTCCACCTTTCTATGTGATCGGTGACTTCGCTTTCATGGTCAAAGAAACTGCTGTCCATTGCCCTAACTATCAAGTGTCCTATCACTGTCACTCTGCCTCAGAGCTGTCCGCAGTGCCACTGGCCTGGCTGCTGCTACTGTTCCCTGATAGGTAATCTCTCCCCCCAACCCCCAGCAATATCCAAAAGGGTATACTTAGAAATATAGAAATCAACAACACACTACATGGCCTTCAGCCCACAATGCTGTGCCGACCATGTAACCAACTCAAGAAGCTGCCAAGAATTTCCCTACCATAGAGTCCTCCATGTCTTTTAAAAAACCCTATTGTATCCACCTCTACCAGCTTCACTGGCAGTGAAATCCACACACTCACCACTCTCTGCATAAAAAAATTACCTCTGACATCTCCTTTGTACAACTTCCAAGCACCTTAAAACTATGCCCCCTCGTGATAGCCATTCCAGCCCTGGGGAAAAAGCATCTGACTATCCACATGATTAATGCCTCTCATCATCTTATACACTTCTATCAGATCACCTCTCATCCTCCGTTGCTCCAAGGAGAAAAGGCCAAGTTCACTCAAGCTATTCTCATAAGGCACGCTCTCCTTGTTATTGAGTGGTGTAGACACAGGGGACCCCTGTACTGACTGCTTACTCCCCTTACTTTTCCTGGTGGTCACCTATCTCCTATCTAAAGCCTGCATGCTAGGTGTGGCCACCTCAATAAAACTCTCATCCAGACTCCTGGATGGTTCTGAGTAGTATAAAATTATATATCCATAATATATATTTTCTAAAGCACAACCTACCATATACAATAAAAGTTTCAAGTATTATAGAATGGTGGCCTCACTTGTATCCATCTGGTTTTCTATGTGAACTTCTGCCACAAAACAATAAAATTCACATCATATGTCAGTGACAATAAACCTGATTATGATTCTATTTAAAGATGACTAAACTCTCAAACAATATAACAAGAGCTATATTATTAAGCTCAAGTACACATTTACTAGTATAGCTAATTGTAAAGATTCCTATTGTAAAATTGTTGTTACCGAATAAAAAGATGGAATATAACACTGCTAATTGCTCATTGATTTTGGGGACACTTGGGAAGATTTCACCAAGGATATATTCATATTACTTATACAACATTAATGCATTTAATGTGGTAAATAGAATGAATTTTCACTAAAGAATATTAGAAAAATTCTACTGTATTGTTAACTTACACCCATATATACAAGTCACTAAAGTACATGCTACATTATGAAGGAATGTGTAAAAATAGATAATTTAAGCCAATTAAGGTTTAAACAATCCCTACTTACACATCAGATTGCAATTAGACAAACTGAATCAAGATAAATAGCTAACAAAAATTATAAAGGTAACAGAGAACAAGGATCACTAGAGATAATAGTCAATTGAATATTTTCTTGCAAAGAGTAAGCAGTATTACAGATGTAAACTGTTAAATCATTCCTGATTAAAATAACTACCATGGTTAATAAACAGACAAGGACTGTTGCATTAACAAGTGGTTGTAGGTCGGCCCATATATTTAATCAAAACAAACCCTGCAGAATGCATGACAGTACTTGGATGAAAATAGCAACAGCTTATCAAGGCAGACAAATGGGTCTGTTATCAGATACAGACCACTTCGCTCAAACCATTAATCACAATTACCCTAACTCATTCCTTCCCAGCTAGTGGTGACATGTGACAATACCCAATTTCCAGCTAATACAAATCTAGAAAAAAGTGCAATATCTTTAGCTGAGTACATCTGCCTACATTCATTTCTCCTTTGACTTTTCAAAACAAATAAAGTTTATTTCCTTACCTCACCATCAACAACAAACTATAATCTTGCTCTTAGGTGACAACATCATTTCCTCCCCCAGTGAAAAATGCTGCAGCTGGTCACCACATTTGATTTGTTTTAAAAAAAAAGGTATTTCAGATACAAGACATAGTGTCCACAACTACAGAATTTCCCCTGCTCTACAAAGAAATATGCTGCAGTTATATCAAAACAAAAGTCTTCCTGGTTGGAGTATGGTTTTATTTCCAAAATGGCACTGTTCTGTTTGATCTACAATCCACTCAGCCTCATGCAGTATATGCCGTCCTACCTTAACATTATAGTCTCATTTGATTGGTAAAGAACTGTCATTTAATGCCACTCTAAAATAAAACACCTCAAAAATCAGGCACAACTAGGTAAATTCTTGCCAAAAACACACTTATAAAGATTGAGATTTCACTTAACGGGTGTGCAGACCCATAATCTGCCTTTGTATTAACTAAAGAAAAAACTGAAATTTGCACATGACTGATTGCTCCACTGGCAAAGAATTGTACAATATTACATTGGCCATGTAATATTAAAGTAGAATTGCATGTAGAGTGAGGGAGGACAGATTACAATCCAAAGGCGACAAACTGATTTTAGAAGGAAGCAAAATTAATTAATGATATTAGGAATGCTATTTAAAAATCCATACCCATGGCCATATGGCAAACATTATCTACATTTTGAATGATAACATGACCAAACCCTGGCACTCTTCAACATTAACAATCACATTACTGATGCACTTCATACTCAAGATCAGTGATGCATATATAAAATGACAACCATTCAGCAAGACCAGTACCTATATATTGCAGGCACAATTCTTATTAAAGTTACTGGACACTTTCTTGCTCTATACTGCAAAGTAATGTAAATAAACATAGGGCCATTCAACAAGACCAGCAGTGGTGGTGTGGTGCCATCCAATTGATGATGGCATCCCACATTGTAGCTGGATAAGGATTCCAGACCAAGCAACAATGTACAAATGTTTGTAAGATTTATTTTCAAGTCAGCATGAGACAAATGTGGTGAGAGTGCGGAAAGATGGGGGGTGGGAGGGGGAGGAGGGTTGTCCTGTTCTCATATTTCAATTCCCTTATCTTTCTTGTTGATAGAGGTTAGGTATTTGGAAAATTGCTATTAGAGTAGCCTGCTTGAGTAGCTGTAGTGCTTTTATAATTGGCAAACTCTGCAGCCATGATCTGTCAGTGTTGAAAGGAGTGCAAATCAAGTCAACTGCTTCTTCCTGTGTGGTACCTCTTGAATAGTATTAGTTGCTACACTTCTAATATTTTCCTTTTCAATGTGGCTGGGCTGGCATTCTGTTGGAATCTGTGATCTACAGCAGCACTCAAACAACAGTTCTGCACAGTGGCATTTCCATTCTTGTTGTTCACTGATCAGCCCTGTTTTCGATATCCCTAGGTGTAGACTAAAGTCAGGCACCTTTGGGGTGTGACATGAATTCTCGTCAGTGTCGCGAACTGAATCATCACAAAAGTTGGAACATCAGGCCACTGAGAGCGGCTGTCAGAGGCTTCTGCACTTGGGTGATAGCTCGCTCTCGATGGTGAGTGAGAGTTTGCTGCAGATTCTCAGTCGGGGAACTCGAAGTAAAAAGTGTTGCTGCAGATTGTGACTGTTTGGTCTCCCCTCTCGCTGTGGAAGGAGTGATATCTGTCTCCCCCTTGTTAGTGAGAGGGAGAGTCTGAGGAATGTCCAATTGTTGGAGTGAACAGTTCGTTTTTGATGTATTGCAGACCATGGTCTCTCTTTAGGGGTTTTGTTGTTGCTTGCATGGTGGGTGGTGGGATTGCTGATGCTTTCTGCTAGAATAAGTAGGGGAAGAGGGGAGGGTTGATGCTGCTTGTGCATGTGAGGGGGCAGAGGGTTTTGGGGTTCTTGCGTTTTTTCTCTCATTCATTCTTTGGGGTTTTTCTTTTGTTTTGAGGCTATCTGCAGACAATGAGGACATTAAGCAGTATGCTTACTCTTTCCCCAATATTTTTTTTTAATTGCCTACTCCACTTTTATTTTCTTCTGCAATACATTGTGTCATACATGTTTGTAGTTAAATGAATGCTGTATCATTTAAGAATTCTGGTCTTTAAAATGGCCATAAGATGAACTTATAATACAAGAAATATTTAGTAGTGATAAAGATCACTGATTAATTCAAGTAAGCATGCAGCCATGTTATTTGAACCCCAAGATACCGTAAATATTTTAAAAAAGTATTATAATTCTGTACTACGCTACACATCATACAAAAACGATGATATACTATTAAGTCACAGTAAACCATGTAAACCAGAATCATACATAGAAATCAGTAAATTGCTCGTGTCTTTCTGTAGGAATAACTTTCTATGAGAATAAGGACATAATAAGTTGTATGCTATAAAATAGAGCATGAGATATTATGTCCATGATTAATTCATTGTGAATTAACAAACATACTGGAATTTTTTGCAATGTCCTAAAGACTGAAATCAATAATGACATTTGTGCAAATTTAAACAGTAATTTCAGACAATAAGCAATAACTTGAAAGAGTTGAAAGAAATGAATTCACACAGAGGGCTAAAATGACAATCAATGAAGTTGTATAATCATGCTGGCTCCCAGTATTGACTCAGCTTCTTCACAAAAGAATTCAAATTTGCCTTCCAATCAGTTTCCCAATGATTATTAGTGTTTGTTATCAGAAATATTTTTACAAAAACTGTAACATGCGGAGTATATTTTTTTTAAATCATCTGTTTTTCCATTAGTTTACAAATCTCAGAAGGCCACAGTTTGCAGATGAAATTGATCTAAAAAAATGCTGATTTCAAGATATTTCCATAGATCCCTAAAAATATCAAGGGAGATGACTGCAGGTAGCTCAAGAAAATCTCATAATTGAGAATTGTATATTATATGGACAGGAACCAATCGCTACATGCAAAACATAATGTTAGGACAAAATAATATTTCTTTTCTGAAAAGAACAGCAAACTTTATGCAATATTCTTAAGAAATACTGGTCAGTTTCCAGTATTAGTTATTAACACATTTTCTTAAAGTGAATCAAAAATCAGTGTTACAAACACCTTCAGGACGTGATGTGAACAGTTCGGGGAACAATAAGTCATATAAAGAGTTTCCAAGGTAATTTTTAGTATTTTAATAACATCACAGGACAAATTTAGAAATTACATTTGAATGAACAGTAAGGTGCACTGGACACTGAAAGAAGGCATTATAATCAAAAGAAACACTTTCCTTATAAAGAATTCTGGGAGAAATTAAATTACCATGCATGTCTTATTTTAAAAGTACAAATAAAGGTAGCAAGCAATCTACAATGACAATTACTTCATTGTAACGATTTCAGTGCAGTATAACAAGTGTATAACAGCATCTCAATGTTTTCATTACAGTCAAATGTGTAAATGTTATTTAGATTTTTATTACAGCAATTTGTAGTCAATTTTGCAGCATAATTAATTCATGCACTACTCATAGGGGAATTTGAAAATATGGGTGATCAGGCAATGATCCTGCAATATATGACTTTATTAATTGGTTTATAATATGTTACTTAACATTAGTAAACAACAATATGATAAAAAGCCAGAAGGAATCTTCTTATTAAAGTTTTTAACAGAATGCACTATTTTGTCAGTTATGTAATGATAAATAGCTAGATTTCATCATCTAATGTGCCATTTTATGATGAATTATATTGCATGGAATCAATGCTAGAAGCTAACTATATCCATTCCATTACAAAGATAAAATTTATACTACAATATGCAATTTCAAATCTAACTTTTTAAGCATACGCAGCAATTTTATTAGCAGGACCTTCAAGTCAATTTGGTAACTGGGAATTTGATTTAAAGGAAATAGCTTCTCCACTATTTTTGAAACTGTAATTTTGCAAAGGAAATTTAGTACTACAGTCCAGTTTGCTGGTGCAGTTTGCCTTTAAAACAGCAGAGGAGGATATGCCGCTCTGGTTTGAAAGTTCACCTAGGGAAATGTGGCTTTACCAATACTGACTATCTTACTGGCAAACGGACAGTCACGAATAAATAAAATCGAAGATCTCAGAGCAAGGTTGCTGTACCAGAGAAATATTAAGACCTGTTGTGTTTTTATGTTTCAAGGAGTCTTGGGTGTCGCCCACCATTCTGGATGAAGCGATACAGCTCAATGGCTTCACAATTCACCACCAAGGTAAGACTGCTGAGTATTTCAAGGCAGAGGAGGTAGAGTTTGCTTTATGATCAACTCCTTGTGGTGTACAAATGTTGTGATGCTGTCCCAGTCCTGCTCACCCGACCTGGAACACACCACAACCAAGTTCCATCTATTCCATATGCCATGGGAGATTTCAGCAATCATCTTAGTAGTGGTGTACACCCCACATCAGGCCAGTGTCAAACAGGCTCTAGATGAACTGAGCAATATAATAAACAGGCATGAAACAGCCCATCCTGATGCCTTCCCTATCATTTTATGGGATTTTAACCAGGCCAGCTTGAAAAAGTCTCTAAATAATTATTACCAACAAATCCCTTGTAGAACACTGGGCCAATGTTACTTCACCATCAGGAGCGCTTACCATGCTATCCCATGCTCACACTTTGGAAAGTCCGATCACCTGGCTGTACCTCTACTCCATTAGTACAGGCAGAGGCTAAAGACGCAGCACCAGTAGTGAGAACCAAGAAGGTATGGCCAAGGGAGGCACAGGAGTGCTTACAGGGTTCCTTTAATTTGGTGTACTGGACTGAATTCAGGGATTCATATCGAGTCTGAATGAGTATACCACAGCTGTCACTGACTTCATTAAAACCTGTGTGGATGAGTGTGTGCCTACAAGAACATACTGTACATACCCAAATCAAAAACCCTGGATGACCAGGAGCTTTAAAGGTCAAAGTAAAATTTATTATACTCCTTTTCACTGGCTGTCTCCAGGAATGCGGCTCATTCGGCCCTTGCTAACAGGCACCAGACTTAGCTGGGAGAAAACTACCATTCTCAGACTCCATATGCTTAGGGTAGATATGGCCTGGGTCCCACCAAACCCGTGAGGTTGGGATGTCTCGCCCACCCGAACCCCGATTTATGTGAATGCTGTGTAACTTACTGCTCCCATAGTATTTGCTCACAGGGTGCGTGTGAAGCGTCTAGTGCAGTAGTATAGTAGTGCTTGTAGTTTGTGCATGCTGCATGCCACATAGTGCTCTCTGCTTGCTACTCTCTGCTTACAGCTATTGCCGCTGGCTAGCCTTCTTAATAGAGGGTAAAAAGAGGAGCCGAGTGTGTAAACCTCCTCCTGCCAGTACAGAGCCTCTCCACCACCAAGACTCCTGCAGTGCCTCCTCGGGGCCACACACGGAGACTGGGTATCTTACGATCCCAGGCTAAACTACAGGGGATCTCGGAGCAGCAGTGGGCCCCAGGGACGTGGCGTGCAGGCCCACCACTGTGTGGACACATCCTGGTGTCCGTCAACCACTGTCCCAGCTATGCGCAAATAGCCCCACTGCCTTGTGGTAAGTTTGTTGAGACAAGGCTAAGGGAGCACACCCTGACAGAAAAGCAATGTGCTGGCAGCGCGCAATAGATGGGCCTTAACAGACCAAGGACCCGGCAGCCAAGATGTGGGACTGGTTGTCCTGGGATCACCCTTGCCACTGGGATTTACTTCATCATAGTGAAGATAGTGCTACTGGGGATGGCGCACCCCCGTGGCACTTTAAAATCTTCCTTGTGCAGGTCTCCACCTCTGACCACGGTGAACAACATCTGGACCTTACATATGGTTGAAGTCTGATGGCGATGGGGCGACTGGCAACGGGAGCAGGTACGATTGGACTGGGAGCTCCTGGTCAGAACCCTGCACAGCAGCGGCACAGGGTATTTGGTCGCTAGCAACTGGGATTGAGTGGCAGCTGTTTTTGGCAGACCCCTGTGTGACTGAGCAGCCCTATTTAGGGACCACACTGCTCACCCCAATTGGGGAAGGGCCTAGAAAAGGTGGCCTAAAAATTGCCCATTCAATCACTCCCCTGGATAGGTTACTGCGCCTATCGGGTTATTCCATTACGGCGGTCGAAATAAGAAACAATACAACCTAAAACTGACAACATGGAATGTAAGGACTCTCCTGGACTCGTATGGCATCTCTGACAGACCTCACCGGAGAACAGCCTTAATCGCTGCTGAGCTGAGGCGCTATAACATCGACATTGCTGCCCTGAGTGAGACCAGGCTCCTGGATGAAGGCTCTTTAACAGAGGAAGGGATGGGTTACACCTTCTTCTGGAAAGGTTTCCCCCCAGGTGGACAACATCTCGAAGAAGGAAGTCTGAGAGTCGGAGCGGGAGTGCGGAGGCAGACATTTTTGAAATTTTCGTTTTTTTTTCTCCAACGGCGTTCAGAGAGGCGGGACTGCGCAGGCGTGTGACGTCGGGCGGTGCAGCGCGGCAGATTTATAAGGGCAGAAATCCTGCTTCGGGTTTGATTCAAAGAAGGAAGTCTGAGAGTCGGAGCGGGAGTGCGGAGGAAGACATTTTTGAAATTTTCGGTTTTTTTTCTCCAACAGCGTTCAGAGAGGCAGGACTGCGCAGGCGTGTGATGTCGGGCAGTGCAGCGCGGCAGATTTAAAAGGAACAGAGCCTCATACAGCGGGCAGCGAAGTTTGCGGGCAGCGGAGTGAGCCGGGAGCAAAGTGAAGGCTTAAGGGCTTCGGCTCAACGGGCGAGGCGAGGAAGGTTTGGTATTCATTTTCTGTTGTTATTTGAGGAGAGGGGCAGTATGAGTGTGAGGGCAGTTTGTTGTTCTCGGTGTCGGATGTGGGAGGCCCTGGAGTCTCCAAGCCTCCCAGACGTCTACATCTGCGCCAAGTGCATCGAGATGCAGCTCGTAAGGGACCGCATTACGGAACTGGAGCTGCAGCTCGATGACCTTCGTCTGGTCAGGGAGAGTGAGGAGTTGATAGAGAGGAGTTACAGGCAGGTGGTCACACCGGGGCCACAGGACGCAGATAAGTGGGTCACGGTTAGGAGGGGGAAGGGGAAGAGTCAGTTAATAGAGAGTACTCCGGTGGCTGTGCCCCTTGACAATAGGTACTCCTGTTTGAGTACTGTTGGGGGGGACAGCTTACCCGGGGGAAGTGACAGTGGCCGTGCCTCCGGCACAGAGTCCGGCCCTGTAGCTCAGAAGGGTAGGGAAAGGAAGAGGAGGGCAGTTGTGATAGGGGACTCGATAGTAAGGGGGTCAGATAGGCGATTCTGTGGACGCAGTGCAGAGACCCGGATGGTAGTTTGCCTCCCTGGTGCCAGGGTCCGGGATATTTCTGATCGTGTTCAATATATCCTGAAGTGGGAGGGTGAGGAGCCAGAGGTCGTGGTACATACAGGTACCAATGACATAGGTAGGAAAAGGGAAGAGGTCCTGAAAGGAGAATATAGGGAGCTAGGAAGGGAGTTGAGAAAAAGGACCGCAAAGGTAGTAATCTCGGGATTACTGCCTGTGCCACGCGACAGTGAGAGTAGGAATGCAATGAGATGGAGGATAAATGCATGGCTGAGGGATTGGAGCAGGAGGCAGGGATTCAAGTTTTTGGATCATTGGGACCTCTTTTGGCGCAGGCGTGACCTGTACAAAAAGGACGGGTTACACTTGAATCCTAGGGGGACCAATATCCTGGCAGGGAGATTAGCGAGGGCTACTGAGGTGACTTTAAAATAGAATGGTTGGAGGGTGGGAATCAAATTAAAGAGGCTAGGCGAGAGGAGGTGAGTTCACAACAGGGGGATGGGAACCCGTGCAGAGAGACAGAGGGGTGTAAAGTGAGGGTAGAAGCAAAAAGTAGTAAGGAGAAAAGTAAAAGTGGCAGGCCTACAAATCCAGGGCAAGCATCAAAAAGGGCCACTTTTCCACATAATTGTATAAGGGCTAAGAGAGTTGTAAAAGAGCACCTGAAGGCTTTGTGTGTCAATGCAAGGAGCATTCGTAATAAGGTGGATGAATTAAAAGTGCAGATTTTTATTAATGATTATGATCTAGTTGGGATCACAGAGACATGGCTCCAGGGTGACCAAGGATGGGAGCTCAACGTTCAGGGATATTCAATATTCAGGAGGGATAGACATGAAAGAAAAGGAGGTGGGGTGGTGTTGCTGGTTAAAGATGAGATTAACGCAATAGAAAGGGAGGACATAAGCCGGGAAGATGTGGAATCGATATGGGTAGAGCTGCATAACACTAAGGGGCAGAAAACACTGGTGGGAGTTGTGTACAGGCCACCTAACAGTAGTAGTGAGGTCGGAGATGGTATTAAACAGGAAATTAGAAATGTGCGCAATAAAGGAACAGCAGTTATAATGGGTGACTTCAATCTACATGTAGATTGGGTGAACCAAATTGGTAAAGGTGCTGAGGAAGAGGATTTCTTGGAATGTATGCGGGATGGTTTTTTGAACCAACATGTCGAGGAACCAACTAGAGAGCAGGCTATTCTAGACTGGGTTTTGAGCAATGAGGAAGGGTTAATTAGCAATCTTGTCGTGAGAGGCCCCTTGGGTAAGAGTGACCATAATATGGTGGAATTCTTCATTAAGATGAAGAGTGACATAGTTAATTCAGAAACAAAGGTTCTGAACTTAAAGAAGGGTAACTTTGAAGGTATGAGTCGTGAATTAGCTAAGATAGACTGGCAAATGACACTTAAAGGATTGACGATGAATATGCAATGCCAAGCATTTAAAGATTGCATGGATGAACTACAACAATTGTTCATCCCAGTTTGGCAAAAGAATAAATCAAGGAAGGTAGTGCACCTGTGGCTGACAAGAGAAATTAGGGATAGTATCAATTCCAAAGAAGAAGCATACAAATTAGCCAGAAAAAGTGGCTCACCTGAGGACTGGGAGAAATTCAGAGTTCAGCAGAGGAGGACAAAGGGCTTAATTAGGAAGGGGAAAAAAGATTATGAGAGAAAACTGGCAGGGAACATAAAAACTGACTGTAAAAGCTTTTATAGACATGTAAAAAGGAAAAGACTGGTAAAGACAAATGTAGGTCCCCTGCAGACAGAAACAAGTGAATTGATTATGGGGAGCAAGGACATGGCAGATCAATTGAATAATTACTTTGGTTCTGTCTTCACTAAGGAGGACATAAATAATCTTCCAGAAATAGTAGGGGACAGAGGGTCCAGTGAGATGGAGGAACTGAGCGAAATACATGTTAGTAGGGAAGTGGTGTTAGGTAAATTGAAGGGATTAAAGGCAGATAAATCCCCAGGGCCAGATAGTCTGCATTCCAGAGTGCTTAAGGAATTAGCCCAAGAAATAGTGGATGCATTAGTGATAATTTTTCAAAACTCTTTAGATTCTGGACTAGTTCCTGAGGATTGGAGGGTGGCTAATATAACCCCACTTTTTAAAAAAGGAGGGAGAGAGAAACCGGGGAATTATGGACCGGTTAGCCTAACGTCGGTGGTGGGGAAACTGCTGGAGTCAGTTATCAAAGATGTGATAACAGCACATTTGGAAAACGGTGAAATCATCGGACAAAGTCAGCATGGATTTGTGAAAGGAAAATCATGTCTGACAAATCTCATAGAATTTTTTGAGGATGTAACTAG
This sequence comes from Mobula hypostoma, assembly GCF_963921235.1. NCBI lineage: Eukaryota > Metazoa > Chordata > Chondrichthyes > Myliobatiformes > Myliobatidae > Mobula > Mobula hypostoma. Next base: position 88,416,999 of record NC_086105.1, on the reverse strand, counting down.
TAGAGTGGATAGGGGAGAACCAGTGGATGTGGTATATTTGGATTTTCAAAAGGCTTTTGACAAGGTCCCACACAGGAGATTAGTGTGCAAACTTAAAGCACACAGTATTGGGGGTAAGGTATTGATGTGGATAGAGAATTGGTTAGCAGACAGGCAGCAAAGAGTGGGGATAAACTGGACCTTTTCAGAATGGCAGGCAGTGACTAGTGGGGTATCGCAACGCTCAGTGCTGGGACCCCAGTTGTTTACAATATATATTAATGACTTGGATGAAGGAATTAAATGCAGCATCTCCAAGTTTGCGGATGACACGAAGCTGGGCAGCAGTGTTAGCTGTGAGGAGGATGCTAAGAGGATGCAGGGTGACTTGGATAGGTTGGGTGAGTGGGCAAATTCATGGCAGATGCAATTTAATGTGGATAAATGTGAGGTTATCCACTTTGGTGGCAAAAACAGGAAAACAGATTATTATCTGAATGGTGGCCGATTAGGAAAAGGGGAGGTGCAACGAGACCTGGGTGTCATTATACACCAGTCATTGAAGGTGGGCATGCAGGTACAGCAGGCGGTGAAAAAGGCGAATGCTATGCTGGCATTTATAGCAAGAGGATTCGAGTACAGGAGCAGCGAGGTACTACTGCAGTTGTACAATGCCTTGGTGAGACCACACCTAGAGTATTGTGTGCAGTTTTGGTCCCCTAATCTGAGGAAAGACATCCTTGCCATAGAGGGAGTACAAAGAAGGTTCACCAGATTGATTCCTGGGATGGCAGGACTTTCATATGAAGAAAGACTGGATGAACTAGGCTTGTACTCGTTGGAATTTAGAAGATTGAGGGGGGGGATCTGATTGAAACGTATAAAATCCTAAAGGGATTGGACAGGCTAGATGCAGGAAGATTGTTCCCGATGTTGGGGAAGTCCAGAACAAGGGGTCACAGTTTGAGGATAAAGGGGAAGTCTTTTAGTACTGAGATTAGGAAAAACTTTTTCACACAGGGAGTGGTGAATCTGTGGAATTCTCTGCCACAGGAAACAGTTGAGGCCGGTTCATTGGCTATATTTAAGAGGGAGTTAGATATGGCCCTTGTGGCTACAGGGATCAGGGGGTATGGAGGGAAGGCTGGTGCAGGGTTCTGAGTTGGATGATCAGCCATGATCATAATATATGGCGATGCAGGCTCGAAGGGCCGAATGGCCTACACCTGCACCTATTTTCTATGTTTCTATCTCCACGGAGTAGGATTGGCCATCAAGAACACCTTTCTACCAAGTCTCACAGAAACACCTGTTGGCATTAGTGAAAGACTAATGACCCTCAGTATCCCCCTGGCAAAGAAACGTTATGCCACGCTTCTCAGTGCCTATGCACCAACTTTGCCATCTGAAAATGAGGCCAAGGAATGCTTTTATCAGACATTGGATGAAGCTCTTTGCCAGATCCCTAAGAATGACAAGATCCTTTTGCTTGCGGACTTCAGCACTAGGCTGGGACAGAACAACAGGATTTGGAGTGGAGTGCTAGGTAGGCATGGTATTGACAAGGTGAATGCAAATGGCATGAGGCTACTTACTCTTTGTTCTGAGCATAACCTTACCATAACCAACACCGTCTTCCAACAGAAGGCAAAATATAAGACCTCATGGATGCATCCTCACTCAAAACATTGGCACATGATCGACTTCATCATTGTGAGACGTAGTGACATCAAGGATGTTCTCTTCACCCGTGCCATGAGAGGTGCTGAGTGCTGGAGTGACCACCGTATGATTGTGGCCAAGCTCCATATGAAAGTGCGTCCCCCCATTGCGGCTGCAAAAACCCAATAAAAAGCGGCTGTATTGCAACTGCCTGAGAAACACAGAAGCAAGAAATGAGTTTCGACGCATCCTAGCTGAGAAACTAAGGGAGTTGGAACCTTGTCTGAGCTCAGAAAATACCATGGAACAACAGTGGACCTATATCAGCTCTGAGCTCTATGAGGCAGCAGCCTAATCCATCGGCCATAAGAGCAGGGACCACCAAGACTGGTTTGACGATAGCTCAGACACTATCCACAACTTGCTTAAGGACATGCACAAAGCACACCGGGCAACTTTAGACAACCCATCATCCACCAGCATCAGACAGCATTGGCAGGCAGCTCAGAGGAAAGTGCAAAAGGCAATACGGGCCATACAAAATGAGTGATGGACTGAAAAGGTACATGAAATCCAGTCCTTTGCCAATAATAATGACATGCATAATTTTTACAATGCTGTCAAAACCACCTACGGCCCAATAAATCGATGCGTTACTCCCCTGAAAACAGCAGATGGTCTAACTCTTCTGAAGAATCAGAATACCATTCTGCTGAGGTGGGCTGAGCATTTTAACACCCTGCTTAATCAGGACTCTGACACAAACCCCACCATCCTGGACGAACTGCCTGAACGTCCTCTTATCCACAACCTCAGTCTACCACCAACCTTCCAGGAGGTTCTATCAGCTGTCCATTCCCTTAAAAACAACAAGTCCCCCAGCACTGACAATATCCCTGCTGAGTTACTGAAGAACAGAGGGTACATGTGTATGCGCACCCTCTACCAAGGCCTGGACTGATGAGAACATCCCATAGCAATGGAGAAATACAAACATCGTTGTCAAGGGTGACAAAGCCATCTGCGGCAATAGTAAGAGCATATCACTCCTTTCTGTTGCTGGAAAGGTTCTGGCTAAGGTGGTGCTTCAGGGACTCATTAGCAACATCACCAAGTCAATGCTGCCTAAATCGCAGTGTGGATTTAGGAAGAACAGGAGCACAATCGACATGATCTTCACAGCCCGGCAGCTTCAGGAAAAGTGCCGGGAGCAACATCAGGACCTGTTTATTGCCTTTGTCGACCTCTCCAAAGCATTTGGCACTGTGCAAAGAGAGCACTTATGGGATGTTATCCTCAGGTTTGGCTGTCCCAATAAATTTGTTAACATCCTCTGCCAGTTCCACGATGGGATGACTGCTCGGGTGACCATAGGAGGACAAGAGTCCGAGCCCTTTCTTGTACGCACAGGGGTGAGGCAGGGGTATGTACTAGCACCAGTGTTCTTTAACATCTTCCTCTTGTGTGTTACCAAGCTTCTCCAGAACGAGATTGAAGACAGCAGCGGTGTGGCAGTGGATGTCAGATTAGATCGCAACCTCTCTGACATCAGGAGGCTCCGTGCAACCACCAAACTCCGTAGAGAGCGGGTCCTGGAGCTGCAGTATGCAGATGACTGTGCTCTTTGTGGCCGGAGGATCTTCAGACTGTCCTTGCTGTGGCGGTGAGAGCGTACAGCAGGATGGGGCTGACTGTCAATACCACCAAGACAGAAGTGGTTTGCCAATGGAGTACCAGTGTCCCACCCACTCTACCTGCCTTCACTGTTGGTGATGAAAAGCTGTCAGTAGTGCCATCTTTCAAATATCTGGGGAGCATTCACTCTGAGGATAGTGGCATTGACAACGACGTCCAGAGCCGCATTAAACAGGCATCAGCTGCCTTTGGGAGACTTCGGCATACAGTCTTTCAGAACAGAAGCCTTCGTCCCTCCACAGAGGTCACCGTATACCAAGTGGTCTGTGTCACCACCCGCCTTTATAGCTGTGAAGCTTGGGTAACCTACAGCCCTCACATCAAGTCCTTGGAGCGCTTCCACATAAGCTGCGTCCAGCGCATCCTGGGAATTATCTGGCGTGAGCGGATGCCTCACACTGAAATACTTGTAAAGACCAACTGCAGGAGTATTGAGGCCATGATCACCCAGCGTCAGCTGCAGTGGCTGGGGCACGTGATAAGGATGCCCCCATGTCGGCTACCCCGCAGAGTGTTATACGGCCAGCTACATCACGGTCGACGCTCAGCTGGAGGGCCAAAGAAGCGCTATAAGATCAGATGAAGAATGCTTTAAGGAAGTGCAAGATCAGACCCGAGGACCTGGTGGAGGTTGCTGCTGACCACACCACGTGGCGACAGCTGTGTAGAGACGGGGTTCGTATTCAGGAGATGGAAAGAACAACCAGAAGACAGCAGAAGAAAGCCCGGGAGAAATGCAACCATGGTTGCCACCACTACCACATATACATGTCCCACCTACAATAGAGCTTGTGGGTCCAGGATAGGACTGTATAGTCATCAAAGATCTCACTGTTAAAGGAGTGGACGTCGTCATCAGATTCTGATGGACAACCGAAGAGAAGAAGAACTGCTCCTATACAATCGCCCATCAGCAAGAAATAACACTGCATTCAATTATAAGCATATTTTAAAATGTTAACTTAACCAAACAGTTATTAAAGAAAAGAAAAAACAAAAGGGTCTGTCATGATTGAACAGCCAATCATGATTAAATGTGCACATATGTTGTAGCTCATCTTGAAGTTGTCTTTAACTCACACACTGGACCCTCGGTCTGCATGAAAGCACACACCACCTTCCAAATGTCATTCAAATCCATCTCAACAGGCTCCCCGACGTGAGCATTGGTCCTTCCTCCTTGAAGCCATTCATCTGCACAAAGCACCTTGTGCAACTTCAGCCATCTTCCCTCCTGTCTTGTCCCAGCTCCTGCCAAAAAGACCTCGACACACATCAGTGTCCATCACAAAAACCTCTCCGCCCAGTTTTCTCTCGAACCTTCTCCCAATTCCTCCATCCTGATTGGCTGACACAACATTCCTAAGTTGAATAATAAAAGCCCCTTACCTTAGCTCAAACCCAAACAGGCTGAAAGCAGAACAGACTGCTCTTACAGAACTGCTAAAATGAAATACCTACAGCATAGCAGTAAAAATCTTAATCAGGGTGTTACATCAATAAATAGCAATAAATAATGAGCATTAAGTAACAATATAACAGAGTGCTTAAATGAGTGTAGCTCTCCCCTTTTGTTCAAGAGCATGATGGTTGAGGGGTTGATGGTTGAACCTGGTGGTGCAAGTCCTAAGGCACCTGTACCTATTACCTAATGACAGCAGCAAGAACAAAAGCATAGCCTGGGTGGCAAGGATCTTTGATGATGGATGCTGCTTTTCTACAGCAACATTGCATGCAGATGTGCTCAATAGTTGGGAGGGCTTTACCCCTGACGTACTGGGCCGAATCCACTACCTTTTGTAGGATTTTTCACTCGAAAGCATTGGTGTTCCCGTACCAGGCCATAATGCAGCCAGTCAGCACACATTCCACCACATATCTATAGAAGTTTGCCAAGGTTTTTGATGACATGCCAACCTCCGCAGACTCCAGAGGAAGCAGAAGTATTGTCATGCTTTCTTCGCAATAATATTTGTATGATGGGTCCAGGACAGGTACTCTGAGATAGAGATAGACAGGAATTTAAAGTTACTGACCTCTCTACCTCTGATTCTCCTACGAGGACTGGCTCATGGACCCCTGGTTTCCCTCTCCTGAAGTCTACAATCAGTTCATTGGTCTCAATGACATTAAGTGAGAGGCTGTCGTTATCACACTACTCAGTCAAGTTTTCAAACTACCTCCTGTATGCTGATACAGCCCACAACAGTTGTGTCATCAGCAAACTTATACATGGTGTTGGAGCAGTACTTAGCCACACAGCAAGTCGAGCAAGGGACTAAGTATACATCCCTGTGGTGCTCCTGTGCTGATGGAGATTGTGGAGGAGATGGTTTTGCCAATCCAAACTGACTGGGGTCTACGAGTGAGGAAATCCAGGATCCAATTGCACAAGGGGGTATTGAGGCCTGGGTCTTAGAGTTTACTGATTGGATTTGACAGGATGATGGTGTTAAACGCCAAGCTATAATCGATAAAAAGCATCCCGATGTATATATCTTTACTGTACAGATGTTCTGAGGTTGTGTGAAGAACCAACGAGATGGCATCTGCTGTAAACCTGCTGCTTTGGTAGACAAATTGGAGCAGATCCAAGTCACCAATCAGACTGGAGCTGAAATGCTTCAACACCAGCCTCTCAACACACTTCATCACTGTGAATCTAAGTGCCACTGGGCGATAGTTGTTTAGACAGGTCACCAAGCTCTTCTTGGGCACCGGTACAATTGAAGCCTGCTTGAAGCAGGTGGGTGCCACATACTGCTGGAGTAAATGGTTGAAGATATCCGTGAATACACCAGCCAGTTGATCAGCAAAGGTATTCAGTACTCCTGCAAGAATCGGAAGATTGCCCATCTACAAACCACAGATCCTGCTGACTCCAACACCGGCAGGCCTGGACGTCTCCAGACTGTGATCCTTGCTACCGAACGCAACAGCTCTAACAATGCAGAGCAGATTCTAAACCTGGACTCCACTGCTATCAATGTCGATTGCAACAACTTTGGACACCTCCAAAGTGCCAATTGCACAACCTCCAGCTCCAAATCCGGCCTTGACCTCCAGGCCGGGTCTTTCCACGTTGCCACTAGAATCCCTATCTCCCCTTCCCCCACCACCACACTGCAATCCCGTCTCTCTCAGGTCCCACTGCCAACTCTTGGGTCCTCGGAGACTCCATCTTCGTCTCACCCCACCATGCCTGACCACCTAAACCTCCCTTCTCCTCAGACACAACCAATCCTCTTCCCCTCTCTGATCCCAGCTCTCATCCATGCTGGGTTTTCACCAAACCTTCCTACCTTACCCTCTCTGAGGCAGAACGTTCTGTCCTCAGTAAGGGCCTCACCCTTGTCCCACTGCGTCCACAGCTCAGTGAGATCCGCACCCACCACAACACTGAGCTCTTCTTCCACCACCTCCATCTCAGAGCCCACTTCTTTGGCAAGGACTCTCCACCCCACACCACTGACCCCACCTCCCATTTTCAACCCTCCTCCTCTTGCTGGACACCCTGCCTTGATCCTTGGCCCGCTCGGGACCTTTTCATTATCAATTGCGGATGGGGCATCAACCACCTAGATACTCCTCTCTCCTATTCCAACCTCATTCTTTCTGAACGCTTGACACTTCACTCCCTCCACACCAATCCTAATATCACCATCATACCAGCAGATAAAGGAGGTGCTGTAGTAGTCCGGCAGACTGACCTCTACCTTGCTGAGGCCCAGCGCCAACTCTCAGACACCTCCTCTCACTTACCCCTCAAACAAGATCCCACTAAGGAACACCAGTCCATTGTCTTCCAAACCATCACCAATCTTATTGAATCTGGGGATCTCCCATCCACCACCACCAACCTCATTGTTCCCACACCTCACACCTCCTGTTTCTACCTCTTACCCAAGATCCACAAACCCGCTTGTTTACATAGACCCATTGTTTCAGCCTGTTCCTGCCCCACTGAACTTATACCTGCATACCTCAACTCTGTTTTAACCCCCCCAGTTCAGTCGCTTCCTACCTACATCCATGACACTTCACACGCTCTTGACTTTCCAATAATTTCAAGTTCCCTGGCCGCCATCACCTTATTTTCACTATGGTGTCCAGTCCCTATACACCTCCATCCCCCACCAGGAAGGCCTCAAAGCTCTCCATTTTTTCCTGGATACTAGACCTAACCAGTTCCCCTCCACCACCACTCTCCTCCTCCTAGTGGAACATGTCCTCACTCTAAATAATTTCCCCATCGGCTCCTCCCACTTCCTTCAAACAAAAGGTATAGCCATGGGCACTCACATGGGTCCTAGCTTTGCCTGTCTGTTCGTTCCAAGCCTACACTAGCGACCGCCCCCCACTTTTCCTGCACTACGTCAATGACTGCATTGGTGCTGCTTTCTGCACCCATGCTAAACTCGATGACTTCATCCAATTTGCCTCCAACTTCCACCCCGTCCTCAAATTTACCTGGTCCATTCCCAAAACCTCTCTCCCCTTTATCATTCTCACTGTCTCAATCTCTGGAGACAGCCTATCCACTGATGTCCATTATAAACCCACAGACGCTCACAGCTACATGGATTATACCTCCTCCCACCCTGTTACTTGTAAAAATGCCACCCTCTTCTCTCCAATTCCTTCGCCTCTGCTGCATCTGCTTTCAGGATGAGGCTTTTCATTCTAGAACGAAGGATATGTTCTCCTTTTTCAAAAAAAGGGCTTCCCTTCCTCCACCATCAATGCTCTCCTCAACTGCATCTCTTCCATTTCATGCACATCTGTTCTTACCCCATCCTCCCACCACTCTACCAGTTATAGGCTTCCTCTTGTCCTCACCTACCACCCCACCAGCCTCTGCATCCAGTACATAATTCTCTGTAATGTCCACAATCTCCAACTGGATCCCACCACCAAGCAGATCTTTCCCTCCCACCCCCCCCCCACCCCACTTTCTGCAGAGATCGCTCCCTATACGACTCCCTTGTCTATTCATCCCTCCCCACTGATCTCCCTCCTGGCACTTACCCTTGCAAGCAGAACAAGTGCAGTGCTACACCCCTTATTCACTACCAATCAGGGCCCCAACCAGTTCTTCCAGATGAGGAAACATTTCACCTGTGAGTCTGTTAGGGTCATAGACTGTGTCTGGTGCTCCCAGTGTGGCCTCCTGTATAATCAGTGAGACCTGACATAAATTGGGAGACCGCTTCGCCGAGAACCTACGTTCCGTCCACCTGAAAAAGTGGGATCTCCCAGAGGCCACCTATTTTATTTCCACTTCCCATTCCCATTCTGCTATGTCTAACCATGGCCCCCTCCACTGTCGTGATGAGGCCACACTCAGATTGGAGGAAAATACCTTATATTCTGTTTGGGTAGCCCCCAACCTGATGGCCTGAACATCGATTCCTCTGACTTCCGGTAATGTCCCCCACCCCCCTCTCCTTCACCATTTCCCATTCCCTTTTCCCTCTCTCACCTATCTCCTTGCCCGCCCATCGCCTCGTTCTGATCCTCACCCCCCCACTTCTCTTTCTTCCACAGCCTTCTGTCTTTTTTACTAATTTACTTCAGAGTTCTTTACTTCATCCCTTCCCCCTCCAGGTTTCACCTATCACCCTGTGTGTGTCTCTCTCCCCTCCACCCCCCCCCCACCTTCTAAATCTACTGAACTATTTTTCTTCAGTCCTGCTGCAGAGTTTCGGCCCAAAACGTCAACTGTACTCTTCCTAGATGCTGGCCTGCTGAGCTCCTCCAGCATTTTGTGTGTGTTGCTCGGATTTCCAGCATCTGCAGATTTTCTCGTTTGTTAACAACTGAGATCTACCTCATCCGCCTCTGATACAGCAGCCTTGCCCTGAGATTGTCAATCTTATTTTTAAGTGACTGTACATTCGCTAACAAAATGATAATCTGCTGTGGGTTAGATCTGTGGCATTCAAGTCTGGCGACCCAGGACTATCTTAGAAAACTAGGTAACTTACAGAGGGCTATCTCAAGAGCAAAGGAACAATTCTTAATGAGGTTGGAGGAGTCAGATGCACAGGGTTTGCAGGCCATTACAAAGCAAAACCTAAAGGCATGAATGGGAACGATGCTTCACTCCCAGATGAGCTCAATGTTTTTTATGCACGCTTTGAAAGGGAGAATGAGCTACAGCTATGAGGATCCCTACAGCACCTGGTGACCCTATGATCTCTGTCTCTGAGGCCAATGTCTGACTATCTGAGTATCATTGCCTTGTGAACCGCAAGGCAACAGGCATCAATGGAGTACCTGGTAGGGCTCTGAAAACCTATGCCAACCAACTGGCATGTGTGTTCAAAGACATTTTCAATCTCTCATTGCTACAGTCAGAAGTTCCCACCTGCTTTGAAAACAAATATACCATTGTCCAAGAAGAACACAGTCAGCTGCCTCAACGATTATCATCCAGTAGCACTCACATCTACAGTGATGAAGTGCTTTGAGGGGTTGGTTATAGCTAGAGTTAACTCCTGTCTCAGCAAGGACCTGTATCTAATTTGCTTTTCCCCACTATAAATCTATGGCAGATGTGATCTCATTGGCTCTTCACGCAGCCTTGGATCACCTGGACAATATAATCAAAATTGACATAACCATTGTTGGCAAGATTTTCAGATGATGACCAGAGGGCATACAGGAGGGAGATATATCAGCTAGCTCAGTGGTGTTAGAGCAACAACCTTGCACTCAGTGTCAGTGAGACTAAAGAACTGATTCTGGACTTCAGAAGGAGAGGGAACACACACCCGTCCTCATAGAGGGATCAGAAGTGGAATGAGTGAGCAATTTCGAGTTCCTAAGCATTACCATCTCTGAGCCCAACCTATCAATGCAGCTACAAAGAAAGCATGACTGTGGCTTTATTTCATTGGGAGTTGAGGACATTTGGTATGTCAACAAAATCACTTGCAAATTTCTACAGATGTACCATGGAGAGCATTCTAACTGGCTGCATCACCATCTGGTATGAGGAGGCTACTTCACAAGACCGAAAAAAGCTGCAGAAAGTTGAAAATTTAGCTCCATCATGGGCACTAGCCTCTGTAGTATCCAGAACATCTTCAAGAAGCAAAGCTGGCATCCATCACCCAGGATACGGCCTGTTCTCATTGCTGCCATCGGGAAGGATATACAAAAGCCTGAAGGCACAGACTCAATGATTCAGGAACAGCTTCCTTCCCACTGGCATCTGATTTCTGAATAGACATTGAACCCATGAACACTACTTCACTACTTTTTTGTAAAATTTATTTTTGTACTGCTTATTTAACTTTTTAATATATTATATACACACTTACTGTAATTCACATATTTTCTCTATTATTATGTATTGCTATGTACCACAGCGCAAAGACGACAAATTTCACAACATATGCCGCTGATATCAAACCAATCCAATGCTTGAGTGATCAGCCAAGAATTTGGAATAAGGGAAACAGACACACCCACAATATCAGACAATGAGAACAGTTTTCCCAATTTTACCGCTATGATTTCAATCAAAATTTACCCTAATAAATGACAACTACTTATGGTCACACCTCCAAATTGCAGATAATATTTGATCAACTGAAGGATTGTAACAAACAGACCATTTAATCTACAACATGAATAATTCCATTAATTTAATTCTAAAAATATTTCAGATTCCAGTGACCTCTGCATTACCCTTAGAATCACATAAATTTCATAGACTCATTTTAACTTCTGATACCAGATTGCACCCCAGTACTACAAGAATTTGATTCTGGATCATTATATTGATAGTCTCAATGTTTTTTTACTGCAAACTAAGTCAATGTATTACAGAAGTCTTTAGAATTACAAAAAATGTTTAATTAACAAGAGGTGGAAATTATGTTTCCAGTTATTTGAGGAGTCATAATACAAGCATATTAGTAATCCAAGAAGAAATTCACAAAGTGATTAGAAAGTAATCTGCAACCCCATAATTGGAAGAATAGATCATTCTTGTAAGGTAAGATAAAGCAGGGAGTGTCACATCAAGATGTATTGTCCTTTTACAATGTTCACAGGTGGAGTGTAGAAAGTAATTTAATATTATGTAACCTAATCTTGCTGAATCATAGAATTAAAAATAAAGTTTAATGGCACAGAGTATGTCAAATGACATTGGTTAAGCAAAAATAATTCAAAGTAACATAAAGAAAGGATCCAAAATAAAACAGAAATTGCTGAAAAAAAACAAAACATTGGACAGAAGCTGGTCAGTGAGCAAAGAAAAAAAAAATCAGCAGAATTGCCATGAGGTTAAAGTGGCTGTTCTGTAAAACTGGTAAAAAGAGGGCAGGAAGAGGAATATATTCTTCTGGAACATATTTGTTAATTTATTTCTGGTAATATTACTTTGTGTTGTGTGAGAGTTATATGTACTATGTTGTGCACCTTGGTCTGGAAGAACGTTGTTTCTTTGGCAGTATACATATATACAGTGTGAGAACAATAAACTTGAACTTGAAAAGGTACAGTTAACACCAATCATTGTAAAAAGTGTTAACTGACCTGCAATATGCCAAAGAGAAACCAAGGATGGTGAAAACAAACTTGATGGAAGATCATTTATATGTTACAAAAATGGTGGCAGGCAAGAGAGAATATGAAGATAAATGCTAATATGAATACTGAATGATAAATTTTAATGGCTGCAGTAACAACTTATAAGCCATGATTTAGCTGGATGGTAGAACAGATTTAAGGACCTGAATAATTTGCTCCTTTTTCTAACATGCCACCAAGCTCAACTCCTGAATTCAGAGTACATAAGCTAAACTTCCATTTCACCACAATTTGTCTCACCATGTTTAAAATTACAGCTAGGACACCTGAAAACTCCTTTGTCACCACCAGTGGGAGCAGGCCCTCAGCTTCAACCACTGCTCGCAGTTCATTCTGCTTCAGTGACCGCAGTCAGGGCTTTTCAGACCCAGGATCTGAGAAACTGCAAGAAGAATTCACAGAAAGCTGCCAACTATCTGGAGTAAGATTCAGACCAACATATTTGAAACCTGTCCTTTCACCAATTTAACGATATTACTTTTACTGAACAGAGATCCTCAACAATTATTGCTTTACAGACATTTGAATGGAAACTTTGAATTGTCTAAGGTTTTCATTTCTTCCTGGAAGGAAACTACTTCCCTCAATACTTGTTTCAGTTTAGCTGATCCAGCAAGATGATATAATCAAAATCAGTATTTTGGAAACTCAGAATCGGTTATTCCAACTATGCCTTTCATGGCATCACCTCTATCTCATTATTGCTTTAATCACCAAATTATGTGAATTAACAGAATACACCTTATTATTAGGTTATCTAATCCCATAATGACAGCTAAACTTTCATTTATAGGATGCCTTGCACATCCTTTCCATGATGTCAAGAAGATGATTTTTAGCCCTGCACATACTTTTGAAGTGTACTAACTGAAACAAAGCAACCAATTTGCATAAAACTACAAACAACTATTTGAAAACAACAGGAATTCTGCAGATGCTATCATGTAGTATAGTCCTGCAACTTTTTTACTATTATTTGAGACAATGGGAATTTGGTTTACACCAATCAAAAAAACATGATTTAGCATCTTGTTTGAAAGACAGAACACCTTGAGTTGGGCTATTTTTTGTGCTCACATCACCGGACCGAATAACAAACTACAGCTTACTGCTACCCATTTAGCCATAGGTACCACATCAGAAGGTAGAGGACTAGCTTCTCTTCCAACAATCGGACACCATTTAAGGTGAAGAATCACGTGCCTACGCACCTCCCCTATACGTAGGATTGTAAAATAGGAGTGATTGATTTGCAACTCAGTGACAAGTCTATTGTACACAGACACGATTGATTTGCTCCAATATTGGCTTTGGGGAGATCAACAGAAGTTGGATTGTATTGCTCTTGTTACGTACCCCGTAACTGGGTTGCCAAACCAGCAGAAATGGATCACTCAGTTGGAGTCTGGATTACTGGAACTAAGAAAGTTTTATTAAAGAAATAAGCAACACAGTACTCTAATAGTAAGGATATAAATGCAACAGGTTAGCACTGAATAAACACACATGTACACAGAACCAGGATAATAGGATCAATCAAGCTCTATCGCAGTCTAGGGGTAACATGTTCAATCACAAGTGACAGAGTTCAGTTCAGTTTAGTTCAGTTCGCAGCAATCGTTGTTGTGCCATTGAAAAAAAAGAGAGAGAGAGAGAGAGAGAATGAATGAGAATGCTGATATTCAAAATCGGATTCAACAGACCTTTGATATTTCTAGCAGTTAGCTTTCGGGCAAGCCCTTTGTAATGTCTTCTGAGGTCACCGACTGTGACCCCTCCGTTTTCAGATACAATCGTTCCTCTGCGGTGAACCCGGCACCCAGGCAAGGGTGGACACACACACCAGGTTCCCGCCAACCGAATCTTTCCACCCTGTGCGTCTATGGCTGGTCCCGTGACCAGCCCTCCAAAACTCCCACCGACTTGTGGGGGCGCACCGCTTCCAGGGTCTCGATACCTCGTGATGTCGTGAGTGGTGTCTCGTGTGGTGTCTGTTGCCTTAGCGAACCCGTCCCTTTTTATCCCCCTGTTGGGGTATCGCCTGTCCATCACTTCAAACAGTTCAGGTTCAAAGCAAACCAGTCTTGACAATACCCAGACCGGTGTCTCCTTCCGTTAATCTCTCTCGTCTCGTCATTAACATTTCCAAATGCTGCTCCATTGTCTTACTTATCTCTCTCCTGAAGACAGGTGGCAGATCAACTGTTGATCCCACTGGTGATAGCACAGGACAGTCAACATCTTAGTCTATGTGTACTTTCGTCACACTCTACACAGACAACAGTAGTACAGTCCAAACCAATGAGTGGTAGCCAGATAGCTTCCTCATGAAATCTGGAGTAAGGCAGAGTTGCTCACTATTCTGTCTTGTCTATGTGCTGCACAGAATCGTATGATCCATAAAGAAGGACAGGTGAATGAAGGGTAACACTGCCAGGCAGTGGAGTAATTCAGAACAAGAACTTCCTTTCCCTGGACAACAACTTCTGCTCAGATCTCAGGCTAGTCCACAGATGGATCAGCACCTCCCACCAGATTGAATTGGCCTAGGCAGCTGGAGTCAACAGCCACAATAGAAAGGCCATGATCTTTCATAACTGGTCCAACAGTCCCCCTTCACTGGCACATCTGAACATGTGAAGATGCTGGGGATCTGGTTTAGAGGGGACAAAGTGTGAAACAAAAATTGACTGGAGCAGATGGTCAAGGCTGAACAAAAATTAAGACTGTTGGGGTAGGGGGCACTCCCTCTCAATGACTGGTAAGAATCTCGTTATCAGGTGCTCTCGATACAGCTGTGTTTGGTACAGGTGTGGCCCAAACTTCATTTGCCCACTGTGTCAGTCACCAGAGCCATCTTCCATTTCATTTGTAGATTGAAAATGGGACTAGGTCTGAGAGACCACAATGCACATGTACTGAAGTCCTTCCTGTACCTAGTGTTACAAAAGATGGCTCCGGCCTCATTGCAGCACAATGTTCCATCCATTAGGACCTTGCTCCAAAGGTGTCAAAAGTTAAGGGGACAATAAGATTGGGAGGGAAAATAAATCAGTCATGATGGAATGGTAGGTTCTGTTCTTATGACTCACGACGGTTTGATCTATGAGTTGTTCACAGGGACACATGCTGAAACAAACATCAAGTGCTGCTGAAAGATCATTCACATGGTAAAAGATGCACTTTGGTGTGCCCAGAATTTGTCGGTCTTCCAGAAAGATACGTTGTCCATAAGGGCATGCTGTTGACTGTGATATTCCGGGCTGCAGAAGTAATTGTTAAGACACGCACTGGAGCTAGGTATAGCCAATGCAAAAACTTTGCGCAGTCTACAGCCCTGCGTGTAAAAGCCTCTCAAACACCTGAACTTATTGACCAAGGAGGCTGCAAGTGGCAACAGTGAATTGTACATAAAAGCTGTTTACACTAGGAATGTATACTCTGAACAATACTGTGAACACACAAATTTTGTACTTCTATATTTTTATGAATGAAATTTAGTTTTGAAATAAAAAATTAGACGGTGTTGTCTGAAAAGATCCTTTGTTTTTTAATATGCAAATATAAATCATGACAAGGGATTGATCCTCTGTTACGTCCTCTCAAATGCATCACGAGTGCATTGTTAAGAGAAAATCATGAATGGTTTCGACACATTGCTGGAAAAAGTATTCAGTTTATTGAACACAACCTAGAGAAACTGCCAATATTGGTTAATACATATATTATGAACATAGTACATTTAATCTACTTAATCTACTTAATATGCCTGAAGGGGGAGGGGGAGTCAACATAACTAATGGAAGTCAACTCATTAAATTAACAAGCCTGACACATACTTGCTTATTGAATGTCAAGAAGTTTTGAAACAATAAGGTACAATCTATATTCTTTTGCAGCACAAAAATTCAATACGTTTAGTCTTCTTCGGTTAAGTAAGAGGTAACATCTCTTCAAAATCACTATTAATTAATACCAGAACAAACCAATTCCAAAAGAAATACTGAGATAAAAAGGAATTTCTCACTTTGCACATTGGCAATGACACCGGCCTAAAATCAAAAACCATTGAATTTATCTAAACATACTCATGGCAAAATGCAATTCCAACTCAGAAGAATAAATGGAAAAAAAAGCATTGCAGCTCAGGGCGTCGGAGTTCAGATTCCCATAGTGGCATCCTCTGTCAGGAGTCAGTACATCCTCTCCAGGGAGTCAAAGGTTTCAAAAGTACATTTAGAGATATATTTAACGTCAGAGAAATGTATAAAATATACATCCTGAAATGCTTTTCTTCGCAACCATCCACGAAAACAGAGGAGTGCCCCAAAGAATTAATGACAGTTAAATGTTAGGACCCCAGCTCCCCTCCCTCCCACACGTAAGCAGCAGCAAGCAACGATTTCCCCCTCCCCCCCACCAGCAAACAAAAAGCATCTGCACCCGCGCCGAGCACTCAAACGTGCAGCAAATGCAACAGCAAAGACACAGAACTGCAGTTCTCCAAAGACTACATGTTCACCCGGTATTCGGCATACCACAGGCTCTCTCTCTCTCTCTCTCTAATAAGGGAGAAAGAGATGTCTCGGTCTCTGTACATTCTCCCCATGGAATGTGTGGGTTTCCTCTGGATCCTCCGCTTTCCTCCCATAGTCCATAGGTTAACTGATCATTGTAAATTGTCCTGTGATCAGGTTAGGGTTAAATTGGGGTTGCTGAGCAGTGTGGTTCAAAGAGCCGAAAGGGCCTATTCCACACAATATCTTGAATTAAGGCAATTAAATAAAAATAACTTGAACTATTGGTAGATTATTCTGGATTTGACCTAGGAGTTTTACCCCAAATCATTTACAAGCTATGAGGCACTCAGAAATTAAAGTATTGCATTTCTGCCATTACTTCTGTCTAGAATTAGCCAAGATAGAAAACTTTATAAAAACTATTGGCAAACCATCCAATTAAACAATGAAGCAATCTCAGTTTTGTCACTGGCACAATGCCATGAAGTTTAAACTAGATGATTAAATCAGAAAAATCATTCCTGCTTGCAGATAATATTTAGAAATGCAAAACAACCTTAGTAAGAAATCTACTAATCTTCAAAGGAATATTAAAATATAATATCTGAATAACATTTGTACGAGTTGAGAGATAACCACTTTGATGAAATAACAATCAAGCAACACTCACAACACGCTGGAGGAGCTCCAAGTGAGTTCACCAGGTGCACCCAGCCATTACACAGCAGTTACATTCCACTTGTTTTTCCTAAATTAAACATCAATGTTTCAGATTTATGGATGAAGTAACTGCACAAAGGATGCTTGAAAAAAATTAACTGAGACACCAAGTGAGACTGGATAGAAATAAAGTACTAGAAATTATGGAAAAAGAGGTGACCTACTGTGAATTAAATCACACCCAGTGGCAATTCATAAATTGCAGATGCTGCAAGTTCTGAAATAAAAACAAGATGTTGGAAATATTCAGCAGGTAAGCAGCATCTGCCCAGAGATACACATTGTTTATTATTCAAAGACTGTTCATCGGAACATGCAAATAAAAAAAGTTAGACTTTAAGTTGAAAAGCAAATATGGGAGAGCTGGATAGACAAATGGAATATAGAACATACTTTAGAACACTACAGCACAGTACAGACCCTTCTACCCATGATGTTGTGCCAACATTATAACCTACTCGAAGACCAATCCACACTTTCCCTCCTACATAACTTCCAATTTTCTATCATTCATGTGCCTATCTAAGAGTTTCTTAAATGTCCATAATGTATCTGCCTTAACCACCACCCCTGCCAGAGCATTTCATACACCCACTCTACGTAAAAAAATAAACTCTGACATAGACTATCTGTGACAGGGTGAGACCAGGATTGCCATGGGGATCATTTGTAGTGGTCAGCCAGTTAATGGATTAATGGGAGCAATACAAAAGTGAAAATACAAACAAAGATGCAGAAAAAAATTGCAAAATGCATGGTTGCAGGTTATATCCAGCAGGTTAGGCTATGCTAATGGACAGGGAAAAGTGAATCATTTACAAAAGAAATACTCAATCTTACCTCAGACAGAGAAAGTGAGTTACCTAAAGTTATATAACTTGATATTGAGTACTGAATGCTACATGTCCTTACGTGAAAGGTAATACGTTTTTCCTCAGGTCTGCAATATGCCTGTTTATACCACTGCCAATAGATCTGAGAGGAATGGTATTGTGAATTAGAGAGGCTCTGGGTTACATCTGTAGTCTGACCACAGGTATCCCATAAAGCAATAAAAACAATCAGCCAATCTGTGCTTAGTTTCTACCACAGAGAAGAGATTGAATAATGTGCAAGTGTATAGCTGCTTCATCTTGGAAGAATGCTTGAGTTCTGAAAATGAGAAGAGAAGTGATAAATAGATATGTGTTGAGTCTTGGCATTTAATGTAATGAAGGGATTGGGATGGTCCATGTGGTACATTAGGAAAAAATATGAATAATAAAAGTAGCGAAATCTAGCTAACCCTCAGTGATTATTAGAGTGTTGTCGGCCAAAAAAACAAACTTCTTCTGTCTATATTCTACGGCATAGCTATTGATTGATAACTGTATTTCATAATGGCACTTGCTACTTATCAG
Organism: Mobula hypostoma; assembly: GCF_963921235.1. NCBI lineage: Eukaryota > Metazoa > Chordata > Chondrichthyes > Myliobatiformes > Myliobatidae > Mobula > Mobula hypostoma. The sequence goes on along the minus strand of NC_086105.1, from coordinate 88,398,416 downwards.
GCCACACGTGTACATTGCCCAGGTTTTGCAATATTCAGACATGGATAGGTTTGTTACATGAGCAATGAAGAGAATTGGGTATCATACAATCAGCAGCAAATATCTCAAGTACCAACTTAATCATGGTGGGTGTATGAGTAGGTAAGTAATTAAAATCTTGTAATTATAAAGTGGAGTGCTGGGAAACAGCCTAATAGAAAAGCTAATTTTGAATTGTTGAGACATCTAAACATTCAGATTGTGTGAATACAGCCTGCTCCTTAGCAGCCAATAGATTAGGTAATGTCTTTATAGTTAGAAAACTGCTTCAGAGATTATCATGTCTTTGCAGAATCAGAGAGAATAAATTATTGACCATGTGGTTAGCATTATCTGATGGCTCAGAGAGGAAAACATGTTTTTTTGTCCACTTTTTATTGAAGCTTATTTCAGATAGAAAGATTGGTATAAATTTATAGCAGAAACACTACTTTCTGTAGTTGAAATCCAAGAGTTAAATTTGAGCCATGAAAGGAATGTCAATGGTGATGAAACATATAAACTCCAGCCTGAGAAGTGACTTAGATCCACTCCAATTTGCCTACCGGAGAAACAGGTCCACAACAGATGCCATTTCATTTGCTCTTCACTCAACCCTGGAACATCTGAACAGCAGAGGTACATACATCAGAAAGCGTTTTATCAGCTACTTCTCAGTATTCAATACCATCATCACCTCAAAACTAATCAATAAGCTCTAAGACTTCGGCTTCAATACTTCCAAGTGTAATTGAATCCTGGATTTCCACACATGCAGACCCCTATCAATTCGGATTGGCAACAACACTTCTTCCATGATCTCCATTAGCACAGGTGCACCACAAGGCTGTGTGCTTAGCCCTCCACTTTACTCTCATGAAAATCTGGCTGAATTGTGTCAAAACAACAATCTCTTACTCAATGTCAGCAAGACCAAGAGCTGATTATAGACTTCAGGAGAGGGAACTAGAGGGCCATGAGCCAGCCTGCATCGCAGGATCAAAGTGGAGAGGGTTAGCAACCTTAAGTTTACAGGTGTTTATTATTTCTGAGGACCTGACCCGGGCCCAGAACACAAGAGCAATTACGAAGAAAGCACAGCAGTGCCTCTTAGGAGTATGCGGAGATTTGGCATGAACTCTCGCAAGGCAGAAGGTCCCGATGGAGTACCTGGTAAGGCTCTGAAAACCTGTGCCAACCAACTGGCAGGAGTATTCACAGACATTTTCAACCTCTCACTGCCTCATCAGAAGTTCCCACTTGCTTCAAAAAGGCAACGATTATACCAGTGCCTAAGAAAAATAATGTGAGCTGCCATAATGACTATCGCATGGTAGCACTCACATCTACAATGAGATACAGGTGGAAGATACAGAAGCCTGAAGGCACACACTCAGCGATTCAGGAACAGCTTCTTTCCCTCTGCCATCCAATTCCTAAAGCTGTGGACACTACCTCACTTTTTTTAATATACAGTATTTCTGTTTTTGCACATTTTTTAATAATCTGTTCAATATATGTTTATTTACTTGTTTATTTATTATTATGTTTTATTTTTTTTCTCTCTCCGCTAGATTACGTATTGCATTGAACTGGGCTGCTAAGTTAAATTTCATGTCACATGCCAGTGATAATAAACTTGATTCTGATTCTGAACTGGTTTGAGAAGTTGGTCATGACCTGACTGAACTCCTGCCTCAGCGAGGACCTGGACCCAGTGCAATAGGACCTGGACCTATTTGCCTATTGCCACAATAGGTCAACCGCAGATGCAATCTCAATGGTTCTTCATATGGCTTAAGACCACCTGGACAACACAAACACCTACGTCAGGATGCTGTTCATCGACTATAGCTCAGCATTTAACACCATCATTCCCACAATCCTGATTAAGAAGTTATAGAACCTGGGCCACTGTACCTCCCTCTGCAATTGGATCCTCGACTTCCTAACCGGAAGACTACAGTCTGTGCAGATTGGTGATAATATCTCCTCCTCGCTGACGATCAACACTGGTGCACCTCAGGGGTGTGTGCATAGTGCACTGCTCTACTCTCTCTATACACATGACTGTGTGGCTAGGCATAGCTCAAATGCCATCTATAAATTTGCTGATGATACCATTGTTGGTAGAATCTCAAATGGTGACGAGGGGGCGTACAGGAGCGAGATACGCCAACTAGTGGAATGGTGCCACAGCAACAACCTGGCACTCAACATCTATAAGATGAAAGAACACATACCAATCCTCATAGAGGGATCAGAAGTGGAAACAGTGAGCAGTTTCAAGTTCCTGGGTGTCAAGATCTCTGGTCCCAACATATCAGTGCAGTTATAAAGAAGGCAAGACAACAACTATACTTCATTAAGAGTTTGAAGAGATTTGGTATGCCAACAAATATACTCAAGAACTTCTATAGACGTACTGACAGGCTGCACCACTGTCTGGTATGGGAAGGGGCTACTGCACAGGACTGAAAGAAGCTGCAGAGGGTTGTAAATTTAGTCAGCTCCATCTTGTACTATCCTGACGAAGGGTCTTGGCCCGAAACGTCGACTGTGCTTCTTCCTATGGATGCTGTCTGGCGTTCCACCAGCATTTTGTGTGTGTTGCTTGAATTTCCAGCATCTGCAGATTTCCTCGTGTTTACGCTTCCTGTAGTGAGGTGACCAGAACTGAGCACAGTACTCCAAGTGGGGTCTGACCAGGGCCCTATATGGCTGTAACATTACCTCTCAGCTCTTGAACTTAATCCCATGGCTAATGAAGCCCAATGCACCGTACACCTTCTTAACCACACAATCAACCTGCACAGCAGCTTTGAGCGTCCTATGGAGTTTGTACATACCTCTCCATGAACACATGGGTTTCCTCTGGGTGCTCTGGTTTCCTCCTACAGTCCAAAGATGTACCGGTTAGGTTAATTGTTCTTTGCAAATTGACCTGTGATTAGGGCAGAGTTAAATAGATGGGCTACTTGGGACTTCCGGCATCGAGTATGGAGTGAGTTGGTGCGTGTGAGTGTGGCTCCCGATTTTTATTGAAAATCTACCTGTTTATCTTTGCCGTATGCTCGAGATAACTGGATACTTACCATTGTGAACAACGCGGGACATAGCTGGACATTGAAATGGCAAGTAGAATGTACCTTCGAAGTAAAGCTGGGGAAAAAGATAGCGAAGCCTCGAGCAAGCAGACTGATGTTACAGTAATGGCGCCGTTGCACGCTGCTGGAGCTGGACCCGGACCTGCCCTACCCGATGACTTGGAGAGGCTTCGTTTAGTGCTTATTACTGACATGACGCAAGCGGTGCATTCTGCCCTAAAAAGAGAACTTGAAGATGCTTTATCACCAGTGACTGCTACCATGGAGCAAATTATGTCTGCTTACGAGACACACGACAAACGCATTCGTGAGGTTGAAGACGGCCTGAATGATTACAGTGACCGACTGGTGAGCGCCGAAGCCGCCATTGCAGCGTTGCAGAGCGAAAACGCAGTTCTGAAGGGAGAGCTTGATGACCTCGAAAATCGGTCGCGGAGATCTAATTTGAGAGTGGTCGGCATTCCTGAAAATTTGGAAGGTTCGGACCCCGTTAAATTTATGACCGAGTTTATTGACGAAGTGCTGGGGGCAGATTTTTTCCCAAGTCCTCTCGTACTTTCGCGTGCTCACCGAGTCGGACGTAAACCATCCGGTGTCTCTGGAGCCAAGCAAACGAGACCAAGAATGTTCCTGGTTTGCTTTCACTCCTTTCAAGATAAGCAACGCATCATCAACAGACGGAAGCAGGAGCTGTATTTCCGCGGACACCGCGTGCTTTTTTATGAAGATTTTAGTGCGAGCTGGGTAAAAAACGAGCAGCTTTCAAGGAGGTGAAATCCCTGCTTTACGGGAAAGGGGTCAGGTTCGGCCTCTTGTATCCCGCCCAGCTCCGGGTCATGCATGAAGGTAAAAAGCATTATTTCGATACACCAGAGGCGGCCAAAGAGTTTTACCATTCATGCTGGGGAGAACAAGAATGAGAAGAGCAATGACTTTTTTTTAGGTTATTCGTGCAGCATTGAAGGGGCCTCATGCCGAAGCAAACTGTTAATTTTCACAATCCACTTCTTTGTTCATTTTTTCCAGTTTAATTTGTGGAACGCGATCGGGTCGAACTGCTATGCTGCCGAAACTGATTAACAAAAACTTTCAACCAGCAAAATGTAAATATTTGGGATTTATATCTCGGGTGTTTAAGTTGCCCAGTGTGTTTTTTTTTGTTTTTAATGCTTAGCTTGACCTGTGTTATCTTTAGCCTATATGTTATATTAAAGGTAGTATAAGTGATAGGATAAATTTTAGGGAGGGGAGCCACCCTAGATTAGATTGAAAGTTGGGTTGTATGGGGGACGCCTTGGAAGTTTTTTGTTGGGTACTGCCTGCGATCATCCTCAATTGGGGAGGTAGATCTAGGCTTCGGGGGTTAATTGGGTTTTTTTGTTTGTGTAAAGGGGTGGGGGGAGTGTTTTGGGGGATTACCATGGCAGTTTATTCTTTTGTGTGTTACGGATTGATCAGACTTTCTTTTTATTGTGCGTTATTGTGTGCAACTTATACCCTCGCACTGTTTTGGATTGTAGGCCCTGTGTGTCTTTTGATATGGTTAACATGAGTGCAGCTGATGGAGGCCACCCTGTGAGGTTTATTTCTTGGAATGTAAAGGGGCTTAATGGTCTGGTTAAAAGAGCTAAAGTTTTCTCACATCTGAAACAATTAAAAGCTGATATACTATTTCTACAAGAGACACATTTAAGAGTGGAGGACCATAATAGACTTCGTAAAGCATGGATTAGTCAGGTTTTTCATTCCAGATTTAATAGTAGGTCCAGGGGGGTGGCAATATTAATCACCAAAAGAATGCAGTTCACACCATCTGATGTAATCAGTGACCCTAATGGTCGCTTTATTATAGTCTCTGGCTCTCTCTTTCAGATACCTGTTATTTTGGTAAATATTTATGCTCCTAATTGGGACGATGTCCAATTTGCAAATAGGGTTTTGTCATTAATACCTAACCTGAATACACATAAGCTAATCTTTTCCGGAGATTTGAACTGTGCTATTGACCCACTGCTTGATAGGTCTTGCCCTAGGGGAACATTTTCTGGTATGGCAAAGGCCTTCTCGATGTTTATGCAACAAAATGGTTATATGGATCCTCGGAGATTTTTGAATCCATCAGTTAGGCAATTCTCTTTCTTCTCTCATGTTCACCACTCCTATTCCAGGCTAGACTATTTCTTTATAGATAATTCCTTGATACCTATGATTAGACAAATTGAATACACTGCTATAGTTATATCTGATCACTCGCCCGTGAAACTGGATCTATGTTTTCCTTTAAACGTTAGAGAACGGCCTCTGTGGAGACTTAACCCCCTTTTGCTTTCTAATGAGAAATTTTGTAGTTATATATCGGCTAACATTGACACATTCTTCGAGACTAACAAAACTGAGTCGGTATCGTACTCTTTACTTTGGGAAACTTTAAAAGCTTACTTGAGGGGTCAAATAATATCTTATACTTCACATGCCAATAAAGAGCGTAGGAAGGAAATGCAAGTGTTATTGAAATCTATTTGGGACCTGGATAGAAAATACTCTGAGGCACCCACTGCGGAATTATATAAAAGCCGGGTTGATTTGCAAGCGAAGTTTAATCTTCTATCTACAAACCTATCAGAACAATTAATTCTTAAGACACGTGGCCTCTATTATGAATATGGTGACAAGGCGAGCCGGCTTATGGCTCATCAGTTGAAACGTCAAGCTGCATCACGACTTATTCCTCAGGTAAGAGACATGCACCAGAACTTGACAAGCAATCCAAAAGAGATTAATAACATCTTTGCAACTTTTTATTCCTCTCTGTATGCCTCAGAGTTCCCCTCAGATAAAACAAATATGGAACGTTTTTTAGATAATTTGGAAATACCAACTCTTGAACCAGAGGAAGTGGAGAACCTAGATCGGGCTCTTGGGCAGGAAGAGATTAATAATGCCATTATGGCTATGCAGAGTGGTCAGTCCCCAGGTCCTGATGGTTATCCAATAGAATTTTATAAGAAATTTAAGGATAAGCTCACACCGGTCCTTCTAGAAGTGTTTCAGGAATCTTTGGAGAATGGCTCCTTACCCCCTTCTCTTTCACAGGCAGCTATTTCACTACTTCTTAAAAAGGACAAGGACCCGACTCAATGTGGATCATATCGCCCCATTTCACTTTTGAATGTAGATGTGAAAATTTTGGCTAAAGTGCTTGCATGTCGTTTAGAACATCCCCTTCCCAAGATAATTTCAGATGATCAAACAGGTTTTATTAAAAATCGCTATTCTTTTTTTAATATTCGTCGACTGGCTGATGTGGTTTATTCACTGAGTGATTCTCCAAGTCCAGAGGTTGTTATCGCCTTGGACACGGAGAAGGCATTTGATAGAGTGGAATGGGTATATTTATTTAGTGTTTTGGAGAAATTTGGATTTGGCAGAATATTTATAGCTTGGGTTAAGCTATTATACCACTCGCCTTCAGCGTGTATACAGACAAATTATTTTCGATCTGGCTATTTCCCATTAAAACGTGGCACTCGCCAAGGCTGCCCACTGTCCCCTCTTCTTTTTGCAATTGCAATTGAGCCTCTTTCTATTGCAATTAAGTCAACTACATTATTTCAAGGTGTTATAAGAGGGGACATGGAACACCGTGTTTCCCTATATGCTGATGACCTCTTACTTTATGTTAGCGACCCTATAGGTCGTAGTCCTGCTATTGTGTCATTATTAGGTCAATATGGAGCCTTCTCTGGCTATAAACTGAACTTTCAAAAAAGCAAATGCTTTCCCATTAATAACTTGGCCCTACAGATCTGACAGAAATCCTTGCCCTTTCCTTTATCTCAAGATGGTTTTGTATACCTAGGAATACATATTACTCGCTCTTTTACATCTCTGTTTGAAGCTAACTACAGGCCTCAGGTTAGCCAAATGAAGGCTGATTTCGAGAGATGGCGCAGTTTACCCCTTACTATGGCTGGGAGAATTCAGTCAGTGAAAATGACTATACTTCCTAGATTTCTCTATTTGTTTCAGTGTTTGTCAGTTTTCTTATCTAAGTTATTTTTTAAATCAGTTGATCAAGCTATAACCTCCTTTATTTGGGAAAATAAGGTCCCAAGGGTTAATAAGCGCATTCTTCAAAGAGGTCGTGACATAGGTGGAATGGGTCTTCCCAGCTTTATTCATTATTACTGGGCATCGAACATTCAAAAAGTATTATTTTGGCTTCACCGGCCAGATATAATCTGGTGCCTGCTTGAGTCACGGTCTTGCCACTCCTCGTCTCTCCCAGCTTTGGTGTATTCTTCCTTACCATTGAAATCCTCTCAATTTACATCTAACCCGGTCGTGCTCTCTACCCTCAAAATTTTTAATCAATTTCGCTGCCACTATAAGTTCCTATCAGCTTCAGTTTTGGGCCCCATTCATAAAAACCATTTATTTCCTCCCTCCACATTCGATTCAGCTTTTAGACAATGGGGTTTGAATGGTCTTATGCGCATTAAGGATTTGTATACTGATAACATATTTGATAGTTTTGATAACCTGCGCGGTAAGTATGGCCTTCCGCATAATCATTTTTTTAAATACCTGCAGATTCGCCACTTTGTCAAGGAAAAATTTCCCTCTTTTCCTGTTCTACCACCTGCTATGTTATGGGAAAAATTCACTCTTAGCTTTAACAATAAGGGGCTGATTTCTGAACTATATTCTCAGCTGATGTCTTTGGGAGTTCAAGATCTAAACAAAACTAAGAGTAGGTGGGAGGAAGACCTCGGTATGGACCTTGCGGAAGAATATTGGGCAAAAGTATTGAATAGGGTTCATTTCTCATCATCATGTGCTAGACTGGGGCTCATACAATTCAAAGTTTTACACAGGGTACATTTAAGTAAAGCCAGACTGGCAGACATATACCCTGGGACAGACGCTGGCTGTGACAGGTGTTCCTTCTCTCCGGCTGGTTTAATACATGCATTTTGGTCATGCCCTCGGTTTGATGACTATTGGGCACTGGTTTTTAAAATTATCAGTGAGGTTTTGGGGGTGACACTGAGACCTTGCCCACTTATAACTGTATTTGGTGTGGCAGATGATGATTTGGGTTTAAATGCAAGCCAGTCGGATATCATTGCATTTACATCGCTATTGGCCCGTAGGAGAATTTTGCTGGTTTGGAAATCTGCCACTCCCCCAACTACTGCTGCTGCTTGGTTAGAAGATGTAATGTTTTTTCTGAAATTAGAAAAGATTAAATTCACTTTGAGGGGGTCTGTGAAAAAGTTCTATTCAAAATGGGGACCTTTCTTATCATATTTTGGGAGTCTTAAGGAATTACCTACTAGTTGAGGGCATTTGATTGTACTTAGGAAGTTGCCTCCCATTTAACACACTTATAATTTACCTCACAGGGTGGTTGATGAATTGTAAATATGAGTGTATTTTGGATCATCTGACATGTTGCAGATGTGTATGAGCTGTCGTATTGAAGTAGTGTGGGGGTACGGTTGTGAAATGTCCATACTTGTATTTGTGAATTGTTGTGTTGTAGATATATTAGCTGCCATGATATGTTCGGGGAGGGTGGGTGGGGGGGAGGTTTGTTTTGGGGGTACGATACTAAAGCAAAATGGAGGAAAATGTAATCCATTATATATTCTGTATTGTGTCATTCCTTCAATAAAAATAAATATATTTAAAAAAAAAAAAAATGGGCTACTTGGCAGCGTAGCTCAATGGGCCATAAGGGCCTCTTCCCTACTGTTCCTCTAAACAAATAAATTCCAAATACCTCAACCTCTTCCCTACTGAATATCTAAACAAATAAATTCCAAATACCTCAACTTCTTCCCTACTGTACCTCTAAACAGATAAATTCCAAATACCTCAACCTCTTTTGTATCACATGATCAGGTCCACAACAAGTGAGGATGCGGATTTTCTTAGAAGTCAGCTGTTCACAATTCATGCCTGCAACTGGCTAGATGACCAAACTTTGATATGATCCAGTGGCTGTAGGATTACTTTCATCTTGTTTATTGCCACCAGATTTTGGTACATGTAACATATATAGTCTGGTCACAGCTTAAACCCTTGGCTTGATAGTAATGATACAGTGAGGACTACACTACACAAGTTACATGTTAAAAAGGAGACAATTCTGTTGATGATGTCTCAAGCTATCTCTTTCATCTTAATGATGATGTTAGATATTACACTGGAAGGCATCATCTGAAAAACTATGCCACTTGGCCTCCACAAGAATTGAATCGTGCTAATTCCTTCTGATAGTGTCATTGAAGAGGACACTGTTTGCTCTCTCACCCTCTGATACAGACCACATCTCTGACAACTATGTCTTTCAGAACCTAGGCAATTACCAAACAACCCTCGGCAACAAGCATCTTAACCCTTCCTAAGCACATTTTTGTTCTTGCTTCTTCCAACTTCTGTTTAATAAGGGGGAAGTCAACTGAAGAGGATGGTTGGTGGTAATTAGCAATTGGATTCCTTACGAGAGTTTGTCCTGATACCATGAGATTTCAAAAAAAGTTGAGAGTCAAGGCGGCGGATTCTGCAGGGAGCGCTCATGGAGTGAGGTCTTCTCTGGCTTCGCTCCATTCCCGTTATCTTTTTTAACCTATGATCTCCTTGATCTAATCAACTTTATTTACACCAGAAGATTTATTTTATCTTACTGATTTACTGATTAATCGATTTTTTTTTGTAAACTGTAACTCTCAAGCTTAAAGAAATGAGTACAAGATCCAAAGCCAAAGATGGGAAAGACTCTGACGGGAACGGAAGAAAGCAGAAAGGTGATTCCAAACAAACGGAATTAACTTATGAGATTATGATGAAGTGTCTGGAGGAAATGTTTGAGGAACATCGGATAAAATTATCTGAAAGTTTATGTGCTCAATTTGAACAACATCGCCAAAGCCTTAATGAAGATTTAAAATCAATCACAGATTCTTTGAAATCCCTGAATTCTGAAGTTCAAAAACACGATGGTAAAATTTCTGAACTGGATACTAAATCTCAGAAGACGGATACAAAAGTTGAGAACTTAGAGAAGAATTTAGCTTCGACTACTAAACAACTCCAACACCTTAAATCTAAAGTTATCGATCTTGAAAATCGATCGAGAAGACAAAACTTACGTTTAATTAGCTTACCCGAGGATGTTGAGGTTGGAGACCTTGCAATATTCTTTGCTCAACTTTTAAAGGATTCGTTCAGTTCAGTTTTTCCTAATGATCCTCCATTACTCGACCGCGCCCATCGTATACCGTGGATGAAGTCGGCATCAGCTGTATCCAAACCCAGACCAGTTATTCTTCGTTTCCATTATGTCAATGTTAAAGAACAGCTTCTCCAGACTGCTCGTCGACAAGAGATGATCAAGTATCGCCAGTATTCCTTCAGGATAGTTCAAGATTATAGTCCCGAAATGATGAAAGAGCGACTGACTTTTAAACCTCCAATGTCGGAATGCTATCAAAAAAATCTCAAACCGGCGCTATTGTATCCTGCACGTCTCAGAATCTCTCTTCCTGATGGAAATCGTCGTGTCTTCCATTCTATAACCGCTGCTCGAAGCTTTTTGGATGATAATTACCCATCTGACACAGACATCCTCTCTTAATTAATGTCCGGTGCTTTCAGCACCAATTTTTTTTTCTGGTGTTTTTCTTTAAAATAAACCTTCTATTACCGTACGATGAAGGTTTTTTATAAGCTCAAGATTTTTGTTCTTTGCTTATTACCATAGTTATTACTCTATAACCTGTATAGAATACTTATTTCTTGTGAATAACATCATTTTCCTTTAGTTAACCTTTTTTTTAACTTTTCATTTTTCGTTATTATTATTAATGATTTGATCTGACGATCATTTTTAGTTATATGTTTCCTATTTTTGGTTTCCGTATAATTAAAATGGCGACTCGTCTTTCTTTTTGCATAACCTCCTTTGTTCTTTTTGGGACGCCATGTTCTTATGCTTCTTCTTCCCATAATTCTTTTTTGGATGCGATTATTTTACTTACTCGTTTATAATTAACTAATTATACGTATTGACATTAAATTTTTTTTATTTCATATATTTTAGTAATTATACTATGTAGACTATTTTACTATAGTGTTTATTTTTTACATATATTAGTCTCCGGGGGGGGGTCACCTATTTAACATATATTTTTGGAGTTGCCTCCTGCAGAAATGGGGTTAGAGTTAGTTTTAGTTAGTGCTTTCTTCAGCCTTCTCTGGCTTAGTTCGGGGTTCTTGGGGTTGGGCGGTGGGGTAGTCTTTTTCTTTTTTAATTTTTTCTATTGGGCTGATTTAGAACTACAAAGATGTCCGCAGTGTCGAGATTTCCGGTTCCTCTCTGATCATGTATTCCTCTTCCGATTTCATGAGCTCACATTATGGTTAACCCCTTACTTACCAAAGGGTTAATTTTAAATAATGGCTCATACTATTAATTTTGTCTCTTGGAATACAAATGGTTTAAACCATCCAATAAAACGGAAAAAGATTTTCAAAGTGTTCCAAAGACTGAATGCCCATATTATTTTTGCACAAGAGACTCATGTAAGGAAAGAGGACAATCAACGCTTCTTTAAGTTTTGGAAAGATTTTTATTGATCCCTCAATTACATTTATTCATCAAGACATTATTTCAGATCCTAATGGCAGATTTCTGTTAATTACTGGGGTACTTTTTAATAAAAATGTTGCTATGGTTAATGTTTACGCTCCGAATGTGGATTATCCTGGATTTTTTAAACACCTATTCACTTCCTTTCCTAACTTAAACGAGTATATGTTGATAATGGGCGGTGACTTTAGTTTATGTTTGAATCCCATGTTGGACAGATCCATAGGTAGTCCGGCTTTACCGAATAAGTCGGCTACTATTATTAACTCTTTTATGTTGGATTCTGGGATTTCAGAAATTTGGAGATTTCTACATCCAAATGACAAGGAATTCTCTTTTTTTTCACATGTTCATCGTTCTTATTCCCGAATTGATTATTTCTTTATTGACTCTCGTTTGATTCCTTATGTAGTTGATTGTAATTATGACATTATTGCTATTTCAGATCATGCTCCAATGAAACTTTCCATCAAGTTAATGGACACCTCTTGTACTAACAGATAATGGCGATTTAACCCTATTTTGCTTCAAGATCCGGACTTTGTCAAGTTTATAAAGGAGCAGATTGATTTCTTCTTTTCAACTAATACTGCGGAAGAAGTTTCCAATGGAACTGTTTGGGACGCCTTTAAAGCTTATATCCGTGGTCAGATTATTTCCTATTCGGCTGGTTTGAAAAGACGTGTTAACAATGAAATACTTCTGTTGGTTGATAAAATTAAAAAAGTCGATAAAAAATATGCTATTTCTCCCAGTAAGGAGCTGTACAAACACAGAGTTGAACTTCAATTGGAACATAGCTTATTATTAACATCCTCGATCAAAAATCAATTAATGAGAACTAGAAGTGATTTTTATATTCATAGCGATAAATCGGGTAAATTACTGGCTAACCAATTGAAATTTGATTCAGTTAAACGTCAAATTACTAAGATTCGCAAACAGGATGATACTTTCACAGTTGATCATGCTGGGATAAACCAAACCTTTCAAGAATTTTATACCTCTCTATATCACTCTGATTTTCCTCATGATTCTAATTTCATGCATGACTTTTTAAGTAAGTTGAATTTTCCGAAACTATCACCCGAAGATTGCTTATCATTAGAAACTTCCATTTCAGAGGAAGAAATAATAACTGCAATCTCATCACTGAATTCTGGTAAAGCACCCAGTCCGGATGGGTTTACAGTGGAATTTTTTAAATTCTTTTCCTCCATTCTGTCTTCAAAATCGTCTAGAATATTCAAGGAAGCAATCAGTTTAGGTAAATTACCACAATCGTTTTATGAAGCCTCTATTCCTCTAATTCTTAAAAAGAATAAAGATCCTACTGATTGTGCATCATACAGACCGATATCTCTTTTGAATGTAGACTCAAAAATTCTAACAACTAGGTTAGAGAAGGTGTTACCTCAAATTATATCCATGGATCAAACCGGATTTATTAAAAATTGCTATTCATCCTTCAATATTAGGAGGTTAATGAATATTGTTTATACCCCCTCACTCACTACCCCGGAATGTGTTATCTCATTAGATGCTGAGTTTGACAGAGTTGAATGGCTTATTTATTTAATGTTCTTGAGAAATTTAATTTTAGGTTGACATTTGTATCTTGGATTAAACTGTTATAATACTCCCCGGTAGCCTCGGTTTGTACAAATAATCATAGATCTCCTTTTCTTCGTCTTTTTCGTGGTACTAGACAAGGTTGCCCTCTTAGTCCTTTACTATTCAATATTGCCCTTGAACCTTTAGCAATTGCTATTCGTGACTCGCCAAATATTTTTGGTATTACCCGTGGAAACAAAATACATAAATTATCATTATATGCAGATGATTTGTTGTTATACATCTCTAATCCGGAGAAGTCAATTCCTGCTATTTTAGGTTTGTTGACTCAATTTAGTAACTTCTCTGGTTTCAAATTGAATCTTAATAAGAGCGAATTATTCCCTTTAAATAAGCAGGTACCTATTTATGGACGTTTACCATTTAAATCGGTTACTGATTCATTTATATATTTAGGGATAACAATTACGAAAAAATATAAAGATTTATTTAAAGCTAATATTTTTACCTTTAATTGATCGGATTAAACTTTTGTTTACTAAATGGTCACCAATCTCTTTGTCTTTGATTGGCCGGATTAATGCTATTAAGATGATCATTTTGCCCAAATTTTTGTATATATTTCAATCAGTTCCAATTTTTATCCCAAAATCTTTTTTCGATAACGTTGACTCAAAAATTTCCTCATATATTTGGCAGAACAAAAATCCTAGGTTAGGTAAAAGGTATCTACAGAAATCTAAAAAGGAAGGGGGGCTTGCCCTCCCGAATTTTAGATTCTATTATTGGGCAATTAGTATTCGATATTTAAAATTTTGGTTACGAGATTTGGATGTATCTTTAAACCCACATTGGGCAAATCTTAAATGTAATTCATTACATGGGCTTTCCTTGGGTTCGGTTTTAGGAACTTCGCTTCCTTTTACTTCTTTTAAATTGTATAAACAAATGAATAATCCAATAGTTAAGCATACTTTACGTATATGGTTCCAATTTCGGAGATTTTTTGGGTTTAATCAATTTATTCTAGCAAGTCCCATTATATCAAATTTCCTTTTTCAACCTTCCACTATGGATCAAGCTTACTTTAATTGGAAAACCAAAGGTATAATATCTTTTCGCGATTTATTTTTGGATAATTGTTTTATGTCTTTTGATCAACTCTCTAATAAACATAACTTACCCAGATCTCACTTTTTTTTAGATATCTACAGATTAGAAACTTTTTAATTACTTTTTAATGTCTCTCCTAATTTTCCACACCCATATCCAATGGACACTTTGGAAAAAATTTTAGATTTAAATCTTTCTCAGAAAAGTGTAGTAGCAATTATATATAATATAATTATGAATTTATGTCCTGATGCTTCTAATAAAGTTAAAGCTGACTGGGAAAGAGAACTTAAGATTAATATACCGATTGAAAAATGGGAAAAAATTCTTCAGTTGGTTAATTCATCCTCTATATGTGCTAAACATGTGTTGATACAGTTTAAAGCAGTGCACCGGGCTCATATGTCCAAAGATAAACTATCTCGTTATTATTCTTATATTAATCCAATATGTGACAGATGCCATTCCGAGATAGCTTCTTTAACCCACATGTTTTGGTCATGTCCTTTGTTGGAAAAATATTGGAAAGATATTTTTGATATTATTTCAATGGTCTCGAATATAGACTTACAACCTCATCCAATTACTGCTATCTTTGGATTACCAATGATAGATTTAAATTATTTAACCTCTTCATCACGTAGGATGATTGCATTTCTTACTTTAATGGCTAGAAGATCCAATCTGTTGAAATGGAAAGAGATTAACCCTCCTACTGTATTTCATTGGTTTTTACAAACTATGGTGTGTTTGAATTTGGAAAAAATTAGAAGTGTGGTTTATGACCCTTCCATTAAATTTGAAAAGACTTGGAGGCCATTCATTCAGCATTTTCATTTGATGTAATTTGATCATTTCCAAACTTGCTTTATCTCTCTGTACTGCTGGTGGAGAGGAATGGAGTCGTCGACACTAAGGTTTTCTTTTTTCCCATTTTTAAGTTGTTAGTACTGCCCAAGTCTTTTAGTTTAGTTGATTAATTCTGTTTAGTTTTTTTGGGGGGATGGGGTTTGTTTTTTTTTATCTTGTTTTTTTTCTTTTTCATGTTTTTTTTTCCAGTTTTTTTTTGCTTTGTATTATTCATTGTTAGTTTTACACGATTGGAAGCTTTGTTAATTTACACTATTTGGTCTTGCAATTACTTATTTTAAGTGTAACAATATATCTCCTACTATTTGTATTATTGCTATGTTTTGTTTCTATGTTTTGAAATTAATAAAAAGACTGAAAAAGAAAGAGAGTCAAGGCGGAAAGATCTCAAAACCCATTCCATTACCACTGCAAACCAATCTATCACTACTCCAGGCGAGTCTCTCAGTGAGGCAAAATGTATACACGGAAAAGGGCAGAAGAGTCTGAAAATGCTGGCCAAAGGATGTAATTCTGTAAGAAGCTTTTTCAGACTCATGGTTTGGATACCTATTCCCAGATGGTTCCAAAATTTCCTGTCTGTAGTTCCAGAATAAAGATCAAGAATTGTATAATCTAGTTGCCTGTCACCATTGCAGTCTGACATAATTATGTAGTTTGCTGGAATGGTTCAGAAGGCAGTTAATTATGGCAAGTGGCATGATCTCGGGGTGTTAACCCACTGCCCGGCCAAACCTTTGCACTCTGATTTGGATGGATGCTGCGTGTTGTGTCTTCTGTGTAACATCAGTACCCCGAAATAACATTCAGTCCACAATGTGTGGTTAAACAATTAAGAGTTTATATTTAAGTATGGGTTAGTAGAGAAACAAAGGAAAAGGAAAACAAATAAAAGGCTCCAATAATCTCATAAAAATGTCCAGTGCACAACATTGGAGCTCACAGATTTCCTTTCGCTGATCCTCCTTCTCTCGTCGTCAACCCCTGGGCTCCCGCCTCCAGCCCAGGCCCAGCAGGTCCGGCAACTGTCTCAAGACACGTCTTCTCTCTTCATCCTCTTCGCACCTTCTCCCCGAAGCCTGCACAAACTAACAGCTTTCGCACAGACAGAAAGAGTAACATCTATACCAATTGGTTAGCAAATGAATACAAGTCCCGTTATCACTAACTGCTATAGAGAACCACTGTCTCAGCAGTTAACAGTACAGAGAAGCCATTTTATTCCCCTTAGCAGTAACATAAAAGAAGAAACCCTTACCTATTAATAAGGTATGGATTCAATATAAGGAAGAATTGAATAGTTCCATTTAATATTAGAGAATGTATACAACATACAACCTGATTTGCAGATTTTCTTTAAAGGAATTAGTGAAGTAGGGTTTTTAATAATATACTGTAGGGTGAAGACTTAAATGAATTTCAACTCATCAACTACCATTTTCAATTATTAATCTAGTACTTGACATAATTCATCCAGTAACTGAACCACCATGCTACCATTTCCTTCTCCATCACAAATGGTGCCCATCTTTAGCTTGTGTTTTACCATAACCTGAGATAGATTCACAATAAGTACAATGAGAAGTAGACTGGCTCATTTTCAAGGAGAAATTGCTCAAACAAATAACAGATAAAAAAAATCAAGAGTGGGTTTGATGAATTGTAAATGAGTCAATCTTTAAAAATTCTGTGTTAAATTCTCATTGGAAAATCTGCCACTAATATCATAAACAAACAGCTGCTACCAATGCAAGAAAACAGAGAACTTTTGAGATCCAAGAGTTAGAATTTTATTAATCAAACTAATGAAAATCCAACAGCAAAAGCATGAATGTTCTCCTGGCTCATTTATCTTTTGGAATACTCAGCCCAAAGTCTATTGGTCAGCAGCTAAAGTTAAAGTTCAGAGGTTGACCTTTTTGTTAAGAACAGTGAAAGCTGCGGATTACAGCATGTATTAATAAATGAGGCTTTCAGTCCAAAAAAGCCAAAGTCATCATTCTTACAGTACTGAAATTTTAATCTACTTGAGAGTAACCAAAATCCTTTTTTATTCCAACCTGATATGCTTATTAGCCCAAGCTTGTTTGCACGTCAATATGAATGAGCTCCCTTTAATTGGTACTTGCATTTAATTCCTTGATGAGACACCCACCAACAGAGCAAGTGGTTTGCATCCTGCTCATCTGCCTCTCTTCATTTCAATTTATTTGAGAGGCCATCAACTTTCATTGTCAAATTATACACAACACAAAAACACAGATTCAGGATCTTATATTCATCTTAATAACTGAAATCGACAACATTGTTTTTTAAGGTAATAAATAATCATTATAATTCCTATGTCACACACTTGAGCATCTTTAAAACAATTTGGCAGCAACATGCATACAAAACCAAAATACTTTGGATGCCAGAAACCTAAAATGAAAATAGAAGAGAGAAAACCCTGTATTCATATAATGCTTTTCCGGTTCTCCTTCTGACATCACCAAGTATCTCACAATCAATGAGGCACTTAAAGGAAAAACATAAAATGCAACTACATTTTTACTGCCTGCAATACAAGATCACACAGCCAATTTGTGCCATGCAAATTTCAACAAGATGCAATACAATAACTGGTCAGAAATATTAACTATTTTAATGATAATATCTTATTTAAGGGTTAATTATTTGATTCCTTTGCTTTTTCCCAAGTAATGCCAGGGGTTTTTTGCATCCAACTAACAGAGCAGAGAAGGCCTCAAGTTGATAGTGCTACTT
This sequence comes from Mobula hypostoma, assembly GCF_963921235.1. Lineage (NCBI taxonomy): Eukaryota > Metazoa > Chordata > Chondrichthyes > Myliobatiformes > Myliobatidae > Mobula > Mobula hypostoma. The sequence goes on along the minus strand of NC_086105.1, from coordinate 88,380,308 downwards.
GCTGAACAAGAGAACTCTACAACAGGTTCTGAAATGTTACTCTCCTCCTTTGACAATCCCTCAAGGTCAATCTATCAGAAAGTAGGCAGTTACCAGGACATTTCATTTCAGCAGGCTGTCACAGCCCTTTAAGAATTGGGCAGCCATGAGGGACAGGAGAGCTACACTACAAAGTGAGGTAGCTATCCGGAGCCTCAACCCTTGTACTTGTCCAAAAGGTATGAGGCATATGCAATCTACCCAAATAAGAGCAGAGGCTAAGATTGATCAGCAAGCTAACCACAGCACCATGGTATGGAAGGGGAATTCAAGATGGGAGTAGGAAAAGTGGTCTACATTTTCAAGGGTGACATCGTCAACTTTTAAGGAGGGCTGGATAAATAGTTGGAGCAGTGCCTGATATACTGTAGGGCCTCTGTCTCATTTATATTCAAAACAGAACCAAGACCTCTATATGTCTTGGCAAAGGACACATTGGAGGTCTTCCTTAGAGAGTGCTGTGATGGTGTTGTCATCCACTTACTGAAGCTTCATGATAATAGTGGTGCTGACCTTGTTTTTGGCCTTGAACCAGTTGAGGTTGAAAAGTCTGCTGACCATTCTATACACAATTGGGATTCCCTGTGGTAGGTCTTGGTCAACGAGATGAAGGATGGCAGCAATAAAGATGGTAAATAGGGTCAGCGCAATGATTCAGCCCTGTTTGACTCCTGTCTTGACAGTGATTGAGCATCACTATTGCTGAGAACTGTGGCTGATATGCTATCATGCAGTAGCCTCAGTATTCATAAGTGCTTGTCAAAACAGTCATGTCTTGATAGTTTAGGCCAGAGCGCTTGGAGCCCTACTGTATCAAATACCTTTGTCAAATCTATAAAAGGCAAGTACAGGGGTTGCCTTTCTTCATGGCATTTTTCCTGTACTGTAATTGACATGCTGCAAAGGTCATGTCTGCAGTACCTCTAGATGGGCAGAAACTACAATGTAATTCAGGGAATACTTCTTCATATAGCAGGAGTCAATTAACAAGGACATGTGCAAGCCTGTTTGAATTTGCATATGACTCGGGTAATAATCCAGAGATTATTACATTTTTATTTCTGCATTTTAATTAGTCCCAAGCTATTCGAATTCCCTCAGCAGAAATCCTTTCTTTGTTCTTCTTACATCATGGAACACAACAACTAGATCTTTCCCCTCCCCCTACAAATTCCTCTGTAATAAGTCCTAAATCTGTTAGGAATGGGCAGTGAATACAATCATAAGTATGTATCCAAGTAAAAACAAACTAAAGACACTTTCTCTAAATGCAACAGCCACTGCAGAAACATGGTTACATAGTGACCAGTGCTGAGATTAAATAATTTATGAGATTCAACAAAAAAGTAGCAGATCTATACCACTTACTGTAGCTTCTCATGCCATTCAAAAAGATCGTAACTGATCTTTCATCTTGGTAGGCTCAAAGTGACTATAATTGGTTTTCTGAGCCAGGATACTTTTTCTCCACTACTTTTACCCCAATCCTTAAAATCAAGACCACCTCATTTCCTTTTCAAATTTGCCTAGTTTTTCTAAAAGTTGTATCCTGAAATATTTAATTCCCAAACTTCCACATTTCTCAATTCTGTTCTCTTTACAATTGATGCCTAATCTTCTTTTAACTCTTTCCTGACGACCACATTTACTTGTGTCACTTATGCACAGACATCTCCAAGACATTATTAACCTATGTTTTGATTTGCACTCCAGTGCCAATCTTGCATGATGAATTAAATCTCACTGCTTTGGTGGCTACATATGAATAAAAATAAATGAAATTGCTATAGCATAATTAAGATTAAAAGTTTACTTAAATTTCCAGCAATAATAATGGTAGCTACATTATAAAGATTAGGTAGTAACTAAAATTAATCACCAAACTGATATAATTAACTACAAACCAGTATTAACATAAAAGGCTTGTGAATCAGAGATTGAATAATTACTGTGAACATTAAATCCAATGAATTCCTGGTGGATATTCTTTTAAACTTTTAATACCAATTCATTTATCTTTGCATTCAATGTCAGGCAGGGTAGCTATCTTGGACCTAAAGCTAAATTTCAAGTCTGGAAACACTTTTGCTCATTCACCTTTCTCTTGACTTGGCTCCAGACATACAAATATTCAATCCAAAAGAAAGAGGATGACAAAAAAATTACCACCAAGTTGACAGTTATACAGCAATACCAGGCTACAGACAAGGGTAGGTTGCCTAACTAAAGTCTGCGAGTCAGCTCTCAAAACATATTGTGGTTGCTTAGCTGGACAAGCAACAGGAACAAAGTATGAGCAAGCTGTTGATGTTTTGTCTAATTGAGAACTGCTGAAATGTGTGGGAAGAAATGCCTCATTGGACCAAAAGGCAGGTTTCAGGCAGTTGTTTGCCAGAATAATGTTCATCTGGATTGGCAGTGATTTGGAGGTTTCCATGACAAGTACTAATCCACTGTTATCCACCTGGTCCTTCAAGAGTCTCAAATGTAGACTTTGTGAGACAGCACCGGAGAGTGACGACATTTTGTGTGCAACTCCCAAGGGGATCATCAACTTATTCCTGTTTAGAATACTGCAGGTGCAGGTGAAACTAAAATGCTGGACCCTAAAATCCACATCCCCAACCCCAATATCCTCCTGCATAATGTAGTCTCCAGAAAATAAAGTTGAAGACCACAGAACACAATTGCAGGAACAGATTTATATCAGGGACTGTTATATATTCTGCTTTGCAGAGACGTGGCTCACCCGCTCCCCCTGCCTCCCCAGCATTCCAGCACGAGGGATTCAACCTTCCACCACATGCACTGGACAGTAACATCAGGTAAAGTCTGAAGTGGCAGCATTTGCCTCATGATTAACTCATCGTGTTGCATAGATGTGGCAGCTCTGTTTCAGTCCGGTTTCCATGACCTAGAACATATGGCAGTAAAGTATTGTCCATTCCATCTACTGAGGGGGCATTCCGCCATCATTCTGCTGATAATGTACACTGGCTAACGTTAGGCTGGCACTGCAGGAGCTGAGCACCAGGATCAGCAGTCATGAGGGATCACACCGTGATGCTTTCCTGATCATTTCAGGGGACTGCAACCAAGCTACCTTGAAGTAGTCCCTGACCACTATCACCACAGTCACCAATGAAACCAAGGAGCAGCATACTTGACCACTGTTACATCACCATCAGAATGCCTACTTTGCTATCCCATACCTGCACTTTGACAAGAAGAATCATCTGCTGTATTTCTACTCCCAGCCTAAAAGCAGACTGAGGACTGCAGCACCTGTGGTGAGGACCATAAAGGAAAGCAGAGCAGCAGGTACAGGATTGCTTTGAATTATTACATTTGACCATATTCAGGGATTGATTTTAGGATCTGAATGAATGTGCTGCAATTGACATCGACTTCATAGGCAGGGATGAGTGCTTGCCTTCGGAAACATTCAAAATATGCCCAAATCAGAAGCTCTGGATACACCCGGAGATAATACACAGACTGCAGAGAGCTAGATCTGTGGCATTCAAAAACCCTATGAAGTAGTCCAGGTACGACCTACAGAAGACTATTGTGAGGTTTTGCATGCTATTACTTCCGATCAGGCAAAATCCAACAGCATAAATGGCAGTGATGCTTCACTCTCTGACAAGCTCAATGCCTTTTATGCACGCTTTCTAAGGGAGAATAAAACTGCACCTTTGAAAATGCTCACAGCATCTAAAATGCTGTGATCCCTGTATTGGAGCGGATATTCTTCAAGGTGAACCCTCGCAAGGTGTCAGGCCCCAAACATGTACTTGGCAGGGTACTGAAAACCTGTGCTGACCAGCTGTCTGGAGTTTTTAAGGATATCGTCAACTTCTCATAGCTGCAGCAGGAGGTTCACACCTGCTTCAAAAGGGCATCAATCATACCAGTGCCCAAGTACAGCAGAGTGAGCTGCCTCAACAACTATTGCCCAGTAGCAGTCACATCATTTGTGATGAAGTGCGACAAGAGGCTGGTCATTGCTTGATATAACTCCTGCCTGAGCACACATCTGGCTGCAATTTGCTTACCACAACAGTTCTGTAGCAGACGTAATCTCACTGGCTCTCCACTTGGCTTTTGAGCACCTAGACAACAGCAACATGTATGTTGTACTGTTGTTTAACGATTACAATATGGCATTCAACACGATCAGTCCTTCACTACTAATCATCAAGCTTCAAAACCTGGACCTCTGTACCTCCCTCTGCATCTAGATCCTTGACTTCCTCAACGAGAGACCACAGTCAAAGTAATACCATCTCCTGCTCGCAAAAAAGCAACACACGCACACCTCAAGGATGTATGCTTAGTTACTGCTCTGCTCTCTCAACATTCAATTTTGTAGCTAGGCATAGCTCAATCACCATCTCAAGCACCATGGTACTACTGTTAGCAGAATCTCAGATGGTTACAAGGAGGCATACAGGAGGGAGATATGTTGGTTGGCTAAGTGGTGTCACAAGTACAACTCTGTACTTTATGTCAGCATTCCTAAGGAATTGATCATGGACTTCAAGAAGGGGAGTCGGGAGAACACGCACCAGTCCTCACTGAGGGGTCAATGGTGGAAAGGGGGAGCAGCTTCAAGTTCCTGTATGTCAACATCTCAGTAGATCTAGTCTGGGCACAACACAGTGATACAATCATGAAGAAAACATGCCAGCAGCTGTACTTCATTAGGAATTTGAGAAGATTTGGAATGTCACCAAAAACTTACCTAAGTTTCTGTAGATGCACAGCGGACAGAATTCGGACTGGCTGCATCAATGTCTTGTATGGAGGCTCCAATGCACAGGACTGAAAGAAGATGCCAGCTCCATCACAGGCACCATCCTCCCTCATCCCCTCAAGGGCATCTTCAACAGTGTCTCGGCAAGCTTATTATTAAGGACCCTCACCATCTGGGACATGCCATCTTCTCATTGCTATCATCTGGGAGGAGGTAAAAGAGCCTGAAGACCCACACTCAATGTTTTAGGCTCAGATTCTCCCCCGCTCCCCCACCTACATCATCAGATTTCTGAACGGTACGCAAGCCCTTGAATACACCAACTCACTATTCCTCATTGTGCTATTGATTTATTTATTCTAACTTATAGTCAGTTTTATGTCCTGCATTGTACAGCTCACACAAAACAAAAAATTTCACGACATACAGTACATCGCAAAAGTCTTGGGCACATATATATAGCTAGGATGCACTGTACTACTGCCACAAAAAAAACCTGATTCTGACACAAGTCTCTATTGTGCACTGTGAGTGGGAAGGGGATGGAGAGAAGGGGAAGGACTAGGGGCGAGGAAGTGGGAGACACCAGAGAGACATTCTGTGATGATTAATAACCCAATTACTTACAATCAAATGACCTTGCCTGGTGTCTCAAGGCTGGGCGTGTCTGCACCTGCTTCACCCCACACCCCTGGCACTCCATCTGTGCCACCTGTCCCACACACCTCCCGCAGCACTCCACCCTCATCATTCTCAACATCCTTTGCTCCTACCAGATTTACAAACTACAAACTCACTCTCTGCTCCATGTTAACTAATACAGTACAGTGCAAAAGTCTTAGGCACCCTATATGTGTGTCTAAGACTTTTGCACAGTACTGTGTGTCAGTGATAAAAGCCTTATTCTAAAAATCCAATCCTCCCTCCATTAATGCCGATTTCTGTGCCCAAACAGACTCTTATTACAACATCCTTGCCTGTGTTCCACAAGCATTCCTAAACTAAAGGCAATTATGTTAAAGTGCAGCAGTCCTGCCAAGCCCATTTTCAGTAACTAGAATTGACAATCTGTTCTTCCACAAGTGAAAAGGGCAGCCTTCCAAAAAGCTGGCCACAGCCGGATACACTCCAACACAGAACAACTGTGTGGCTTACATGACAAGCAAGTAGAATGCAAACAAAGCATCTCAGTATGGAAAGTAGCCTGTCAATATTTCACTTAGTCATTAAAATGTTAATTTCATCCAAAAGGAAAAGATGGTTTAGGCAGAGGCCTCTGAAAGGAATTTTTTACATCTTTAATGTTAAACAAAGCACCTTGCTTTCAGCTCGAAATTCCACAGCAGACAAAGAAATTAGAGTATTTAGAAGTCATGCTCAATATAGATAGATTAATTCATTGTGTAGCAAATTCTTCACAGATTCAAAGATTCAGATTCATAGAACATATATTATCAAAGGAATGTATAGATTATACAACCTTACATTTGTCTGCTTACAGGAAGCCGCAAAGCAAGAAACCCGAAAGAACCCAATTAAAAAACAAACAAGAGCAACCCCCAATGCACAAAGAGGAAAAAACACAAATCATGCAAACAGTAGAAGCAACAGAAGCAACTAACAACAACAGCGTTCTAAACCAAACTGAGTCCTTAGATCCAAATCACCAGAGCAGCTCAGAGTAGCCCTAAAGCCTCAGTATTCGGTTCATCATATTATCAGGGTAAATCACCGCAAAGTTCGCAGACATGAAGCACAGCAGCTGGGGGCAGTCTCATAGTCTCAGTATTGCAGAAAAAGGAAACCCTGATCTATTGGGACTGACGTTTAAATTGTATGAATTTTGGGTCGTATTTGGCATTAGGGCTCGGGCTCCACTACGGCGAACCGCTATGGGCCTAGAACATGCCATCGCTTCCAGTCTAGGTTTCGCTGCCAAAGAAGCCATTTTCAGCCTCTCCAAATTGGCTCTGTGGAGCAATCCAACCTCACCCAAATCTTAACACCTTGCTGTTCCAATCAACTGGGCCAGCATTTAAATTGTCCAAACAGCTGTTTGTGCCTCACATTAAGACCTGGGCTCCACTGAAGCAAATTGCTCTAGGCCTAGAACGCACTAAACTGCAGGCAATTATGTTCAAGTGTAGCACTTTGAGTGGGAACACACTTTGGGCCTAGATTTCACTGCTGAAGAATCTGCTCAGCACTTAGAGCGATCCACCCTCACACCCAGGTGAGTTTTTTTTTCAGGCATCGGATCTCCACTGCCTCAACTTCTCCCCTCTGAATCATTGGCTCCAACCAGCACGGCTCCAACTCCAAGTGTGTCGATTTTGCAGCGAACCAGCTCAGATTCGCTTTGCCTTCGCTTGCCTCTTCATTGTTTGAAGTGATAGTTTACTACAATTTATTTCAGAAAAAGTGCTATTAGTAATGTTTTTAAACAAATTTCTTTGTTTTTGAACTACCAGTAAGCTGCCACACACCTTCGGTAGTGCCATCTTAAACCAGATCTTAATCCCAATTCCAATCTTGTAATAAGAGTAACTCACTGTTACTCTCAAACTTCCACTATGGCACAGGTCAAAGTTATTCAATGTCTTCAAGTGATTGCAAACTCTCAGGCTAATTTATCAGTTCATTAGTGTTAAGCAGGTAAAGTTAATTTTTAAGTTAGCTTCATGGAGTACCTTCACAGCACCAACTGAGGCCGGGGGGATATGAGGGCTTGGGGAGGGGTCAATAATATCTTTCACTGCAAGAGGGTGCAAAAGGTTACAAGTTAACAGACACTAATGAAGGGTCTCGGCCGGAAACGTCGACAATAGTCTTTTCCATAGATACTGCCTGGCCTGCTGAGTTCCTCTAGCATTTTGTGTGTGTTGGTTGAACAGACACTAACCTTGATTTTGTATATAAACACTCAACAGTAGAACTGGCCTCTGACACTGATGAGCAATGGAATTTCTTCCAGCAATGGTCATGTATTATCAGCAGAATGATAGGTCAATATTAGAGCAGTCACAGCCACCCTTACTACAGAACTGAGAATTACTTAAAATTTGATGTTGCCTTTGAATTGCAGAGATAAAATTAAGGACATGTTAACTTGTATTCCATATCCAGATCTCCCTACCATTGGAACAGGAGATTCTTTAAAAACAGAAGTTGAACCATTAGGCACCACACTAGTTTCACTTCCCGCACTATCAAACATATCAAATATATCAAAAATATCAACAGGAACTTATCAAGTCCTCAAATGACATCTGTGCATCTACACTAACAGACAAATTAATAGATCACATTTATGATCATAAGGCTCTGCCTTTATGTTCTTTGCCTAACGCGGAGCACAATGCTTCAGTGACTACCTATATTTAACTGCCATTAAATACCTTATGACCCTTCCTCCAAAACTGTCTGATCCCATAAAAGTAGCGATGGTTACAAATTGACAAATCAGCATTATGCTTCAGCACACCACTAATTCTGACACAGAACTGATGCCAAGGTTATTATTCATTTTTATTGAGCTACATCTTTACTGTTAAAATTGTTCTGACCATGAACCTATTGAGTCATTTACTCCAAGGCATTCTGTATTGCAGTTGATTGAGATATGCTAGGATGCTAATTGAAAGGGGCTACTTGCCATAGGGTATCAAGAAAGTGATACCAATTTCAATTGGTAAACACCAGGAAATCTGCAGATGCTGGAAATACAAGCAACACACATAAAATGCTGGTGGAACGCAGCAGGCCAGACAGTATCTATAGGAAGAAGCACAGTCAACGTTTCGGGCCAAGACCCTTCGTCAGGACTAATTGAAAGAAGAGATAGTAAGAGATTTGAAAGTAAGAGGGGGAAGGGGAGATCCAAAATGATAGGAGAAGACAGGAGGGGGAGGGATAGAGCTAAGAGCTGGAAAGTTGATTGGCAAAAGGGATACAAGGCTGGAGAAGGGAGAGGATCATGGGACAGGAGGCCTAGGGAGAAAGAAAGGGGGAGGGGAGCGCCAGAGGAAGATGGAGAACAGGCAAGGAGTTATTGTGAGAGAGACAGAGAGAGAAGAAGAGAAAAACAAGGGGGAAAAAATAATTAATTGATAAGGGATGGGGTAAGAACGGAAGGAGGGGCATTAACGGAGGTTGGAGAAGTCAATGTTCATGCCATCAGGTTGGAGGCTACTCAGACGGAATACAAGGCCCCAGACAGTCCTACCAGGTGAGGTGACACTTCACCTGTGAGTCGGCTGGTGTGATACACTGCGTCCGGTGCTCACGGTGTGGCCTTCTATATATTGGTGAGACCCGACGCAGACTGGGAGACCGTTTCGCTGAACACCTACGGTCTGTCTGCCAGAGAAAGCAGGATCTCCAGTGGCTACACATTTTAATTCCACGTCCCATTCCCATTCTGATATGTCTATCCATGGCCTCCTCTACTGTCAAGATGAAGCCACACTCAGGTTGGAGGAACAACACCTTATATTCCGTCTGGGTAGCCTCCAACCTCATGGCATGAACACTGATTTCTCTAACTTCCATAAATGCCTCTCCTGCCATTCTGATGAAGGGTCTCGGCCCAAAACATCGACAGTGCTTCCTTCTATGGATGCTGTCTGGCCTGCTGCGTTCCACCAGCATTTTGCGTGTGTTGTACCAATTTCAATTGTTCTGATGGACATTGTAATTGGCCGGGTTGATTAGACTCAAAAGACCCAAACCAATTCAAGTGTCCAGGAAATGTGGCAATAAGCCTACAAACACAACAAAGTAACTTAAGCCTAATTTATTAAACAGAAAGCACAAATAAACCACACTAAATACTACGTGGTAAATTGCAAATCCACAAAGATTCCAGTGCTCATGATTCTTAGCCACCACCTGAATATCATTCACAAAACGCTGAAGGAACTCAGCAGGTCGGGCAGCTTCCCACCCTCCTCCCACCTTCTTTATAGGGCCTCTGCCCCTTCCCTCTTCAGTCCTGATGAAGGGTTCCGGCCCAAAACGTCAACTCATCATTTGCCTGGATGCTGCCCGACCTGTGGAGTTCCTCCAGCATGTTGTGAGTGTTGCTTTGATCCCAACATCTGCATATTATTTTGTGTTTACTTGATTATCATTGTTGTTGTGGAACTCCAGTGTTGTCAGGGGAATTCCGAATTCCGAATTCCGACTCCTGAGATCACCCTGGGTCCATCATACACTTATTGATTGCAATTGTTTGGTGTGGGTGAAGTCCCAAGAACCGAGGGAAGGCGCCTCAGTAAAAAAGAGTTCAACCCACAAGCATTCGGAGACACACAGAGGCAGGTAAACTCTTTGGCCTTTTGTTCTTATGCCACTAACTCTGCATGGTTTCTTTCATCCAAACAGTTCAAGCATTCATCGACAGGCATCCTGATGCCACTGGTGCCTTGAGGTCAAGGAAAGGATCCAGCAATCATTAGATATTACAGTGTTTAATGTACAGGCACCTTACAAAGAGTTAAAGTATCACTTGGAATTCATTTAGTATGTTTACAAAATTTAATACACCACAAGACAGACACCACTTGTTTTTTTAATTTTCTATCATTGGTGTAACTCACACTTCGGCTCGTGGCTTAATATAGGGGGTGATAGCCCCCAGCCCGGCCAGGCCAAACTTAAGAAATCTCATTTGGGTGGATGCTGTGCGGTGTCCCCTGTTACAAATCAGTACCCCAAAATAACAAACAGTACACAATATGCGATTAAACGATTAAGCTTTATAATTCTTACTTTGACTATATGATTAGTAAAAAAAAGAAGAAAAAAGAAAAAGGGTCCAATCTTATGAAACAGTCTATTGTGCAATGTTGGAGCTCACTGATAAGCCTATCGTCCACCATTGACCTCCTCCGATCGTCGCTGCCCTTCCGACCCTCACTCCACGTCCACCCTGTCCGGCAGTCCACCAACTCTCTCTATTCATGTCTTCTCTCCTCATCTCTAGAGAGTGAAAATCTTTCTTCCAGACTCACAAGAAACCAAACCCCATTATCTCTAGTCATAACCCAAACATTGCTGCTACAGAGAAACCATTACATCATCAGTGAAACCTTACAGCATGTTACATTAGCTACCTGGCATATTAAATTCCACGTCCATGAACAAGATGAACCTACTCTCTCAAAAACACTTTATATAAATTTACCCATTCACAAAATAACGGTAGTACTAGCAAGGAGACTACTTACTGTCTGCTCTAACTGTCCTAGAATTAAGAGAGTTGTTGGCCAGATCGCCTTTCACAACAAATTAATAGTATTCATCACATACATCTTAATTAACAAAATTTAAATGTCCAAACTACCCTGAGGTATTTGAATTTATAACTTCATATTTAGCACAGTCCTCTGGATTAGTATAGCAGTAATTCTATTGCTAAGGGATACTGGCATTTCTCTACTTACCCCAACCCATCCCTCAAAGTATCACGAAGCTTCTAAAACTGCACCATGGTTTCACAGAAGCATTTATGCAAATTTAGATTACTTCTACGGTTGAAGAAATACAGAAGCATGAGGTATGACTAGTAAATCCAAATCAAAGAATCTTTGCCAATTAATTCCAAGAATGCTAAAACAGCTTATTATGATCTGTACATCTATTCTGTAATTATCAGCAAACAAGCAAAGTGCAGACATTAATATAATAGTAGAAAAGACATAGTTATGCCTTCATAGCTTTCTAGCTTTACATTTTTATTTGTTTTGCAGGTTTCTCTGGGAACTTGATATTTTCTTTGCCCAATGTTGTCCAACAGTTTAGCACGAAGGTGGGGGTAGAATCAGATGTTCTACACACAGGTTTAAGCAAAACATCCATTACAAGTAACTACCATCACTCCCTCATTATTGGTCATTCAACTTCTTAGAAAAAAAACTTCACTAAATCACTATTCTTGTCTTGCACTGTGTATGCAATGACTCACATGTAATTATGTTAAGTGGCCCATTTAAAATTTAATTTCAATTTGAAGAATTAATCTGATGCCAGGAGCACAAATATAAAATTACAACAGGGAAACAATGGCTTTTAAATAAGCCTTTCTGATGCCGAACTTAATTTATTTTTCTCTCTATCCCTGAAGTTGCAAATTAGAAATTAGGAAGTAAAAATAAATTGCACAACACTGTGCTAACAAATAAACAACTGGATACCTTAAAGTCATGTAGATCACTACAAAAAGGGCAGATTCCTTCACAATATAAACAGATACAGAATTACTGAACTGAACATTTACAACTCCATGCAATTAAATTTGCACTGAATCAAAAACACTCTCTTGTTTCCTCCAGATGGTTTCCTGCCACAGTCCACAGACATCATGGTCGGTAGGTTAACTGGTTATTGTAAATTGTCCCTTTATTAGGCTAAGGTTAAATCAGGGGTTGCTGAGCCAGAAGGGCCTATTCCACACTGTCTCAACAATTTTAAGTAAATAAATACATACATATGTAGAATTGCAAGTTAAGTGCTTAGTTCAAATAACACTTCCCGGTCAGTGTAAAACAATTCTGCAAGCTTCAAGAACAACCACTTGAAGAGTCTTTTATCAAACAACTGGGGTAAGTTTTCATTTTCTGAAAAGTTAAAATAATCAAAATTCTGAATCGAAAAATAAACTTTGGTCCAAGTGAAGTTCTGTTTTATTAATCAATTAATTTAGTATTAGTTTTCATCATATACTTAAGGGTGCAATGAAATTTCTTGCTGACATAAACCCCAAACGCAAGAGATTCTACAGAGCAACACAGAAGAACTGCTGGAGAAGCTCAGCAGGTCAGGCTGAAATGAACAAACAGTGACTGTGTCAGGCAAGACCCCTGCTCAGGACTGGAAAGGAAGAAGGGAGAAGGTGCCAGAACAAAAGGTGGAGCAGAGGAAAGAGGATTAGCTAGAAGGTCAAAGTCAATTTATATCAAAGTACTTACACTGTATTCACCATATACTACCTTTGAGATTCATTTTCTTACATGCATACTCAATAAATCCATAGTATAGTAGCAATAACAGAATCGATGAATGACCACATCGACCTGGGTGTTCACGCAGAGTGCAAAAGACAACAAACTGTGCAATTACAAAAAGGAGGAATTAATAATAAAAATAAATAAAAATGCAATAAATATCAAAAACATGAGTTCCCTGAAAGTAACTCTATGGGCTGTGGAAATATTTCAATGATGGGGCAAGTGAAGTTGAGCAAAGCTATCATCTTTGGTTCAAGAGCTTGATGGTTGAGGGGTAACAATTGTTCACAAACCTAATGGTGTCAGTCCAGAGGCTTCTTCCTAATGGCAGCAGCAAAAAGAGAGCACGCCCTGGATGGTGGGGGCCCCTGATGATGGATGCTGTTTTCCTGCGACAGCATTTCATACAGACGTGCTCAATAGTGGGGAGAGCTTCACCCTTGATGGACTGGGCCATATCCACTACCTTTTGTAGAAGTTTCCATTCAAGAGCTTTGAGGTTTCCATACCAGGCTGTGATCCAGCCCATCAACATACTCTCAACTACACATCTATAAAAGTCTGTTAAAGTTTTGGATGTGATAGGTGAAGTCAGATGGGTGAGAAAGGTAAAGAGCTAGAAAAAAAAAGGAATCTGCTTTATAAAGCAACAAGATAGGACATTACATCCAAGCTGTCAAAAGGAACCAGACGCATTGGAGAATTCAGAACCTTTTGTGGTTAAAGGCAGGATTTGGCATAGTAACAAAATTGGGCTATCTACCCTCTCCCAAGCTAATGTCCAATAAAGGGAAAGCAAAGTAAAGTACTCATTTTGTAATGTTTATGTTTCCTAGTGTACGCTTACATGGAAACAGGGGATCATTTTCATCTGCAATAAAAAACACAAACTACTGAAAGAAATCAACAGATCAGACATTATCCATGAATACAGAAAGATGACATTACAGGTTGAGATTCTGCATCAGTACTGAGAGCCAGTATAAGGAGATGAGAGGGGAGCTGTCAAGTGATGGGCAGAACCAAGTGACAACAGAGATGATGGACAGAAAGAGTAGGTGGGAGGGTGAAAACAGTTTGGACCGTTGATAAAAACCAAAAAGGAGGCATCACTTAGCCCTAACAACTTCGCCCCCCGCCCCCCCGCATACATTCCTCCGATTACCTTAAAAGCATGCTCCCTCAAATTAAACATTTCCACCATGGGAAAAAAAATTCTCTGGCTATCCACTCAATCTATGCCTATTATCATTATGGCCACCTCTACCGAGTCAACTCACATCCTCCTTCACTCCAAAGACAAAGCCCTAGAACATTCAACCCATCCACAGAAGACATGCTACCCAATCTAATTTCTAAACACACCATATGCCTTCTTAACAACCCTATCAAATTGCACAGCAATTTTGAAGGATCTATGGATATGGACCCCTCCATATCCCTCCACACTACTGAGAAACATGTCATTGTTCAGACAATAACCATGTAGATTAAAGGGTAAAAGCTACTGAGAAAAGGACAAAACAGGTAAACAGTAAAGTGCAAGATCAGGGGTCAAAAGAGTGGTTGCAGGTATAGTTAATATAATGGCGATATACAGGTTTCCCCCGCCACCCAAAGGTAGAGCGTTCCTATGAAATGGTTTGTAAGCCGAAATGTCGTAAAGCGAAGAAGCAATTACCATTTATTTATATGGGAAAATTTTGTGAGCATTCACAGACCCAAAAAATAACTTACCAAATCATGCCAAACAACACATAAAACCTAAAATAACAGTAACACATAGTAAAAGCAGAAATGATATTATAAATACACAGCCTACATAAAGTAGAAATACTTTTCCACAATCAGTACTGCACTGCTCTCCGTAGCGAAAATCGCATGCAAGTGCCGTTGGCAGAAAATCTCACACAAGCGCTCTTGGCAGAAACACGCGCAAGCGCTCTCCAGTAACCTTTAAGCTATGAAGCTGCCAAATCATACCAAATAACACGTAAAAATACACAGCCTATATAAAGTAGAAATCATGTATGTACAGTGTAGTATCACTTACGGGAATCCGGAAGACAGCGCCGAGCACACTGATGATGGTGTGTTAGACTGAGTCGTTGGAGTTTGGATGGTGCAGTGGCCCCCCACCCGCCAGGCCGCTGAGCGATACATTGCTGCGAAGAACACAGGGGTCCAGCGGTAGCCGGGAGGTACACAGCACATCTTTAAGAAAAAAGCAGAAGCAAACATGCCAATTGATTAGGTGCCGCCCGTAATTGTCGGCCCAGATCAGTGCCGATTTCCGGTTGTGTCGTCTCTGATCTGGGCTGACAATTACGTGTCGGCGGCACTTAATTAATTAGCATGTTTATTTCGGCTTTTTTCTTAAAGATGTGCTGTGTGCCTCCCGGCTACCTTTGCATTCTCCGTGAATCGGTATCTGTCCGTGGCCTGGGGGTTGGGGTGGTGGGACACTAGGGTGTCATCTCGTCGCCTGCTTCCATTACAGCAGGCAGCTCATCTTCTCCTATGACTGCCCACCTCGATGTCGAAGGTCGAGGTTCGTCGTCTGCTGTGGCTGATGTGGAAGGCTTGCTTGACTGCTGAGCCTCGCGTATTTTTCTATCACACAGTTCTTTAATAAGGACTCAAACCATCTCGCAAATATCCCCTAAACCAACGTACCCTTTCAAAATTAAAATCGTGCTTTATCATTACTCATTCGGTTTCGATTGTTATCCTTTTTTCTTCTAATTTGATAAGCTCTTCATCTGTCAGTTCTTGGTGATGGGATGCCAAAACCTCTTCAACATCATCTTCGTCAACTTCCACAAGCCAAACTCACGTTGTCCTTACTTCGTTCACCACGATCAAAACGCTTAATTATGTCTAGTTTTACCGTAAGTGAACACCCTTACGAGCTCTTTCAGGCTTTTCCGATACCATAGAACTCATCTTGCAAACGGCTGCTCACAGGCACGTGTTAAAGCAAACCAGTTCTGAATCTGGGGAAGAGCAGCTGCTCGGGGCGCGCTGCCTTTTATCATGCGCTGATTTTTTCAAGCGCTGAATCTTTTTTTCGTAACAGTGAAAACATCTTCTGAAAGCGAAAACGGTACTAATGTAGGTCTTTCGTAACAGTGAGGTTTCGTAAAGCGAACGTTCGAAAAGCGGGAGACACCTGTACTTAAAAATTCTAGAGGCTGGAACAGTCCCAGCAGATTTAAAGGCAACAAATGCAACACTAATATTTTTCAAAAACTAATACTTGAAAGAAGGAAAAGGAATAGTGAACTTCTGAGCAGTTAGTCTGGCATCAGCTGTGAGAAAAATGTTAAGATCCAATAGGAAGCATGGATGTCAGGTTACTCAGAAAACTGTAATCTTGCCTCCATTACCAAGAATTATTATATACTAACTCGAATTGTGCAGTTTTGGTCTCCACACATGAAGGAGGATTTACTTCAAATGAATGCACATAGATTCATTGGACCAGGAATTCCCAACCTGGAGTCCACAGACCCCTTAATTAATGGCATTGGTCCATGGCATAAAAAAGGTTGGGAAGCCCTGCACTAGACTGATTAGTACAATGAAGTTGTCTTTGAACAGGGATTGCGTATGACTGACCTATGCTCACTTTATTTTAAAAGACTTAAAGATACCAGTTTAGGACTGAGGTGAAAAGAAACATAATTGCACTGAAAATGGTAAATGTTTAATATTCTCCAGTAGGTTGTAGGTGCTTGTTTTTGAGGTCAATATTTTTGAACATGAAGGGAAATATGGAGACTAATTGCTAAAATGCACAAGACATAGGATCTGTATTACTCGGTTTAACTCTTAATTTTCTCACGTCTGATCAAAACATCCAAAACATTAATTTTCTTCCTCCCTCCACAAATGTTGCCTGACTTACTGGCAATCACTATCTGCACTTTTCTTTTGGTTTTCTATTTTTTTTTATTATTTAGAGATACAGTGCAGAACAGGCCATTCTGGTCAAACAAGCCGCCTCCGCTCAGGAGCCCTCCAATTTAACCCTAATCACAGGACAATTTACATTGACCAATTAGCCTATGCCTTTAGACTGTGGGAAGGAACCGGAGCACCTGCAGGAAACCCACAGGTTGATAGGGAGAATGTACAATCTCCTTACAGAGCACACTGCAACTGAACTCCAAGCTCCGATGCCCCGAGCTGCAACAGCATTGCCCTAACGGCTACATTACTCTTGCTCATTTCAACCTCGAATTCAGGAACAACTTCTCTGTCCATAAGCTGATTAGAATATGGAACTCCATTACTCAGAGTTATGATGGGCAGCATAGAAATGTTTAAGGAGAACATAAATAAAAGAGGCAGGAAAGAATAAATGTTGATAGAGCTAGATGATGAACATTAATTTAAAAATTAATGAGTTTTACTTTGTTTTAATTTAAAAATCACTGTTAACTAGGCCATTATTTATCACCTACCCATAAATGCCCTCAAAGAAAAGGTGATAGCATCCCCTTTTTTTTAAATCACTGCATTCCTTCTTTCTCTTTTTTCCAACAATGATTTTGAATGAGCACTTGTATGAACATAGCCATAGTGTCGTACTGGCCTTTCAACCCAACTGGTCAATAGCATCCAATCTCACCCATTTGACCCATAACCTTCTAAGCCTTTCCTAGCTACGTACCTCTCCAACTGTCTTTTAAAAATTGCTTTTGGACCTGTCTCAACCACTTCAGTTGGCGACTCATTCGATATACATATGCAGTGAAGGTACTATGAAATTGTCAGAATTAGAGGTGATCTGGAGGGGAACTTGCAGATTTTGGCATTCTCATCCACAAACTGTCCAAGTACCTCTTGGTGGTAGAAGGCACAAGTTTGGAAATATGGCCAAAGTAGACTTGGTAAGTTACAGCAATCCATTTTGTAAATGGTACCCACCATAGCCATTGTATATCAGTGGTGAGGAGAGTGCATGGGTGGCAATCAAATGTCTGTCTTTGCCTTGGATGGAATTGAAGTATACGTGCAGTCGGAGCTGCACTTAGCTAGGTAAATGGACAACATCCTGTCAAGCTTCAATTTGCCCTGTAGAAAGTGGAAAAACTTTGGGCCATCAGGACGCAAGTCATTCTTTACAGCATACATTACCTCTGACATGCTAATGCAGAATAAACTATATATGGTTGGGCTGGTTAAATTTTTGAATCAGTTCTGACCCCTCAACACTTCAGACCTGACCTGATATTCTTCCCACTCCAAAATGTTGATAATTTAGGTGTTCGTATTGAAAATTCTGATCAAAATCAAAAGAGAGCTGGTCAAATTCTCTTCATAAAGACAATCATTGACAGGCACTTATGTGGCAAGAATGTTATTTGCTACATTGCAGCCACTAACAATGCATGCAAATATTTTGTGAAGATGTCATTAAAATTGAACATCACTCAAACATCCCTTCTTCTGACCTTATGACATTCTGATGATGATTGG
Source organism: Mobula hypostoma (assembly GCF_963921235.1). Classification (NCBI taxonomy): domain Eukaryota; kingdom Metazoa; phylum Chordata; class Chondrichthyes; order Myliobatiformes; family Myliobatidae; genus Mobula; species Mobula hypostoma. The sequence goes on along the minus strand of NC_086105.1, from coordinate 88,362,014 downwards.
ACCAAGGACAATGTCAAGGAACTCAGGCAGAAATTTCTAGAAGTGGGGATAATTAATTCCAATAACAACAAATGTCTTTTTATGCAAGTAATGACACTATTCACTGAAATGTTTTCCACTAACACCCATTGATTTTAGCTTTACCAATGCAACTTGAATGTCAAGAATAGTCATTATCCATTCACGTCTGGAATTCAACTCCTTGTTCAGAGTCAGACCAATGCATTACTGAGAACTACAACCAAATAGTCATGGATAAAAACAAAGCTCTATGTGGCACTAAAGATAAAACCCTTCTCTGCTGGTGAAGAAAAATGATAAGGGCGAAAATGCAACCTTGCCAATTTGTCCTGCATTGCTTTGTCCCGTACAGCAGATAAGAAAGCAATTTTTTTGCACTCTCAGGTAGGCATCTGTACCAAAACCGCATGAAATAATCCTAATCAGAGCCTCAGCCTAGAGTACTTCCTCAACCGACAAGAACAATGTTGTCCAGGTAACTTTCAACCATTTCTTGAGGTCATACAGTAGGTACCAAACCAAATTGGCTCAAAACTGGCCCCCACAGCAGAAAAGATAATCCATTCTGCTTTTCTATTCAGAGATGACACCGTCTTGGCACTCTTGTGCCAAAATTCACTCGAGGATGGGGGTGCTTTTGGAATTTTTCTCTCCCATCAATTGTTTAATTGTTCACCACTTTTTAGGCCTGACTGCAACAAGACAGCAGTGTTATGATCTAAATCATTGGTGATTTAGTTCTGACAAGTGCATGCTTCTTTTTCTGTTATCCACATCTCATTTACAGCACTATTCCTAGTATGCTATTTTGACACAATATTTCACTTTGCATCCACTAAGCTCTCTGCTGGAATGAAACTTATCTACAAGACAAATGGGAAACTGTTTACTCACTACACTCCAAAACCAAAGTCACTCTGAACGTAACAGCCCAGCTGCAGCACATAGACAACATTTGCGTACATGTGCACTTGGTGGCCGAGCTCCAAGTTAACATTGATTCACTTACTGAAATGTACGAGAGAATGGGTCTTACATTAAGCATTCAAAAACTAAAAATGTTCTCTGCACAAGATGGCATGCATCCTCCAATAAGTACATAACAAACGTATAAAAAGATAAGAGCCCTTTGCATATATCAGAATCCATATTTCAGTGAAGGAAGATGGCAGTGATGAACTTCACCACTGCACCAGCTGAGACTTGAGAGGAAATCAGTATTCAAAGTTCAGTACTGAAATACAATATTAGTAAGATTCCACCAAAGTTGTCTCTGCAAAATATTCCAAATCTATTGAGAGGAGAAATAATCCAACAAATTAACACACACCAGCTCTCCATGGCTAATTCAAATGACAGCGCAACATCTAGAAAGCAACCAACACAGAATGTCTTCAACAGCAACCACACAAAAATGACGAAGTACACAGAACAGTCACCTGCCTCCCACTGAACACCACATAGACTCCTATGGAAGAATCTACAGGTTGCCTGAAGGCATTAACTAAGTCTTCAAGACCTTTAAAATAGCAGTGGGAATGTCATTCTCAGCATCAAAGGCTGTTTTCAACCAATGTTGTTTCGCTACATTAATGCCAAAAGCATAATGAAGGATATAGAAACATAGAAAACCAACAGCACAATACAAGCCCTTCGGCCCACAATACTGTGCCGAACATGTACTTACTTTAGAAATTACCTCGAGTTAACCCATAGCCCTCTATTTTTCTAAGCTCCATGTACCTATCGAGGAGTCTCTTAAAAGACCCTATTGTATCCGCCTCCACAACACTCACCGGCAACCCATTCCACACACTCACCACACTCTGCGCAAAAAAATTTACCCCTGACATCCCCTCTGTACCTATTCCCAAATACCTTAAAACTGTGCCCTCTCATGCTAGCCATTTCAGCCCTGGGAAAATGCCTCTGACTATCCACACGATCAATGCCTCTCATCATCTTATACACCTCTATCAGGTCACCTCTCATCCTCTGTCGCTCCAAGGAGAAAAAGCTGAGTTCACTCAACCTATTCTCATGAGGCATGCTCTGCAATCCAGGCAACATCCTTATAAATCTCCTCTGCACCTTTTCTATAGTTTCCACATCCTTCCTGTAGTGAGGTGACCAGAAATGAACACAGTACTCCAAGTGGGGTCCTAAAGAGCATTACCTCTCAGCTCTTGAAATCAATCCCTCAGTTGATGAAGGCTAATGCACCATATGCCTTCTTAACCACACAGTCAACCTGTGCAGCAGCTTTGAGTGTCCTATGGACACGGACCCCAAGATCCCTCTGATCCTCCACACAGCCAAGAGCCTTACCATTAATACTATATTCTGCCATCATATTTGACCTACCAAAATGAACCACCTCACACTTATCTAAGTTGAACTCCATCTGCCACTTCTCAGCCCAGTTTGGGATCCTATCGATGTCCTGCTATGACCTCTGACAGCCCTCCACACTAGCCACAACACCCCCAACCTTTGTGTCATCAGCAAATTTACTAACCCATCCCTCCACTTCCTCATCCAGGTTGCTTATAAAAATCATGAAGAGAAGGGGTCCCAGAACAGATCACTGAGGCACACCAGTGGTCACCGAACTCCATGCAGAATATGACCCGTCTACAACCACTCTTTGCCTTCTGTGAGCATGCCAATTCTGGATCCACAAAGCAAGGTCCCCTTGGATCCCATGCTTTTTTACTTTCTCAATAAGCCTTGCATGGGGTACCTTATCAAATGCCTTGCTGAAATCCATATACACCTACAACTACTGCTCTACCTTCATGTTTAGTTACATCCTCAAAAAATTCAATCAAGCTCGTAAGGCATGACCTGCCTTTCACAAAGCCATGCTGACTATTCCTAATCATACTATGCCTCTCCAACTGTTCATAAATCCTGCCTCTCAGGATCTTCTCCATCACTGGTCTATAATTTCCTGGGCTATCTCTACTCTTTCTTGAATAAGGGAACAACATCTGAATCCTCCAATTCTTTGGAACCTCTCTTGTCCCCATTTAAGATGCAAAGTTTACTGCCAGAGGCTCAGCAATCTGCTTCCTCTCTTCCCACAGTAGCCTGGGGTATATCTTGTCCGGTCCCAGTGACTTACTCAACCTGATGCTTTCCAAAAGCTCCAGCACATCCTCTTTCTTAATGTCTATATGTTCAAGGTTTTCAGTCCGCTGTAAGTCATCCCTACAATCGCCAAGATCCTTTTCTGTACTGAATACTGAAGCAAAGTATTCGTTAAGTACCTCTGCTATCTCCTCCAGTTCCATACACATTTTTCCACTGTCACACTTGATTGGTCCTATTCTCTCACGTCTTATCCTCTTGCTCTTCACATACTTGTAGAATGCCTTGGGGTTTTCCTTAATCCTGCTTGCCAAGGCCTTCTCATGGCCTCTTCTGGATCTCCTAATTTCATTCTTAAGCTCCTTCCTGCTAGTCTTATAATTTTCTAGATCTCTATGATTACCTAGTTTTTTGAACTTTTGGTAAGTTTTTCTTTTCTCCTTGACTAGATTTTCAACAGCCTTTGTACACCATGGCTCCTGTACCCTACCATCCTTTCCCTGTCTTATTGGAATATACCTATGCAGAACACCACGCAAATATCCCCTGAACATTTGCCACATTTCTACCGTACATTTTCTTAAGAACATCTGTTCCCAATTATGCTTCCAAGTTCCTGCCTGATAGCTTCATATTTTCCCTTACTCCAATTAAACACTTTCCTAACTTGTCTGTTCCTATCGCTCTCCAATGCTATGGTAAAGGAGATAGAATTGTGATCACTATCTCCAAAATGCTCTCCCACTGAGAGATCTGACACTTGACCAGGTTCATTTCCCAATACCAGATCAAGTGCAGCCTCTCCTCTTGTAGGCTTATCTACATATTGTGTCAGGAAACCTTCCTGAACACACCTCTCAAACTCCACCCTATCTAAACGCCTTGCTCTAGGGAGATGCCAATCAATATTGGGGAAATTAAAATCTCCTATCACGACAGCCCTGTTATTATTGCATCTTTCCAGAAACTGTCTCCCTATCTGCTCCTCAATGTCCTTGTACTATTGGCTGGTCTATAAAAAACACCCAGTAGTTATTAACCCCTTCCTGTTTCTAACCTCCACCCACAGTGACTCCATAGACAATCCCTCCATGCCTTCCTCCTTTTCTGCAGCCATGATACTCTGATCAGCATTGCCACGCCCCCACTTCTTTTGTCTGCCTCCCTGTCCTTTCTGAAACATCTAAAGCCTGGCAGTAAGTAGCCATTCTTGCCCGAGCCATCCAAGTCTCTGTAATGGCCACAACATCATAGCTCCAAGTACCGACCCACGCTCTGAGCTCATCCGCTTTATTCATGATACTCCTTGAATTAAAATAGACACATCCCAAACCATCAGTCTGAGCGTATCCCTTCTCAATCACCTGTCTATCCTTCCTCTCACACTGTCTACAAGCTTTCTCGATTTGTCAGCCAACCGCACCTTTCTCCGTCTCTTCGGTTCAGTTCCCACCCTCCACGCGATTCTAGTTTGAACTCTCTCCAGTAGCCTTAGCAAACCTCCCCGCCAGGATACTGGTCCCCCTCGGACTCAAGTGTAACCTGCCCTTTTTGTACAGGTCACTCCTGCCCCAAAAGATGTCCCAATGATCCAGAAATCTGAATCCCTGTCTCTTGCTCCAATCCCTCAGACTCACTCTATTTATCCTCCACCTCACTCTATTACTATACTCCCCAAGATTACTACCCTTGTGGTCCTGCTTCTCAACTTCCTTCCTAACTCCCTGTGGTCTGTTTACAGGACCTCCTCCTTTTTCCTACCTATGCTGTTGGTACCAATATGTACCACAACATGCCACGCCACAAGTTCTAGATTGTGGGACAATACAAATCTGCTGCTGTTGATGGCATTCAGTATCTCATGAACACCCAGTTTTAGCTGCCAGATTTATTAAGGGTCTATTTCATTGACCATAATACAGACAATTCCCTTGTTATGGGGGGGGGGTAGAATTGTTTTACTAAAAAACAGTTTATTTCGTTATTGACTGGAACAGATGGCAGAGAAAGGGTCCCAGGCCAGGGGTTGGTGTGGGTACAGAGACACCCAGCCATGAGACACCAGGCAAGGCCATTTGATTGGTTCATTGATCATTACAGAATGTCTCTCTGGTGTCTCCCACTCTCTCCCCCCTCCCCTCCCTTTTTCCCAACCATGATTCCCCTCTCCCTGCACCCTTCACATTCTCAGTCCACAATAGAGACCCATAATAGAATCAGGTTTATTATCACTCACATGTAACATGAAATTTGATTTTTTTTGCTGCAGCAGCGGTACAGAGCAATACATAAAATTACTACAGTACTGTGCCTACGACTTTTGCGGAGCACAATACTGCAGTATACTGCCGCCACAAACAATATATTTCATAACATATGCCAGTGACATTAAACCTAACTCTGATTCTGTTACAAGGCCAAGGTTTAGGATTTGAAGAAGGAATTGAATAGGCACAGTGGGTTAATGTGCAATGAGATAGTGGAGGTGGAGGATTACTTTAAGGCAGTGGTCTCCAACCACCGGGCCGCAAAGATGTGCGACTGGGCCGCGAGAAAACGATATGATTTGGCGATATGAAACGATATGAGTCAGTTGCACCTTTCCTCATTCCCTGTCACGCATTGTTGAACTTAAACACCAGCACCCACCCCCCCACCCATGGGCCGGCCCGCAAGCATATCGTCAATATTAAACCGGTCCGTGGTGCAAAAAAGGTTGGGGACCCCTGCTTTAACGAACTGGCCATGGCTGGTGTGGCTTACCACAATGCAGCACTGTCAGAGAAAACATATAGATAAGGTGTGACAAAGGAGAGAATGAGGTGTGACTGCCATCCCATTCAAAGTGGTGGCATCATATCCATATCTTACTGGCCCACAGTACCAAGTAATTAAAAATAAAACTTGACAAAATCTGTTGGTTCTTTTACATCCTGCATTTATTTTTTTCTCCCACCTAAACTGCGTAACAACAAATTCTATTCCATATCTCACTTATTTGGGTAGTGATTTGTGATTTCTGATTTCTGAAAAGACAGTTTTGAATTTACATTCAAACATTAAAGGGTCTCCTGAATGAAGATCATTATTCCTCATATTGGTTTTACCCACAGACTATGTCATTAAGAACCAAGTATCTCAGCCTTAGTCAAAGGTCATGCTTCTCAGTCGTAGTGACAGACCTTTAGAACTCCAAACTCTTCCTACCTTTGCACTTCTGTAGCATTCAACATGCTGGGATATTGATTCATTAGCAAGGTAGAAAGTTCCCTTGTCTGTGTTTATCAGATGCCAAAAGACTTGCACAAGTCGTAGTACTTCAAATGTTGGACTACTGGGGTAACTAAGAAATACAAGATAGAAACATAGAAAACCTACAGCACAATACAGGCCCTTCGGCCCACAAAGCTGTGCCGAACATGTCCTTGCCTGAGAAATTACCTAGGGTTACCCATAGCTCTCTATTTTTCTGAGCTCCATGTACCTGTCCAGGAGTCTCTTAAAATACCCTATTGTATCTACCTCCTCCACCATCGCCCGCAGCCCATTTCACGCACTCACCACTCTCTGCGTAAAAAATTTACCCCTAACATCTCCTCTGTACCTACTTGCAAGCACCTTAAAACTGTGCCCTCTCATGCTCGCCATTTCAGCCCTGGGAAAAAGCCTCTGACTATCCACACGATCAATGCCTCTCATCATCTTACACACCTCTATCAGGTCACCTCTCATCCTCCGTCGCTTCAAGGAAAAAAGGCCAAGACCACTCAACAAAGGCCAAGTTCACTCAACGTGCCCTAATGATTACAGCCTGGCAGTTCGAACATCTACCACCATTAAATGCTTCGAGAAGCTGGTCATGGCACGTATCAACTCCAGCTTTCGAAACAATCTCAAGCCACTGCAATTTGCCTACTACTGAAACGGGAAATCAACTCACTGGCCCCATACTCATCTCTGGAGTACTTGGATCAGGGGTTCCCAGGCATTTTTATGCTACGGACCAGTGCCATTAAACAAAGGGTCCACGAACCCCAGGTTGGGAACCTCCCCCTCAAAGTCAGCAAAACAAAAGAGCTGATCATTGACTTCAGAAAGAGGGTAGTGCATATCCTGTATGAATCAATGGTGTTGAAGTTGAGAGGGCTGACAGCTTCAGGTTCCAACATGTAAACTTCACCAATAGTCTGGACTGGTCCAACCAAGTTGATACCATGGCCAAGAAAGCTCACCAACACCTCTACTTCCTCAGGAGACTAAAGAAATTCAGTATGTCCGCATCAACTCTTACCAGTTTTTATTGATGCATCATACAAAGTCTGGATGCATGGCAAATTAGTATGGCAACTGCCCTGCACATAACCACAAGAAACTGCAGAGAGTTCTGGACAAATCTCTGCACATCACAGGAACCAGCCTCTCCCCTACGGATTTTATCTCAAATCAAAGTAAAATTCATTATCCAAGCACGTACAAGTTACCATACATTGGCATTAATTTTCTTGCATGCATTTATTGGGAAATAAAAAAGTACAATAGACTTTATGAAAAACTATAAACAAAGACTGACAAACAACCAATGTGCAAAAGACAAATTGTATAACTAAAACAACGATTGCTGAGAGCATAGGTTGTAAAAAGTCCTTGGAAGTCTATACTTCTCGCTGCCTCAATAAACCAAACAGCATAATCAAAGATCCCACTCACCCTGTACACTCTCTGAAGATACAAACCCTGAAAGCACATACCACCAAGTTCAAGAACACTTTTCACTGTTGTCAAACTCTTGGACAGATCTTTTATACAATAAGATGGACTCTTAGCCTCATAATCTACCTCATTATGATCTTGCACGTTATCGTTTACTTGCACGACACTTTTTCGGTGGCTTTTACATTTTATTCTGCATCTCATTAGAAACATAGAAAACCTACAGCACAATACAGGCCCTTCAGACCACAATGCTGTACCAAACATGCACTTACTTTAGAAATTACCTAGGGTTACCCATAGCCCTCTATTTCTCTAAGCTCCATGTACCTATCCAGGAGTCTCTTAAAAGACCCTATCGTATCTGCCTCCACCACCATTGCCGGCAGCCCTTTCCACACACTCACCACTCTGAGTAAAAAACTTACCCCTGACATCTCCTCTGTGTCTGCTTCCAAGTACCTTAAAACTGTGCCCTCTCATGAGAATGCACAGTTTTAAGCCCTGGGAAAAAGCCTCTGACTATTCACACGATCAATGCCTCTCATCATCTTATACACAATATATTAAATGTACAAAGTTCCAAGTAAATTTACTATTATGTATATATTACCTTATACTAACTTGAGATTCATTTTCTTGCAGGCATGTACAGGAAAAATAAACACAATAAAAGTTATGAAAAACTACACATAAACAAAGACTGACAAGCACTAATGTACAAAATAAAAATAATACCACTGAGAACATACTGTGAGTTGTAAAGAGTCCTTGAAAGTGAGTCTGTAGATCATAGAATCAGTTCAGAATACTGGTGAGTAAAGTTATCTATGCTAATCACACTTTCCACAACCTAATGGTGTGGGACCTAAGGTTTCTTTGCCTCCTGATGTACTGATGGAAGTAGCAAGAAGTGGGCATGGCCTGGATGGTGCCGGTCTTTGATAATAGATTCTGCTTTCTTCTGGAAATGCACCATGTAAGCAAGTCAAGTCAAATCACTTTTTATTGTCATTTCGACCATAACTGCTGGTACAGTACACAGTAAAAACGAGACAACGTTTTTCAGGACCATGGTGCTACATGAACAATACAAAAACTACACTGAGCTACATAAAAAACAACATAAAACTACACTAGACTACAGACCTACCCAGGACTGCATAAAGTACACAAAACAGTGCAGGCATTACAATAAACAACAAACAAGACAATATGCACAGTAGAGGGCAGTAGGTTGGTGTCAGTCCAGGCTCTGGGTATTGAGGAGTCTGATGACTTGGGGGAAGAAACTGTTACATACACAATGGTGGTGAGGACTTTGCCTCTTCAAGGACTGGGCTGTATCTGCCACTTTCTGTAGCCAGCACCTATGTCACCAATGGTATCCAGGTTTTGAGCAAGTAGTATTTTTGAGTAAAGGCACACTGCAGAATAGATTGCATTGGAGGAATCAGCGTAAAATTATCAGCAGCAATGGGGTAAAGGTCAATGTTAACGCAATGAAAATAAACAGTATTTGTCATAGAAAGGATGTGGGTTCTGAAATCAGCTTAAGATGATAGATTACTCAAGTTTTAACCTAACCTGATTTATTAATTCAGTGATCGAAAAAGTGGCTCTCTATGTTCTCTGCTTGAAGAGGTTCAATCTCCACACTCCAGGCATGAGCTGAAGGCTACTTGTTACGGATTTTAGAGCATGTCATCTCTGAAGTATTAATCATATCAATTAATTTTTTTTCATTTTCTCAGTGCTATCTTGAATAATTAATCTAAGTATCAGCAACAATTATCAAAAAAAAACATACAGTGCCTTGAGAAAGTATTCAGCCCCACAACTATTTTCACATTTTACTGTCTCACTTTCTAAACATAAAATATACTGAAGTAGGATATTTTGAGCTAGTCTACAAAACATTGAAAGAAATATCAAAAGATAAGTTGTAACAATAACAGGGTTGTTATCATGGGTGACTTTAACTTCTCTAATATTGATTGGCACCTGATTAGGTCCAAGGGTTTAGATGGGGCAGAGTTTGTTAAGTGTGTCCAGGACGGATTCCTGTCACAGTATGTTAACAGGCCGACTAGGAGGAATGCCATACTAGATCTAGTACTAGGTAACGAACTGGGTCAGGTCACAGATCTCTCAGTGGGTGAGCATCTGGGGGGGACAGTGGCCTTCAGCATTATCATAGAAAAGGATAGAATCAGAGAGGACAGGAAAATTTTTAATTGAGGAAAGAAAGGCAAATTATGAGGCTATAAGGCTAGAACTTGCGGGTGTGAATTGGGATGATGTTTTTGCAGGGAAATGTACGATGGACATGTGGTCGATGTTTAGAGATCTCTTGCAGGATGTTAGGGATAAATTTGTCCCAGGGATGAAGATAAAGAATAGTAGGGTGAAGGAACCACGGGTGACAAGTGAGGTGGAAAATCTAGTCAGGCGGAAGAAGGCAGCATACATGAGGTTTAGGAAGCAAGGATCAGATTGGTCTATTGAGGAATATTGGGAAGCAAGAAAGGAGCTTAAGAAGGGGCTGAGAAGAGCAAGAAGGGGGCATGAGAAGGCCTTGGCAAGTAGGGTAAAGGAAAACCCCAAGGTATTCTTCAATTATGTGAAGAACAAAAGGATGACAGGAGTGAAGGTAGGACTGATTAGAGATAACGGTGGGAAGATGTGCCTGGAGGCTGTGGAAGTGAGCAAGGTCCTCAATGAATACTTCTCTTCGGTATTCACCAATGAGAGGGAACTTGATGACCGTGAGGACAATATGAATGAGGTTGATGTTCTGGAGCATGTTGATATTAAGGGAGAGGAGGTGTTGGAGTTGTTAAAATACATTAGGACAGATAAATCCCCGGGGCCTGATGGAATATTCCCCAGGCTGCTCCACAAGGCGAGGAAAGAGATTCTTTGCTGAGCCTCTGGCTAGGATCTTTATGTCCTCGTTGTCCATGGGAATGGTACCGGAGGATTGGAGGGAGACGAATGTTGTCCCCTTGTTCCAAAGAGGTAGTAGGGATAATCCGGGTAATTATAGACCAGTGAACATTATGTCTGTGGTGGGAAAGCTGTTGGAAAAGATTCCCAGAGACAGGATCTATGGGCATTTAGAGAATCATGGTCTGACCAGGGACAGTCAGCATGGCTTTGTGAAGGGCAGATTATGTCTAACAAGCCTGATAGAGTTCTTTGAGGAGGTGACCAGGCATATAGATGAGAGTAGTGCAGTGGATGTGATCTACATGGATTTTAGTAAGGCATTTGACAAGGTTCCACACGGTAGACTTATTCAGAAAGTCAGAAGGCACGGGATCCAAAGTTTGGCCGGTGGATTCAGAATTGGCTTGCCTGCAGAAGGCAGAGGGTCGTGGTGGAGGGAGTATATTCAGATTGGAGGGTTGTGACTAGTGGTGTCCCACAAGGATCTGTTCTGGGACCTCTACTTTTCGTGATTTTTATTAATGATCTGGATGTGGGGGTAGAAGGGTGGGTTGGCAAGTTTGCAGACGACACAAAGGTTGGTGGTATTGTAGATAGTGTAGAGGATTGTTGAAGATTGCAGAGAGCCATTGTTAGGTTGCAGAAGTGGGCTGAGAAGTGGCAGATGGAGTTCAACCCGGAGAAGTGTGAGGTGGTACACTTTGGAAGGACAAACTCCAAGGCAGAGTACAAAGTAAGTGGTGGATACTTGGTAGTGTGGAGGAGCAGAGGGATCTGGGGGTACATGTCCACAGATCCCTGAAAGTTGCCTCACAGGTAGATAGGGTAGTTAAGAAAGCTTATGGGGTGTTAGCTTTCATAAGTCAAGGGATAGAGTTTAAGAGTCGCACGGTAATGATGCAGCTTTATAAAACTCTTGTTAGGCCACACTTGGAGTACTGTGTCCAGTTCTGGTTGCCTCACTATAGGAAGGATGTGGAAGCATTGGAAAGGGTACAGAGGATATTTACCAGGATGTTGTCTGGTTTAGAGAGAATGGATTATGATCAGAGATTAAGGGAGCTAGGGCTTTACTCTTTGGAGAGAAGGAGGATGAGAGGAGACATGATAGAGGTGTACAAGATATGAAGAGGAATAGATAGAGTGGATAGCCAGCACCTCTTCCCTAGGGCACCACTGCTCAATACAAGAGGACATGGCTTTAAGGTAAGAGGTGGGAAGTTCAAGGGGGATATTAGAGGAAGGTTTTTTTACTCAGAGAGTGGTTGGTGCGTGGAATACACTGCCTGAGTCAGTGGTGGAGGCAGATACAGTCATGAAGTTTAAGAGACTACTAGATACTAGATATATGGAGGAATTTAAGGTGGGGGGTTATATGGGAGGCAGGGTTTGAGGGTCGGCACAACATTGTGGGCCGAAGGGCCTGTAATGTGCTGTACCATTCTATGTTCTAAAAATTCCAAAACCTGTTAACAATTTACTAAAAACTAAAACCCAGAAATTTAACCCCTTTGTAATTACAATGCTAACTTTACTCAAGTGCAATATATTACCTCTCCAACTCACCCAATTTGATGATGTAAAAAATTGGACAATCACCTGTTTTCAATGAATTCATAAGAATAAATATCCCCTCTCTAAGATCCAACATTTTGGTAGATTTTCAACAGACTAAACCAAAATTAAGACAAAAGAGTATTCAAAGCAAGTTTGGGAAATGATAATAGAGAAGCTTAAATCTGGGGAAGGGTTCAAGACCACATCAAAGGCACTGAACACCCCTCAGAGCTCAGTTCATTCCACTGTAAAAAAAAAAGTGATAAAAATATGAAACCACAGCCACAGTGCCCAGGTCAGACCGTGTCTGCAAAGAAGAATGTCACTTGTAAGAGAGGCTACTGTGATGCAAACAGTCACTCTGAATGAGCTGCAAGACTTTGCAAAGTGTCACTCAGAAGATACTATAAAGATGTGGAAGAAGGTCTTGTGGCCATACGAGACCAAAGTGGAACTTTTTGGCCTCAACACTAAGCGGTATATGTGGTGTAAATCTAATACTGCGCATCAGCCAGCTACCACCACCCATACCGCTATGGCGATGGAAATCTGATCAGAATTGGTGAGAAGACGAATGCTGCTAAATACAGAGAGATCCTGGATAAAAACCTACAAACCTTTGTCAGACAGAAAATGGGGAGGAAGTTTGTCTTTCAGCAGAAGAACCCAAAGAACACCACCAGAGCAACCATGGAGTGGCTAAAGATGAAGAAAATTGACATCTTTGAATGGACCAGAGTCCTGATCTTAACCCAATCAAACATCTCTGCCAAGTCCTCAAGATTGCTATAACTGCCACTCCACCACTAAACTGAACCGCAAATAATTGAGAAATTTTGCAAGGAGAAATGGGCAAAGCTAATAGTGACTTATCCAAAAAGACTAATGGCTGTAATAGCTATGAGAAATGGTTAAGCTAAGTACTGGGCAAAGAGGGATGAATACCTCTTAAGTGTTGGTATTTCAGTTTTTGAATTTTGAGTTTTTCATGGTTTAAATTTTTCCCTTATTTTTGGGCTGTACTGAGAATAAGAAGTACGGGTTCAAACAAATAAAAATTCTCAAGTAAAATGATCAAAATCCTGGTTTTAATACCCATTTATTTGAACAAAGGGTTGGGGGAATACTTTTACAAGGCGCTGTATCTTTTTTTCTCAGAGGCAGTTCTGCCATCAAACGGAGCAATAAAAAAGCTCCAAATGGGGGTTTAAAACAGTAATTAAACTTTAGATTCCAAGGACAATACTTGCACTAAATTTAAATATAAACTCTTAAAAAGTGAACATATCTAAAAATGAACAAGTTAGCTGCGATTGGTTAGGAAACGATAGTAAAGGTGGGACAATAGACAGGTAATGGTTAGATCAGAAGTTCTTAACATAGACCTCTTGGAGGTCTGTGAACTAGGATGGGATAAAGTTTATGTCTTTATTTTCACTAACCTTTAATTGAAATTTAGCATTTCCTTCAATGATGAATGTAAGCAATAAAGCACAGTAGTATTATCAGTACCTGCGACTTTATTACCAATGAAAATCACAGATATTTTCATATCACATTACAGTTGTTACAAATATCTCCAAATATAGTTTATGGCACGTTCATCACTACTTTGAAATTATGGTAGTTATTAGATCTGCCATTAGATCGAACATAATTGCAGTCTTCCTGTCTGCAGATGTTCATGCAATGTAGCCGGCCAAATATCGGGCAGCCCTGCAGCTAATAGTCATTCTACCACCAAATGGTGAAGTTGCTTATTCTCACATTTGTGACCCAGACATCTACGTTACTCTCCATTATTCCCTATCTACAACTGCTTGTTGATCAAACATAGAAGGTGAGTCATTTTTATTGTTTGTTGAAGTTTTGTAAAACTGGGCAGTTCAAATGAGAATACTTAACTCTCCGTAAGGCCACAAGGGCTTTTATAGTACCCCCTTGATTCCATGCGTAACAATAGCTGAATTTCAGGAAGGACACGACGCCTGAGCTACTGCTGTAATTCTTGTGTCTACTGAGTATCTAAAACCCATTAAAAATGTTAAAACTTTGGATAAATTGTAAAACTTGCCTTATTTTACTTACTTGGCATACAAATTTCATGCCTATCTTTACACTTCACTTAATTAACATGTAGATTACTTATTTCTTTCCAGATGTATCAAACAAATTGCTTAAAAACCACACAAAAATATTGAGTTTCAAAAATGTCAATTGAATCAAATATCTTATTTTAGCTTTATTTATTTTATTTTATTTTTTACAGACCCAATTTAAGTTGAAATGTCAAAGAAAAGGAAATACAATGAAAACTATGTATTATATGGTTTCATTTGCATTTATGGATGTGTCGGAACACAAAAGGCACAGTGCTTTTCGTGTGGAAAATTCTTGTAAACGGAAGTATGAAGCCAGCGAAACTGAAAGAGCACCTCACATCTATCCATCCTGAAAATGCATCTAAAGATGTTAGTGTTAGCAAAGAAAGCTCAATTCAGAAAAGTTAGGACACTTCCAAAACTTGGATTGGCCATTTCACAAAAACATTTTCTTGAAGCACCCTATTAAGTTGCTTACCAGATTACGAAACAAAAGAAACCTCACACTATTAGAGAGACTTTAGGAAAGCCATGTGCACTGGAAATGGTCAAGCTGGTTTGTGGACTGGAACAGAGGAAATAACTTATAACATTATCAAATTATGTGATACGCTCCAGAATACTTCACATTTCTTAACATCTTGAAGCAGGTCATTGAGAAATTGGCAGCCTTGCAATTCCCGTTCAGTGTGCAAATGGATGAAACGACATACATCTCTCAATGTAGACAGCTCCTTGCTTTTGATTGTTATGCGAATGCTGATGCTGTCAAAGAAGAATTCTTATTTCGTGAGTCTCTTTAGGAAACTACAAAGGGTGTTGACTTTTTGGAAATGGTAAAGTGTGTTTTTTTTGCCAAACTCTGACTGGAAAGAAAAATTTCATACTCTGAACAGATGGAGCTCCTCCGACGCTTGGCAATACATCTGTTTTGCTACCTTAATGAAAAAGGAAGGTCCTCATGCCGTCATCACTCGTTTTTTTTACACAGACACGCAATGGCAACAAAGATTCTTCCAACAACCCTGAAAGAAGTTTTGTCAACAGTCATAAAAGTCATCAACTTTATTAAGAAGCAGGGCTCTGAATAATCACATTTTAAAAGACTTTGTCAAGAAATGGGTGCAGAATATGAAGTGTTTTGCTACCACACAGAAGTTCACTGGGTTTCAAGACAAGTCTTGAAGCACTTGTTCAAACCAAAGACAAAAGTTTCACTTTTTCTAAAACCCACTCTTGGAATAGTTCGAAAAATAGATTGTATTCATGGGTTGGCTTACCTGGCAGATATTTTTAACCATATGAATGAAAGAAATCTTTCAAATCAAGGTCCTGAAGTTACCATTATGTATAGTGCTGAAAAATTACAAGCTTTCTTGGCTAAGCTGCCAATTTGGAAGAAGAAAGTAGGGGTCAACATCCTTGCATACTTTCAAATGCTGGAGTAAGTGTTTTACCAAGATGGAGTTGAGATACAAAATTCTCTGTCAATTTCCATGAAGAGGGTCATCTGCAAACATCTGTAGTTACTTCAGAACTCTTTCAAAAGTTATTTCCACCTTAATGAACTATGAATCTACAATCCTTTTTCTTTCTGTTATAAACTGTATTGAAAATGTTGATCTAGCTAAAGATGAACTCATTTTGATCTTCGGACAAAAAACAGGAGTTTAACTCAAAAAGACTTGGCAAATTCTGGTGTTCCTTGAGAGAAGCCTAACCTCACCTTGTACGGCGAGCTATGAAAGCTTAATTCCACTTCCAACATATCTTTGCGAATACGAATTTTCAACACTTGCAACCATTAAAACAAAAAAATCAAAATTGATTTGATGTCCAACATGACATGCATATAGCTTTGTCAAAGACCACACCACAGTTTAAGCTAAGCAACAACAGCCTTCAAAAAATGTCTTTAAAAAATAAAAATCTAAACTTAACTAGTCTGTATTTTAAATATATAGTCTTGTCACTTAATGCACTAATAACAAAGGGATATATATCACTATAATCACAATTTTGTTTTTTTAAGTTATTTAGATAACTCTCTTCTTTCTCTTTCCCCCAAAATCCACTCTCCTCTCCTATTAGATTCTTGCTTCTCTAGCCCTTTACTCTTCTTACATATCACCTTAGCTCCTTACTTCATTCTCCCACCCCACCATTCTGACTTTATCAATCACCTTCTAGTTTGTACTCCTTCCTCTCCCTGCACCTTCCAGTTCTGGCTTCTTTTTCTTCCTTTTACAGTCCTGATGAAGAGTCTCTGCCCAAAATGTCGACTGTTGATTAATTTCCATAGATGCTGCCTGACTTCTTGAGTTCCTTCAGCATTTTGTATGTGTTGCTCTGGATTTCTCCTGTGCCTCCTCTGTGATGATAGCAATGAGATGAGGCCATGCCCTGGGTGATGGGCTCCTTAAGGTTTATAAGGTATCACCATGTCCTCAATGTGGGGAGTCTTGTGCCCATGATGGTGCTAGCTGAGCTTATAACTCTCTTCAGCTTTTTCCTGACTCTGTGTAGTGGTCCCTCTACACCAGATGGTGAGGCAATCAGTTAGAATGCCCTCCATGATACATCTGTCATTAGTGATCTCAAGCTCCTAATTAAAGCCACCAGCGTGCCCCATTATTAATTGCATTAATATGTTGTGCCCAGGATAGATCTTCTGTGATATTGTCACCCAGGTACTTGAAACTACTCAAGCTTTCTACTGCAGACCTAGCAACAAGGACTGGTATGTGTTCCCTCCCTAAAGTCCACAATCAAATCTTTGGTCTTGCTTACTTTCAGTACAAGATTGTTGTTGCAACCAGTTTATCTCACTCCTGTACATCACCTCATCACCATCTGAGATTCTGCCAACAACAGTTGTGTCATCAACAAATTTACAGATGGCATTTCCAAAGCAGTGGACTAAGCACGCATCCTTTAGGTACATCATTGTTGATTGTTCACAAGGAGGAAATGTTATTCCCAATCTGCACTAACTGTGGTTTACAGTGAGAAAATCCAGGATCCATTTGCAGAGGGATGTACAGAGGGCCAGGTTTTGAAGCTCATCGATTAGCACTGAAGAGATGAATGTGTTGAATGCTGAGCTGTAATCAATTAACACACACGTAATGCTATTGTTCAGGCGGTCCAGTGCCAACTTACAGCCACTGAAATGGCACTCACTGTAGATCTATTTTAGCAGTATGCAAATTGCAGTGGGTCCGGGTCCTTACTTAGACAGGAATTAATTCTAGCCACGATCAACCTTTCAAAGCACTTCATCGCAGTTGATGTGAGTGCAACTGGGCGATTGTCTTTGAGACAGCTCACCCTGCTCTTCTTGGGCACTGGTATGACTGAAGCCTTTTTAAAAGCAGGTGGGAACCTCCAACTGCAGCAGTGAGAGATCAAAGGTGTCCTTAAACATTCCAACCAGTTGGTTGGCACAAGTTTAGTGTGCCCTACAAAGTACACCATTGGGGCCTGATGCCTTGAGGGGGGTTCACCCTCATGAAAGATGTTCTTAAGTCAACCTCTGATGCAGATATCAAAGGCTTGCCAGATACTGCTGGGATTCATACAGGCCTTAGCTTTATTCACCCTATCAAAGTGTGCATAAAGGTATTCAACTCATCTGGAAGAGAAGCATCACACCCATTTATCATATTAGGTTTCACCTCGTACAAAGTGATGGCCTGAAAACCCTACCAGAGCTGATGTGCATCCGATTTCATCTCTACCTTCACTTAGAATGGCTTTTTTGCTCTGTAGAAAGCCTTCTGTAAATCGTACCTAAACTTCCTTTAGAGTTCTGGATCTCCAGCTTTGAACACCACAGATCCAGCCCTTAGCAGAGTGCAAATCTCACAGTTCATCCATGGCTTCAGATTTGTCTTAAGTTGCGACCAATCACGTTTTCAACCTAATACTTTGGTGTCTTCTGCAAACCAATTCTAATTACTTTTACAGAACCCGGACTGTAGGTTCTATTATCATCACTCCCCAAGATTACACATCCCTTTAGTCTATCGACAGCCAACTTTAGACCTAAGCTTTAAACCTCACATAGATAATTATCAAGAAACTGCAGTGTAACAGTAGAAAAATTACTCCCTTTTCCTACTATACATGAAGAATCTGAAGACAAACAGGGCAAGGTTCATTGCCGGAATCACATTCATCAAACTCTGTAACAGGGAGAATTTATTCAAACTTCCTTAGTCTCGAAGCCTGCTACCCTCAAAATAAAGGGGTGCCCTTTTAGAACAGAGTTGAGAAAGAATTTCTATAACTAGAGGTGGTAAATCTGTGGAATTCTTTGCACAGGCAGCTGTGGAGGCCAAATCCATATGTATATTTAAGGCAGAAGTGGATAGATTATTGATTGGTCGGGGCATGACAGGATACGGGAAGAAGGCATGAGATTGGTGCCAAGAGAAAAATTAGATCTGCCATGATGAAGTAGCAAAGCAGACTCGATGGGTCAAATGGCCTCATTCTGATGCTATGTTTTATGACTCATACATGCCACGCAGCAACCATCCTGCACCTTCAAGACTTCAGTTCATACTGCAAAAATGCCAGGTTGTACAGATGGCTCAAAAGCCCAACTCTGAAAGGGAAGTTACAGGCTATTCATTGCAATGATCCTTTTCCATAAAAAGTACGATTAATAGAGTAGTTAGTATGCCACAAGCCTACAGATTGTTGTGGCTATAAACAAAATACATATAAAAATTGTACAATTCGTCATTTCTGCAATTTTTTGTTGGATTAGCATTCTTGGCTGGTGCCTTATTCATTATGAATAAAAATTTAGATACAGAGTTATCCCTGAATATTGAAATAGGTTATTAGCAATTCACGACTTTTTCATTGGTGCAACTGTGTAATTCTGTAAAATCGGCAGAAAAACCTGAAAATGTTTCTACAAGAGGAAAAGGGTTCATTGTACAAATCATAAGCCATCTGTAAGAGAAGACTGCCCAAAATATTTAGCCTCTCAATCACAGCAAATCAAGATCAACCTGTGGGAACAGGTAAACATACACACTACATACTACCCTGAGTTTCATTTTCATGCAGACATTCTCAGCAGAACAAAAACATACAACAGAATCAATGAAAGACTATACGCAAAAACAACCAATGTGCAAAAGAAGATAAAGTGTGCAGATATATAAATAACTAACTAGATAAATAGGGAACATGAGATTTAGACTCTGTGAAAATGAATTCATACATTGGTGAAATCAGTTCAGTGCTGAAGTGAATGACTTTATTCCACATTGGTTCAGGAGCCCGATGGTTAAAGGGCAAACCTATTCATAAACTTAGTGGTGTGAGACCCAAGGCTCCCACATCTCCTTTCCGATGGCAGCAGCAAGAATAGAGCATGCTCTGGATGTGGGGGTGGGGGAGGTTGCTGTTTTCTTAAGGCAACCCTCCTTGTAGATGTGCTCAATGGTGGGGAAGGCACTTCCTGTGATGGACTGGGCCGTATCCATTACTTTTTGTAGGCTTTTCCATTCTTGGGCATTGGTGTTTCCTACTAGGTTGTGATGCAGACAGTCAGGATACTCCCCACTATGCATCTATACAAGTTTATCAAAGTTTTAGACGACATACCAAAACTGCACAAACTTTAAGAAAATAGAGGTGCTGTCATGCCTTCTTTGTGATGGCAATTACGTGCTGGTCCCAGGACAGATCCCTAATATGATAACACTGACCCTCTCCAGCTGCAATCCACTATGAGGACTGCTCATGAACTTCCAGTTTCTTCCTCCTGCAGTCAATAAGCTCTCACCCCGAAACATCGACTGTTAATTCCTCTCCTTAGATGTTGCCTGACCTGCTTAGTTCCCCCAGCATGTGTTTGTCAATAACTAGCTCTTTGGCTTTGCTGACATTGAGTGAGAAGTTGTTCTTGTAGCACCAAATAAACCAAATTTTCAATCTCCCTCATATATGCAGATTCATCCAACAGCCATAGTAATACCAACAGCAAACTTAGGTATGGCATTTGAGGCACAAGTCATAGGCACAAAACTGGTCCAGCAGGCAGCTAAGCACATAAACACATAGCCTTCTGGGGCACTCATTCAGCAGCCATTCCTGCTCTTGTGATAGCCAAACATAAGTTTGTTCCTCAAATTTATGTCGGGCCTCATTATAACAATACAAAAAAATGCAAAAACGGTATGTCAGAGTGCAAGTGAGATATAGAAATAAAGAACTGCAAGAGTTTACAGACTGAATCCAGATGTTTCACATATCAGTCACACATTTTTCTTTTGTTTTATTAAATTTATATCCCTCAGCTTTTCTCTCACACCCTCTCCTCCAAAACAGAACAAGGCTAGAACTCCACTGCGCCTCACACTCCGCCCCTCAGCCTCCACATTTAACAGATTATCCTCTGTGCTTTCTACCATCTTTGTCTCCTCTCTCCTTTGAGCATTATACGCTATCTTCCATGTACTTGTCCTTTCATTGGTCTGTCTATACCATCTTGAAACCTCTCTACAACTTACTTAAAACTCACTGTGCCACCTAGCTTTGTATCAACTGGTTCCCTCAGACCCTGTGGGAGGGTAGTGCAGAAACTGCAGGGGCCCTTGCAGAGATATTTAAAACATCCTTAGCCACAGGTGAAGTGCTGGAGGATTAGAATATAGCGAATGTTTTTCCACTGTTTAAGAAAGGCTTTAAGAATTAGCCAGGAAATTATAGGTCGGTGAGCCTGACATCAGTAGATTGTAAGTTATTGGAAGGTGTTCTGAGGAACCTGAGGTATAGGTATTTGGATAGATGGGAATTGATTGTGAATAGTCAACATGGCTTTGTGCATGAAGGGTCTGTCTAACCAATCTTATAGAGTTTTTTGAGGAAGTTACCAGGAAGGTTGATGAAGGCAAGACAGTGGATGTTATCTGCATGGACTTTAGCAAGGCATATGAAAAGGACGCATATGGGAGGTTAATCAAAATGAAGTAGTAAATTGGATTAGACATTGGCTTTGTGGGAGAAGCCAGAGAGTGGTAGTAGATGGTTGGGAGTGTAGTGGACAGCAAGGATGACTATCAATGCTTGCAACTAGAAAAATGGACTGAAAAATGGCAGGTGGAATTTAATGCAGACAGAAATGAGGTGATGCATTTGGGAGGGCAAACATGGTAGGACTTACAGGGTGAGGGGTAGGGCACTGTGGAGTGCAGTAGAACAGACAGATCCTGGAATACAGATCCATATTTCCTTGAAAGTGGCATCACAGGTAGATAGGGTATGTAAAGAAAGCTTTTGGCACATTAGCCTTCACAAATTAAAGTACTGAGTACAAGGGTTGGGATGTTATTTGAGGTTGCTGAGGCCTAATTTGGAGTACTGCGTGCAGTTTTGGTCACCTATGTACAGGAAAGATGTCAAAAATTTAAGAGCACAGAGCAAATTGACAAGGATGTTGCCAGGGCATGAGGATCTGAGTCATAGGGAAAAGTTGAATAGGTTGGGACTTCATTCCCTACAACCTAGAATGAGGGGAGACGATAGAGGTATACAAAATTATGAAGGGTGTAGACAGGGTAAATGCAAACAGGCTAATTCCACTGAGGTTGGGTGAGACTAGAACTAGAGATCATAGGTTAAGTGTGAAAATGGAAAGTTTTAAGGGGAACATGAGGGGAACTTCTTCACTCAGAGAGTGGTGAGAGTGGAGAATGATCTTCCAGCAGAAATAGTGGATGCAGTTTCGATTTCAAAATTTAAGAGAAGTATGGATAGGTACATGGATGGGAAGGGTACGGAGGGCTATGATCCAAGTGTGGGTCAATGGACAAGACAAACTTATAGTTCACATAGACTAGATAGGCCAAAAGGTTCTGTCTCTATGACTCCATAACTGCATTCCTAAATATATTACACTTAGAACTCAGAACAGTATAGCCCACAATGTTGTGCCATATTAAAGTATAGCCCACAATGTTGTGCCATATTAAAGTAGTAATCAATGCCTAACTAAACTAATCCTTCATCTACACAATATACATAGCCATACATTCTCTGCACATTTATGTGGCCACCTAAGAGCCTTTTAAAATTCTCTGTCATATTTGCCTCCAATATCATCCATAGCAACATATTCCCAAACACCTACCATCCTCTGCTTAACAATTTGTCCCACACATCTCCTCTGAACTTGTTTTCAATTATTCCTGGGTTACCAGATGTGTAAACTGTAAACCTGTCTGTCTCACAATATACAGGCGACACACATAAAATGGTGGAGGAACTCAGCAGGCCAGGCAGCGTCCATGGAAAAGAGTGAACAGTTGATATTTTGGGCTGAGACTCATCAGGACTGATTTTTAAAAAAGTCAGAGTAAGAAGGTGAAGGAGGAGAGAAAAAGTACAAAGTAGTAGGTGATAGGTGAAACCAGGAGAGGGGGAGGGGTGAATAAAGAGCTTGGTAAAAGACCATGGAAAAAAGGGAAATGGGAGCAGCACCAAAGGGTGGGTGATAGACAGGTAAGGAGATAAGATGCTCTTTCTCTCTTTCTTCCATGGTCTTCTACCCTCTCCTGTCAGATTCCCCCTTCTCCAGCCCTTTTATCTCTTTCACCAATCAACTTCCCAGCTCTTTACTTCACCCTTCCCTGTCTCTCAGTTTCATCTATTACCTACAGATTTGTACTTCTCCCTCCCCTCCTCCCACCTTCTTACTCTGACCTCACCTTTTTTTTTCCAGTCCTGATGAAGGGTCTTGGCCTGAAACATCAACTGTACTCTTTTTCATAGATGCTGCCTGCCGTGCTGAGTTCCTCCAGCATTTTGTGTGTGTCGTTTGGATTTTCAGCATCTGCAGATTTTCTTGTGTTTGTCATGGTATACAGGGCCCTTTTTCAGATGGATGAGGATCATTTGATATCATAATATGAAGAGAAAAACATGACACTGCGACGTTGCATTTCTGAATCATCACTGTAAATGAATTAATCAAGATTAGCAAAAAGGAGCAAAAAGCAAGCTGCTGAAGATCTCAGAGGGTCTGTGGAGGAAAATAGTCAGTTGGCATTTCTGGTCAAGGCTTCTCATCCAGATCTGCTTTACCAGAAAGGAGTTGACAGAAAGCACAAGTGTCACAACAGAGGCTCCAGCTAAATTCTTGATATGGATAAGGTAGACAAAACCATCAGAGTACACTGAGTGATTTGGCAAGCAAAAGGCTAGAATAAGAGTAGGGTGAAGCAAACCTAAAATCACTGCGAGCAAGGATGGGACACAAGCTGGATGCTCAAAAGAATCAAAAAAGAGTGAGAAAATAATTAAAAGTCAATAATTTAGCTTTACCACATATTGATTAAATGGAATTGAATACATTTAATTCTATACGTCTCTGTTTCTTATTCCCTAACAAGCTACTTCTCATCCAATCAATATCCTCCCTCTTTCCTTCAACCTCTGATTCTTACTTAGGTTTCCCTTCCACAATTGTTGATTTGCTTTCCCTTAAAATTTCCTGGGCTATTCCACACAGACTACAGTAATATGTTCTACATTCTAACATCTCTAAGTAATTTCTGCTGAATTTCTAATTGGATTTATCAACAATCACCTTACAACCTTGGCTGGAGGAATAGGATGGATAAGGCACCAAACCAGATTTGATATGAAGTGCTAGAACAGAATAGGTAATATCAATTGGATGGATTAAGCTCAGGAATTGATTTGACCTTGGCTTCAAACCCTTTCCTCTGCCTATCTCAAAGCCTTATACTCTACACAAGTCCAAGGCTCTATTCATCTTTGAAATATTCAGTGATTCAGCCTCCGTGGCTGTCTGGGTTTGAGAACCCAAAAGATTCACGATTTGGTGAGAGAAGATATTCAAGTATCGAATTAGTTAAGTGACTAAAACCATATGCCCGCCTTTGGAAGTCAATCACCAAGTCATTGACCTTTACACTTATTTACTGAAGCACAGAAAAGAATGACCTTTACACTCGTAATGAGTAAAACAAAGTCCTCCACTAGCAACACACAATCTACCGGAAAAACTCAGTGGGCCAAGTCGTTTTGCTGGGAAGAAAGATATTGTCAACGTTTTGGGTTGCATCAGAACTGAGTCGGATTCCAGACCAATCTAGACCCCAACACCCGCAGTTTTCTTTGTGTCTCCAAAGTCCTCTACCATCCTGCCGCCACTGTACAACACCTTTCCTTAATAAAGTCTAAAAAGGTCAATAATGAGGCCCTGGAAAAGTTACGACAGTCAGCTCTCAGCAAAGTTAGATATTAGTGATAAAATTCACCACTGCTTTTAGTGCATCAGTACTGCCTAGGATTGTTTGAAGGAAAAGGATGTTAACTTCACAAAAATACCTCAATATCTAGTAAGCAGCAATAATGTCCACTCGCCATGTTTAGTACTTCAAAGAAGTGATATCCATTTTCACTTCCAATTCATTTTCAAGCAATGCTAGGGATTTTTATATCATTAAATTTGTTTAGAAAAGTCTAGGTATTTACCAGTATAAAAAAATACTGATATTCAAACTTGCTTCTCCAAGTACCATTGTTATTTACTCTTGGATGTCCATGACAAAAGATTTAATGTATATAAGGAAAAGTGCACATAAAAATAGAAGCACACATAGAATCTCTCTCCCCCAATTAGCAATGGCTTTTTGACCACATAAGATTTTTTAGTAATTTAAAAGACTGCAAACAAATTTACTAAAACACAATTTACACCCTCAGAGTTAATTGTTCTTTTGCTAATTAACAAAGATATTTCTAGGGAAACAGTGATTTACAATACACATGGTTTTAAAGCTCCTTTGGTATCTTTCTCATCAGTGAGGACCAAGGTTGTGTCACAATGGGCTTATGGCGCCACCTACAGCACATAGGCACCGAAAACATCTCCAAAAATCTTGCTCTATTGATTTTCATTTAAAACTACATTCACATGAAATAAACTCCTCCAAAACTTCAGTGCAAAGTAAATTCAATAGAGAGAGAGACTTATTAAAGAGAATTTCTAATCCTCTTCTAGAGAGACAATGAACCTATCCTAAAGCCAATTCTAACATGAAGCAATAACAGTTAACTTCTGCCCTCAACAATAATCTTTATCAGAAGCATTTGCCCATGACAACATTGATATAACTTGACCACAACTTAGGTCTGTTATCACACCAGCAACACCATCGATTCTATTGTATAACACAGCAAACAGACTAAAGAGGATATCCTGAGAACAGACAATGGCACCTCAAAAGTAGGCACCCATGAAGCACAATGGATCATTAGAAGGAACAAAAATATACACCACTAGAAGCTGTAACCTTATGGGTCAGTATATTCTCCACTCTACCATTGCAATCAAGCCACGAGATCAACCCTAATTCAATGAGAATTGCAGAAGAAATTTCCAGGAAATGTACCAAACAATGAAGTGTCAGCCTCAAGAAGCTGCAGTACAGGATCACATACATGCAAAACAAAAAATAAAGGCAAAAAAACAGGCAGAACAAAGCAATCTTACAACTAACAGATCACATCAAAGCACTAAAGTCCTACCTCATCAAATCATAAATAGTGGGAGACAATTAAATATCTAACGGTCCAAGAACATTCCCATCCTCCAAAAAGGCAGGGATGAGAGCGAAGCAGTTGCAAGCATGTTCAGCCACAAATAATATAAACTATCTAAGCTGGATATTCACTGTCATTACCATCACAAGGTCCCTTATTATCAACATCTTGGGGGTTACCTATGAATAAACACTGCGGCTACAAGAGCAGTTCAGGGCTAGGTATCGAAGTAGATATCTCTATCATCTGCAAAGCGAAAATCAGAAGTGTGCTTACTAAAATGAATACAGAACCAACAACTTTCAAAATGGTCAACACTATCAAGAATGCACATCCTCCTTGATCAGTACCCTTCAAACACCATAAACACTTCCTCATTCACCAGCTCAGGTTACACTAATAGCACATCTCCCAAACACAAGACCTTTATCACCAAGGAGAAGGGTAGCAGCAGGCATGAGAACAACAAAAGTTACAAATCCCTCACCACTTTACACTGCATCCTGACTTGGAAATGCATCACTTCTCTTTCATTGCTGTTGGTCAAAATCTAACACCCACAAACAAGAGTACTGT
The DNA here is from genome assembly GCF_963921235.1 of Mobula hypostoma. NCBI lineage: Eukaryota > Metazoa > Chordata > Chondrichthyes > Myliobatiformes > Myliobatidae > Mobula > Mobula hypostoma. Next base: position 88,335,405 of record NC_086105.1, on the reverse strand, counting down.
GAGAGTATCTTCAGGAGATTTCCGTAGATCAAGGCAACGGCTATGCATTGCCTCCTCAGGGGCAACTAAGGAGGGACAATAAATGCAGGCAATGCCCTGATCCTGCAAATCAAACCATCATTTATTGGTGCTGTAATATGAGTTTATAGGCATCCAGTAGTTTCGTGAGACCATGGATTTGCACCTTGGAAGGTTTCCAGGGTGCAGGCCTGGGCAAGGTTGTATGGAAGACCAGCAGTTGCTCATGCTGTAAGTCTCCCCTCTCCATGCCATCGATGTTGTCCAAGGGAAGGGCATTAGGACCCACACAGCTTGGCACCGATGTCGGCACAGAGCAATGAGTGGTTAAGTGCCTTACTCAAGGACACACACGCTGCCTCAGCCGAGGCTTGAACTAGCAACCTTCAGATCACTAGATCTAACACTTAGCCACACGCCAACACGATATGAGTATAAAACATGCAAATCGTCAACAATCTTTTGAGAGCCTAAATTCTGGAAAACATGGATGACTGGCATTTAACAAAAGGTCAGAAAGTAAAATTCATAACGATATTAGATAAAAACAATCATGGAACATCTCTTGCAGTTGCTTACGAATTGATTATGGATTTCCAGCAGTTTCCAGTTTGACTCATTATTACTTAAAATGGATTAAATTAATTAGGAAGCGCTGCATTCACAAAATTTTAAATGGGTACACCAAAATTAATAAGTGGTTAATCTTTTAATAAAATTTGAATTATCTGGTGAGAGTTTTCAAAAAGATTAACATGAATCCAGTTCTTACTGAAGTTACATCAGTACCTTTTTATCAGGATGCATTCTATCAACCAATCATGAATAGAGGATCCCTTTGGCAGTAAGAAAATTGAGTAAACGAATATAGATTTTGAATATGTGCGATACTGAAGTCCATTATCTACCTAAAGCAATTCATATAGAATCCAAAATGCTATGTACATTTCCTTTCTTCAAAATTTTACAAAGATAAAGAGACCACAAATACCAATTGCCCTTTAGTTACACATTAATAAGAGAACCCTCTCAAAACAATTTTATTGAGGCTTAAGAAGTTACATCAAGGAAGAAGAAATCTGGGGGGATTATGGCAAAAAAGGGGTAGGCAAAAAATAAAAGATTCATGGTAGATGTGAAGAGGTGACAGAAACTGAGAAGTGGAGAACAGCTAGAACAGAGGCAAAGGTCCCCATCAACTTCAATAGAAATTGATTTGTTATATTTTGACTTGAGTACTGAAGAACACAATAATGAAAATATAGAGAGAATAGGACGCAATACGGGCTTGCAATGATAACAGTAGTGGAACACTTCAGAGGAATTGAAATCTGGTTGTCAGGTCAGATCTGATTCAGCAGATCCAGAATCCTGCAATCTCTCTCATCATGGAAACAACTCACTGGCATGACTCCCCATTACTGAACAAGTCTCATTTCCTTCAAATGATTCTTACATCTTTGTGGAGAAATTCCTTAGCCAAAGATCCATCTTGTAAGTAAACATCTGAACACAAAAGAAATTCACTAGTATTTCTTCTCTAGATTTATTCAACAATTTATGTGCAACAAGACATATTATTATCCTATTTTACCACATTAAAGGGTCAATAGTTAAACACATAACATCTGTAAAATGTGGACAATTATCCTGCCCACTACCACACCAATGCAGTTTACAAATACATGAGGTATACAATGCTGTAGAACACAATTCCTTTCTGAGTTTTGCTTTTATATTGAGTCAGTATTTAAAAATTTCTGGAATTAGGCATTTGTGCATCTTTTATTTTTTTTTAAAAAGATGGCTATGCTCAGCACAGATGCTACATTATCCACAAGATTTTATCACATTACCCAACTTCAAAAGATTTTCATGTGAATCAAATCTTAAATCATTTCATTTGATGCTCATCAAAAAGTGTTCACATATACATTTATAATAACTGATTTAATGTGACAGAGCTAGGAATTTATCACATTATTACTGACATGACAAAACATTTTAAGATAATTCCCAAGCAAAAGCTGAATATACTATAGATTGACTGCTGTGTAGAATAATGCAAGTTCATAATTTTGTTAAAGCAATGCAAAATATAATAGTCCAAGATTTAGAAATACTGGCTTTCTGATCTGCGACAGAATTTCCCAATTACCTTTCGCAACTTCCCAGCAAAAAGCTGCTTGATCCACAGACTCAAATTAGGCCAGAGTATGCCCTGCCCCAAAAAATATTCTCGATTGACAATTCAGATAGACTTGACATTTCTCTTGAATGAGGTGGTGAGGACCCAGGATTTCAACCTCAAATTTAAGGGTTGGTCATGTAGGACAGAATTGGATTTTTTTCATCCAGGGTGGTGCAAATCTTGGAGAGGTTTGGAGGTTCTGTCATCAAGCATTTTCACATTAGTGATCAACAGATTCTTGGGCATTAAGAGAATCAAAAGCTGTGGTATTAGTGTAGAGAAATGGCAGTGAAGTAAAAAGATCAGTCATAATCTCACCCATGAAGGACTATAGGGAGCGTGATAAGATGGTCGATAGTCTACACTCAGCCAGGCAGAGATGCATCGTTTCTCCTCCTTTCCCTCTCTCAATAAGCCCAGTCAGTAGAGCCTCCAGCAGACTATTGCACTTGGCTCTGAACCAGACAATACCAGGTCTATATTTTTCAGCACTAACGCCAAGAACTGCTGACCACCATGCAGCTTCGAAACTGTTAGCACATTGGGATATTCAAGGTCTGTGACACTGTGGGTTCCAGCTGCCAGGGTCATCTACTGTTCATTATGGACACCCATTCAGGGGGACGCTTCCAGTGTGACACGAGTAGGGAGTGATCCCTGTGGAAAGCAGTAAGTAGGGGGAGGGAAAGATATGCTTGGTGATGGGATCGCGTTGGGGACAGCAAAAGTTATGGAGGCTGATGTGCTGTATGCGGAGGCTGGTGAGGTGATGGGCGAGAACAAGAGGAACCCTATCCCTGGTGGGGTGCTAGGAGGATGAGGTGAGGGCAGATGTGCGCATATGGAAGATGTGTAGTTGAGGGCATTGAGACAGGGAAGCCTCAACCACATCTCTTTCACTCTCTGCTTTCTACAGGAATTGCTCCCTACACGACTCCTTCATCCATTCATCCCTACCCACTGATCTCCCTCCTGGCATTTATTCTTCCAAGCAGAATAACCTGCCCCTACACCTCTCCATCACTACCATTCAGGACCCCAAAAAGTCCTTCCAGTTGAGGCAACTCTTCACCTGTGAGTCTGTTGGGGTCATCAACTGTATCTGATGCTGCCAGTATGGCCTCTTGTATATTGGTGCTTCACCAAGCACCCACACCCCATCCGCTAGAAAAAGTGGGATCTCCCAGTGGCCACCCATTTTAATTCTACATCCCATTCCCATACATCAGTCCATGGCATCCTCTTCTGTCATGATTAGGCCACTTTCAGGTTGGAGCAGCAACACCTTATATTCTATTTGTGTAGCCTCCAACCTGATGGTACCAACATTGATTTCTTGAACTTCTGGTAATGCCCCCCCACCTTACCTGCCCATCATTTCCCTCTGATGCTCCCCCCCACCTTTTCTTTCTTCCATGGCCTTCTGTCCTCTCCTATCAGATTCCCCCTTCTCCAGCCCTGTATCTCTTTCACCAATCAACTTCCCAGCTCGTTACTTCATCCCTTCCCCAATCCTCCACCCCGGGTTTCACCTATCATCTTGTGTTTCTTCCTCCCACCCATCCCCCACCACCTTCTAACTCTGACTCCACATCTTTTTTTCTCCAGTGCTGATGAAAGGTCTCGGCCCAAAACATCGACTATATTCTTTTCCATAGATGCTACCTGGCCTGCTGAGTTCCTCCAGTATTTTGTGTATGTTGTTTGGATTTCCAGCATCTGCAGATTTCCTCTTGTTTGTGATAGGGCATTCTTGATGGTACTCTATAGAAAGTTACTAGAATGGGGGCGGGGAGTCTTGTACTCTTCAATCTCCTCAGAAAGTATAGGTGCTGCTGTGCCTTCTTGACCAATGAGAAGGTGTTATCATCTGTAGATTAGATTGTCTGTTATGTGCTCTTCACTCTCTCCAATTGATGTGCCATTGATGTACAATAGAGAAAGGTTCGCCTGCGCCTTACTGAAGTCCACAACTATCTCTGTTGTCTTGTCCAAGTTGTGGCTCAGGTTACTGTTCTCGCACCTTTTGACAAGCCTCACTATGTCCTCTCTGTATGCTGATACATCATTATTGCTGATGAGGTCAGCCACTGTTGTATCAGTGAACTTGATGATGTGGTTTAAGCTGAATCTGGCAGTGCAGTCGTGAGTCAGCAGCATGAACAGCAGTGAACTGAGTACACAGCCCTGGGGTCACCAATGCTCAGCTTGATGGAGCTTGAGATGTTGCTGCCAACTTTGACTCACTGGGGTCTTTCCATCAAGCAGTCCAAGATCCAATTACAGTGAGGGGTGTTGAGCCCCAATGAGGACAGTGTACCCACCGGCTTCTGAGGGATGATCATGTTAAACACCAAACTGAAGTCAATGAACAACATCCTAGTGTTGTTTTCCAGGTGGGATACTATGGAGTGGAAGGCTGAGGTTATGACATCATTCAGTGAAACAGTTTGAGCAGTAAGCAAACTGCAATATCCCTGGAAGGTGGGATTTTATATGATCCATTACCAACCACTAAAAGCACTTCATGATTATTGAGATCAGTGCCACTGAGCAGTAATTACCAACTGCAACAGTGCGCACTGCCATCCTGTGACATCACCAACGTTGATGTACCTTCTATTTCTTCCAGCAATTCTCACATTTACTTCATACCATACTTCATATTGCTGAAATAATACTGATAAGAGATGCAAGACAAAATTATATCCAACAGTCAACCTGGTTTATAATATTTCAAAAATTTGAAAAAGTTAGATACAAATTTTAAATGGAGATAATAAAGATTCAGACATTGCAAGGTGGTCTTTGTGGCAAGTTGGGTTAAACAGGCTGTCTCATTTTCTTCCACCTCCACACAAACACTACTCCCACTCCGAAGCCGTGAGGACATATTCAGCATTAGTCAAAAACTAAAATTTACATCAATGCCTATAGCAGAAATGTGGAAGAGAAGTGAAAGCATCTACTGCAAAAAACAAATTTCTTGAAATGTTAAAACTTTTGTATTAAGCCCTATTAAAATATCATACAACTAAAATACCAATCCAAAGTATGAAATCCTGTGATACAGTATTATGTGGCCTATAGGGCATTACTCAATCTTCTTAAAATGCCAAAAGATACTGATATTTTGCATGTAGAAAGAAAGAAAAATTATCCAGCCAATAATACAATGTCAAGTACATATAAATCTCTGCAACTTTTCAGAAAATGTAATTAATGTCACTGAACACACAAGAGCTAAAGTTTACATACAGAGGCAGAGCCTATTTATCGCTGGGACAATTTGAAAGCAGCCATTATTACAATCTTAATAAGAGACTTTTCAAATACGTGGTAAATCAAGAGAAAACATTTACAGATCTGTTTTCCTACAAAGTTTCAACACTTTAGTGGTACTTTGGTATGAAAATAAGTACCAATAGCGCTAAAATTACAACTTGCAAACTCAATTACTCAAATGATCAATAATTATTAATACTGAGATTGTATATAATTTCTCCAAATTATAGTCCAGTTAATCAAATCAACTGAAACATTAACTAATGTAGGATACTATATTTTTTTCAAAAGCAGACATCACAAGTGATCCACTAAAAGCTTACTTTCTTTCAAACCTTCCAATTTCTTGTATTTCCACCATATTTCACTTGGTATGAATTGAAGACAATCTCAAATCAGAATTTTGAAACAACATATAATCCTTCTCAAACCAACACCCTGAGGACTGGGTGTCAAAGGTAGATACAGTATGAAACAAGCAGTTCAGCACACTAAATCCACACCAACTATCCATCATCCCTTACACTAAGGCAACACGCACAGAATGCTGGAGGAACTCAGCAGGCCAGCATTTTGTGTGCGTTCCTCCAGCATTTTTGTGTGTGTTGCCTTGGATTTCCAGCATCTGCTGAATTTCTCGTGTTTATGACCTATTACACTATCCTGTATTTAATCCCACTTTATTATTCTCTGTATATTTTCATCAGATTCTATCACTCACCTACACACAAGGTACAATTTACAGTGGTTAATTATCCCACCAACCAACAGGTCTTTGTAATGTGGAACAAAAATGGATTATCTGGGGTAAACCCCCATGATGTACATAAAACCCCACACAGACAAGACTCAAAGCCGGGACTGAACTAAGTCTCGTGCTGTGAGGCAGCAGTTCCACAAGCTGAGCTAATGTGCTGCCCTATTACTCCTATTACCATTCCAACACACAAGCAACACACACAAAATGCTGGAGGAACTCAGCAAACGGGGTAAGAAAAGGAGTAAACAGTTAGTGTTTAGGGTCAAGACCCTTCATCAGGATTGGAAAAGATTTTCTCGTCTTTGTGCTACACTTATAATTCACCTATTTTTAAATTTATGTTACTCAGGTGATTTTAAAGGGAGCATGTAATAGGTTTAAAGGCAGCACCAGAAATGGAACAGTTAGTGTAAAAACGCAAAAAAATCAGTGAACAGTCGAGCCAGATGCCGAACCATCAGGATTTCCCAAAATCCTGAGTGAGAGAGAGTGACAGAGAGCAAGAGTGAGAGTGAGAGAGAGAGAAGACAGAGAGACAGAGAGACGGGGTGGGGGGAGCTTTGGACCGCAAGCTGCTGGTAGTAGTTTGCAGCAGCAATGGGTAAAGTCTGATACTTTCCCATACCCAGAGAATTGGGTTGATCAACAGCACCCAGTACACATTGGATGTGTGGCTGTCACTTCGTATGATCCACACGTGGATTTTGTCGGAGTACCCTGTGGCGACCATCTTTGTTAACCCTTACGTGGTTTCGGGTATGTTATGTGGTCACCACTTGTGCCAGGGTATATTCCGTGACTGTCATCTTGTGATATTTCTATGTGGATTTCAGGACGACTCGAGGGATAAGATCTTCAGCGACTGTTACCTCATTTTTCTAGTGTGGAACCTGTGGAATTCTTCGTAAACGCCTCCTCTCTACATTTTAATGTGGATTTACAAGTTTCTCCCCTCATTTATTCTGTCAATTGCTGGAGCTTTTTAGTTTGCCATCTTAAGACTTTAAGGACCGTTCCTAAGCTTGACAGTTTGGGAGCCACACACACATAACCACTATTGACTTCTGTTTATTTCATTTAATTTCCTATATTTTGAGTAGATACTAATAAATATAGTGGTTTTAGCATTAAAGCCTGACTCAATTTGTGATGCATTGCTGCTGGTACGTAACAATGGCAAGCATCAAAATAACTGTATTAACCTATGTGTGTATACTGAATCAACACTAACTTGTCTAATTATCTTTCTAACATGAATTAGAAATCACAGAATACAAAGGAATCATACAGAAATAAAAACATGAAAGAAAATAAGCACCTTAGAAAATGGAACAGAGTAAGTCATAACGAAGTCTGAACCTCAACTCCCTTTTCTACTTAATCCCCATTCTCAATACCTTGAGCCAAAATTTAAAGAAAAGTTACATGGTATTTAAAAGTGATGGGATCTATCAACGTACTTTTAAGAAATTTCTGTGTGAGCAAAAAAAATGTATTTTTTTGACAATTACCCTCAGTATTACTTTTCTGCACCCAAAAAAGCAGATCCATATCCCTTCTCACAGATAACTGAAGCACACTCACTCAGTATAGAACTGCCAAGAAGTTAAGCTTAGATTTTGGAGCAGGACATCACAAACTTCTAGTGAAAAGGCCAACAACTGGGACAGAGCGGTCTCATTATTAAGGTCTAATATGGTTTTAGACAACACAGGCTTTAAAGACTAAGTACAAACATGTATACTGCTGGGTCATGAGGTATTACTCCAAACAATGGTTGCAACAATTGTTATTGCACCTGCAATTTTTTGGGATTTTCATCTCTTGTAAAAGAAGATTGTATTATATTTCCAGTAATTTGAAATGGGTGCACAAATAAAGGTATGAAGCAAGAAGTATTGGAGAGGATCAAACATTGAGAGGGGAAAGCAATCTTCTAATTTCTCATAATTTTTATCTGTGGAGGAAAGCTATGAAGCAAGGTTTCGAAGAATGAAGAAATTAGCCTCACCAGTTGTTAAATACAAAGTAAAAGCCACAACTGAAGAACGTACCAAGGTCATGCACACCAGATTTAACTTAAGATAATAATAAATCCAGAGGAACTTGGATGCTGGCAGGAACTAAGAAATATTGTTTTGATTTTGCTTGTAATCTATTTAATATCAGATAGATCTAAAAATGTGTTAAATTGTCAAGCTATCAAGTGGTCTTAGATTATTTGCTTATTATACTCATTAGTGAACCTTCATTTCATACTAATATTTCCATTCACCATTTATGTAAATTTGTTTTTCTCTGAATTTACATTCTGAATTTTTCATTCCAGGACGAAGGAGATGTCCTCCTTTTTTAAAGAAAGGGGCTTCCCTTCCTCCACCATCAACTCTGCTCTCCAATGCATCTCTCCCATTTCATGCACATCTGCTCTCACCCCATCGTCCCGCCACCCCACTAGGCATAGGGTTCCCCTTGTCCTCACCTACCACCACCAGCCTCCGGGTCCAACATATAATCTCCGTAACTTCCGCCACCTCCAACGGGATCCCACCAACAAGCACATCTTTCCCTCCCCCGCCCCCACTTTCCGCAGGGATCACTCCCTAGGCGACTCCCTTGTCCATTCGTCACCCCCACCCCTTCCCACCGATCTCCCTCCCGGCACTCATCCTTGTAAACGGAACAAGTGCTGCACGTGCACTGACACTTCCTCCCTCACCACTATTCAGGGCCCCAGACAGTCCTCCCAGGTGAGGCGACACTTCACCTGTGAGTTGGCTGGGGTGATATACTGCGTCTGGTGCTCCCAATGCAGCCTTCTATATATTGGCGAGGCCCGACGCAGGCTGGGAGACCGCTTTGCTGAACACCTACGCTCTGTCCGCCAGAGAAAGCAGGATCTCCCAGTGGCCACACATGTCCCATTCCCATTCTGATATGTCTATCCACGGTCTCCTCTACTGTCAAGATGAAGCCACATTCAAGTTTGAGGAACAACACCTTATATTCCATCTGGGTAGCCTCCAACCTGATGGCATGAACATTGACTTCTCTAACTTGCGTTAATGCCCCATCTCCCCTTCGTACCCTATCCATTATTTATTTATCTTTTTTTTTTCTCTCTCTCCTTTTTCTCCTTCTGTCCCTCTTACTATACTCCTTGCCCATCCTCTGGGCTTCCCCCCTCCCCCTTTCTTTCTCCCTTGGAGTCCCAACCCATGATCCTCTCCCTTCTCCCGCCTCATATCCCTTTTGCCAATCAACTTTCCAGCTCTTAGCTCCATCCCTCCCCATCCTGTCTTCTCCTATCATTTCGGATCTCCTCCTCCCACTTTCAAATCTCTTACTATGTCTTCTTTCAGTTAGGCCTGACGAAGGGTCTCGGACCGAAACATCAACTGTACCTCTTCCTATAGATGCTGCCTGACCTGCTGCGTTCACCAGCATTTTTTTGTGTGTTGCTTGAAAATCCAGCATCTGCAGATTTTCTCGTGTTTACGTTCATAATCTGTAGCTGTATACCTCAATAACAGCTCAAATCAGGAAGTTTGAAGTCAAATGAATTATATGTAGATTCAAACTGCTATTTTCTTCGCTGCAATCTGTCAAGATTCTCAGATATATAGTGAAAAATGCATTCAACAGATGATTACAATGGCCATTTTAAACATGCTCTTTTACTATAAAAGCTCTGTATTCCATTATCATTTGCAGTACAAAAAAGAAAGCAAAGATAAATACTATACAACAACTTGAATACCATATGGAGGATACAAGAGAAATATTGCTAAAAATCAAGGTTAAAATCAATTTTAAAAAGTATACTGTAATTTAACAAATCGAACAGAACTGCTAGTTCTTTGTGAATGACATCTTTTATCCTGAGAAGGAAATGTTTTTCCTCTTTGTCAACTCAAAATGCTTTAAACACATAATAAATATTCAGCAGTTATACAGCAGCATGCAAAAGTTTGGGCACAGTTAATCACTGTGAATAGCTAAGTGAGTAAAAGATGACCTGATTTCCAAAAAGCATAAAGTTATAGATGACACATATCTTTAATATTTTAAGCAAGATTACTTTTTTATTTCCATCTTTTACAGTTTCAAAATAACAAAAAAGGAAAAGGGCCCGAAGCAAAAGTTTGGACACCCTGCATGGTCAGTACTTAGTAACACCCCCTTTGGCAAGTATCACAGCTTGTAAGCGCTTCCTGTAGCCAGCTCAGTGTCTTTCAATTCTTGTTTGGGGGATTTTTGCCCATTCTTCCTTGCAAAAGGCTTCAAGTTCTGTGAGATTCTTGGGCCACCTTGCATGCACTGTTCTTTTGAGGTCTATCCACAGTTTTTCGATGATGTTTAGGTCGGGGGACTGTGAGGGCCATGGCAAAACCTTCAGCTTGCGCCTCTTGAGGTAGTCCATTGTGGATTTTGAGGTGTGTTTAGGATCATTATCCTGTTGTAGAAGCCATCCTCTTTTCATCTTCAGCTTTTTTTTTACAGACAGTGTGATGTTTGCTTCCAGAATTTGCTGGTATTTAATTGAATTCATTCTTCCCTCTACCAGTGAAATGTTCCCTGTGCCACTGGCTGCAACACAAGCCCAAAGCATGACCGATCCACCTCCATGCTTAACAGTTGGAGAGGTGTCCTTTTCACGAAATTCTGCACCCTTTTTTCTCCAAGCATACCTTTGCTCATTGCGGCCAAAAAGATCTATTTTAACTTCACCAGTCCACAGGACTTGTTTCCAAAATGCATCAGGCTTGTTTAGATGTTCTTTTGCAAACTTCTGATGCTGAATTTAGTGGTGAGGACGCAAGAAAGGTTTTCTTCTGATGACTCTTCCACGAAGGTCATATTTGTGCAGGTGTCACTGCACAGTAGAACAGTGCACCACCACTCCAGAGTCTGCTAAATCTTCCTGAAGGTCTTCTGCAGTCAAATGGGGGTTTGATCTGCCTTTCTAGCAATCCTACGGGCAGTTCTTCAGAAAGTTTTCTTGGTCTTCCAGACCTTAACTTGACCTCCACCATTCCTGTTAATTGCCATTTCTTAATTACATTACGAACTGAGGAAAAGGCTACCTGAAAACGCTTTGTTATCTTCTTTTACCCTTCTCCTGTTTCGTGGGCATCATTTCTTTAATTTTCAGAGTGCTAGGCAGTTGCTTAGAGGAGCCCATGGCCGCTGATTGTTGGGATAAGGTTTGAGGAGTCAGAATATTTACATCATCTGGCCTTTCCTAATGATGATTGTGAACAAGCCATAGCCCTAACAAGCTAATTAAGGTCTGAGACCTTGGTAAAAGTTATCTGAGAGCTCAAATCTCTTGGGGTGCCCAAACTTTTGCATGGTGCTCCTTTCCTTTTTTTTTCCACTCTAAAATTGTACAAAACAAAAATAATACACTAATCTTGTTTAAAATGTTGAAAAGAGTGTTTCATCTTTAACTTTATGACTTTTGGAGATCAGTTCATCTTCTACTCACTTAACTATTCACAGTAACAGAAATTTTGACCAGGGGTGCCCAAACTTTTGCATGCCAGTGTAATAAACTTTATCCATAAGTTATTTTGTATTTTTCAAATATAAAAGTTTGATATTTGTGAGGTATTGAAACTCCGACTTGCAAATGAAATAATCAACCCTCACCCATCCCTGAAGAAACTCAACACTAAGTATCAGTAGGAAGTGCAATTGCACATTTAATGGCCGTGTTAGATGTCCTCAATGACAAGCAATTACAATTTCTACTTCATCAAATATTACAGATGCCCTTTTATGATGCATGTTAGTTAACAAAGCAAAAGTATTTTAAAAATATATCTACAATGGAAATATACACAAATTACTTCAATGATGCATCAATACCAAATTCACTTATTTTGTCTGAAAATCTGTGTACACTTTTCCAATTATGAGGAATTCTTTAATTTGGGGGAAAAGAATTACTTTTTCTCCTTAATCTTGATAACATGACCAAAGAAGAGAAAATGGTGACAACATTGAATTGTTGCATTAGAACTCAGCTGCTCTAGCTTAATTTCCAAGTTACTCACTCATAATAATCACTATTCATTTAGGAACGATGAAAATCAAATCCTACTATAGCAAAGTCAATGGATGCCAATATTCCAAATACATCAAAATAGATTAAGCATGTTGCAATAAGCTACTCTATCAGAATAAACAAAATTTTGTTACTGATGTTACTAAATTTGCTATAATGTTTGCAAGTGCTAAGATGTGCATGCAGGGTACTGAGAGAAAATAATATTTGAAAGTCTTTAAAAACAATCAATTCCTAAATGTCAAACATAGCACACTCAATAAAGTCAGAGTCTTCTTTGGTTTTGTTGTTTAAAATTTGTCTTTTCAGAATATTGTGAGCCTCAGAAGATGGCTGCTACTGAAGGCCAAATCAATCTTCCAGCAATAAATAAAAATCTTTTAGTTCATTTATTTGCTGTCTTCTACATCAAAATGCAAGACAATATGCCCAAGTATTGATTGGCTCAATCAGCTAACCAATTTTTGTTTCGGTGATGGTTGAGGGAGGTGAGGGGGTGGTGTCAGTTCAGTTTCTTCCTGTGGGTCAGATGTGTACCACCACTATATACTTCAATAAAAGATCCCACTCTAAATTTCAATATTGCACAACAAATGATAATGGCAGGCTGGATCCCATTGTTGTCTTACTTAAGCTTCCAACAGGTCATGAAAAGATATCGCTTTGGCAATTCTCAGACAAACATTTGGATCTCATGAGCAAATAAAATGCACAGTATACATTTTTTCTATGAATATGTTAAAAGACCTTGTGAACGTAGTTAATTGCCAGAATAATTCCCTGTTCACCAAAACTTTGGTAAAGTTTTAGAAATAAAGTTGGCTGCCTGTCCTGGACCTCTACCCACCTGCTGCTGACAGAAGAGTTCTGTTGCTTGAGTACAAGTTCACGTTGCTGCAAAAGAATTATCTCCCGTGATAGATCTTCAGGACTCCTTAAAAAAATACAAACAGAGAAAAGGTCAAGCAAACTATTTTTTATTTAATTTTCAATAAAGCGGTGCTGAAAACACTCAACACGTCATGGAGATTCTATGGAAATGGGGACAGAATTTCTTTCTCAGCCCAATAAGCGTTCATCAGAAGGCCTTACTGGATTCTGAAGAAGGTTCACTGGCATGAAATATTAACTATTTCTCTCTATACAGGTGCTGCCCAACCTACTGAATGTTCCCACAGCAATGTTCTGAATTTCAGATTTCAATCTTCAGTTTTGATTTCCTATTAAAATTTGCATATTTTCATGCAACACACACACAAAATGCTGGTGGAACTCAGCAACTCAGGCAGCATCTATGGAGAGAAGTAAACATTTAATGAGCCCTACCCCACCTTATTCTGGTTTCTTTTCCAGTCTGGCAGAAGGATTGTCATAATCTCCTGGATTTTCACCTTCAACGATCGTTCAATCTGTTGCTCAATTGACTTCTTTTGCTCTCAATTTCAACCAGATAAAATATGAACTATTTACAGAATGAAAATTGAGTTTTCAAAATAAATTTCTTCAGAAATGCAAATGATGAAAACAATAACACTGGAAAAATTTGCACAATTATGGGTTCAAAGAGCTTTCTTCAAATGAGAAATTCAGAGACAGAATTATTTCACATCCAATAGTGACCCCTTATATTACCATGATATAAAATAAAACATAGCTGGACAATATTTTCAACTATATCAACACGAAACTTAAGGTATTTCCAAATGAGAAAGCTCACTTGTTCCTTCAAAATAACAGATCACAAGTTATAAAAATTATTATGTGTCTCAGCTTCCCTTGAAGATTTCTTAGGGACTGAACCATTGACTTATATCTATCCACTCTTTTTTAGTCATTGACAGACTAAAAACATTTTGCACAAATATTGAACGTACAATGGAAAGCACGTCAATTCAAAGACGTCAAGTCACTTACTTCTATAACATGCTAATAATAAACTTATTTGAATTATTACATATTGTGCATGTAAATGAAAATTGGTCTTTCAATGTTCATTTAAAAACTGTAAGATCTCTCAAAATATCTCATTATCAATCAAAATTCTTTGAAAATAACACCGAATCAGTTTGTGAAGACTTTAAGATTAGTGAATCTTGGTTAATATTTCAGACTTTGTTTATTTAGATGTTATTGAAGTAATTCTTATTCAAAAGCTCAATTAATACAACTTATAACAGAGTTTTCCTCTGTAATAGTCATAGTCATAATTTATACAAAGCTTACAAACTTTAGTTCATTAACAGTATTAACAAAGTCAGCAGTACACCATGCAATATAAATTTAATCAAGTGTGGTTGTCAATTTTAAGATAACTTGCTAAGGAACCAAGAGGGAGATGAGAAAAAAAAACAAGAGAAAATCTACAGACGCTGGAAATCCAAGCAACATACACAAAATGCTCGAAGAACTCAGCAGGCCAGGCAGTATTTATGAAAAAGTGTACAGTTGCCGTTTCAAGCCAAGACCCTTCAGCAGGACTGGAATAGATTTCAAAGGTGGGGGAAAGGGACGGAGAAACACAGTGTGATCGGTGAAATCAGGAGGGCTGGAGAAGGGGATTCTAATAGGAGAGGACAGAAGGCCATGGATTAAAGGGGGGAAGGAGCACCAGAGGGAGGCGATGGGCAGGGAAGGAGATAAGGTGAGAGGGAAATGGTGGGGGGGGGGGGGCATTACCAAAAGTTTGAGAAATCGATATTCATGCCATCAGGTTGGAGGCTACCGAGAAGGAATATAAGGTGTTGCTCCTCCAACCTGAGTGTAGCCTCATCATGATAGTAGAGGAGGCCATGGATGTATTGGAATGGGAATGGGAATGGGAAATGGAATTAAAATGGGTGGCCACTGGGAGATCCCATTTCTTCTGGTGGATGGAGCGCAGGTGCTCAGTGAAGCAGAATCCCAATCTACGTCAGGTCTCACTGACATACATCGATATACTGGGAGCACCAGACATTGTATACCAGGGGTCCCCAACTTTTTTTGCACCGCGGGCTGGTTTAATATTGACAATATTCTTGCAGACCGGCCGACGGGGGGGGGGGGGGGGAGGGCGGTGTTCAAGTAGGGTTGCCAACTTTCTCACTCCCAAATAAGGGACAAAAGTAGCAGTCAAATACAGGACACTTGTGTTTACCCCAAGAAAGACTACCATGACCATGAAGCCTTGTGCAGGCACCTGTGCGCGCATACGTGTACGTGCCAATTTTTTTTCTACAAATCGGTTTTGGTTTAATTTTCCCAATTCTGTTAAGTGAAACTACACTGAACATACATTATTTCTACTTTATATAGGCTGTGTATTTATCATATCATTCCTGCTTTTACTATATGTTACTGTTATTTCAGGTTTTATGTGTTATTTGGTATGATTTGGTAGGTTATTTTTTGGGTCTGGGAATGCTCAAAGATTTTTCCCATATAAATTAATGGTAATTGCTTCTTCGCTTTACGTCATTTCGGTTTACGAATGGTTTCATAGGAACGCTCTACATTAGTGGGGGAAATACGGGATAAGGGCGGCCCCGTATGGGACAAACCAATTTAGCCCAATCTACGGGATGTCCTGGCTAATATGGGACAGTTGGCAACCCTATGTTCAAGTTCAACAGTGCGTGACAGGGAATGAGGAAAGGTACAGCTGACTTATATCGTTTCATATTGCCAAATCATATTGTTTCCTCGTGGCCCGGTAGCACATGCTTTGCGGCCCGGTACCGGTCCATATCCCAGTGGTTGGGGACCACTGTAGTATACAACCCCAACAGACTCACAGGTGAAGTGTCACCTCACCTGGAAAAACTGACTGGGGCCCTGAATGGCAGTAAGGAAGGAGGTGCAGGGCAAGTGTAGCACCTGTTCCACTTGCAACAAAAAGTGCCAGGAGGGAGATCAGTGGGGAGGGACAAATTTACAAGGGAGTTGCATGAGGAGCGATCCCTGCGGAAAGCAGAAATCGTGGGGGGAGGCGGAGAGGGAGATGTGCTTAGTGGTGGGATCCCATTGGAGATGGTAGAAGTTCCAGAGAATTATGTGCTGGATGCAGAAGCCGGTATGTGTGAACAACAGGAACTCGATCTGTGGTAGGGTAGTGGGAGAATGGGGTGACAGCAGATGTGCGTGAAATGGAAGCAATGCGGTTGAGGGCAGTGGAGATACTAGAGGAAGGAAAGCAGCCCTCTTTGAAAAAGGAGGACATCTCCTTCATCCTGGAATGAAAACCCTCATTATAAAAGCAGATGTGGCGTAGATGGAGAAATTGAGAGAAGAGGATGGCATTTTTACAAGTAACAGGATGTGAAGAGGTATAATCCAGGTAGCTCTGAGAGGCTGTGGGTTTATAATATGTGGAGGGACGTGCTTGAAATGGTCTAGGTAAATTTAAGAGCAGGATGGAAGCTGGAGGCAAAGTTGATGAAGTCAACGAGCTCTGCATGGGTACAGGAAGCAGCACTACAGCAGTCGTCGATGCAGCGCAGGGAAAGTGGGGGATGGACATCAGTGTGGCCTTGGAACATAGATTGTTCCACATAACTGACAAACAGGCAAGCATAGCTGGGACTCATGCAAGTGTCCATGGCTACACCTTTTGTTTGAAGGAAGTGGGAAGAGCCAAAGGAGAAATTATTAAGACCGAGGACAAATTCGGCTAGACAGAGGAGACTGGTGGTGGAGGGGAACTGGTTGGGTCTGGTGTCCAGAAAGAAACAGAGAGTTTTGAGGCCTTCCTGGTGGGGGATAGAGATGTAGAGGAACTGGACATCCATAGTGAAAATAAGATGATGGGAGCCAAGGGAACCTGAAATCCTTGAAAAGATCAAGAGCATGTGAGGTATCACAGATGTAGGTAAGAAGGGACGGAACTGGGGGGATAAAACAGACCCGAGGTATGCAGATACGAGTTCATTGGGGCAGAAACGGGCTGAAACAATGGATCTACCTGGACAAACAGGTTTGTGGATCATGGTGTGGGGTGTGGGATCTATGAGGTTGGTGGCAATGGATATGAGATCCCCAAAGTCAATAAGGTTGGTGATGGTGTGGGAGACATTGGCCTAGTGCTCCTTAGTGAGGTCCTGTTCAAGACCCATTTTCACTGTTACCCATTTATTGACCTGGATGGGTAGTGGAAGGAGGTTCAGCAACAAATCACAATATGAAATAGTAAGTATATCTTAATATAGGGCAAAAAACAAACTGGAGTAACTCAGCAGATACGGTAACATCCGCGAAGGCAAGGGGAACGCAGAGTTTCAGGTCAAGATCTTTCATCACACCCGAAGTAATACATTGGTTATCTCTCTGCCTTCATGAATGTTGTCTCACACACTGAGTCCCTGCAGCTGTTTACTTTTTTCCCCAGATCATAGCATGTGCAGATTCTTAATTCTCCATAGCTCAATATATTTGCAGCACTCTGAAGAAAGAGGGAAGTGGATATAATTGGATGGCTCATGAAGAAACCTAGGGCTTCTCCTCAATGGGTCAATGATGGTGCCGGTAATTATTGGCAACATACTACAGGCTGCAGACAGGAGTTCTAAATATAAGCAGCACACACAAAATGCTGGAGGAACTCAACAGGCCAGGCAGCATCTATGGAAAAAAGTACAGCCCCTTCACCAGTCCTGCCGAAGAGTCTCGACCCAAAACATCAACTGTACTCTTTTTCCATAGATGTTGCCTGGCCTGTTGAGTTTCTCCAGCATTCTGTGTGTATTGCTTGGATTTCCAGCATCTGTAGACTTTCTCTTGTTTGTGAGTTCTAAATAAACCTCTTTTGAAATAACTCTCACTGCAAACTGCAGCATGCAACTTCCTTCTAGGCAATGTACATTTAAATCAATTTAATGATCTACAGATCTCACAATCACCTGAAGAACTCGGCGGACCAGGCAGTTATGACAAAACGGGGGAGGAGGACTACAAGCCAGGCTGAAATGTAGAAGGATGAGGCTTCCTCTATCCAGCATCTTGTTGGCAAATGTGCCGTCGCTGGAGAACAAAATTGATGATCTGAGGGCAAGATTGGTGTATCAGAGAGAAATGAGAGCCTGTTGTACTCTACGTCTGACTGAGGTGTGGCTTTCTCCCAGCACAGCAGATATAGCAATCAGATCCAAAACCTTCTTGATTTACATAATGGACCAAAGAACTAATTTGGAGGTGGTGTGTGTTTCATGATAAAACCTCAATGGTGCTCCGATGTGAAGGTTTTGTCAAACTCATGCTCCCCCAACTTGGAACACCTAACAGTCAAATGCTGTCCATACTATTTACCTAAGGAGTTATCATCCGTGATCCTAACCACAGCTTACATACCACCAGCAGCCGACTGTAATCAAGCGCTCGCGATACCGCATGATGCCAACTCCAAACCAGAAGCAGTCCATCCCAAAGCATTTCAAATCATAATTGGGGACTTCAACCAGACTTGTTTGAAGAAAACCTGCCCAGTTACCATCAGCATATAACCTGTACCACCAGAGGACGCAACACAATAGACTACTGTTTACTAAGATAAGGAATGTCTACCGCTCCATGCCCAGACCACATTTCAAGCTGATAACTTGGCCGTCCTTCTCATACCTGCATATAGGCAGAGGCTGAAGAGTAAAACTCTAGAGATTAGGGCAACAGGGAGGTGGCTGCGGGAGGCAAAGGAACAGTTGCAGGATTACTTCAAGACAGTTTACTGGGTCGTGTTCAAGACTTATCTGGGGATCTGAATGAATATAGATTTAATATACTTTACTAAAACAGCTGTAGACAAGTGTGCCCCCACAAAATCATTCAGAGCCTTCCCCAGCCAGAAGCCCTGGATGAACCATGAGATCCGAAATCTGCTGAGGGCCAGATCAGAAGTATTTGAGTTTGGTGACCAAGAAAGTCACAAGAGGTCCAGGTACAATCTCCAGAAAGCTATCTCACGGGCAAAGTATTAATTCCAATCAAACTTGAATCAATTAAGGTTGCCCAACAGTTGTAGCAGAGGTTGAATACAATCACCTCTTATTAAGTTAAATCAAGCAACATAGAAGACAGCAGGGCTTTGCTTCCAGATGAGTTCAACACCTTCTGTGCTCCCTTTGACCATCAAAACAGAGGAATCATTAGAAGTTTCCACAACCTCCAATGATCTGATGATTTCAGTGCTGAAGCTGACATGTGAGCAGCATTCAGGAGGGTGAACCCACGAAAAGGAACTGGCTCAGATGAGGTCCTGGTCAAATACTAAAGACCTGTGCTGATCAATTGACTGGTGCGTTCAGTGAGATCTTCAACCTCTCATTTCGGCAATGTGTAGTAGCTACCTGCTTCAAGCAGGCTTCAATAATACTGATGCCCAATAACAGCATAGTAACCTGCCTCAATGACTATTGTCAAGTAGCACTTACATCAAAGCGTTCTGAGAGGTCGGTGATAAAACATATCAGCTCCTGCCTGAAAAGTGACTTAGATCTGCTCCAATTTACTCATTGATGCAACAGGTCCACAGCAGATGCCATCTCATTGGCTCTTCACACAACCCTAGAACATCTGGACAGCAAAGATGCATAAAACAGGGTGCTCTTTATCGACTACAGCTCAGTATTCAATACCATCATCCCCTCAAAATTAATAAATAAGCTCCAAGACTTTAGCCCCAATACCTCCTTGCGCAATTGGATCCTCAGTTTCCTCACTTGCAGACCCCAACCTGTTCAGATAGGCAACAAAATCTTCTCAACAACCTATTGGCTCACTTTCACAGTCTCTTCATATCACATTCTCAATATTTATTGCTTATTTATTTATAATTATTTCTTCTTTTTGTATTTGCACAGCTTGTTGTCATTTGCCCTCTGGTTGAACACCATAGTAAGATGGTCTTTCATTGATTTTGGTGTGGTTATTATTCTATAGATTGAGTATACCCACAAGAAATTGAATCTCAAGGAGTTATATATAGTGACATATATGTACTTTGATAATAAAATTTACTTTGAACTTTAACTGGTGAGAAAAAATTACTTTGAACAAGTAGCAAAGGTAAGGCCAGGTTCAGATCAGTCATCTTGATGAATGGAAAAGCAAGTTCAACGGGCCACATGGCTTGTTTCTGGTTCCTATTTTTTAATTGCTGTATTTCCCAGCCACCATGTACGTTTCTTATCATGTTGAGTAAATGAGTATGCTAAAACTACATTTCATTGTTTTTAATAAATGTCCAGTTGGTAAAATTATTAAAAACACTCATACCTTGGTTTGGGTATATCCTACAGTAAAGATTTCATTTGAACAAAGTAGATGAGCTTAGGCTTGCATTTTTTGATATCCTTGTTGTGTACATACATCTATTGATGCTTCTGGACACATCTTCAGTGATGTTCCTGGAATCATCGGGTGTTTCGGGTCTTTCAACATCAGACAACCTCCTCCAGGTGACCCAGCCGGGGCTGATCAGACCCCAGCTTGTGTCCAGGTGGCTAGCTACTTATGACTCCATGGCTCCCCTCTTTTGAGCCACAGCCATCTTGAGGCCCTCTCTGCCACATCGGTGGTACTGCGGATGGCTCTCCTCTTCCTCTCTCCCTCGATGCCCAAAATGCTGTAGGCTCTAACTAAAGAATGGGCTATGAATCCCCTACAACCAACCTCCACTGGGAGACACCTCGCTCTCCATCCAGCCTGTTGACAGTTGCTGACCAGTCCTGCATACTTGGGAGAGCTTCCTTTCAAAGGCCTCCTCCAAGCTATGTTCCCATGGGACTGTCAGCTCCAGCAGCACCACTTGCTTAGTAGACTCAGACACTAGGACAATGTCTCATTGAACTTTCAATTGTTTTGCAAATTGGCACCATTCACTACACTCCCTCACAAATCTAAAGATTTGTGGATGACAGCAAAACTAAATTTGAGCTAAAACGGAGGATTCTTTCCTGGTAACTTTTAATCAAAAATTCAATGAAAGTTTTATCTACAGTTTACAGCCTTCCTATATCTGAAAATAGGTGGCAATTAGCTAGTAATTTAAAACTTAGATTAAAGAGTACTTGAAGAAACCTTGTAGAATGAGTAGAATGCCTACTCTAACATGTGATCATTCCTTAAATATCTGTAAATAAAAGTTGCATGTGTAACGCTTCATTTTTGCCCACACATCAAGCATGTCAAAGAATTCTAATGGGATACAAGCATTCTTAATTTTTAAACTCATTGCTGTAAATTATTCTCAACTAGAAGCTAACACAAAACCATTATTCATTCATAATATCACACATCAAAGTTGCTGGTGAACGCAGCAGGCCAGGCAGCATCTCTAGGAAGAGGCGCAGTCGACATTTCAGGCCGAAGGGTTTCAGACGTCAGGACCAAGGGTCTCGGCCTGAAACGTCGACTGCGCCTCTTCCTAGAGATGCCGCCTGGCCTGCTGCATTCACCAGCAACTTTGATGTGTGTTGCTTGAATTTCCAGCATCTGCAGAATTCCTGTTGTTTTCATTCATAATATAACTGATTTTCTCAAAAAGAAGTTGAAATTATAAGATACTTCCTCACAGTAAAATTCAGAATATGTTGCCTGGGCAACCTATTTTACTTGACACATTCTGTCTGCAATTGTTGATTGCAAGGGGTATATGATAAGAAAAATCTCTTTGTATTTATTACATCAAAACAGATTTTTAAATTGTTTTGTTTAGAGATACAGCACAGAATAGGATCTTCCAGGCCAACAAGCCACGCCACCTGGCAACCCACCTATTTAACACAAGCTTAATCACAAGACAATTTACAATGGCCAATTAACTTACTAACCATTACGTCTTTGGACTGTAAGAGGAAGCCCACACAGTCACAGGGAGAATGCACCAACATTTACAGACAGCACCAACATTTAACCCCAAACTCCAATGCTCCAAGTTGCTATAGCACCATGTCGATCGCTGTGCTATCGTGACACCCCAACCATCAAATATCAGATGTACTTTGGTAAATCTGTGGAAAATGTACTATTTAATAATGTTATGTAATGACTCCATAGAATTTCATAAATACAGCACAGAAATACTTTTTTATATAACCAATCCAGGCAGGAATTTTTGCTCCATTTTAGTCTTTTTACATACTTATCCAGTTCTGAAAATGCAATCCTCTATTCAAAATATACAGTAAAACTGATGAAACCAATATCCCACCATTTGGAAATCCACATGGTCAGCATCTTGTTCAACAAGTTATGTTTGACTCACCTCTGACTCACTTGCACCTAGATCCTGTGCTCCTTTCCCACTCATTTGGCCCCAGTTCCCACATACACTCATCACCACGGTTCTGTTCTTGTACTCTTTCCATTCACTGATTGTCGAGTTTCGGTTCTGCCTTTAAAATACAGGAGCCCCAGTTCCCATACTTTCTTGCAAGTTACTGAGGCTCTGGCTCCCATGCTCCCTTCCAACTCACCAGGCCCTGGTTCCCTCTAATCTCACCTAGTTTAGTTACCCACACTCCCTTGAAACTTGACAGGACCTTGTTTCCTGCACTCTTGAAGTTTACCAGTTTTACTGGAAGACCTATTAGAAAATTAATTAAAATTGTGTTGGATCACTAGATTAACAATATCCAATAGTCTGGAAAATAGCTTTGAAGGCTTTAAATTATCCATCTATTCATTCTGACAATTACTTACTTAAAACTTCATTGCATTGTTATGGGAGTGCATCACAGACAATGACATCACTCTTTGAAGGGGGCTTCTATCCTTGCTCAAGTGTTCAGAAAGAATTACAATGCATATTTCAAATGCACACTCTCCCTTTATATAAGAGTGTGATAGAGAACTTCAGACTACACAACATCCTTCAAATTCATTACTTGGATTTATAAATTAATTTTTAAGGAGGAAATTAGATAAATATTTGAAGGAGAAAATTTGCAGAGCCAAGGAGAAAAATCAATAAACGAGTCAATGATTACCTGGAGCTTGGTTTCAGAATACATTCTGACATTGAAGAACACATTGTAACATCCGAAGGTTGGTCATATTTAGGTTGTAGTAGGCTGGGCAGTAGGATGGTTTTCTCCGGAGCCGTGGAGGCAGAAGGGAGACCTGACAGAGGCTTATAGTTTTATGAAAGGCATAGATAAGATAGAGAGCCTTATACTAGATACCAAGCATGTAAGGTCGAGGGGCTGTAAGTTCAAAAGAAATGTGCAGGGCAAGTCTCTTACACAGAGTGGTGGCTGCCCAGAATGTGCTGTTAGCAAATACAACAGAGATGTTCAAATAAAAAATATAGGCCCAAGAATGTGAAAAGAATAGAGGGATTAGTTTAATTAGATGTTTAATTAACTTGGCATCACATCATGGGCTGAAGGTCCTGTTCCGATGTTGTACTGATTTATGATTTATGCTCTATGTGAATATGCAAGCATTGTCTGTGTACCAAAGTTCTCTTCCTGAAGATGGGAAGACATTGGTTCAACTGTGGAGATAACAGCTTCCCATTTGTCCTGAATATTAGCTCTGCTTCAGAAGGACCCTTGTTGTGGAAGCATGGCATTGTGGGAAACAAAACTGAGCTGGGCATGGTTACATGGTCCCTGTTGGTGTGTCAACAGACCTGTGAGCACTGGGTGGCGGGGTGGTGCAAGGAGCAAATTGTAGGCCCTCTCCAGTTTGCCTTCTGCTCAAACCAGTCCACTGATGATGCAATAGCCTTGGCCTTCTACTCCATCTTGTCCCACCTAGAAAATGATGCCTCACACAGCAGATTGTTGTTCATCAACTTCAGCTTGGCACTTAACACAATCATCCTTGGTGGGCAAACTGTCCTTGTTGGTACTCAACACCATTCTCTATAACTTCTTGATGGGGAAAAACCCCAGTCTGTCCGAGTTGGCAGCAACATCTCGAGCTCCATCACACTGAGCACTCCCCCGCCCCTCACCCCACCACTTCCCAGGGCTGTGTGCTCAGCCCACTTTTGTTCACACTGATGACTCATGACTGCACTACCAGATCCAGCTCATATCAAGTTCACTGATGATACAATGGTGGTTGGCCTCAATGGCAACAATAATGAGTCAGCATACAGACAGGAAGTAGAGAGGCTTATCAAATAGGGTGAGAACAATAACCCGAGTTTCAACACAGACAAAAGAAATGACTATGAACTTCAGTAAGACACGCAGGTCAACAACTCTCCATTGCACGTCAATGGCTCTGCCATGAAGAGAGTGAAGAACTCAAAGTTTCTTGGTGTGTACATAACAGACGATTTAACCTGGACCCATAAAACACCACCTCATTAATCAAGAAGGCACGGCAGCATCTATATTTTCTGAGGACAGTGAGGCATGTAAGACTCCCCACCTCCATTCTAACTGCTTTCTACAGGAGCACCATCAAAAGGGTCCTGTCTGGCTGTATCATTGTGTGGTATGAAAGCTGCAAGGCATCAAACTGCAAGACCCTACAGAGGATAGCAAAAATCACCGTGGTCTCCAGGAGTGTTGCATATGAAGGGTTCAAAGTATTGTTGAGGATCTCTACCACCAAACCCACAATCTCTTTGACCCACTACCATCAGGACAGAGGTACAGGAGCATCAGGACTAGGACTGTCAGACTTGGTAACAGCTTTCTCCCCCAGCCTGTGAGACTAATGAATACCCTGCCACAACCGAGGTCTCATCACTAGGACAGCAAGCTGTTTGCTGTACTGTTTACCTGTGCTGCACATTTCACGTGCATTTTGAATTATACTTTATTAACTTATTTGTGGTAATGTTTTGTTTTATGTGTTGTGTATGATAGATGTATTGTGGGTGCACCACGATCCAGAACAACGTTGTTTCTTTTGGTTGTGTGTATGTACAGTCAGATGACAATGAACTTGAACTTGACAAATGTGGTATACATGGTTGACTGCTCATGTCTATACAGCAGAATCTGGTCTCAGAGTTAGAGATGTACCACACAGAAACATGCCCTGTATCTGCATCTCATGACAGCCTATCCACATTCCCCACTTTCCAGCATTCAGCCTGCTGTCTGTCATATCATTTCAAGTACTTATCTAAACACTCTCAAGTGATCTAAAAGCCTTTTCCTCCATCAACCACTGTGGAATTATGTTCACTCTCTAAGTGAGAAAAAATATCTTCTTTATATAGCTTCCAAATATGGTGTGGCTCATCACCAATAACATTGAGACAGCCTACAGAGAAGAGGAGGAAGATCGTGGGACATGGTACCAAGCAAATAAATTCTTCCTCAATGTCAAAAAGATGTTATCCACTTCAGGAAAATTCACACCACTCATGCCCCTCTTTACATCAATGGCACAGCAGTAGTTTCAAACTCCTGGGAGTGCACATCTCACACAATCTCTCACGATCCCATGGCACAACCTACACAATCAAGAAAACTCAACAATGCCTCTAATTTTTGAGAAGGCTGAAGAGTGCTGGACTATGCAGATCAATACTCATAACCTTCTACAGATGTGCAGTAGAGAGCATCCAAACATGCTGTATCACTGCATGGTACAGAAACTGCACTGTGGCGGAGAGGAAGGCTCTATGATGGGTAGTCAAAATTGCCCAACATATCACCAGCACCATCCTATCTGCCATCACGGACATACAGAAAGGTGCCAGAAAAAAGCCAGCAATATCACGAAAGATGCAACCCACCCTGCTCATGGACTGTTTGGCCCACTCCCATCAGGGAAGAGCTATTTCGTATCCACACCGGAACTTCCAGGCTCAAAATGTATCCCCCCCACCACCATAATATTAAACATTTCTGTTATGTTCTTGATGCAGTAATAGTGGACTGGTAACCAGGGACATTTGTCAAATTGATCTGAAATTAGCTTCTATCCTATCTCTACCCATCATAGGTTTGTGTACCTCAATCTCATCCCCTTGAACTTCTCCAATCCAACAAAATAAATCCAATTTCAACATTCCTTTCCAAGAGACATTTTGGTGCACCTCCTCCGCACTGTCTTCAGTGCAACCACTCAAAAAGAACAGCACTCAATGGTACAGCAGTGTCTGAACGTTCCAGCTCCAAACCAAAAATGTCAAGAATCACACAGACCTTCTTAACCACCTCATTTGTTCGTTGCTACCTCAGGAATCCTCAGACACATACACCAAGGTCTGTTTCTTAGCACTTTCTAAGGCCTTAACATTAATTTTATAGGTTCCATTTTTATTACTCCTCACAAAATCTATCACCTCTCATGTTTTGGGGTTAAATTACATCTGCCACGTTCCTGCCCACTTTACCAACATCATTCTATCAACAACACCATCAATCTTTGAGTCATCTGCAAACTTACTAATCATATGTTCTACATTCACATTCAGGTCATTAAAGTGCACATCAAACAATATCAAAAGTAACAACACCAATCTCTGCCATACACTACAGGTCACAAGTTTCCCATTGCAAAAACAAACCTCAATCATCACCACCTGCTTCTCATCATTAAACTAATTTCAGATCAAATTGTTGAACTGTCCTAATCTCCAATCTTCTCAGACTTTCTTACCACTGCATGAAGCCTCACCCTGTCAAGTCCCGGTAGAAACTGGTGCACATAGATAGCCCTGCCTAGGCACAGTGGGCAGTTTTTTTAGTTTAATCGTATCACCTGGTGAAAGGAGTATGCAAGGATTACTCATCCATGACTCTACTGTACATGAGTGCTCTCAACTCCATTGCCAGAAGATAGTTTCCCTGCTGAATTTCTAAAACCTGGTCAAGATTAACCTTGGCCATAAATTCCCAATCTCATCTCCTCTAGGAAGAGGAAAGAAGATAAACCTGCTTATGACATCTACAGCAAGGTTTCACCTGTCAATGGTTAAAATCGTGGGCCATTTTCAGCTGCTTCCACCCAGCGGCCAAAGACAACTCCACAGTTCACAGGGTAGATTTCATTCATTTCGAGGCACAATGTTCATCATTTTCACTGCTCATCAATTCTAACAGAATCAGCCACGATACAAAGCTTTTCTGACTTCTCAAAAGCCTTTGACTCCAACAGTTGAGAGGCAGTGTGTAGTATCCTTTCCTACTTGGCTGCCTGCAGAAATTCATCATTATCATACAGGTGTGCAGCATTCTCCATACCTTCCACATCCTTCCTATAATGGGGTGATAATACTGTACATCAACTGGGAAAGTGGTCAAGGGAATGGCAGATGGAGTTTAATTCAGGTAAGTGTAAAGAGATGCATTTTTTGAAATTGTTCAGGATATAAACAGTCTGGCACATAGAGAAGCCCAGGAAGTCTTCTTCAACATCGGAGAATTTTAAAACTAACCTGTTTTTATTGTTTCACTGTCTGACAAAAGGTCTTTGACCTAAAGTATTAACTCTTTCTCCTTCTGTAGATGTTGCTTGACCTGCTGAGTGTATTCAGCATTTTCTATTTTTACACAGAACCTGTTATAATCTCTCCATTCGGGTCATGTCACAGTAACAAATGGATCCTAAAATTACTAATGACGTCCTTACTAAGTATAAACATGAGAAAATCTGCAGATGCTGGAAATCTGAGCAACACACACAAAATGCTGGAGGAACTCAGCAGGCCAGGCAGCATCTGGAAAAAGAGTACCGTCGAGGTTTCAACCTGAAATGTGAAAATCGAAGCATTGTCTGTTCCTCCAGCATTTTTTGTGCGGTGTTCCTTACTAAGTAACAAAGGCAATCTATTCCTCACAATTCTCCTTGAGCTAGTGCAGCCTCTGACATTGTTATCCATAAATGTTCCTAGAGTGCCTTTGTTACCCATACTAGTTCTCTCTACACACAAGTGTAAGACAGCACACACTAGTTCCCATTTTTACCTAACTGAAGGTATCAGCTTTTTTTCCCCTCATATGTAGACTGACACTGCAGTATCCCAAATAACATCATATAATATAACCAAATAACAATTACAGCACAGAAACAGGCCATCTCAGCCCTTCTAGTCCGTGCCGAACTCTTACTCTCACCTAGTCCCACCAACCTGCACTCAGCCCATAACCCTCCACTCCTTTCCTGTCCATATAGCTATCCAAGTTAACATCGAACATGCCTCAACCACTTTTGCTGGAAGCTCGTTCCACACAGCTACCACTCTCTGAGTAAAGAAGTTCCCCCTCATGTTACCCCTAAACTTCTGCCCTTTAACTCCAAAATTTGGGACTGGGTAAATTGATTGGGTTAAAATTCCCGAAAGTAAAAAAAGAGGGCAAACAGCAGAAATGGAGATTGAAGAATTTCTAAAGGCGCCAAACTTGGAGGCATTAGAGGATGCCAGGAAATCAGAATTGGCGACTGTTGCAAAACGGTTGAATCTTTTTAAGGGGAAGCCGACAATGAGGAGAGCAGAGGTGCACAGAACTATCGTTGAGCATTATGTATCTAAAGGTGTGTTTCCTCACGGGGAGCTAGAGGTGGTGTCTATGAGCAAACCTGGTGGAGAAACAGTGCCGCTGCAGATGGAAAAATTAAGACTCGAGCACGAGTTCCAAGTCAAGCAGCTAGAACAAGGAGAGCGAAGCAATTAGAACTAGAAGAAAGAGAGAAGCAATTAGAACGGGAAGAGAGAGTAAGGCAAGTAGAATGAGAAGAGAGAGAGAAGGAAAGGGAGTTTGAGCTGGAGAAGTTAAGGATGGCGCTAGAGAGGGGCCAAATGCCGAACCAAGGTGGAGGGTTCAGGGCGACCCAGGAAGTGAGGTTGGTTCCCCCATTTGAGGAGGCCGATGTTGATTGGTACTTTCTACATTTTGAAAAAGTCGCTGCAAGTCAGGACTGGCCGAGGGATAAGTGGGCTGTTTTGGTTCAGAGCGTGCTGAAAGGGAAGGCTCAACAAGCTTACTCGGCATTGTAAGCAGAAGATGCCCAGAGGTATGATTTAGTGAAAGAGGCTACACTCAGGATTTATGAGTTGGTCCCGGAGGCATACCGGCAAAGGTTCCGGAATGTGAGGAAGCAGTGGGGCCGCACGTATTTAGAGTTTGCCCGTGAGATGCAGATGTATTGTGAGCGTTGGTGAGCCTCAAAAGGGGTCACTGGAAATTATGACAGACTGCTACAGCTAATACTGATTGAGCAATTTAAAGGTTGTGTCCCTGAAGGTATGAGGCCCTATCTAGATGAGAAAGAGGCAAAAACCTTAGCCGCAACTGCTAAGTTAGCGGATGAGTACGCGTTAACACACAAAGCAAAGTTTACCCCGAGTAAGAGCTACCAGAAGGGTAGTCGAGAGGGCGGAGAAAGTCCGCCGGAAAAGCCAGAAAGTAAGCCGGGACTAGTGAGAAGGATAAGGAAGACAGGAAGCAATTTGGTAGGAAGCCTCCTGGGGTCGTATGCTATAATTGTGGGAAAGCCGGTCACATTGCGTCCAGGTGTTTTGCCCCAAAGGAGACGGGGATAGGAAAAACGACAACTCTGACTGGCTGTATTGAGCCAGCAAACAAACTGCTAGGGGAGAAGAGGTCTGATAGAGTTCAGGAAGGGCGCGAGAAGTTCATTTCGGCTGGATTGGTGTCGGTGAAGGAGGGGTCAAACCCAGTTCCAGTGCGGATCTGGAGAGACACTGGGGCTTGTCAGTCATTGATCTTAGGGAGGGTGTTAGAATTTAGTTCAGAGACCGAGACTGGGGAGGTCAGTGTGATAAAAAGGCATTGGGAAAGGGACTGAAACAGTACCTTTGCACCAGATACACCCAAAAAGTGACTTGGTCTCCGGACCGGTCACGATAGGGGTGAAGCTCGAATTACCGATGGAAGACATGGAGGTCTTACTCGGTAACGACCTTGCAGGTGGAGATGTGTACCCAGTAGTAAAGCTGACAAGCAAGCCTGCCAGGACTGAGGACTCGCCTATGGACTCACAGGTTTATCCCGTTTGCGCAGTAACTTGGCGCATGTCCAGAAAGGCTGCCGAAGTGAATGTAGACTTAGCTGAGACGCTTTTACCAGCCTTGTACCAGGAGGGGTTAGAAAGTGAGAAGAAGGAGCACAGTGGAGCAGAAGGAAGTGAGGGAGTTGATGTAGACTTATCACTAGCGAGGAAGGAATTTATACAGGCACAGGAACGAGACGAGGAGCTGATGGTTTTGACAGAGACAGCTCTCTCTGAAGCAGAAATAAAAAGGGAACCAGTGGGCTATTATGTGAAGGAGGGAGTACTGATGAGGAAGTGGAGACCAAGTACCATGCCCGCAGATGAGGAGTGGGGGGGTGGTACACCAAGTGGTAGTGCCGAAAATTTATAGGGACGAGATTTCTACCCTGGCCCACAAGATACCCCTCGGTGGACATTTTGAGGTGAGGAAAACAGTCGATAGATTTATGAAAGAATTTTACTGGCCGAACATGCGGAAGGATATTATTGAATATTGTAGACGGTGTCATTCCTGTCAGGTGGTAGGAAAGCCGAACCAGGTCCTGCCTAGAGCGCCCCTTCGACCGATACCCGCTTTCGGGGAACATTTTTCCCGAATAATTGTGGACTTTGTCGGTCCCCTGCCCAGAACTGCGAGTGGGCGAGAGTATGTGATGATTATGATGTGCACCGCCACCAGGTTTCTGCAGGCTGTGCCCCTGGTAAGCGTCAAGGCTCCCACAGTGGTAAAGGCGCTTGTGAAATTTTTCACTACGTTGGGGCTGCCCAGGGAAATGCAGACAGATCAGGGGAGCGTCTTCACATCTCACACATTCCACCAGATGTTGGATGAGATGGGAGCAAAGCAGATTTTGGCCTCCGCGTACCACCCAGAGTCCCAAGGTGTGTTGGAAAGATTCCACGCAACATTAAAAACCATGATTAAAATTTATTGTCAAGAGAACGCTAGGGACTGGGATGATGCCTTGCCTCTTCTGGTATTTGCCGTAAGGGAAACGGTTCAGGAGTCAGTGGGGTTCAGCCCATTCGAGCTCGTCTTCGGTCATCGGCCCAGAGGAACCTTACTGAAAGAGCAATGGTCCAGTCCGGCAGTACAAGTCAATGTGATTGACTATGTTTTAAAATTTCGTGAGAGGCTTAAAAGGATCTGTGACCTTGCCAAAGAAAATCTACAACACTCCCAAACTAAAATGAAACAGTGGTATGATAGACGTGCCCGCAAACAAGTGTTTCAAGTGGGCGATAGGGTCTTAGTTCTGTTTCCAGTGGTAACCAACCCCCTCCAGGCGAGATTCCACGGTCCATACAAAGTGATTAAAAAGATAGACTCTTTGAATTATGTTATCGAAACGTCAGACAGATGTAAGCCAATCCAATTAGTACACATTAATATGTTAAAAGCTTACCATGATCAGAAAGCAGTTCCAGTTGGTGTTATCACAAAAATTAATGAGGCTGGGGTGCCAAATGATAAGGGGAAAACCCATCTTGAAAAGATAAATATGGTGCTGACCAGATTGGAGAACTCTATTGTTTTGGCCAACTTTGCTGATAAGGTCTCTTACTTAACCCCCGAACAGAGCGAGCTGCTGATAAAGCTAATTAACCGGCATGCAGATGTATGTCCGAATGTCCCAAGGCGATGCAAGGGGACTGTACCTGATGTTGTTGTCACATCAGACCAGCCTATTAAGCAACACCCCTATAGGATGAACTTGGAGAAGGGCAAACTAGTGGAGAAAGAAATTGAACACATGCTAGCCACAGGTATTATTAGGCCATCCAAATGGGAATGGGCGTCTCCCTGTGTGGTTGTCCCGAAAGCCGATGGGAGCATACAATTCTGTACAAATTACAGAAAGGTGAACGCCATCACAAAAACTGATGCTTACCCCATCCCAAGAGTAGACGATTGCATCGATGAAGTAAGTACATCACAGAGAGCTAAGTGCATCACAAAGATCGATTTGCTAAAAGGGTACTGGTGTGTTCCTGTAACCGACTGGACTAGAGAAATCTCAGCATTTGTCACTCCATCCAGGTTATACGAGTGTAATGTTTTACCTTTTGGCATGAAAAACGCCCCAGGGACCTTCCAAAGAATGACTAATTCAGTGATAAAAAGGGTAAAGAACGCAGAAGCGTATATTGACGATTTAGTGGTCTGGAGTGACACGTGGGAGGAGCACATTGTGGCAGTAGAGGAACTGTTTAAATGGCTGTCTGAAGCCAACCTGACAGTGAACCTCGCAAAAAGTGAGTTTGGCCACGCTAAGGTCACTTATCTGGGGTATGTGGTAGGACAGGGGCAGCTGGCACTGATGCAGGCTGTCTCTGAAGTTCCCATCCCAACGGACAAGAGAGCCCTGAGAAGATTCTTGGGGGTGGTGGGGTACTATCGGAAGTTCTGCAAAAACTTTGGGGATATTACCCTCCCTCTTACTAAGCTCTTGCCAAAGAATGCGAAGTTTGTGTGGAACGATCTTTGTCAACAAGCCTTCGAGAGTCTGAAGGCGATTCTGTGTCACCACCCTGTATTGAATGCGCCTGAATTTTCAAAACCCTTCTCCCTAGCAACAGATGCTAGCGACGAAGCAGCAGGGGCGGTGCTGTTGCAGACAGACAAAGAGGAGATTGAACACCCAGTGGCTTATTTTTCTAGGAAGTTTAATGTCCATCAGAGAAATTATTCCACTGTGGAGAGGGAATTACGGGCAATCATACTAGCATTACAACATTTTGAGGTTTATATTTGTCTGGCACAGAAATTTACACTGATCACAATGTAAATTCATTGTGTTTTTGGCCACAATGAAGGATAAAAACAAACGCTTACTAGGTTGGAGCCTGGTCTTACAGGAATTCGATATTAAGATAAAACATATAAAAGGAACAGACAATGTGATTGCTGATTATCTGTCAAGGTGTTAAAACTTAAAGTTCTCTGTATCATCCAAATAGCTGATGACTACCTGTATATTAGTGTGTATCTTATAATGTGCATTCATGCCCATAATTTTTACCCCTGTAAAAATCCTTTTAAGGTGGGGGTGTCATGTGTGACGCCAAGCAGAGTTACCGGACGGGTGATGCTAATGAGAGAGGTAACAATAGACAATGGAGAAACATTCAAAATGCTAATGAGAGAGAAGGGAGAGATTAACGAGAAAGAAACACAATTCAGATATTGACAGACCAGTTGCTTTGAACCTGAACTGTTTGAAGTTTGATGGACAGGTGATACCCCAGCGGGGGGATAAAAAGAGCAGGTTTGCTAAGGCACGGGACACGCCACAAGACCCTGGAAAGAGCAGTGTGCCCCCACAAGTGGTGGGAGTTTGGAGGACCGGTTCGCGGGAACCGATCAGAGGCTCACAGGGTGTAAAGGTACGATCGGTGGGAACCTGGGGTGTGTGCCCGCCCTTTCCTGGGTACCGGGTTCACCGCAGAAGAACGATCATATCTGGAACGGAGGGGTCACAGTCAGTGACCACAGCAGGATCAGAAGACATCACAAGGTCGGCCCGAAACCAACTGCGAAGACATCAAAAGGTCTGCCTGAAACCAATTGCATCTCCCACTCTCTCTCTCTCCAACGGTACAACAGCAGCGACTACTTCGAACTGCACTGAACTGAACTCTGCTTCACAAGACTGATCATTTTATCCCTAGACCGCGATAGAGCTTGGTTGATTCCTATTACCCTAGTTCTGTGTATATGTGTGTATTATCATTGCTAACCTGTTACATTTATATCCTTACGATTAGAGTACTGTATTACTTATTTCTTTAATAAAACTTTATTAGTTCCTAGTAATCGCAGACTCCAACGAGCGTTCCATTTCTGCTGGTTCGGCAACCCAGTTACGGGGCACGTAACACTCTCAACTCATGTCCTCTTGTTTGAATCTCCCCCACTCTCAGTGGAAAAAGCCTATCCACGTCAACTCTATCTATCCCCCTCATAATTTTAAATACCTTCTACGCTCCAAAGAATAAAGACCCAACTTGTTCAACCTTTCTCTGTAACTTAGGAGATGAAACCCAGGTAACATTCCAGTAAGTCTTCTCTGTACTCCTGCAATTTTGTTGACATCTTTCCTGTAATTCGGTGACCAGAACTGTACACAACACTCCACATTTAGCCTCACCAATGCCTTGTACAATTTCAACATTACATCCCAACTCCTATACTCAATGCTCTGATTTATACAGGCCAGCTTTCTTCACTGCCCTATCCACATAAGATTCCACCTTCAGAGAACTATGCACCATTATTCCTAGATCCCTCTGTTCTACTGCATTCTTCAATGCCCTACCATTTACCATGTATGTCCTATTTTGTTTAGTCCTACCAAAATGTAGCACCTCACATTTATCAGCATTAAATTCCATCTGCCATCTTTCAGCCCACTCTTCTAACTGGCCTAAATCTCTCTGCAAGCTTTGAAAACCTACTTCATTATCCACAACTCCGCCTATCTTAGTATCATCTGCATACTTACTAATCCAATTTACCACCCCATCATCCAGATCATTAATATATATGACAAACAACATTGGACCCAGTAAAGATCCCTGAGGCACACCGGCCTCCAATCTGACAAACAGTTATCCACCACTACTCTCTGGTGTCTCCCATCCAGCCACTGCTGAATCTATTTTACTACTTCAATATTAATACCGAACGATTGAACCTTCCTAACTAACCTTCCATGTGGAACCTTGTCAAAGGCCTTACTTAAGTCCATATAGACAACATCTTCCACTTTACCCTCGTCAACTTTCCTGGTAACCTCTTCAAAAAATTCAATAAGACTTGTCAAACATGACCTTCCATGCACAAATCCATGTTGACTGTTCCTAATCAGACCCTGTCTATCCAGATAATTATATACACCATCTCTAAGAATACTTTCCATCAATTTACCCACCACTGACATCAAACTCACAGGCCGATAATTGCTAGGTTTACTCTTAGAACCCTTTTTAAACAATGGAACAACATGGATAATACGCCAATCCTCCAGCACCATCCCCATTTCTAATGACATTTGAAACATTTCTGTCAGAGCCCCTGCTATTTCTTACACTAACTTCCCTCAAGGTCCTAGGGAATATCCTGTCAGGACCCGGTGACTTCTCCATTTTTATATTCCTTAAAAGCGCCAGTACTTCCTCTTCTTTAATCATCAAAGTTTCCATAACTACCCTACTTGTTTCCCTTACCTTACACAATTCAACATCCTTCTCCTTAGTGAATACCGAAGAAAAGAAATTGTTCAAAATCTCCCCCATCTCTTTTGGCTCCGCACATAGCCATCCACTCTGATTCCCTAAGGGACCAGTTTTATCCTTCACTATCCTTTTGCTATTAACATCCTTAGCCTTCTGCCAATTTCTATTTACACACATAAAAGTTGCTGGTGAACGCAGCAGGCCAGGCAGCATCTCTAGGAAGAGGTGCAGTCGACGTTTCAGGCCGAGACCCATCATCAGGACTAACTGAAGGAAGAGTGAGTAAGGGTGAGTAAGAGTGAGTAAGAGTGAGTGAGTAAGAGTGAGTGCCCTTACTCACTCTTCCTTCAGTTAGTCCTGACGATGGGTCTCGGCCTGAAACGTCAACTGCACCTCTTCCTAGAGATGCTGCCTGGCCTGCTGCGTTCACCAGCAACTTTGATGTGTGTTGCTTGAATTTCCAGCATCTGCAGAATTCCTGTTGTTTGCTAATTTCTATTTGCATGTTTCCCCTAGAAACTTCATCTGAAAACATAGCATCTGTTTGAAGATGAGCACCAGCACTCAGCATTATCTCCCTAACTTCAGTAATGAGGGACCTATCTTGTCCTTTATTCCTGATCGGCTCTTTCATTCTATTTTATTCAGGTTGCTGGACCAATATCTGGCACTGGATCAATGAGCAGAAATTCCCTCAAATTCAATGCTGAATTTCTTAATCTAATGTAGAAATCTTTCACTCATGTGTAACCTTGCTCTATCTGTTCAAACATCTCCTAAGTTAGGTTGTACAACACTGGCTCTCAGTCAAGCACACTTCAGGTTTGAAATATAGGATAGGATTGATAGGATGCAAAACTGGGCTGAAAAGTGGCAGATGGAGTCTAACCCAGATAAGTGTGAGGTGATTCATTTTGGTAGGTCAAATATGATGGCAGAATATAGTATCAATGGTAAGACTCTTGGCTGTGTGGAGGATCAGAGGGATCTTGGGGTCCAAGTCAATAGGTCACTCAAAGCTGTGGCGCAGCTTGACTCTGTGGTTAAGAAGGTATACGGTGCATTGGCCTTCATCAACCGTGGGATTGAGTTTAGGAGCTGAGAGGTAATGTTACAGCTATATAGGACCCTGGTCAGACCCCACTTGGAGTACTATGCTCATTTCTGGTCGCCTCATTACAGGAAGGAAGTGGAAACCATAGAAAGGATTCAGAGGAGATTTACAAGGATGTTGCATGAATTGGGGAGATGCCTTATGAGAATAGGTTGAGTGAACTCGGCCTTTTCTCCTTGGAGCGATGGAGAATGACAGGTGACCTGAAAGAGGTATATAAGATCATGAGAGGCATTGATCATGTGGATAGTCAGAGGCTTTTTCCCAGGGCTGAAATTGCTAACACAAGAGGGCAATTTGGGTGCTTGGAAGTAGGTACAGAGGAGATGTCAGGGATAAGTTTATTTACGCAGTCAGTGGTGAGTGCGTGGAATAGGCTGTCGGCAACAGTGGTGGAGGTGGATACGATTGGGTCTTTTAAGAGACTCCTGGATAGGTACATGGAGCTTAGAAAAATAGAGGGCTATAGGTAACCCAAGGTAATTTCTAAAGTGCGTACATGTTCGGCACAACGTTGTGGGCTGAAGGGCCTGTGTTGTGCGTAGGTTTTCTAGGTTTCTATAACAAGACAGCAAATTTTTCCTGTATCTTTCATACTGTAGCTAATAAAATTAACATGCTTTAACTGCAACAATAATCAGTATTGCACATTAACATACCTTAATACAATGCCATGTCAATGCAAAGGATTGACACTCTCTTTAATGATATTGTCAGACTCACATTAGAAACTGCAACAAACTCATGCAAAAATAATTAACACAGACATCTTCTTTTGCAGCGGATAACATATCAAAGTTACAAGCTTACCATAAACCAAGAAGTATGCACATTTCAGATAGATTTTTGATAGCTTTAGAATATAGATAACTTCAGATAATCTCTTAAATAATTTATTTCAAAATGAAGTTTCATAGATAAGGTTATATGAATCTATTACTTTTCCCTATTTCAAGTTTACTCCCTATTTTCAAGATTGTTTAATGCCATTTCCAGCACACAAGTGTGAAGAAAAACTAAGTAATTGTTACTCCAGATCCAATGCAGCGCAAAAAAAACCCACAATAAATATGGATACGTAAGATAGCTTATATACATAGATTGATTGTACATCTATAAAGTGATGCTAGGCACAGGAGTGTCTGTACATAAGGTGATTGACATGGAATGATAAAGTACTGGTGGTAGAGGTGTTAAGCCTGATTTATACTTCTGCGTCAACTCGACGCCATAACCTACGCAAGTGACCTACACACGTTGTGAGCATTTATACTTGTGCGTTGGTGTGTCTGCGTCACTCTGCAATTCGCACACATCACGTATGCGCACACACCTGCCCGTGCAAGGCTTCATATTCATGGTAGTCTTTCTCGGGGTAAACAAGAAGCGAGCGTCTTTTCTCGTAAAAGCGAAATGTGTCCTCCATAATTTCGGAGGTCTGTAAAGCTTTATGGAAAGCATTGCGGCCAGAGTTCCTTCCATGCCCTTCAGTCGCCCAATGGGAAGCTATTACAGCGTAGGATGAAATGCGATGTTACCAAGCGGACCAATCACAGTTCTTACGGTCTGCATTGCTGTGACGCACGGTTACATTTTGGTGCACGTCACAGCAACGCAGGCTCCGGCGCAGGGATCCACGTCGGCTTTGCGTAGGGTTTGCGGCGACACAGTACTTACGGCATCGTATTGACGCAGAAGTATAAATCAGGCTTTAATCAGCCTTACTGCTTGAATTAAGTAACTGCTTTTGTGCCTGGACGTCCTGGCATGGATGGTGTGTAGCCTCCCCTCTAATGGGAGTGGGGCAAACATTAATTTGTTGAAAAAGCAGAGTCAAACAGCATCCTTGCTAGATCTTCCATAAAGAAGCACAAATTATATCTTCACAATGAATCAGATGTTGATTGTGATAGGAGTGGATAGCACTCCACATTAACCTATCCACTCTGTCAGCAATCCATACAGGTGACATCAAACATATTAGTGAACCTTTGTCAAATTAAAATAAACCAATGTATTTGCCCCAGTATAATCAATTACACACACTTCTCGCAAGTACAAATAAAACAAGGTTTCTACAAATTACAGAAGGACTGTGCAATCACAAGGATTAAGTAAAGGCTTGAAATATGCCTTTGCATCAATTTAACCAGTAGAAACTGCCATGGGGCACAAAATATTCCTTTTACTTTATCTACACACTGCACAAGATACTTAAGCATCACTGAATTGAGTGAGAATGCATCAACAAGCCAAAAGAAGCACTATTGCTCCTAGAGATGCAATTCCAAATATAGAAGTACATTCTTCAAAAGTGTATTTTTCAAATTTATAAACTACCTGCTCCAATTTTTCTTTACCAGAGAAACAAGTTATTTAAATGCTGATGATAGAGCTGGATTTGATACTTTGGAAGCCAGCAGATAGAGTCGAGTTATTGACACTACAGCTTGGAAACAGGCCCTGCAGCCTATTTATTCAAGCTGGCCTGATTTTCTGCCTAGACCCATCTACTTGCACATAGCCCTCCATCTTTCATGTACCAACAATTTCAACAAAGCACCCCAACTCATGTACTCAATGTACTGATTTATAAAGGCCAAATGAAACTGAACCTCCCTGAGAAATACCAAAAGCTCCATGTACCTGGAACCTCAAGATACATGAATTTGAAGAAAAATACAGAATTCTTGACCTTTCTCAAGGGTGGTCATCAGAACTTCCCTGAACGCGTTTCATGTTGAACTCTTCAAGATCAACAAATTCCCATCAACACAAAATACTGGAGGAACTCAGCAGGCCAGGCAGCATCTATGGAAAAAAAGTAGTCGACATTTTGGGCCAAAATTCTTCAGCAGGCCTGGAGAAAAACAGCTGAGGAGATTTAAAAGGTGGGGGAGGGGAGAGAGAGAAACCTGGAGGGGGAGGGATGAAGTAAAGAGCTGGGAAGTCGATTGGTGAAAGAGACAGAAGGCCATGGAAGAAAGAAAAAGAGGAAGGAGCACCAGAGGGGGGCGATGGGTGGGCAAGGAGATGAGGTGAGGAAGGGTAAAAGGGATAGGAAATGGGGGGGGGTTGGAGGGCATTATCGGAAATTTGAGAAATCGATGTTCATGCCATCAGGTTGGAGGCTACTCAAATGAAATATAAGGTGTTATTCCTCCAACCTAAGTGTGACCTCATCATGACAGTGGAGACCATGGATAGACATATCAGAATGGGAATGAGAAGTGGAATTAAAATGAGTGGCCACTGGGAGATCTCACTTGTTCTGGAAGACAGAATGTAGATGTTCGGCAAAGCGGTCTCCCAAAACACATTGGGTCTCACCGATGTACAGGAGGCCACACTTGGAGCACCGAACACAGTAAATGACCCCAACAGGCTCACAGGTGAAGTGTCGCCTCACCTGGAAGGACTGTTTAGGGCCCTGGATGGTAGTGAGGGAGGTGGTGTAGGGACAGGTGTAGCACTTGTTCCGCTTGCAAGGGTAAGTGCCAGGAGGGAGATCAGTGGGGAGGGATGAATGGACAAGGGAGTCGCATAGGAGCGATTCCTGCATAAAGCAGAATGTGGGGTGGGGGAGGCAAAGATGTGCTTGGTGGTAGCAGAAGTTTCAGAGAATTATGTGCTGGGCACAGAGGCTGGTGGGGTCATCAGCGAGGACAAGAGGAATCCTATCCCTGGTAGGGTGCCGGGAGGATGTGTAAGAGCATGGGGATGGGGTAAATTCCTGTCAAGTCCTTCAGCAGAGCTTGAGATTGTACTTGCTGCTTGTGGTGAATAAGTACAAGATTTAATAAGTGAGCAGAGCCTGTCCGGATTTTTGGCAGAACTTCAGATCATCTGAGTTATTAGGCACTTAGCTCTGATTCTGAAACCCGTGTTAAGGAGAAGAAGGTGCATAGGCAGCAAAGATCAAACGAGGTGCTTGAGGAGGACATTCCCCCGCCATCCGAAGGTAGAGCATTCCTATGAAACAGTTCGTAAGCCGAAATGTCGTAAAGCGAAGAAGCAATTACCATCTATTTATATGGGAAAATTTTGTGAGCGCTCGCAGACCCAAAAATAACCCGCCAAATAACACATAAAACCTAAAATAACAGTAACATATAGTAAAAACAGGAACGATATGATAAATACATAGCCTATATAAAGTAGAAATACTTTTCACAATCATTACTAAACTGATCTCCGGAGCAAAAATCTCACGCAAGCGCTGTTGGCATAAACACTCTCTCCAGTAACCTTTAAGCTACGAAGCTGCCAAATCATACCAAATAACACGTAAAAATACACAGCCTATATAAAGTAGAAATAATGTATGTACAGTGTAGTATCACTTACTGGAATTGGTTCAGCGCTGAGCACACTGATGATGGTGTGTTAGACTGAGTCGTTGGAGTTTGGGTGGTGCAGTGGCCTCCCACCCTCCAGGCCGCTGAGCGATACATTGCCGCGAAGAATGCAAGGGTCCAGCGGTAGCCAGGAGGTACACAGCACATCTTTAAGAAAAAAGCCGAAACAAACATGCTAATTATTTAGGTGCCGCCCGTAATTGTCGGCCCTGATCAGTGCCGATTTCCGATTGTGTCGTCTCTGATCTGGGCCAACAATTACGTGTCAGCGGCACCTAATTAATTAGCATGTTTATTTCGGCTTTTTTCTTAAAGATGTGCTGTGTGCCTCCTGGCTACCTTTGCATTCTCCGCGAATCGGTATCTGTCCGTGGCCTGGGGGTTGGGGTGGTGGGACACTAGGGTGTCATCTCGTCGCCTGTTTCCATAAGAGCAGGCAGCTTATCTTCTCCTATGACTGCCCACCTCCATGTCGAAGGTCGAGGTTCGTCGTCTGCTGTGGCTGATGTGGAAGGCTTGCTTGACTGCTGAGCCTCACGTATTTTTCTATCACACAGTTCTTTAATAAGGACTCAAACCATCCTGCAAATATCCCCTAAACCAACGTACCCTTTCAAAATTAAAGTCGTGCTTTATCATTACTCATTCGGTTTCGATTGTTATCCTTTTTTCTTCCAATTTCATCAGCTCTTCATCTGTCAGTTCTTGGTGATGGGATACCAAAACTTCTTCAACATCATCTTCGTCAACTTCCACAAGCCAAACTCACATTGTCCTTACTTCGTTCACCACGATCAAAACACTTATTTATGTCTAGTTTTACCGTAAGTGTAACACCCTTACGAGCTCTTTCAAGCTTTTCCGATGCCATAGAACTCATCTTGCAAACGGCTGCTCACAGGCTCGTGTTTAAGCAATGCCGGCGAGAATCCGGGGGAGAGCGGCTGCTCGGGGTGCGCTGCCTTTTATCGCGCGCTGAATTTTTTTTTTCGTAACAGTGAAAACACCTTCTGAAAGCAAAAATAGGGTACTAATGTAGGTCTTTCGTAACAGTGAGGTTTCATAAAGCGAACATTCGAAAAGTGCGGGACACCTGTATAAGAAATGCAAGACAATACTTAAAGAGAGAAATCGGGAAAGTTACAAGAAGGCATAAGGTTGCTCTGGCAGACAAAGTGAAAGAGAATCCAAAGCGAGACTTGGTCATAGGCATTGCTAATGTACATGTACATAATGTCCACTGGCTTTCCTTCATCAGCCTTCCTGGTAACACCTCTTGAAAAACTCTATAAAATTGCTTATACATAAGCTACCACACACAAAGTCATATTGACTATCCCTAATCAGGCCCTGTTTAACCAAATACTTATATATCCTGTTCCTTAGAATACATTACACTGTCTGATAATTTTGTGGCTTAATCTTCGAGACTTTCTTGAGGAAAGGAACAACATACACCAGGGGTCCCCAACCTTTTTTGCACGGTGGACCAGTTTATTATCGACAATCAATATTCTTGCGGACCGGCCGACTGGGGGGAGGGGGCAGGGTTGCCAACAGACAAGAGTAGCAATCAAACACGTTGCGTTTACCCCGAGAAAAACTGCCATGACCATGAAGCCTCGCGCGGGCACCTGTGTGCGCATGCCTGTACTGCCGATTTTTTTCTACAAGTCGCTTTTGGTGATTCTGTTCAGTGAAACTACACTGTACATACATTATTTCTACTTTATATAGGCTGTGTATTTATCATATCATTCCTGCTTTTACTATATGTTACTGTTATTTTAGGTTTTATGGGTTATTTGGTATGATTTGGTAGGTTATTTTTTGGGTCTGGGAATGCTCAAAAATGTTCCCATATAAATTAATGGTAACTGCTTCTGCGCTTTACACCATTTCGGCATGAAAGGTTTCATAGAAACGCTCTACCTTAGCGGGGGAGATACGGGACAAGGGCAGTCCCGTATGGGACAAACCAATTTAACCTAATATACGGGATGTCCCAGCTAATACGGGACAATTGCCAACCCTGGGGGGGGTGTTAATCACGACCGGAATATGGGTGATAAGTCAACTATAAGTCACTTATAAGTGGCCAATACACTCAATTTCATTTCTAAAAGGGTTTATCTAACAAATTTAATATTAAACACACAGCGCATATTTTCCTCGCATGAATATAGTGATAAGTCAATTATAAGTCACTTATAAGTCAATAGCATCATAACATTTTAAGTGCCGTTTGGATATTAAACACACAGCACATATTTTCCTCATATGAACATATAAAATCATTGCAACACACCAATATCGCTGAATCAGTGGGAGCCCTGGGCTTGTTTCCCTGCAACAAGACGGTCCCATCGACGGATGATGGAGGCAGCCATACTCGAAGGGGATTCCTTATGTCCAGTTTATTCCGCAATTTAGTTTTCGTTGGATTCATTGCAGAAAACCTGCTTTGCAGAGATATGTTGGAAATTGAAGCAACGTTTTCAGTGCTTTCGTGGCTACCCCAGGATATTTAGCCTTAACTTTGATCCAGAATGCCGACAGAGATGTTATGTCAAACATACTTTTCAGCCCGCTGTCAATTGCAAGCTCAAGAAGTTGATCTTCTTCCCACGGTGACATGGATGACACGTGCGTAATGACCTCGTGTGCGTTCAAGTTCAACAATCGGCGTGACAGGGAATGAGAAAAGATGCAGCTGACTCATATCGCCAAATGAGTCAGCTGCATTGTTTCCTCACAGCCCAGTAGCACATGCTTTGCGGCCCGGTGGTTGGGGACCACTGACATACACGGTCCTTCAATCCTCTGGCACCTCAACCATGGTTAAGGATGTTTTAAATACCTCTGCAATTTCTGCACTAAGTCTGAGGGGCCACCTTGTCAGGCCCTGGAGATTTATCTACCCTAATTTGCCTCAAGATAGCAAACGCCTCCTCTTCTGCAATCCTGATATGATCCATTGCCTCACTACTATTTTGCCTCAAGCTATAGATTCTGTGTCTACCTCTTGAATAAATACAAATACAAAAAATTGATTTAAGATCTCCACCAACTCTTTTGTCTCAGAACGCTGATCTTCAAGTGAACCAATTTTGTCCCTTGCTATCCTTTTTCTCTTAAGATTTCCTTAAGAGGCTACCTTCCCTGAAAAATCTGTTGGAATTCCATAAGGAAATAATAACAGGCAGAATATACAAAGGAGAGTTAGTGGATGTTGTTTACT
This sequence comes from Mobula hypostoma, assembly GCF_963921235.1. NCBI lineage: Eukaryota > Metazoa > Chordata > Chondrichthyes > Myliobatiformes > Myliobatidae > Mobula > Mobula hypostoma. The sequence goes on along the minus strand of NC_086105.1, from coordinate 88,291,223 downwards.
CTGATTTTCGGTACACAGTTGACAAAATTCTGCACATGAAGCTGCTCAACACGGTAAGGGCTCATTGTAATACAAGAAAGATGGACAAAAGAGTTGAAACTTACCAAACTTTGAAAGGCCTGGATAGATTAGACATAGAGATGATGTTTTCTATACTGGGTGAGCTTCAAACCAGAGGGCAAGACAAAGCAGAATACAAGAATGCCCCTTTGGAATAGAGATGAAGAGGAATTTCTTTAACCAGATGTTTGTGAATCTGTGGAATTTATTGACACTGACGGTAATGGAGGCAAGACATTGGGTATATTTGAAGTGGAGATTGATAGGTTCCTGACTAATAAGGGCGTCAAAGACTATGGGGAGTAGGCAGAAGAATGGAATTGAAGAAAATAAATCAGCAGTGATCATATGATGGAGCAGACTCAAGAGGCCAAATGGTCTAATTCTGCTATGATGTCTTACCATCTTATTGTCTCCTTTTGCACTATTTTTCTATATTTCTTATTGTAACTTATAGTTTTCTTAATGCATTGGACTCTATTGCTGCTGCAACAAAAACAAATTACATGATATATGTTGGTGATAAGTAATATATGTCATGAAATGTCAATGATATATCAAGTGATATGTCAAGTGATCAGCCTCCTGGATAACTACATCGGCACTAGGTGCACCTAGCTACAGTTTCTCAGAGAATGTATTAAGGAACTGGAGCTGCAGCTTGATGACCTTCAGTTCATACAGGAAAATGAGGAGGTGATAGATAGGAGCTACCTGGAGGTAGTCACCCTGAAGTTGCAGGAGACAAGTAGCTGGGTGACCGTCAGAAGAGGAAAAGGAAATGATTAACCAGTGCAGTTTAACCTCCTTGGCCCTTCCTCTCAATAATAAGTTCAGTGGTTTTGATATTGTTTGGGGAGGGGGGCACAGAGTAATTTACCAGAGGGAAACTGCAGCGAGCAGATCTCCAGCATGGAGTCTGACACTGGCTCAGAAGAGAAGGTGGGGAGAAGAGGACTGCAGTAGTGATAGGAGATTCCGTAGAGGAGTAGACACAAGATTCTATGGATGTGATAGGGACACCCAGATGGAATGTTGCCCCACAGGTGCCAAGGTCAGGAACACCTTGGACCGTGTCCACGGTATTCTAAAGGGGGAGGGGTGAGCAGTCAGAAGTCTTGGTACATATTGGCACCAATGACATACGTATGTAGGATAAGGGAGGAGGTGCTGAATAGAGAATTTAGTGAGTGAGGTAGAAAGCTGAAAGTAGGACCTCCAAGGAAGTAATCTCTGGATTGCTGCCTGTGTCGCATGCCAGTGAGGTTAAGAATAGGATGATATGACAGATGAATGCGAGGCTGAGAAACTGATTCAGGGCACAGGATTTCAGATTTCTATATCATTGGGGTCTTTTCTGGGGAAGGTATGACCTGTACAAAAGGGACAGTTTACACCCAAATCTGAGGGGGACCAATATACTTGCAGACTGGGTGTCCAGAACTGTTGAAAATCATTTAAACTAATTTAGCAAGGGGATGGGAAACTGGGTGATAGGGCTGAGGATGTGGCAGTTGGTACACAAGCAGAAGCAGTGTTTAGTGAGACTATGAAAAAGGACAGGCAGATAATAGGGCAAAATTGCAGTCAGTAAAATGAGTTGCAAAAAAATCAATAAGGGTGATGACTGAAGGTATTATATTTGAATGCACTTAGTAGAAGGAATATGGAAGATAACCATGTAGAGCAGTTAGAGATTGGCAGGTATGACATTGTGGTGTGGACTGAAAGCAGATTATAGCTGAGACCTTAGCATCAAGGATATACATTGTATCGAAAGGACAGGCAGGTAGCCAGAGAGAGTTTGGTATCTCAGTTGGTAAAAATGAAATCAAACCCTTAGAAAAAGGTGACATAGGATCAGAAGATGTAGAATCATTGTAGGCAGAATTAAGGAAATACAAGAGTAAAAAGACCTTGATGGGAGTTATATATATATGCCTCCAAACAGTGGCTAGCTTGTGGGCGACAAATTACAATAGGAAATTGAAAATGCATGTCAAAAGGGCAAAGTTACAATGGTCATAGAGGATATCAATATGCAGGCAGATGGAGAAAATCAGGTTGTTGCTGATTTTGGATACCATGAGAAATTGGAGAATGTCTACAAGATAGCTTTTGAGAGCAGTCTGTGGTTGAGCCCACTAGGGGATCAGCTATTCTAAGTTGGGTGTTGTATAATGAACCAAATTTGATTAATAAGCTTAAGTTAAAGGAACCCATAGGAGAGTGTGATCATAATATGATAGGATTCACCCTGCATTTGAGAGGGAGAAGCTAAAGTCAATTTTTTTCAGTATTACAGTGGAGTAAAGGGAATTACAGAGGAATCAGAAAGGAGCTGGCCAATGTTGATTGGAAGGGGACATCAGCAGAGATGACAGCAAAGCAGCAATGGCTAGAGTTCCTGGGAGCAATTTGGAAGATGCAGGATAGTCACATCCTGAAGATGTATTCTAAAGGCAGGATGGGCCAACTGTAGCTGACAAAGAAAGTCAAAGCCAACATAAAAGCAAAAGAGGTGGCCTATAATCAAGCAAAAATTAGTGGGAAATTAGAGAAGTAGGAAACTTGTAAAAAAAATAACAGAAGGCAACTAAAAAAGCCAGAAGGAGGGAAAAGATCAAATATGAAGTTAAGCTGCCCAATAATATCAAAGAGGGTAACAAAAGATTTTTCATACACATAATATGTAAAGGAGAGGCAAGTGTAGATATTGGACTGCTGGGAAATTATGCTGCAGAGTTAGTAATGGGAGACAAGGAAATGACAGACAAACTGAATAAGTATTTTGCATCGGTCTTCACTGTGGACACTAGCAGTAAGCCAGAAGTTCAAGAGTGTCGGGGTGAAAGTGAAGGCAGTTGCTATTACTAGACAGAAGGTGCTTGGGAAGAAGCTGAAATATCTGAAGGTAGATAAGTCAGCTGGACCAGAAGGACAACATTCCTAGGTTCTGAAAGAGGTTGCTGAAGAGATTGTGCAGGCATCACCTTTCAAGAATCACTAGATTCTGGCATGGTTATGGAGGACTGGACAATTGTAAATATCACTCCACTCTTCAAGAAGGGAGAGAGGCAGAATAAAGGAAATTATAGACCAGTTAGCCTGTCCTCAGTGGTTGGGAGGATGTTGGAGTCAACTGTTAAGGATGAGGTCTCAGGGTTCTTGAAGGCACATGATAAAATAGGCCAAAGTCAGCATTGTTTCCTTAAGGGAAAATCTTGCCTGTCATATCTGGTGAAATTCTCTGAAGAAATAACAAGCAGGATAGACAAAGGAGAATCAATGGACGTTGTCCACTTGGATTTTCAGAAGGCCTTTGACAAGAAACCCACATGAGGAACTTAGCACTATTACAGTAAAGAGATAGAGCATTGGCTGATTGGTAGGAAGCAAAGTGTGGTAATTAAGGAAGCCTTTTCCAGTTGGCTGCTGGTGACTAGTGGTGTACTGTAGGAGTCTGTGTTGTGACTGCTTCTTTTTACATTGCATGTCAATGACTTGCATGATGGAATTGATGGCGTTGTGGCCAAGTCTGCGGACAACATGAAAATAGGTGGAGTTGCAGGCAGCATGGAGGAAGCAGGGTGGCTGCAGAATAACTTAAAACAGATTATGAGAATGGTCACAAAAGTGGCAGATGGAATACAGTATCAGGAAGTGTATGGTCATGCAGTTTGGTCGAAGGAATAAAAGTGTGACTATTTTCTAAACAAGGAGAAAATACAAAAGTGTGAGGCACAAAGGGACTTGGAATCCTCATGCAGGATTCCCTAACATCATTCCCTATACATCCTCATGCAGGATTCCCTATACATCATTCATCATATTCATGCAGAGGTTAGACTGACTCTTGGTAAATCCAATATTGTTTAACTATTACACATCTGGCTTTAAGCTTTAAAGATCAAAAAATTAACAATCAAACATAATATAGTCACATTTATTCATTCCCAGCTCATTCTCCATTACTCCTGTTCTCTCTCTTCTTGCCGCATACTGAGCACAGTAAATAAAAACTAAATAACCATAGACCACAAGACATAGGAGTAGAATTAGGCCATTTGAAGGTATGAGACGTGAATTAGCTAAGATAGACTGGCAAATGACACTTAAAGGATTGACGGTGGATATGCAATGGCAAGCATTTAAAGGTTGCATGGATGAACTACAACAATTGTTCATCCCAGTTTGGCAAAAGAATAAATCAAGGAAAGTAGTGCACCCGTGGCTGACAAGAGAAATTAGGGATAGTATCAATTCCAAAGAAGAAGCATTAAAAATTAGCCAGAGAAAGTGGCTCACCTGAGGATTGGAAGAAATTCAGAGTTCAGCAGAGGAGGACAAAGGGCTTAATTAGGAAGGGGAAAAAAGATTATGAGAGAAAACTGGCAGGGAACATAAAAACTGACTGTAAAAGCTTTTAAAGATATGTAAAAAGGAAAAGACTGGTAAAGACAAATGTAGGTCCCCTACAGACAGAAACAGGTGAATTGATTATGGGGAGCAAGGACATGGCAGATCAATTGAATAATTACTTTGGTTCTGTCTTCACTAAGGAGGACATAAATAATCTTCCAGAAATAGTAGGGGACAGAGGGTCCAGTGAGATGGAGGAACTGAGCGAAATACTTGTTAGTAGGGAAGTGGTGTTAGGTAAATTGAAGGGATTGAAGGCAGATAAATCCCCAGGGCCAGATGGTCTGCATCCTAGAGTGCTTAAGGAAGTAGCCCAAGAAATGGTGGATGCATTAGTGATAATTTTTCAAAACTCGTTAGATTCTGGACTAGTTCCTGAGGATTGGAGGGTGGCTAATGTAACCCCACTTTTTAAAAAAGGAGGGAGAGAGAAACCGGGGAATTATAGACCGGTTAGCCTAACGTCGTGGTGGGGAAACTGCTGGAGTCAGTTATCAAAGATGTGATAACAGCACATTTGGAAAGCGGTGAAATCATCGGACAAAGTCAGCATGGACTTATGAAAGGAAAATCATGTCTGACGAATCTCATAGAATTTTTTGAGGATGTAACCAGTAGAGTGGATAGGGGAGAACCAGTGGATGTGGTATATTTGGATTTTCAAAAGGCTTTTGACAAGGTCCCACAGAGGAGATTAGTGTGCAAACTTAAAGCACACGGTATTGGGGGTAAGGTATTGATGTGGATGGAGAATTGGTTAGCAGACAGGAAGCAAAGAGTGGGAATAAACGGGACCTTTTCAGAATGGCAGGCGGTGACTAGTGGGGTACCGCAAGGCTCAGTGCTGGGACCCCAGTTGTTTACAATATATATTAATGACTTGGATGAGGGAATTAAATGCAGCATCTCCAAGTTTGCGGATGACACGAAGCTGGGTGACAGTGTTAGCTGTGAGGAGGATGCTAAGAGGATGCAGAGTGACTTGGATAGGTTGGGTGAGTGGGCAAATTCATGGCAGATGCAATTTAATGTGGATAAATGTGAAGTTATCCACTTTGGTGGCAAAAATAGGAAAACAGATTATTATCTGAATGGTGGCCGATTAGGAAAAGGGGAGGTGCAATGAGACCTGGGTGTCATTATACACCAGTCATTGAAAGTGGGCATGCAGGTACAGCAGGCGGTGAAAAAAGCAAATGGTATGCTGGCATTTATAGCAAGAGGATTCGAGTACAGGAGCAGGGAGGTACTACTGCAGTTGTACAAGGCTTTGGTGAGACCACACCTGGAGTATTGTGTGCAGTTTTGGTCCGCTAATCTGAGGAAAGACATCCTTACCATAGAGGGAGTTCAAAGAAGGTTCACCAGATTGATTCCTGGGATGGCAGGACTTTCATATGAAGAAAGACTGGATGAACTGGGCTTGTACTTGTTGGAATTTAGAAGATTGAGGGGGGATCTGATTGAAACGTATAAAATCCTAAAGGGATTGGACAGGCTAGATGCAGGAAGATTGTTCCCGATGTTGGGGAAGTCCAGAACGAGGGGTCACAGTTTGAGGTTAAAGGGGAAGCCTTTTAGGACCGAGATTAGGAAAAACTTCTTCACACAGAGAGTGGTGAATCTGTGGAATTCTCTGCCACAGGAAACAGTTGAGGCCAGTTCATTGGCTATATTTAAGAGGGAGTTAGATATGGCCCTTGCGGCTACGGGGATCAGGGGGTATGGAGGGAAGGCTGGGGCAGGGTTCTGAGTTGGATGATCAGCCATGATCATAATAAATGGCGGTGCAGGCTCGAAGGGCCGAATGGCCTACTCCTGCACCTATTTTCTATGTTTCTATTTGGCCCATCAAGCCTGCTCCACCATTCAATTATGGCTGATCCTTTTTTCTCCCTCCTCAGCCCCACTCCCCAGCCTTCTCCCTGTAACATTTATGCCATGTCCAATCAAGACCCTATCAATCGTCACCTTAATACATCCAATGACCTGGCCTCCACAGATGCCTGTGGTAACAAATATTAGAAATTCACCACCCTCTGGCGAAAGAAATTTCCCCGCATCTGTTTTAAATGGATGTCCCTCTATCCTGAGGCTGTGCCCTCTCGTCCTAGATTCCTCCGCCATGGGAAACATCCTTTCCACATCTACTCTGTCTAGGCCTTTCAACATTCAAAAGGTTTCAATGAGATCCCTCCTCATCCTTCTAAATTCCAGCAAGTATAGGCCCAGAGCTATCAAACATTTCTCATATGATAACCATTTCATTCCCAGAATCATCTTTGCGAACCTTCTCTGAACCCTCTCCAACGCCAGCACAATTTTTCTTAGTGATGAGCCCAAAACTGGTCACAATACTCAAGGTGAGACCTTACCAGTGTCTTATAAAGCTTCAGCATCACTTCTCTGCATTTATATACTAGACCTCTTGAAATGAATGCTAACATAGCATTTGCATTCCTCACCACCAACTCTACCTGCAAGTTAACCTTTAAGGTGTTCTGCACAAGAACTCCCAAGTCCTTTTGCATCTCAGATTTTTGGATTTTCTCCCCATTTAGAAAATAGTCTGGACACTTATTTCTTCTACCAAAGTGCAGAACCATTCATTTTGCAACTTTGTATTTCATTTGCCACTTTCTTGCCCTTTCTCCTAGTCTAAGTCCTTCTGCAGCCTTCCCGTTTCATCAACACTACCTGCCCCTCCACCAATCCTTGTATCATCTGCAAACTTGGCAACAAAGCTATCTATTCCATCATCTAAATCATTGATATACAGTATAGAAAGAAGCGGTCCCAACGACTCCTGCAGAACACCACTAGTCACTGACAACCAATCAGAAAAGGATCCTTGTATTTCCACTCGCTGCCTCCTACCATGCCGTAACTTTACTATAATACCATGGGCTCTTAACTTGGTAAGCAGCCTCATGTGTGGCACATTGTCAAAGGCCTTCCAAACGTACAGCATCCACTGTATCCCCTTTATCTATCCTACTTGTAATCTCCTCAAGGAACTCCAACAGGTTTGTCAGGCAAGATTTTCCCTTTAAGGAAACCATGCTGACTCTGTCCTATCTTGTCCTGTGGCACCAAGTACTCCAGAACTCTATAACTTCATCAATTGACTCCAACATCTTCTCAAACACTGAGGTCAGGCTAACTGGTCTATAATTTCCTTTCTGCTGCCTTCCTTCTTTCTTAAAGAGTGGAGTGACATTTACAATTTTCCAGTGTTCCGGGACCATGTCCAAGTCCAATAATTTTTGAGAGATCATTTCTAATGCATCCACAATCTCTACCACTACCTCTTTCAGAACCCTAGGGTGCAGTCCATCTGGGGTCTGGGTGACTTATGCACCTTTTAGTCTTTCAGCTTTTTAAGCACTTTCTCCCTTGTAGTAGCAATTGCACACACTTCTCTTCCCTCACACCCTTCAACACCCGGAAGACTGCTAGAGTCTTCCACAGTGAAGACTGATGCAAAATACTCACTTAATTCACCTGCCATCTCCTTGTGCCATTATTATTTCTCCAGACTCACTTTCTAGCAGTCTTATATCCACTCTCATCTCTTTTATTTTTTAGAAAATAGAAAAAGATTTTGCTATCCACCTTGATATTGTTTGCTAGTTTGCTTTCATATTTCATCTTCTCCCTCCTCATCATTCTTTTAGTTGCTTTCTGTAGGTTTTTAAAAACCTCCCAATCCTTTATTTTCCTGCTAATTTTTGCTTTGTTGTAGCCCTCTCTTTTGTTTTTACATTAGCTTTGACTTCCTTTGTCAGCCACAGTTCTGCTATTTTGCCATTTGAGTATTCCTTCAATTTTAGATAGATAGATAGATAGACAGATAAGATATACTTTATTGATCCTGAGGGAAATTGTGTTCTGTTACAGCCGCACCAACCAAGAATAGAGCATAAATATAGTAATACAAAAACCACAAACAATCAAACAACAAAAAGCAAACTATGCCAGATGGAAAATAAGTCCAGGACCAGTCTATTGGCTCAGGGTGTCTGACCCTCCACGGAAGGAGCTGCAAGTTCGATGGCCACAGGCAGGAACGACCTCCCGTGCCGCCCAGTGTTGTATCTCGGTGGAATGTGGCTGAAGTCCAACAGTAAAAAGTTCAATATCCGGTCTACAAACACGTTCCTCGATCGTAATATGACCAGGATTGCACCATCTGTTGTTAACCAGAACAGTAAGCACCCAACTCCTTTATGCTTACCGCTCTCAGTGCACTTCCGGTCAGCCGGAACGGTCTGGAAGCATGGAGAAGTTTTAATCGGATATGTCCTCGTGCAGCCCCATTCCAGTGAAACACATAACACTGCACTCCCGAAATGTTCTCTGATGCCTAGCTAGCGCCGTGAACTCGTCCATTTTATTACCCACCGAACTCCTCTCCTCCATAAGTCTCTGTTGTCTCGACCCGGTCCTCTTTCCTCAACTTTGTGATCCCCCTCTGCATCCTCTGTGTGTTTTCCTCCAGATTTCAGCAGGGGTGTCCGCCGCTCTGCTCGCTAAACCGGCCGGCATGAACGCAAACAGCTGGTCCCTGGAATACACAATGCGACCATGCTTCTGTTCCGCGTGTCGGGAGGTATCTATTTCCAGCGCTAAAAACCCAAATAAAAATCTCTCTACCAGCATGTTAGAGAGGGTGCAGCTTCGACGGATTACCGTGGAAAAAAAAATACAAAAAAAAACTTAAGTTAAAAAGTAAGAAGAAGAAAGTAAGGATACTGATCGGAACGGCTGTACCAGGCTGCATGCACAACTGGCGCATGCGCACTTCACTTTGGAATACATCTATCCTGCATCTTCCTCATTTTCCCCAGAAACTTAAGCCATTGTTGCTCTGTTGTCATCCCTGACAGCATTTCCTTCCAATTTACTTTGGCCAACTCCTTTCTCATACCACTGTAATTTCCTTTATTCCACTGAAATACTGCTATGTCAGACTACTTTCTCCCCATCAAATTTCAAGTTGATTTCAATCAAATCAGGATCACTGCCTCCTAAGGGTTCCTTTACCTTAAGTTCCCTAATCGCCTCCAGTTCATTACATAACACCCAATCCAGTATAGCTGATCCCTAGTAGACTCAACAACAAATTGCTCTAAAAAGCCATCTCGTAGGCATTCAGCAAATTCACTCTCTTGAGATCCATTACCCAACCTGATTTTCCCAATCTACCTGCTTGTTAAAATCTCCCATGACTATCATAATATTGCCCCTTTGATACACCTTTTTTATTTCCAGTTTAATCTGTGGTCCACATCGTAGCTACTGTTGGGAGGCCTGTATATAACTGCCATCTGGGTCTCTTTACCCTTGCAGATTCTTAACTCAGCCCACAAGGATTCAGCATCTTCCAATCCTATGATTTAATGCCATTCTTCACCAGCAGAGTCACACCACCCCATCTGTCTACCTTCCTATCCCTCCGATACAATATATAACCTTGGACATTCAGCTCCCAACTGCAACCATCCTTCAGCCACGATTCAGTGATAGCCACAATATCATACCCAACAATCTATAAAAGCACAAGATCATCCACTTTATTTCTTATACACCATACATTGAGATATAACACTTTGAGTACTATATTTGCTAGCCTTTTTTGATTCTGCATCTCTAATACACTGATACTCACCCTGCTGGCTGCAATTTTGTCCTATCATCTGCCTGCCCTTCCTGGCAGTCTAACTGAACACCATCTTTGCTTTTTTCAATCCGTCCTATCCTGAGTCGCTTCACTCCAGTTCCTATCCCCCAGCCAAATTAGTTTAAACCGTCTCCAAAAGCTCTAACAAACCTGCCTGCTAGAATATTGACCTCTCTCGGGTTCAAGTGCAACCTGTCCCTTTTGTACAGGTCATTCCTCACCCAGAAGTGATCCCAATGATCCAAGATGCTGAAGCCCTGCCCAGTGCATCAGCTTTTCATCCTTTCCTACCCTCGCTGACAAGTGGCACAGATAGCAATCCAGAAATGACTACCCTGGAGGTCCTGCTTCTCAGCTTACAAGAGGAATTCTGCAGATGCTGGAAATTCAAGCAACTTTGATGTGTGCTGCTTCTCAGCTTTCTGCCTAGCTCTTTAAATTCTCCCTTGTACAAAACATTTTACAAGATTACAAAGGAACTTTGGACCAAAACACTTGCAAGTGTCACTGGCTCTCAATTTGTAGTTCTCACATAGCTGGCTAGAATATAAGAGTAAAGGTCCCAAACTTTCCATGAAAAGTAACCAAAAAAGGACCTCCACCCAAACCGAAACATCCCCATCTCCAACTTTAATGAGTTCCAAGATACAACCAAATGGGCAGGACACGTCTACTGAGAACAGATACGACTTGATCCTGCAGAAGGCGAATGGCCTCCATATTTGAAATAATATCACCACTGCTGAAAATGCAAATGATTTCTGACAGAAATCATAACTACATAAATGTCCCAGAAGTTTCCAGATTCTCCCAAGTTAACATAGTCAGTAGTTTTTATTTTATCTACAGCATAGTAACAGGCCCTCCCGGCCCAAAGATTCCGCGTCACATGACTATGTGATTGTTTAACCTCCTACGTCTTTGGAATGTGGGAGGAGACCCATGCAGCCAAGAAGAGAACAGAAAAACTCACTACAGACAGCAGCGGAATTGAACACGGGCCACTGGCACTCTCATAATATTATACTAGCCTCTACACTACTGTGCCACCCTAGTAAAAGATGTCATATAAAACCCTAATTTAAATGTATGTCAATTACACTACATATGCTTTCTATTACATATAGGCAATAAACCGAAATGTTGTATAAAGTAAAAGCTTTGGTTGTGAGCTAGATATCATTATCAACAAAATACTTTCTATCAACCTAAACAGGGTTGCAGGAACACACATTCCGCTGCAATAACAATACTGCCCTCTGCTGCAGCAAATGAACACTACAATTTAATGCCATGCTTTTTCTTAAATTTCTGTAACCCAGTCTGCCGAACATTCACAATTACCTTCAATTTTCAGTTTATCATGATAGGTCTTTGCTGATTTCATGATCAGCACACCGATAAGCTGCATATGTTGACTCCAATACTGATATATCAACTCTTTCAACACACGATGAAGATCTTCATTTTTCACTTTAAACAGTTTTTCTATTTTTCATTAACTTCTATTCATTACATATGTGAAGTCAAGTCTCAGAACTGTCTGTCATGTGCAGACACCTTCACCATCATCTGGGAACCTTCTCAGCCTTGTGGAATTCTCCATTTGTGAGGTAATACTGGTCATCCACTACAACCAAGGAAGAGCCCAGTTGTGACGACTACTCGTACCGATAGACCCAGACTTCCAAGATCAAAAGAGTGGAACTGCCCCAGTACAACAGCTTTTCCATTTTAAAAAGCACTCCCGCACAGATTTCCTGTCATTGTCCGATAGCTTTCTAATTTGTTCTGTATTTCATTTAATTACATAATATGTTACTCAGTTAAATGGCAGTTTGTTTTTTTTATACCCTGTTAACTACTTCCGAAACTTCAGCTAAATGGGGCAGCCACTTAATTTGGCCTACAAGTATTGGTCCTGATGTATCCCAATTAACTGAAATCCACTGTATTTCAAAACCTTGCATTCTGAATCCATCACTCCCATTCTCCCCCCAGTATCAAACCCTGTATTGCATAAAACAGATTTTAAGATTGATTCACAAACTCACTCCCTTCCCCTAGCCTCTGTCTCATTGCAATAACATATCTGAACGACTGGCTCCCTATTGCACTCACCTCAATAATAAGCAGGTGCTTTGAAAGGATGGTCAAGGACTACATCTGCAGCATGCTACCACCCACTCTGGAGCCCTCCAGATTGCCTACTGACACAACCAATCGACCGATGACACAATACCCACAGCTCTACACACCTTTCCTACACACCTGGAGAAGAGGGATGCTTATGTGAGAATGCTGTTCTTGGACTACAGTTCAGCATTCAACACCATAACTCCCTCCAGGTTTGACAAGAAGCTCAGAGACCTCAGCCTTCACCCTGCTTTGTGCAGCTGGATCCTGGACTTCCTGTCAGATCGCCAGCAGGTGGTAAGAGTGGGCTCCCTCACATCTGCCCCTCTGACCCTCAGCACAGGAGCCCCTCAGGTCTGTGTCCCAAGCTCCTCCTTTACTCACTGTACACCAATGACTGTGTCGCCACCCACAACTCCAATCTGTTAATTAAATTTGCAGATGATACTACATTGATGGGCCTTATCTCAAGTTATAACGAGGCAGCCTACAGAGAAGAAGTCATCACCCTGACACAGTGGTGTCAAGAAGACAACCTCTCCCTCAATGTCGTAAAAAGAAAGGAGCTGGTTGTGGACTACAGGAGGAACGGAGACAGGCTCACCCCTATTGATATCAATCGATCTGGGGTTGAGATGGTGAACCGCTTCAAGTTCCTCGGTATACACATTACCAAGGACCTCACTTGGTCTGTACATACCAGCTGTGTGGTGAAAAAAGCACAACAGCGCCTCTTTCACCTCAGACGGTTGAAGAGGTTCAGCGTGAGTTGCCAAATCCTAAGGACTTTCTACAGGGGCACAATTGAGAGCATCCTGACTGGCTGCATCACTGCCTGGTATGGGAACTGTACTTCCCTCAATTACAGGACTCTGCAGAGAGTGGTGCGGTCAGCCCTGCACATCTCTAGATGTGAACTTCCCACCATTCAGGACACTTACAGCGACAGGTATATAAAAAGGGCCCATAGAATCATTGGAGACCCGAGTCACCCCAACCACAAACTGTTCCAGCTGCTACCATCCTGGAAACAGTACCTCAGCATTAAAGCCAGGACCAACGGGCTCCAGGACAGCTTCTTCCACCAGGCCTTCAGACTGATTAGTTCATGCTGACACAATTGTATTTCTAAGTTATATTGACTGTTCTGTTGTATATCTTACTGTACATACTATTTATTACAAATTACTATAATTTGCACATTGCACATTCAAATGAAGACGTAACGTAAAGATTTTTACGTGAAGGATGTAAGAAATAAGGTCAATTTAATTCAATTATGGGATCTTGACAAGCCTGTTTCCTTTTTTTTTTAATTTTATTTTTATTTGGATAAGGAATTCACAAATATCATGTACTTTTTTCACACATATAACCTTTTCCATTTTTTTATATGTATAAAACTATAATTATTTATACATTCTTAAGTACACATTGAGATGATATAAAAGGAAATTAGACACTTAAATAGATAATTATATACTGTGGTAATTCTAATCTATTAGGCTAAGTAATGGTATTAGTTGTTAAGAAAAATGGTAATAATAGTTTCCATATAACTCTTCTGGACCATTTCCACTGGTCCAAAATGTTGTATATAAGCCTATGTAACAACCATTGTAGGTGTTTATATCCTAATTTGTTCATGCTTGCTCCTGCCCACAGACATAATTATCCAATCCCTATGTACTTATTTACTTAATTTTTTCGTTTTTTATCCCTTTCCCAAATCTTTCCCTTTACTTGTGCTAATTCTCTATTTTCCAAAAGAAAACAGAAAAAAAAGACATTTAGACTAGGGGTGCTTACATTAGCAATATTACTGTGTTGATGAGAAGAGCAGTATAAATCATTAGGAGAGTCATCTAAAGTCTGCTCGCATTGGGGTTATATATTCAATCCATTTATTCCAGATTTGATAAAATTTTTCTTTTTGAATTCTCAGGGAGTAAGTCAACTTTTCCATTTTAAATATTTCCAAGATAATTTCGTGCCAATCTTCTAATGTAGGTGGTATTGGATTTAGCCACTTTCTAGTGATTGATTTCTTTCTTGCCGCCAAGAGGGCCTGCAGCAACTTTATATCTTCCTTCTGTTCAAGAAATAATACGTGCCCCAAATAGAGCGTCTCAAAGTTCAGAGGTATCTGGGACCTAAGTACCTTAACTAATGTTCTATGAATACCTTCCCAATATAGACCTAATTTAGGGCAATCCCAGAAAATATGAAAATGATTTGCCTCCTTGGAGCTGCACCTTCTGCAACACGTCATGTTTGTATCTTTATATTTTTCCTGGTATGGGGTCTTTGAAGTATCTTATAATGTTTTTCCAACAATGTTCTCTCCAAGTCAAAGAATTAGTCGAGGACCATTGAAAGCTGCAGATTTTCCCCCAAGCCTCCTCTGAAAGTACCAACCCCGCTTCCTTCTCCCACTTCTCTTTAATATACAGTGTATTTACATTTTTAGCATGGGAGAGTGCATTATATAATCAAGAAACTGATTTACTAGGTATTGAACCATAAGCCGAATTAAGAATCTTGAAAAATTCTAATTCTACTTTTGATAGGTCTGTATATCTACAACTCTGGTTAACATAGTTTCGTACTTGAAGGTACCTAAAAAAGTCATTATGTTCTAGGCCATATTTGTCCTGCAGGATTTGGAAACTTTGTAATACTCTTTTATCTATAAATGAGAGGTAGGTTGTAAGACCTTTCTTTATCCATAGCTCAAATCTTTTATCTCCTCTGTTGGGAAGGAATTCATTATCATATGCACACCATCTAAAGAGTTTTAACATGTTATTAATTCCACATGAATTAACCACCTTCTGCCATACTTTTAATGTAAGATTTATCTAACTGTTTTTAAATTTTTCCAACTGGGCCATCAATCCTTTGTCAGCTATTGAGGCCTGAAGAGGAAAACTGTCAACTAATCCAAATTCTATTTCCTTCCAGCTAGCCTTATATTCCCTATTACACCAATATAACAGAGGGGTTATCTGTGAGGCATAAAAATAATTTCTCAGGCAAGGAAGAACCATACCTCCTCCTTCCTTCCCTAACTGTAAGGTGTTATATCGAATTCTAGGTTTCTTTCCTTGCCAAATGAAGCGGGAAATCCATTTGTCCCATTCCCTGAATTGATTATCATCCACCTCCACCGGTAAAGTACGGAAAAGATACAATAACCGAGGAAGAATATTCATTTTTATAGTATTTATCCTTGAATTTAAACTTAAAAAGGGGATAAGATTCCATCTATGCACATCTGCTTTTATCTCTGAGATTAATGGCCCATAATTTACCTGTGACAGTGTTGAAAGATCCTTCAGCAGGGTTATTCCTAAATATTTTAATGCTTTAGCTTCCCACTTAAGATCATATGTATCCTGCAATTTTTTTGGATGGTGTATAATTTAGGGATATAACCTGCGTTTTCTTTACATTTATTTTATAACCTGATATTTTCCCAAAGTCATCCAACAGTGTAAACAATCCTATAAATGATTTTTCTGGTTCACTCAGATAGACCAAAACATCATCTGCGAATAACGCCACTTTCTGTTCAATCCCTGCCACCTTGATACCTTTTACGATTTTGCTCTGTCTTATTAGTTGGGCAAGCGGTTCAATATATAGCACAAAAAGGAGAGGAGAAATTGGGCATCCCTGTCTACTGCCTCTCTCTAAGATGAAGGAGTCAGAGAGGTCCCCATTTACCTTAATTCGGGCTGTAGGGCTGTCATATAGAGTCTGAATTACTTTAATAAACTTTTCTTGAAAGCCGAATCTTCCTAACACTCTGTACAGGAATGCCCAACTAACCGAATCAAAAGCTTTCTCAGCGTCCAATCCTACTACCATTGTCTCTGTCTCGTTCTTATTAACCTGTTCTAATATGTGCAGAGTTCGACAAGCCTGTTTCCAACATCATACTACAATCAACATTGCAAAAGTACTTCAACAAAGGAGTTGAAGGCAGAGACAGAGCGAAGTTAAGATGGTGCTAAACGGTGACTCCTTTGCTTGCCTCTATGGAAACAGCTCTATTTCCATCTTTAATATCTTTATTTTTGCCCTTCAAGGTTCTTGTGAAGATGCTGACCTGGAGTTACACACTGACTTCGGTTCTTTGCGGGTATGGGACCTGTTCTCGGTGTTTCAGGACTGGCCGTTGTTCGGCATGCCAAGGGTTCAACCTGAGTGTCCAGCTCGGATTTGGAAGCCTAAGATCTCGGGGTTCTGGAGATGGGCAGATCGAGGGTTGGTGTCACAGCAGGAGACCCATGTGTCGTCGGGGGAGTCGGAAAATCTACCGCTGTGCCCAAAGACCCAGGATCTTTGAGATCTTTGGGAACAGAGCTCAGAAAAAGCAACATAATGGACTTTTAACATCGTAAACCAGCGAGTTGTTTGTATGTCTCCCCACTCACTGGGAAAAAAAGGAGACATCTCTTTCTCCCTTATTAGGGGGAGAGAGAGAGCCTGTGGTATGTTGAATGCTGGGTGAAATGCGAAGTCTTTGGGATAACTGCAAGTCTGTGTCTTTGCTATTGCTTTGCTCACACTTGAGTGCTTGGTGGTGGGTGCTGATTTTTTTTTGCTGGTGGGGGGAGGGGGTATTGTTGCTTGCTGCCGCTTAGGCGCAGTAGCTGGGAGCTTACTTTGGGGTTCTCACGTTTAACTGTCGTTCATTCTTTGGGGCAATCCTCTGTTTTCATGGATGTTTGCGAAGAAATGGCATTTTAGGATGTATATTGCATACATTTCTCTGACATTAAATTGAAACTTTGAAGATATACTAAGACCGTTCATTTTACACTACAAAACTATTTTTTTACCCACTGCAACTTACAAAAAAAACTGATCAAACCTCAGAAATTAACAGTTCTTCAATTACCAAATCCCTTCAGAGCTTTCTTAGTAAGTTCCTCTTCTCCTGCACTCTGACACGTCAGTGTTTTACCTACTGAACGTTGAAAGGACTAGATAGGGTGGATGTGAAGTGAATGTTTCCTATAGTGGGAGTATCTAGAACTAGAGGGCACAGCCTCAAAATTGAGAGGCGCCCCTTTAGAACAGAGGTAAGAAGGGATTTTTTTTTGGCCAGAGAGTAGTAAATCTGTGGAATGCTCTATCACAGACTGTGGTGGAGGCCAAGTCCGTGGGTATACTTAAGGCGGAAGTTGATTGTTTCCCGATCAGTCAATTGTTTCCCGATCAGTCAGGGCATCAAAGGATATGGCAAGAAGACAGGTGTAAGGGGTTGAGTGGGATCCGGGATCAGCCATGATGGAATGATGGAGAAAACTTGATGGGCTGAATGGCCTAATTCTGCTCCTATGTCTTATGGACTAAATATTGGAAACACTCGATTCTCCAAATAGCTAGGCAGTCCAGCTGTATCCTAAGGTATACTTTACTATCAATAGTGTTTGGTAAACCTTTACAAGGATATGCTGAAAAATGTTTAACCTTGTCTGCTTGAAAAAGGTACAGTAAGCTTACAATAACTGTCGTTTAAAATAAAACATTGCATTATTCAATATTAGGACCAGGACGCAAGCATCAATCACAACACATCCAATCCTAAACCCCCAAGAGGTTACCCCAATCCCAACATAAGGATGCATTCTCACTCTCCCATACTGTCAGGAAGGCACAGCTTGAGTATGCTTTGCCCATCATTGCAATGAGCCAGAAGCTAGGGGAAGGGGTTGAGTCTGTGGATCAATCTTAAAATCGATATAGTGCAACACAGGGTTTAGTACCGTGGGGAGAATAGGAACGAAGGATTCAAACAGTTCACAGGAACCTCTATGACACCAAGGACGTGGCACACGTGACAAAGTATACAAAATAAAACCAATTACAAGTCCACATTGCATGCCAATGACAGCAATGCCTCCCTTCCTGATCGGCTGAATGTTTTCAATGCACAACTTGACTAATTGAATGATGTGAATTCTTCTCTCCCTGAGGAACAAACATCCTGTCTGGCTGTAGCTGAGGTGAGTAGGACAGGGCTGGACAACATACTTGGACAGGTGCTGAGGAACTGTGTGACCCAGGGAAAAGTGGTCTTCACAAACATCTTTAATACCTCTCTGAAACAGTCCACTGTTACTGCAGGCTTCAACACAGTCACTATCAGTCCAGCGCCTAAGATATCATCGGTAAATGGCCTAAATGATTACTGCCCAGTGACACTGACTTTTCTAGTTTGCCTACTGCTCAAATCAGTCTATTGATGATGCCACAGCTTTGACTCTCCAATCTATCCTGTCCCACCTAGAAAACGATACTTGCTACACCAGGATGTTGTTCATCAACTTCAGCTCTGTGTTTGACACAATCATCTCTCAGAGGCTGGTAAGTTTTTCACTCGGACTCAACAGCCCTCTCTGTAACTGGATCTTGGAATGCTTGATGAAAAGATCCCAGTCAGCCCAAGTCTCAAGCTCCATCACACTGAGCATTGGTGCTCCCCAAGGTAGTGGCTCAGCCCACTGCTGTTGACATTGCTGACTCACGACTGCTCTACAGATCCAGCTCAAAGTACATCAATTTCACTGATGACACTACAATGGTTGGCCTCATTGTTGCTGATGTTAATGCAAGCGTCCAAGTTGCTTATTTGAAAACTATAAGTGTCTTCTCCTCCAAAATCTGCCCTCTTCTTAACAAGTGTAATTCTACGGAGCTAACAGTCCTTCAAAATCTTCCACACATGGGTGGACACTTTTCAGGTATGAGGCAAGAGAACAAACATCAACAAGATATTCAGCCTTTGTTAAAATGAAATAGCAGTGCCACCAATGCATCCTCATCTGATAACCACAAACCATTAGAAGCAGATATGCTGATTCATTTTACTTTTCTCAGGATACTATCCATCATAGAAGGTAGAGCATTCTAAAAGTCCTCAAGATGTTGACAATTTCATAAGATTTTTCCGAAGTGATATCATTTTAAAGCTAATTTTTGAGATGGAAGTATGTCTAGCCCACATGACATTCTAGCCAAAATCTAACCACCCCACTCCATATTTCCCTTCCTAAACCTCTATACCTCCTTCTCTGTCTGGCATTCTAATTGACCTATCTGCTTGATCAGTAGCCCTTATGTAGCCCTGTATGGCTCAGCATCAACATCTGACGATGTGCACTCTTGCTGTAGCATTCTGATCACTTTACTGCATTAGAGATGCTACATGAGCTGCTGGCCTGTGGATTTTGAGCTCAAGTTTTGAAAAACCCAGCAGGGCTAGTGGGTCATTTGGCGGTCTTGCGATTGCTGTGTAATTAGGGACTTGGCAAGAGCCAATTTTTAAAAATTAGGTTTAAGCAGAGCAGCCATTGTTGTACAACATTAGAGTGGATTCAAGCTTTGACTCAAGAGGCTCCAGTGAGGAAAGTCAGAGGCTAAGGTAGACCTGGTAAGTTTCCTTCTTTCTTTGATATCCGTTGATTACTATCTAGAAGTATAGTGAGAATGGATCCAGGTCAGGGCTGTGTTCTTCATGTCAGATGTGGAGTTGTGAGAGACCTCCAGTCTCCCTAGTAACTACATCTGCATGAAGTGCATCCAGCTGCAATTCCTTACAGACCGTGTTAGGGAACTGCAGCTGCAGCTGGATGATCTTCAGCTTGTACAGGAGAATGAGATGATAGACAGGAGGTACAGGGAAGTAGCCACCCCTAAGTTGAAGGGTGACTGTCATGGGAGGGCAAGGAAATATACAAACAGTGTATGGCTACAGTACCCCTGTAGCCATTCCCCTCAATAACAGATAACTGCTTAGGGGAGGGGGACCTATCAGGAGAAAATCATGGTGACCAGGTCTCTGACACTGAGTCTGGCTCTGTGGCTCAGAACAGAAGGTAGGGGATGAGGGAGAAGAGAAATGCAGTGGTGACAGGGGAATTCAATAGTTAGGAGAGCAGACAAGGAGATTCTGTGGATGTGAAAGAGAGACTGGATAGTATCTTGTCTCCCGGGTGCCAGGGTCAGGGATGTCTAAAGAAGAGGGTAGACGGCCATAAGTCCTTGTACATATCGGTACCAATGACATAGATAGTAAAGAAATGGAGGTCCTGAAGAAAGAATATAGGAAGTTAAGAGAGAAGTTTGAAATCCACGACTTCGAGGGTAGTAATCTCTAGATTGCTGCCTGTGAATAGGATGATTTGGCACATGAATATGTGGCTCAAGAATTGGTGCAGGAGCAGGCTCTCAGATTTGTGGATCACTGAAATCTCTTCTGGGGAAGGTATGACCTGTACAAAAAGGGCAGGTTGCATCCTTGTGGGCATGTTTGCTAGAAATGGGAAGGATTTAAACTAGTTTGGCAGGGCGATGGGAACCAGAGTAGTAGGACAGAGGTTAGGGCAGTTGGTCCGTAGATGCAACATGTAGTGAGACTGTAAGGAAAGATAGGGAGTTGATAGGGCAAAATTGCAGTCAGTGGGATGGTTTGAAGTAACCTAAGTATCAGGAACAAGGGTGATGAGCTTTGAGCATGGCTCAGTACATGGAACAACAACATTGTGGTCATTACAGAGACAGGCTATCACAAGGTGGGAATGACTGCCAAATGTTCCAGGGTTTTGATGTTTCAAAAGGGACAGGGAAAGAGGTAATAGAGGTGGAGGAGTGGCACTGCTAATCAGTGATAGTATCATAGGTGCAGGAAGACAGAACATTGTAGAGGGATTTTCTACCGAGTTAGTATGCGTGCAAGTCAAAAACAGGAGGGGAACAATCATACTTTTGAAGCTACTCAATAGACTCTTCCCCCAATAGCAACAGAGACACTGAAGAACATATCAGGAGGCAGATTTTGGAAAGGTGCAAAAAGAACAGGGCTGTTGTCCTTAGGCCCTTAGTGCAAAAGGTTTAGATGGGGTGGAATTTGTTAGGTGTGTCCAGGAAAGATTCCTATCACAATATATAGACAGGCTGACTAGAGAAAAGGCCATACTAGATCTGGTGCCAGGCAATGAATCAAGTCAGGTGTCAGATTTCAGTGGGTGAGCATTTTGAAGACATGGGAACATAAATTAGGAACAGATGTCCTTAGGAAAATGCACAATGGAAATGTGGATATTATTCAGGGTACATTCGCATGGATTCTGAATAAGTTTGTCCCATTGAAGCAGGGAAAGGATGGCAGGATGAAGGAACTATGGTTGACAACAGATGTGGTTCACCTTGTCAAGAGGAAGAAGGAAGCATACTTCAGGTTTAGTAAGCAAGAATCAGACAGGGCTCTAGAGAGTTACAGGGTGACTAAGAAAGAGCTGAAGATTAGATTAGGTTCAACTTTATTGTCATCGTGCCAAGTACAGATACAAAGCCAATGAAATGCAGTTAGCATCTAACCAGAAATGCAAAGAATAGTGTTATTTACAAAATAACTGCGAATAAAAAGTAAGTGCTACAGCACACAAATATAAAAGTACTGAGACAGTACAATATGAGTGCAATACTGTTTAGCGCTGTGATGTGAGGTTCCGCAGGGTCACAGCCTCAGGGAAGAAGCTCTTCCTGTGCCTGCTGGTGCGGGAACGGAGGCTCCTGTAGCACCTACTGGATGGGAGGAGAGTAAAATGACCATGGTTAGGGTGAGATACGTCCTTGATAATGCTTTTTGCCCTGCCCAGGTAGTGCTTATGGTAGATGTTCTCAATGGTGGGCAATTGGGTGCCGATAATCCGCTGGGCAGTTTTCACCTCACGCTGGAGTGCCTTGCAGTCCGATACGGGACAATTGCCATACCACACTGAGATGCAGTTAGTGAAGTATCCTGGGACAGAAGTGAGCTTTTTTGATGCTCCACAGGAAATAAAGGTGCTGTTGCGCCTTTTTGATCAGGATGGAGGAGTTCAGGGACCAGGTGAGATCTTCAGAAATGTGGACACCAAGGAATTTGAAGCTTGATACACGCTCCACTACAGCTCCGTTGATGTAGATGGGGACGTGAGTGTGGCTCCTAGCATGCCTGAAGTCCACAATGATCTCCTTGGTCTTCTGGGTGTTAAGGGCCAGGTTGCTGTCGGCACACCATGCGGCCAGGTGCTGGACCTCGTCCCTGTAGGCCATCTCATCATCCCCTCTGATCAGGCAAACCACCCTGGTGTCATCTGCGAACTTGATTAAGGAGTTAGAACCATGTATAGGAACGCAGTCATAGGTGAAAAGGGAGTACAGAAGAGGGCTCAGCACACAGCCTTGAGGCACTCCTGTTTTCAGAGTGAGAGTGGAGGAGAGATTGTCTAACTTAACTGATTGGGGTCTATTAGTCAGAAAGTCCAAGGTCCAATTGCAGAGGGATGAGCTGATACCAAGCTGGCGAAATTTGGCAATCAGCTTGGAGGGGATTACAGTATTGAATGCCGAACTAAAGTCAATGAACAGCATTCTGACATAAGAATGGACTTGTGAGAGCTAGAAGGGGGCATGAGAAGGCCTTGGTGAATCAGATTAAGAAAAACCCCAAGGTATTCCACATGTATGTAAAGAACAGGAGTATGACTAAAGTGAATAGGACTGATGAGGGATAGAAGAGAAAACATATGCCTGGAGTCAGAGGAGGTAGGGGGGAGTCATTCATAAATACTCTGATTCAACAGTCACCAGTGAGATATTTGTGAGGGCAACGTAAAACTAGCTGACATAATAAAACACGTCCACACTAAGAAAGAGGAAGTGCTGGAATATTTGAAGAACATTACAATAGATAAGTCCCCATAGCCAGATGAGATATACCTTAGGTTACTTAGATAAGTGAAGGAAGAGATTGTTGTGCCTTTAACAATGACCTTTGTGCCCTCACTGGCCACAGTAGTAATACCAGTTATTTGACGATGATTAAACATTATTCCTTCATTCAAGAAAGGGAGTAGGGATAACTATAGGAATCACAGGACAGTGAGTCTTACTTTAGTGGTGAACAAATTATTGGAGAAGATTCTTAGAGACAGGATTTACAAGTGTTTGGAGAAGCATAGTCTGCTTAAAGATAGTCAGTCTGATTTTGTGAGGGGCGGGTCATGCCTCGCAAGCCTGACTGAATTCTTTGACGAGGTGACAGGGCACATTGAGCAGTGGATATGGTGTATATGGATTTTAGTAAGGCGTTTCATAATGATTCCTATAGTAGTCTTACTCAGAAAATCAGGAAGCATGGGATCCAGGGAAACAGGGCTGTGTGGACTCAGAATTGGCTTGCCCATTGAAGGCAGAGGGTGATTGTAGATGAAGTATATTCTGCCTGGAGCTTGGTGACCAGTGATGTTCCACAGGGATCTGTTCTGGGACCTCTGCCCTTTCTGAATTTTATAAATGACTTGGATGTGGAAGTGGAAGGATGGGTTAGTAACTCTGCAATTAACACCAAGGTTGATGGAGTTATGAATAGTGTAGGTTGTCATAGGGATATTGACAGGATGCAAAGCTGGGTTGAGAAGTAGCAGCTGGAGTTCAACCCAGAGAAGTGTGAAATTATTCACTTTGAAAAGTCAAATTTGAAGGCAGAACATAGGGTTAATGGCAGGGTTCCCGGCAGTGTGTTGGAACAGAGTGATCTTGGGGTCCATGTCCATAGTCCCCTCAAAGCTGCCATGTGAATTGATGGGGTGGTTAAGACAACGTATGGTGTGTGCCCTTCAGGGGATTGAGTTCAAGAATCACAAGGTAATGTTGCAGCTCTATAAAACGCTGGTTAGACCGTACTTTTCCCAAGGCTAAAATGGCTAATATACCACGGGGCATAATTTTAAGGTGATTGGCAGAAAGTATAAGGAGGCTGTGTCAGAGGTAAGTTGTTTACATAGAGAATGGTGAGCGTATGGAACACGCTGCCAGGGGTGGTGTTAGGGGCAGATACATTTCGGAAATTTCAGGAACTCTCAAATAGGCACATACAGGATTCCCCCGCTATCCGAAGGTAGAGCGTTCCTATGAAACGGTTCATAAGCCAGAATGTCGTGAAGTGAATAAGAAATTACCATTTATTAATATGGGAAAAATTTTTGAGCGTTCCCAGATCCAAAAAATAACTTACAAAATCATTCCAAATAACACATAAAACCTAAAATAACAGTAACATATAGTAAAAGCAGGAATGATACGCAGCCTATATAAAGTAGAAATAATATGTACAGTGTAGTTTCCCTTACCAGAATTGGGAAGACTCCAATAAATTGCAGTTTTGTTACAGTTAAACACTTGCTTATACAAATAACCATTTGACGCAATCAGCAATCACCTCTGATCTGGGCTGACATTTACGTGCCGGGCAGCACCTAATTAATTAGCTTGTTCATTTCGGCTTTTTTCTTAAAGATGTGCTGGGTGCGTCCCGACTACCGCTGCACCACTGCATTCTTCGCGACAATGTATCAGTTGGCGGCCCAGAGGTTGGGGACCACTGCTTAAACTATGAAGCTTGTCTCGCCTCAGAAAACGATCAAACCACCCATGACTACCTTTAAATTCCACTTTCACAACATTTTCATCACCATCATCCAGTGCTTTCCATTTCAGCTTATTAAAAAGACTGACTGATTTCTCCTTAAGAATAAGAAAACTTAACGGAACACCACGCTTTGTACACCCATCAATCCACTCAAGCAATAGACTTTCCATTTTATCTATTATTGGATGCTGACTAAAAGAGACCACTTTGCAACGAGCAGAACCAACAGTAACATCGGCAGCTTTCAAAATTCTTTCTGTGTATAAATAGTGTGATTGGTGGACGCAGGCAAGTTCAACTTGCGGACAATGTCCTTACTTCGTTCACCATGATTGAAACGCTTAATTATGTCTAGTTTTACGCTAAGTGTAACACCCTTACGAGCTCTTTTAGGCTTTTCCAATACCTTAGAACTCATCTTGCTAACGGATGCACAAAATAAATCAAAATAAAGCACGTGTTTAAGCAATGCTGGCTGGAATGCAGTTCCAGGGAAGGAGCTTGGCTGTTCCGGTGCGCGCTGCCTTTTTTCGTAACAGTGAATACACCTTCTGTTAGCGAAAACAGGTAACTAATGTAGGTCTTTCGTAACAGCGAGGTGTCACAAAGCGAACATTCAGAAAACAGGGGCCACTTGTAGATGATAGAAAAATGAAGGCCTATGTGGAAGGAAAGGGTTAGACTGATGTTAGGGTAGGTTAAAATGTTGGCAAAACATCGTGGGCCGAAGGATGTTATTGTGTTCTGCATTTGCCACAGTGTCTTGAAAAAAGTATTCAGCCCCAAACCCTTTGTTCACATAAATGAGTATTACAACCAGGGATGCTGATGAATTTAACTAAGAATTTTTATTGGTGAATCACAAGTTCTCTTTTTTTATTTACAAACGAGCTCAAAACAGGGAAAATTGCAAAGCATGAAAAACTAAAAATTCAAAAATTGAAATGTCAGCAGTTCAAAAGTATTCATCCCTCTTTGCTCAGTACTTAGTTGAATCACTCGCAGCGATTACATCCAATAGTCGTTTTTTTTTAAAGCACAGGCTTTAAAAAAAGCATATCCTTGCTCTAAAGATTTTACACACCACTTAGAAGATACTATAAAGATGTGGAAGAAGGTCTTGTGGACGGATGAAGCTAAAGTAGAGCATTTTGGATCTTGCAAGAGAGGTGGGGGGTACTTAAAGTATTCTTGTGAATTCATTGGAAACTGGTTATGCTGCAAATTTCTACATCAACAATTTGGGTGCGTTAGTAAGTTAATATATTGCTATGGAGGAAAGTTAGCATAGTAATTACAAATGAGATGAATACTTTTTCAGCCTCACAATTATGGCTGTTAATTTAGTAAATTTTTGATAGGTTTTGGAATCTTTCTTTTGATTTGACACGATGAACAATGTTTCATAGATTAGCTCAAAATATCCTACTTTAATATATTTTAAATTTAGAAAATAAGACAGTAAAATGTGTAAATAATTGCGGGAGCTGAATACTTTTTCAAGGCATGTACACATTCTGAATATTAGAAAACTAGCATCGAGGTAAAAAGATGATCTTTACTGAATGACAAGAGGAGTTGAACAGCAAATTCATAATTCTACTTCTTATGCTTAATCATTAAGCTCCTTCAGAAGAAAGTTCAGAATGACCACCGGTAAGTTATGTATCTTGTTTCAACATCAGATACAGGTCAGGTTCAAGTTTAAAAGAGAAAAATCAGAATATGGGAGTTTTAGGAGTTGCACAAATGGATAAGATCTCAATCTAGAAACTAGCTGAACCGTCTGTGAAGAACCACATTCAAATACTAATTGCTTAGACAATTTAGACTCACCTCAAAACACACACATCTTAACTTTAATGACAAATGACATAATTTTGATGCTTTACTGTATACACAAACATTATATTCAGTTTGGTCAATTAACTTGTAGAATTTCACACATACTCAAAGCTGCGTTGACACATAAAATATACTGATACACTTATTGATCAGTTGGTACTCTAAGATTAGATTCTCCCTCTTACTCCCTTTTCAACCTTTCTGCCAAACTGCTGAATTGCTATTGGCTCTACTTATAAAATTTGCAATTAGATGATTTACACAGCTTCCTAGGAACACATAATATTTTCCAAATCTTGTTTGTTGTAGGACTATTTACAAAGATAACCATCACTCAACAAGTAACAAAACTGTGGACAGATAAAATTCTGCCATTATTGAATGTTTTGTGATTTGAATCACTTGCTTCAATACTTCAATATAACTTGCAACAAAACAAACAGAGAAAAATGGGGTGGATCTTCAAGAAACCAGCTGGTAAATCAACATTGTTGGAGGTTAAAAGGGTAAACAACAAATAATGGAAGCTTGGATGAGAAGATATAAAAAACAAGCATACAATATATCTGACAACACACGAAAAAAGTTGATCCACCTAAAGCAATATCATTGCCAAGACTGATGGAATAAGTCACCTGGAACACCACTGTCCCTCTTTCAGAGGCTGACTTTGTTTATTCCCAGCATTTTCTATTACTATTTTGCTTCTTTCTTGGTTCAGAACTCACTAAGACCACCTGTGAGTTGCTATAGTTGAAGTGCAACAAAATCAGCATAACAATTAGTGCATTAGATTTTCCTAGTCTTCTGCCTGCTCTGCATTGCAACAGCAAAATCCAAGCAGAACAGAGTCGATCATGAACAAATAGTGAGCACTGCAACATGGAATCCATCCAGCTTCACTTAACCAAGTATGAAGCATAGAGGTGAATATTCATTCTCGGAGAAACACACAAGTGAAACATACAAAATAAAATGGGGACCAAATTACAAATGCTGTTGGCTGTCATTTATCAAAAAATACATTTTTGATAACATCTTACCGGATATTTAATCCTGAGGTTTGTTCCACATTTTCCCAACTTTGCAATTTTGACAATAATTTCTAAAATTTAGAAAAATAGGTAAAGTTAGCTAAAAAAACATATGTTAAAATATCTTCAAATTAAAAGAAATAATGCACACAATATTCACCAGCTTGGGAAACCAGTTCAGATATTCTTTCCTTCCCTCTTCCATTAAAATAACCCTCAAAATCTACCTTTGAAACTTATAAAATCAGTGTCTACAAAGTATCACTTCAAATGGTCAAGTATAGAATCATAGAGCACAGTAAAGAGCCCTTTCAGCCCAACTCTTCCATGTCAATCATAGTGTCCATCTATGCTAATCCAACATTTGGCCTACATCCTTGTCTTTCCTATCCAAATGCCAATTAATCACTGTGATTTTCCCACCTTCACCACCTCTTCTGGCAGCTCTTTCCAAATGACCATCACCCCTCAGATCTCCTTTTGCCTATTTGATAATACAACCGTTAACTGCCATAAGATGCTATATTACATTGAAGGTATAATAATAAGATGCTACTGATTACAATTTTAGTTAAATACTAGTAACAGCACTCTAATGTGTTAAAAAAGAGACCAATTATTTGTTGTCTTAAATTAGATTCCTTGTCTTAGCATACACTCAAATTTACCAGTGGCATGAGTAAACAGAAGATCCTACCCTTAAAAGAAATGAACGACTTTTTATGCAGGACATAAGCATAAGCCTTAAATTTACAAAATAAAAACAAACCTCTTTCTCTAACTCCAAAGTAACATTCTCTTCCCTTAACTTCTCAAGACGTTCAAGTTTTTTACAAAGGCTTTCCATTTCTTCTTTAAGAAGTGCATTGTTATCTTCCATTTCCCTGTTTAAAGAATAAAAGAACAGTTCATATTCAGCATGTTTCACAGAATAATAGAGCTTGGAAACGGGCTTTTCAATCCACTGAGTCCAGGGCAACCGTAAAGATTTCATTCCCACCAATACCAAACTTCCCCTAGATTATGGTACTTAACAATGGAATAATGTAGTAGCTGATTAACCTATCAATCCACATGCCTTTGAGGTGAGAGAGGAAGACAGACCAATTTGAGGAAACCTACACAGTCATGCGGAGAAAATGCAAACTCCATACAGAAGCACTCAAAGTCAGGATTGAACCTGGCTCAATCAGGCAGTGGGTATTTGTTATACACCCTATCCCTCATTATATGCGAGGGATACGTTCCTTGAAGTTGACGCATAATGTGAATAATTATTTAAATGGAGAAAATAGGGATGCATTCCAGAGGGCTTCCTAAATATAGTTTATCTGTAATTTATTCACATTTTTATACCAATACGACATAAAAGCAGTGCTACCAGACATTTATATTTAATCAATTTAAGGTAACATTCAATGTAGTAAATCATAGAAAGTTAACATCCTCTGGTGTACAGTACTCACCAACAGTGGCAGGTGTGTTCGCTCCGGGAGATGAGTGGTTGTTGTGGTGTCGGGCAGCTTTATACCGATAAGGTGGATGGTTGTGGTCGTCAGGATAGTATCAAGCACAACAAGGGGTGAAGGAAGACTCACAGAACTCTTAGAACTGCCGGCAGCAGAAGATTACAGCAATTTGCATAAAATGATGAGGGTTGTTTGCTTGGCAGCATTTTGTTTTAAATTTGCTTGTAAGGAAGAAGGGTTGACGGCAGGGAACGACTGAAATGCTGGCTCCGATCTAAACTTGGGTCCATGTCCATTGCCATTTGTGCCAAGTGTTCCAACTTCCACCATTCCTCACCGTTGGTAAACTCCCAGGATTTTCAAAATCGTCTGTTGCTTGCAGCATCTGAGAGATAGTTCGCCGTAAAAAAATACGCACTCCTTGAATGTGGATTACACCTTGGTTGAGTGGTTGAATCAGCGATGTTGTGTTAAGCGGCAAAACACACTGTTATGTTAGAATGAATGCTGTCCAAATGTTTAGGATGGGCTGGCGCATTGTCAAGCAACAGAAGAACTTTAAAGGCAAGATTCTGTTCCCTGCAGTAGTGTCTCACAGCTGTGTTACCTTCAGCTGATGCCGCGCTGTTTATAATTTCCAACTTTTTTCAAGTGTTAAAGCGGTTCTCTGCTGCTCAGCTGATGGCCCAGGACATGACATTGGATGCTTAGGAGGCATAGTTAAATATTTCAAGCACAAAATCACGGCACCGTGGGTAAAACCAACAGAAGTTTAAGATCACGCATCCACACCTTGCCAAAACCAATGCAAGAGTGGCGGGAGAGAGACTGTGAGGCACGCGCACCTGACTTGTATTGGCGAGAAAGCGGTGCTGCTCATCCCAACAGTGAGATTGTGAAGCATGCGTACGTGTCTTGTATTGGCGGGAGGGCAGTGCTCCTCGCATAACTGTGAATTTTGGACGCCTATAACAAGACATTGGTAGAAATAGGTTCCTCGCATAACTGTGAATCCGCATAGGCTGAAGACGCATATAATGAGGATAGGGTGTATCTGTGAACGATCTGGATGTAAGTGCAAGTAGCACTATCAGTAAGTCTGCAGATAAACCGAAAATCAGTGGAGGGTAGCTACTGAAAATGTGGAGGGTAGTGTGAGGCTACAGGGTCATACTGACCTGCTGATGAAATGAACTAAGAAATGGCAGATGGAACTTATCCTGACAGATGTGAGAAAAGGTATTTTGGGAGTGGTATTGAGGATTGAACATACACCATGAATGTTAAGGTCCTGGGGAATACTGAAAAACATAGAGACCCTAGTGTGCAAGTCCGAAGATTCTATAAGGTGGCAGTGCAGGTACATGATTAATAAGTCATTTGGGATAATGGCTGTCATTAGTCAGGGCACTCGAGTACAAGATCACAAAGGTTATAAACCATTATTATAAAACAAAGGTCAGACCTCAGCTGGAGGACTGCTTGCAGCTCAGCTCACCACAGTATAGCATCCCATAAGGATAACAGTGCTTTAGCTATGAGGAGAGACTACAGAGCTTGTTTCCGCTTTGTCTGAATTGAAGGAAGTTAAAGGAGTTATGATTGAATTATATAAAATTATCAGAGCTATTGATAAGATAGACTGCAGGAAACATTTCCTTTTATCAGACATTAAAAAAAAGCAAAAAGGATATAAATTTAGGCCAAAGGGCAAGAGATTTGGTGAGGATATGAGGGAGACCTTTTTTGCCTGGAGAAAGGTAAGCACTATTCCCTCTCAGCTGTGCAGATGTGCAGCCACACAACAAACGAAATGCTCCCATGTACATAGCCTTTGTTGCTGCACAGCTGTAAATTTCTTTACATTTAAACGTTTAAAGTGCCATGCAGTTTTCCGGCCATATAAAAAATTCCTGCTCAGAGCAATGGTTGGTCCATGCAGCTGTAACAACAATTAGAGGAGTCGTTGGTGGTAATTGACTGAGAGTGTAGAGGAAGCACAATGACTGACAGTACTTAAGAGGTATCACTTGAATTTCCTGGACATCAATGGTGATGGGCCAATTGTCGGAAAAGGAATTGACACAGATCTGTGCGAATTGGGTAGGTATGGACATGGTAGACTGAATGACTTGTTTCCAAGCTGGCGCGTGGCCAAGTGTTAAGGCATTGGACTAGTGATTTGAAGGTCGCGAGTTCAAGCCTCAGCCAAGGCAGCGTGTTATGTCCTTGAGCAAGGCACTTAACCACACATTGCTCCTGCATGTTTATAGCCCAGCAGTGGCGGTTGGTACAGTATGGACAAGACAAAACAAGCTGTATAACACTAACTACTTAGAGTAAAAGTATTATTTAATATTAAATAAAAAGTATTAGTCAATATTTTAATTAATATTATATAAATTGCATGAATACAAATACAAAATTCATAAGGATACAAGTAATACTAATTACATTACATTTAAATCACAGTAATATGATCACCGTATCCCATATTCCAAATCAATCATGTAGAAGAAAGGATTGAATTATGAAATGAAATAAAATAAAAATATTTTATTTTATTTTTTAAAAAATCTACCCCCATTACCAAAGGGAGCTGGTTGGTAAAAAAAAAGAGAAGAAAAAAAACCTTACCATATAATATTATTATAATAATGGCTCGGATCCATACTTTAATAACCGTTCAAAGATTATGAAAATAACTCAGAAAGGGTCCCCATAACATTAGAAAATCATGCTTAGAATCAGAAATCGAACAACGAATCTTCTCTAGATCTAGGCATAACATAATATCAGATAGCCATTGAGCATGAGTGGGCGGGGTGGCCTTCTTCCACTTCAGCAAGATCGCCCTTCTGACCATAAGTGACATAAAGGCCAATACCCACAAATTAGATGGCTTCAGTATTGTAGCACTATCCTCGACAATACCAAACATGGCAGTCAAGGGGTTGGGCTTAAAACTAACAATGAAAAGTACAGAAAAAGTTTGAAATACATCTTTCCAAAATTTTTCAAGGCTCGGACATGCCCGAAACATAGGAATTAGTGTGGCCACTCCATTAGTACATCTATCACAGTAAGGGGAAATATCTGCGTAGAAACGAGAGAGCTTGTCTTTAGACATGTGAACTCTATGTACCACTTTAAATTGTAATAAAGAATGACGAGCACATAATGATGAAGAATTAACCAATTCTTTTAAAGGTCACTATAGTTTTAACTGTACCACTATTTTACAAATAAATAATGCCCATCTTACGGATTAGGTTCACAAGATTATATTAACATAATAATCCTACCTGTAATAGTCATTTTTCTCCTTCAGCTGTCGGAGTTCTTTCTCCAGCTCGGGGATACGAGCCAGATCTGACCGCATATTCTTCACTATTACAGAATCCTGTTCTTGTTGGATTATTGTATTCTCTAATTCCTAAACAAAACAAAACGATTCTAAGTATTTATTTCTTGCTCTTGGTCTCTATATTTCCCTCCTCCTCTCCTACTGTTAGTGAATACCATTTTATGGAATCCAGCAACCATCTATTTGGTTCAAGTAGTCAGTCTTTACATATAATCACTCTAGTGAACAATGTTACAATGTACGTGACTGCAAGGGTGCAGAAGCAAAGTTTAAGCTTTCCTTTAATAAAATTAAAGCACAAATCTTACAATTAAAAATAACAGGGCTTTCATAAGATCACTGCTGGAAAACTTGCACAGCTTTGATCTCAGTACCCAAGACAAGATAGCACAGAAACAATAGGTTGACTCTTAAGAAATTATTCAAGAACGTTATGCCTGTACTCTCTAGAGTTCAGATAAATGAGAGGAAGCTTCATTGAAATACACAAGACTTTGAGAAGTTGTTTCTTCTGCCTGAACTACCTGCCTTGGTCATTTAGATCAAAAAGAATTGAGATTCATTGCCTAAGAGAGCTTTAAATGCTTAGTTATTGAATACATTCAAGCTCATGAACAACAGATTCTTACACATGGAAGAAATCAAGGTACGTAGAAATTGTCTGGAGAGATAGATCCACCCATGGACTTTAATGAATGGTAGAGCATGCTATAGTTTCTAATTTGTATATTGTATGCCAATAAATTAAGCAAATTGTATGCCTTAGAAATTAAATCTGTTTTAAAATTAAGTGAGAATGATTACTGCATCAATTTGCAAATCTTAATTTTAATTCAATATTGCATTCCTATCTAAATTATTTTCAATGTTTGTTAGCATACAACAAGAAACAAATTGTGAATGACTTTCATTTTTGCCAATCTATGGCACTAAGCCAACTGGCAGGGATTCCAAATCAATGAAAATGAATAGGAACTCAAAAAAATTGGTATTTCTGCTGATGTTTTAAAAAGATATACTCAAAGAACAGTAACTCCATCTGAAATCTCAAAGAAGTACTGAACTCCTCTGCCACCTTGCCTTTCAGGTGATGATACCTAGTCCTCATCCTTTGCAATGAAGTATGTGATAAACTGTTTTCTACGCTGAACAGGCTCTGAGAAAAACACAGCTCACCTTCAATCTCCGTTCATTCTCTGCACTGGCCACTTGAGCTGCCTCTAATGCCTGAATTTGCTGTACAGCCTCTTGCCATTTCCTGTTTATGAAAACAAAACAATTAGCCCCATCAAAATATATTGCAATTAGAAAAACTGGGAGGAAAACAGAGACACAGACAAAATGAAGATATCAGGGGAATTACTATTAAAGGGACAGAGCACAAATTGGCCTGGTACACGGATGACATTTTGATCTATCTAGAGCAACCAACATACTCTTTACCTAAATTGATGCAATCCTTTGAACTATATGGCCAATTATCAGGATACAAGATCAACATAGATAAAACCCAACTACTTTCATATAACTATAGTCCACCAAGAGAAACTGAAAGTAGATATTCTTGGGTATGGCAAACAGAGTCTGTCAAATATTTGGGCATCATTATGCCAAAAGATTTGGCAAAATTATCAGAATGCAATTATCAGCCTATATATAAAAAATTAAGGAAGATATAACAAGATGGAACCTAATTCCTTTTCTTAGTTCAGTTCAAGGATTGAATCTATTAAAATGAATATACTGCCCAGACTACTATATCTCTTTCAGACTCTACCAATAGAGATTAACCAAAATCAATTCAATGAATGGAACAAGATGCTATCAGGATATATATGGCAAGGTAAAAGGCCTAGGGTTCATCTCAAAACTTTGCAATTAGACAAGGAAAAGAGGGGTGGGGGGAATGGGGTCTACCTTATCTTAGAGATTATTATTTTGCAGCACAGTTGAGAGCTGTGATGTGCTGGTGTAACCCATCATATGACGCTCAATGGAAAAACATTAAGGAGAGGATACTTCCCATCCCCATACAGGTAATTTTGGCTGATAACAACCTACAAAGTTACATAAATACTATTGATCACCCGTGGGTGAAATGGACTCTTAAAATATGGAAAACTATTATAAAAGAATATACACTAGAGAGAGACATTGCAATTCTTAAATGGTGTGCATATGACTCGGACTTCACGCCAAATAAACCGGATGTTAGATTTAAGGACTGGACAGCTAAAGGAATAACAGCTATTTGCAATATAATGAAAGAAGGAACACTGTTCAGTTTTGAAATGCTCAAAGAGAAACACTTATTAGAAAAATAAGACTTTTACCGGTATTTACAGATGCGACCCTATGTTATTAGGATGGTCAAAAATGTCACCAAGGCAAGTACATGTCTGATAGAGCTATTTAGAAAAGCATATAATTCAGACAACGGTAGTAATCATTTCAAACTTGTATAAGGGTTTGTCAAATCTTAAAACACATTCGACTTCATACATTAAAACAAAATGGGAGAAGGAAGGAGGGATAATAATATCTGAGGAAGATTGGACAATAATATGGAGGTATCAATGGAAGTGTACCAGTTCACAGAAATGGAGGGAGTTCGAGCGGAAAAACTTGATAAGATATTTTATTATACCCGCTCAGAAATCCCATTATTATACTAACCTCCCTGTTTGCTAGAGAAATTGTGGAAATCAAAATAGACAATAGGTGCAGGAATAGGTCATTCAGCCCTTCAAGCCAGCACCGCCATTCACTGTGATCATGGCTGATCATCTACAATCAGTACCCTTTTCCTGCCTTCTCCCCATATCCCTTGACTCTGCTATCTTTAAGAGTTCTATCTAACTCTTTCTTGAAAGAATCCAGAGAATTGGCCTCCACTGCCTTCTGAGGCAGAGCATTCCACAGAACCACAACCCTCTGTGTGAAAAAGTTTTTCTTCAACTCCGTTCTAAATGGTCTACCCCTTATTCCTAAACTGTGGCCTTTGGTTCTGGACTCCCCCAACATCGGGAACATGTTTCCTGCCTCTAGCGTGTCCAATCCCTTAATAATCTTATATGTGATCCCCTCTCATCCTTCTAAATTCCAGTGTATACAAGCCCAGTCGCTCCAATCTTTCAACATATGACAGTCCCGCCATCCCAGGAATTAACCTCGTGAACCTATGCTGCACTCCCTCAATAGCTAGAATGTCCTTCCTCAAATTTGGAGACCAAAACTGTACACAATACTCCAGGTGTGGTCACACCAGGGCCCTGTACAACTGCAGAAGGACCTCTTGGCTCCTATACTCAACTCCCCTTGTTATGAAGGTCAATATGCCATTAGCTTTTTTCACGGCCTGCTGTACCTGCATGCTTACTTTCAGTGACAGATGAACAAGGACACCTAGATCTCGTTGTACTTCCCCTTTTCCTAACTTGACACCATGCAAACCATTATATTTTCTGGGAATGCCCCATTATCAAAGACTATTGGAGTGGGATACATAATGCCCTACAAGACATCTTTAAATGGGAAATACCCTTAGAGAATAATACCATATATTTTGGATATATATCTCAAGAATGGTTGAAAAGAGATAAGTATTTAATGAATATACTGCTGGTGGCTGGTAAAAAGACCCTTACCAGGAAATAGTTATCACAGGAGAGCGCTACTTTAAATGTATGAATGGAAATTACAATGGACATTTACAAAATGGAGAAGATAACAGCATCTGTTAATCATAAGTTGGAACAATTTGATTCATACTGGGAAAAATGGTTTAACTACATAACACCTCATAGGCCTGATCTTATTCTCACAAGTCAATGAATATGTTGTAAAAAAAAAATCACTCCCTATTTTGTACATAGTTTTCTTCTTTAGATTGTTCTTTCTTTCGTCTCCTTTCTATAAGTATATACCTCAGATAAATATTATGTGGAGACTTGTGACAAATATGATTATGATATATATACACACACATACAGTATCTGAAATACATCTTATGGAAATGTTTGTTTGATGATAAACTTCAATAAAAAAAATAAATTACAAAACAAAAGAAAACACAGACACAATCTCAAAGGACCAAATAATGCCCCATGAAAAAAAATTCCTTTCCTCGTAACCTTATAGAATTTTTCTCATTAAGTCCATAAACATTTCTGACTTTACATTGTCAATAGAGGAACAAGGAAAATATTCATTTCACAGCCAACTAGACAAACAAAATTTCAGGTAAATTTCCTTTTCACATGTATCTTAGTGCTCTAGGGCAAAAAAGTGGAGTTGAAGAAATATCAGAGTTCCATTTCCAGTTGTTACAACTCCAAAGAAAATAAATCAGATTTTCTCGTGAACCCCTTGCTGCCAAAAGCTTTCTTGATGCTTGTCAATTTGGCTCAATTGTGAAGAGTTGATACCTGAATGAGGCAACTAACAACTATACTTATGATTTTAGACCCAAGTGATGAGTCAATAACTTCAGCTCTTACAGTATACATCTAAAGTAAACCATGGAGATATGGATTGTGGTTCAGCCTAATGGCTAACTGAAGTTAATGCACAGTATCTGGATTTGTCATGCAGTTTACTGTCTTGGGAAAAATATTCAAGAGCAGTTATTTTTAATACAATAATTCACACTATCAAATAGCAAGAGGAGAAAGTCGATACTGGAAGATTAAAAATTAATATCTTTATAAAGAAACAATTATGGTTGCCTTTAAAAATTCTATTTCCATCAAGAAATCTAAAGAGTGACAGGTGAGAAGTGATGCGGATGAAAGCAACCAGTACAAAGGTGGACATCCAATGATCTCCAAACTTTGATTTTTGCCATACTTGCGCTGTACTTCTAGTTGCTCAAGCAGCTCTTGACGCTCTGTTGTCAATGTTGCTAGCTGCATCTCCTGTGCCATTTGTTTCCGTTGTTGCTCTGATATCTTGGCCTTCAAGACTTCGATTGTCTACATGACAATAAAGAGAGCACTATTATCAGAAATGTTAAAATATTAAAGATGCTTTAAAAATTTTTAGATTGCATTCATATCTTCTATTTCCTTAACAGCATCAATACTGGACTGTACATATACAAGAGGCATAATTTTGAACTGTAATTTCAAATAATACACGTCCCATCATATGATCGATAAAAGATTTACAGTTGCTGACATTCAGTACAATAAATAAATAAAACATTTTCTTTCTGTTAGCATTATTGAATTAAATGTTACACGACATACAGCATAAAATTAGCAAATAGGAACGTGTACATGACAGCAGGACCTACCATATACAAAATCACATCAGAAGAAATACAACTTAACTAAAAAAAAATACAATTTAAATTATTTTTATAGGAAAACATTAAACAGCACGAACCCAATTTGGTACATTACTTAATATTTTGGTACTTCAGCATGGGCAGTTATAAAAGGAGGGATGATAGAAATTAGTAACTGCTCCCTATACCAATCGCTGTCCAGTGACTCACGTAGAAATTATACTTATAAAAATTATAAAATTATAATAAAAGTCATGCTTGATTGTACATTCTTACTTGTTCTAGTAACTCAACAGCAACAAACAATCCTTATCACAAATGCCTCTAAGAGGAGAGAGCAGCTGCTGCTCATCTCTGCAACAAAAGTCGATGCTCTGAATAAAAGTAAAAAAGTAGAGAAAAAACTGGAAGTAATAGTCATAACACTAGTTCTAAGAATAAAACTATACATTCAATATACAGAGTTTGTTCAAAGTTTTAACTTTTGAAAGGATGATTGTATTCATGGAAACAACAGGAATTCTGCAGATGCTGGAAATTCAAGCAACACACATAAAAGTTGCTGGTGAATGCAGCAGGCCAGGCAGCATCTCTAGGAAGAGGTGCAGTCAACGTTTCAGGCCGAGACCCTTCGTCAGGACTTGTATTCATGGTATTATTTGGATTACACATGGAGGCATTTTTGGCTAATTCAATTATGTTATGTCAAAATAAAACTTCATACTATCATTCAGTATTACAAAATTATTTAAATGGAAAATTAAAGTTTAAGGACTGAATATTTACAGATAATTGCTTATTACATCAATGCAGAAAAATAAATGTTATTAACTATACAGGTAAGCATTCTCTTCCAGTAAAAATGGCAAGACTGGGAGAGCATAATGTTTCTTGTATTAAACTCCAGTACTAGGTTTCTACCATTGGAGCTCCTCAATATGCAGGTGAAGAGTTCATATGTACACTGTACTAGAAAATTACTCTTATCTCCTAGGCTGGGAAAAATATTCTAGCTACAAATCCCACAAATCATTGTCAATGTTTCAGATGCAATATTAATCTGAGATAGCCAGGAACATCCTGGAGAAAGCTGTGGCTGAAATCAACTCTCTGACTAATCCCAAAGGTCCATCCAACACTGGGCCTCTCTCTATAAGACAATGCAGAACACTGCAAGCTACTATTAATAGATACAAGTTTGCAAGGGTGAAATCAATAATGGCACGTAGTGAGAATTTAAATACCTGTATGTTTTAACAGAATACATTCTGTCACCAGGAATCTGAATAACCAGATTAGGTGTTATGCAGCCTGAAAGACCAAACCATTTCATTTTTGTTGCCTAATGAATTTACCTGATTGGCTTCAGCAAGTTTTTCTTCTCTTTCTTGCAGCTTCTTATCCTGGAGCACAAGATCCTCTTTCAATGAATTAGTCACTTTAATCTGACCCTTCAATTTTACCTCAGCCTCTGCTTCCTTTTCCTGAAGTTGTTTCAATTGGGTAACTAGCTCCTGGTTTCGATCAGCCTCTCGCTACATTGGGAGAAAGTATTAAAAAAGGACAAATCACAGTAAAAATAGTCATAGAAAATAATAAAAACCACAAGTTGAAAATCTGCAATAGTCTGCAATTACTTTCGTGTTTACAAGCAGAATCACAGAAATAAAAAAAATAAAAACTGAGGATGAGCATATAGGCCATCAATGGCCGTGTCAAGTTTAAAACAGAAGTATTTCAGACTTTTCCAATATCCAAGGCCACAACCTTACTATACCATCATCACAATGTGGGTGAAACGACACCTTATCAAGTTCTATCACATCCTTTTACTTTAAGTCCCTCCAAATATTGTCTACCTTGGTACTGGGCCTATGCCTCACATAATGTTATATACAAATAAAAGCTATCTTTGTTTTAAAAGTCACATTAAGACAATGGAAAATTTACACAATCTCAAAAAAATGCTCATAAACAAAAAGAAATTACAGCCCATGACTGTCATTATTTTCACACCTTTTTTTCAATTTCCTTGTTGGCTATAGATAAAGTGC
Organism: Mobula hypostoma; assembly: GCF_963921235.1. Classification (NCBI taxonomy): domain Eukaryota; kingdom Metazoa; phylum Chordata; class Chondrichthyes; order Myliobatiformes; family Myliobatidae; genus Mobula; species Mobula hypostoma. The sequence continues at coordinate 88,251,373 of NC_086105.1, read as the reverse complement.
TGATAAATGGGATTAATATTGATAGCATAAACAGAATGGGCTGAAGGGTCTGTTTCTATGCTGTGTGAATCTATCATACTGTGAAGTATTGAGAATTTAAAATTTAATTGAGTCTGACAGGTTACAGATTGACCATTCTTCCCTTGATGTAGTTATTATGCTGCTGGCCTGTATTTAGAGGATCTAAATTAATAATCCAGAGAAATTCATAAATCTTCCAACTAATTACTCTTCAGTTCTATCAAAAGGAGACTGACAGGCAGCACAGAACAACAAAGTACGAAGAATGTCTTGTGCCAGAAAAGTTTACATTTCACAATTGCCTGTTCAAACATACAAACCTCATGGTTCCAGGAGCTGGACTGTGCTGCCTTCTCCAGCTCAATCCTAGCTCGTTTATGACTAACTTCCATTTTCTGTTTTTCTCGTTCCGCCTCTAGAGTGCGAGAGTGGGAAAGAATATATTCAGCCTGTTCTTCAACCTAGAAAATATATGTCAAGCGGTTTTTAAACTGTAGTGTTTTTTAAGGAATTATGAGGGGTTAGGGTAGTTTTGGAGAAGGGTTTAGAAGAATGAGAGACAGAAAACAATATCAGCACAAAAAAATTAGATGAGCAATGTTTATATCCACGTGATAGGGTATTTTGATTAAATATACATTAATGATATAAATATTCTTTAATTTTGGACAATACATGATCTTTTCACTTGCATAAAATACAGACCTATGTCATGACCTAAAAGAACATCATCCAAACTAAATAAATATTCTCACCACAGAAACAAAAGATTTGGTTTCATAGCCATTCCACAAAAAGTAATTTGTATTCCCAGTGAAATGGTTTTCTGCTGGTGGATTCCCTCAACAACCTAAATTACTAAACTGTACCAACTAAGTTTAAAAATCCTGAGATCTTAAAGGACATGTACGCATATATCCAAATCCTTACAGGCATAAAAATAGGTTGTACATTCACAACAAATATTTTTCAATAAATAAAAATTGAAGGGGAAGTCAAAGGAACACAACTCCAGTCCTAATCGAGAGGTCAGCAGTGGAAAGGGAAAGCAGTTTCAAGTTCCTGGGTGTCAACATCTTTGAAAATCTATCTATCCTGGGTCCAACATACTGATGCAATTACAAACAGATCACACTAGCAGCTATATTTCATTAGGAGTTTGAGGAGATTCAGTACAGATGTACAGTGGCGAGCATTCTAACTGGTTACATCACCATCTGGTAGAGTGGGGCCACCGCACGTGATCAAAAAAACCTGCAGATGGTTGTAAACTCAGCCAGCTCCATCATGGGCACTGGCTTCCCCACCATTGATGACATCTTCAAAAGGCGATGCCTCAAAGGGGAGTGTTCATCAGTAAGGATCCCCACTCTTACCCAGGATATGCCCGATTCTTATTACCAACCATCAGAGAGGAAGTACAGAAGCCTAAAGACAAACGCTCAATGTCTGAGGAACAATTCCAGATAATTGGGACACATTGGGACCAGCACACTTTGGCCCAATTAAGAAGAGGCTGACCAAATTAGCTGAAGTTCCATGGAAATATTTAAAAAGATATTTTAAAAAAGGACAAACTATCATTTAACTGAGTAATAAATGATGTATTTAAATGAAATACAGAACAAATTAGAACACTATCAATATTACTACAGTACTAAAAAACTGTATTAGTTCCTAATAGTTATCAAGAGGAATTCATCCAGTGTACACGCTCTTTTGAATCAATGAAATGAGCAAAATCAGCACAGGTGACTAGTGTAAATAATGGACTGCCTTCATACTATGCTATCAACGAATGCATCCTACAAACCTTCATTTTCATTGTAACATTCAAGATGATTGTCGATACCTTTAAATTCTTCATAGTTTCTACTTGTAGAAGTAGTGTCAAAGAGTAATAAAGTACAGCACAGAAACATGCCCTTCAGCCCATCTAGTCCATGCCAAAACCATTTAGACTGCCTACTCCCATCAACATGCACCGGGACCATAGCCCTCTATCCCCCTACCATCCAATATCCATCCAAACTTCTCTTAAACATTGAAATGGAGCTCACATGCACCACTTGTGCTGGCAGCTCATTCCACACTCTCACAACCCTCTGAGTGAAGATGGTTCCCCTCATGTTCTGCTTAAACTTCTCACCGTTCACACTTAATTCATGGCCTCTGGTGGTAGTTCCACCCAACCTCAGTGGAAACAGCCTGCTTGCATTTACCCTATCAAATCCCCTCATAATTTTGTATACTTCTATCAAATATCCTCTCAATCTTCCACATCCTATAGAATAAAGTCCTAACCTATTCAATCTTTCCTTATAACTCAGGTCCTCCAGACCCTGCAACATCCTTGTAAATTTTCTCTGTACCCTTTCAACCTTGTTCACCAAACCTGCACACAATACCCCAAATTAGGCTTCACCAACATCTTATACAACTTCAACATAAAATTCCATCTCCTGTACTCAATACATTAACTTATGAATGATGTGCCCAAAGATTCCTTATGACCCTATCTACCTGTGACGCCAATTTAAACAAATTATGGTCCTGTATTCCCAGATCCCTTTGTTGTACCAAACTCCTCAGTGCCCTACCGTTCACTGTGTAAGACCTACTCTGGTCGGTCCTACGGAAGTGCAAAAACTGAAACATGTCTGCATTAAATTTCATCTGCCATTTTCAGACCATTTTTCCCAGATGGTCCAGATCCTTCTGCATGCCATGATAGACTTCCTTGCTGTCCACTACACCTGCAATCTTGGTATCATCCATAAATTTGCTGATCCACATTATCAGTCAGATCATTGATATAGATGACAAACAACAAAGCAGCCAGAACTGATCTCTGCAGCATACAATTAGTCACAGGCCTCCAGTCAGAGAGGCAACCATCTACTACCATTCTCTGACTTCTACCACAAAGCCACCATCTACTCCAATTTACTAGCTCATCTTGAATGCCGAGCAACTGACCAAACTCCCACATCAAACCTTGTCAACTGCCTTGCTGAAGTCCATGTAGACAATATCTACTGCCTTGCCTTCATCCACTTTCCTGGTAACTTCCTCGTAAAACTCTCTAAGATTGACTAGACATGACCTACCATGCAGGAAGCCATACTGACTATCTTTTATCAGTCCATGCTCATCTAAATATCAATATATCCAGTCCCTTAAAATATCTTCCAATAACTTTCCCACAACTGATGTCAGACTCACCTGCCTATAATTTCCTGGTTTATGTTTAGAGCCTCTTTTAAACAGCAGAACAACATTGGCTATCCTCCAATCCTCTGGTACCTCTCCTGTCACTAAGGATATTTTAAATATCTCTGCTAGGCCCCTAGCAATTTCTGCATTTGCCTCCCAAGGAAACACCAGGCACTAAGGATTTATCAACCCTGATTTGCCTCATGACAGCAAGCACCTCCTCCGCTGTAATCTGTACAGGGTCCATGAAGTTGATGCTATTTTGTCTCACTTCCATAGACCCTGTGTCCATCTCCCGAGTAAATACAGATGCAACAAATTTATTTAAGATCTCTCTCCAGTCTGCTTTGGCTGCACACCTGGATTACCATTCTGATCTCCCAGGGGACCAATTTTGACCTTGGCAATTCTTTTGCTCTTAACATACATAGAATCTGTTAGGATTCTCGTTCACCTTGTCTGCTAGAGCAACTTCATGCCTTCTTTTGGCCCTCCTGATTTCTTTCTTAAATATTTTCTTGCATTTCTTGCACTCCATAAGCACAAGCACCTCCTTTTTTTTCCATAACCAGGGCCTCAACATCTCTTGAAAAATTAATGTTCCCTGAACTGTTGTTTGCGTTCCCTGAACTTGTTATCTTTAATTCTGACAGGGACATAAAAGCTTTGTACTCCCAAAATTTCACTTTTGAAGGCCTCCCACTTACCAAGTACACCTCTGCCAGAAAACATAGAACATAGAATAGTACAGCACAGTACAGGTCCTTCAGCCCACAATGTTGTGCCGACCCTCAAACCCTGCCTCCCATATAAGCCCCCACCTTAAATTCCTCCATATACCTGTCTAGTAGTCTCTTAAACTTCACTAGTGTATCTGCCTCCACCACTGACTCAGGCAGTGCATTCTACGCACCAACCACTCTCTGAGTAAAAAACCTTCCTCTAATATCCCCCTTGAACTTCCCACCCCTTACCTTAAAGCCATGTCCTCTTGTATTGAGCAGTGGTGCCCTGGGGAAGAGGTGCTGGCTATCCACTCTATCTATTCCTCTTATTATCTTGTACACCTCTATCATGTCTCCTCTCATCCTCCTTCTCTCCAAAGAGTAAAGCCCTAGCTCCCTTAATCTCTGATCATAATCCATACTTTCTAAACCAGGCAGCATCCTGGTAAATCTCCTCTGTACCCTTTCCAATGCTTCCACATCCTTCCTATAGTGAGGTGACCAGAACTGGACACAGTACTCCAAGTGTGGCCTAACCAGAGTTTTATAGAGCTGCATCATTACATCGCGACTCTTAAACTCTATCCCTCGACTTATGAAACCTAACACCCCATAAGCTTTCTTAACTACCCTATCCACCTGTGAGGCAACTTTCAGGGATCTGTGGACATGTACCCCGAGATCCCTCTGCTCCTCCACACTACCAAGTATCCTGCCATTTACTTTGTACTCTGCCTTGGAGTTTATCCTTCCAAAGTGTACCACCTCACACTTCTCCGGGTTGAACTCCATCTGCCACTTCTCAGCCCACTTCTGCATCCTATCAAAGTCTCTCTGCAATCTTTGACAATCCCCTACACTATCTACAACACCACCAACCTTTGTGTCGTCTGCAAACTTGCCAACCCACCCCTCTACCCCCACATCCAGGTCATTAATAAAAATCAGGAAAAGTAGAGGTCCCAGAACAGCCTATCCCAATCCACACTTGCCAGATCCTGCCTGATACAATAAATATTGTCCTTTCTCCAACTTAGAATCTCAACCCCACCCCCCCAGACCAGATCTACTTTTTTGCATATTTATTTTGAAACTAATGGCATTGTGGTCAAGAGATGCAAAGTGTTCCCCTACACAAACTTCTGTCATCTGCCCTGTCTCATTCCCTAATAGCAGATGCGGTATCGCATACTCTCTCATTGGGACTTCTACATACTGATGAAAAAAACTTTTCTGAACACATTTGACAAACTTTATTCCCATTTAGTCCTCTACTATGTTCAACTACTGATTCACAAGCCACAGCGATTTGCTCTGGAGAGAGTCATCATACTCCAGGTCAGACGAGAGATAACCCAGGTCAGGTTTCAGACCACAGTACTCAGGTAGATCCTTCGCATGATGGCGGTGGTGTGGAGGTAGAGAAGAAGAGGAAGGTCAAGTGGCCAGCAATGGCAGATGAGAAGGTTTGGCGTGTATTTGATGAGGATATTACTATGATGTTGGAGAACACTCTCAGGGGAACATCAAAGAGAAAGTTGGAAGTCATGGGCGATATGATTTACGATGTTGGAAAGTACAGGGCTGATTTGGTTGAGTTGAAGAAAGCAAAGCCTACACAGCAACCAAGCAGGCGCCAGAAGGAGATAAGTAGGTTGAGGAGAGAGCTTAGATCGTTGAGACAGAGGTGGAAGGTAACAAGTGAGGGTGACAAGCCAGGGCTTGCTGATCTCCAAGAGCATTTTCAAATAAAGTTAGCATCACTCCGTCATGCAGAGTCACAACGTAAAAAGAGAAAGAAGAGAGAGAAAGCAAGAAAGTCGTTCTTTGAGAATCCTCATGAGTTTATTAAGAAACTGTTTGAACAAAGTAAGAGCAGGCAGCTTAACATCTCTCAACAAGAACTTGAGGATCACCTGGCAAGCACTTACTCTAACGAACAGCGGGAGGCTCCTTTGCTTGACATTTCAGGGCTTGTGAAGCCTACCAAGCCAAGAGTGAAGTTCGATCTGTCAGAACCCAAACTGGCAGAAGTCGAATGGTTCATTAGAAAGGCAAGGTCAGGCTCAGTGCCAGGACCTAATGGAGTGCCGTATAAGGTGTTCAAGAAGTGTGAACAGCTGAGGAAATACTTGTGGAGATTGTTAAAGATGGTGTGGAGACAAGGTGTTGTTCCTTTGTCATGGAGCAAGGCTGAAGGAGTATACATCCCAAAGGAAGAGAATTCTTCTCCATTGAATCAGTTCCGACCAATTTCACTCCTGAATGTAGAGGGGAAGATTATGTTTGGCATTCTGGCAGAAAGAATATCTTCATTTGTGATAGAGAATGGATTAGTAAATACATCTGTGCAGAAGGCAGGAATACCAGGCTTCCCAGGATGCCTTGAACATTCTAGTATGCTATGGCATACCAGCCAGGAGTCAAAAAGGTTGAGAAGAAATCTGGCTGTAGTTTGGCTTGATCTGGCAAATGCGTATGGTTCTGTTCCCCATGTCCTGATTGAGTTTGCAATGGAATTCCTATGGATTCCTGCTAAGGTGAGGAACTTTGTTATGCAGTACTACAACGATTTCCAGATGAGGTTTTCCACTCAGCAGTTTACAACTAGGTGGCAGAGCCTAGATGTTGGAATCCCAATGGGATGTCAAATTTCACCCATCCTTTTTGTTTTAGCCATGGAGGTCATTATGAGGGCTGCAGAATCAGTGGGACCAGGTGTCGCACTTGATGGCAGAGGGGAGTTACCACCAATATGAGCGCTCATGGACGATCTTACCCTTTTGGGTCCCAGCACGGAGGCAGTGGAAAGTGTACTATCTAGACTCGAGGAGTTAATGGATTGGGGAAGAATGAAGTTCAAGACCAAGAAGTCAAGGAGCCTTGTTCTTAGGAGAGGAAAGCTGGTTGACTTTCATTTCACCCTTTGTGGAGAGGAGATTCCATCCATTCAGGACCAACCAGTTAAGAGCCTCGGGCGATGGTATACAGAGGAGCTGAGAGACATCAAGAGGGTTCAAGAGACAGGAGATCAGATCAGCAGAGGTCTGATGTCTGTTGACAAGTGTGGCTTGCCTGGCAAGTTGAAGTTGTGGTGCTTGCAGTACGGACTGATGCCATGGATAATGTGGCCACTAACTGTCTATGAAATGACAATGTTCCATGTTGAGGCAATGGAACGGAAGATCAACAAGTATGTGAAGAAGTGGCTTGGAGTACCAAGCAGCCTCACCAATGTTGCAATCCACAGTAGCCAGACAAAGCTTACCATCCCAGTGCAATCCCTTGTTGAGGAGATCAAGGTAGCCAAGGTAAGATCATTCTTGATGCTTTGAGGCTCAAAAGACCCTGTCATCAAGAACACCCAGCCGGATGTGAGATCAGGCAAGAAGTGGTCAGCCCGTGTAGCAGTTGATGAGGCAGAGTCTAGATTGAAGCACAAGGAGACGGTTGGGGCTATCCAGCTAGGCTGCCAGGGACTTGGATGGACAACCCACAAGAGTGGTGGTCATCTTCTACAGGTAAGGAGCGCCATGAGCTTGTGACACAAGAAATACGAGAGGTAGAATAGGAGAAGAGGTTAGCTAAAACAGCTGGCCCGGCCAAGCAAGGGGCTTGGACCCGGAGGGAAAGTGTTGAACAATGACATCTATCTTGGAATATTCTGTGACAGATGGAACCGCTCCGCATTTCTTTTCTATGTAGAGCAGCGTACGATCTGCTCCCAACGCCTGCCAACCTCAGCACCTGGTATGAAGATAAGACAGACAGGTGTGCTGCTTGTGGCGAGAAGGGAACACTTCAACATATTTTGAGTGCATGCAGAGTCAATCTTTCCAGCGGCATGTACACTTGGAGACATAACAACGTTCTCAAAGTTGTAACAGAAGTGGCTGAGCAGAGAGTACTGCAGAACAACTTATCTCATGCCCCATGCTGCACAGAACATCGCATATCATTTGTGAAAGAAGGCTCCAAGTCAAGGGTGTGCAGCATAGGCTCACGATCAAGCATACTTTCTTCAGCCAATGATTGGTGTGTTAAGGCTGACCTGGACGGGAAAGGCAGTTTCCCAGAGCAAATAGCTTTCACCACATTGTGTCCAGATAGAATCGTATGGTCTGACACCAGCAGAGAAGTGGTTATTGGTGAACTCACAGTCTCCTGGGAAGACAACATCAATGAAGCCCATGAGCGCAAGTTAACCAAGCATGCAGAATTAAAATCAGAGTGCAGAGACAGAGGGTGGAAGGTCTCATGCTGTCCATTCGAAGTAGGCTGCCATGGCTTTATTGTGTTCACTCTCCAGAAGTGGCTGCGTGACCTTGGCTTCAGTAGAAGAGAGATTAAGTCAACCAGCAGGACTGTAGCTGAGGCAGCAGAGAAAGGATCAGCATGGGTGTGGACCAAGTATGTCCAGGGGGGCAGATAGTCAGACAGTGTATACACATCTTGCAAATCCTTCAGTAGTTGCATAGACACCTGAATAGCAGACTATCTGTTGGATGGAAGTGACCAACAACTCTGATAGAGGCAGATGCCAAGTTTTTAAGCTCACCAGTGCGAGGTGGTGCTTTGGCACTGCTGGCCCACCACCTCGAGGGAATCTTGATCATAAGCGGGCCGAAACTCCTGAAGACAGGTGGCAGATCAACTGATGATCCCACTGGTGATAGCACAGGACAGTTAACATCTTAGTCCACGTGTATTTTGTAACTCTGTGTAATCATTTCATTTTCACTCTCGGCAATTTCTAACATCACCAAGCCTGAATGACAGTCAGCAAAACAGTTTTGAATTGTTTTACTGTTTTTTCACTTGCCCACTATCACTGCTTTTTGAACACAAGTGCACACAACTGACGCTATTTAAAATCTATTCACTCTAAGCACGGTGCAACTGGATCCTCGATTTCCTCACTTGCTGACCCAGGTCGCTTCGAATTGGCAACATCTTATCCACAATCACAATCAGCATAGATGCAGCACAAGGTTGTGTGCTTAGTCCCTTGCTCTACTCGCTTTACGCTTATGACTGTGGAGATAAGTACAGTTCCAATGGCATATTTAAGTTAGCTGACAACACCACTGCCACTGGCCAGATCAAAGGTGGTGACGATTCAGAAAAAGAAAGAAGATTGAAAATCTGTCTGATGGTGCCACAACAACCTCTCACTCAATGTCAGCAAAACTAAAGGGATGGTTATTGACTACAGGAGGAGGTCCATGTGCCAGTGGAGGGATCAGCAACTTTAATTCCTTGGCATTATCATTTCAGATGATCTGTCATGGATCCAGCATGTAATTGCCATTACAAAGAAGGCACTGGGGTGCTTCTCCTTTCTTAGAAGTTTGCACGAACTGGGCATGTTATCTAAAATTTTTAAACTTCTATAGATGCACAGTGGAAGATATCCTGACTAGTTGCATCAGGGGCTGGTATGGGAGCACCAATGCCTTGAACGGAAAACTCTACAAAAAGTAGTGGTACAGCCCAGTCTATCATGGGTAAAGCCCTCCCCACCAATCAGCGCATTTACAAGAAGTGCTGTCCTAGGAAAGCAGTTTCCATCGTCAAGGACATCCACCATCCAGCAAGAAGGAATACAAACTCTAGCTCCCACATCACTAGGTTCAAGCACAATTATTACACCTCAACCATAAGGCTCTTGAAGCAGAGGCAATGAATTCACTCACCCCAAGGCTGAACTGACTCCACAATCTATGGACAGACTATTAAGGATTCTACAACTTGTATTCACAATACTTATTATTTATTTATTACAGGTGGCCCCCATTTTCCGAACGTTCGCTTTACGACATCTCACTGTTACGAAAGACCTACATTAGTTACCTGTTTTCGCTAACAGAAGTTTTCACTGTTACAAAAAAAGGCAGCGTGCGCCCGAACAGCCAAGCTCCTCCCCCGGCACTGCATTCTCACCGGCATTGCTTAAACCCGTGCTTCATTTCGATTTATTTTGTGCATCCGTTAGCAAGATGAGTTCTAAGATATCGGAAAAGCCTAAAAGAGCTCGTAAGGGTGTTACACTTAGCATAAAACTAGACATAATTAAGCGCTTCAATCGTGGTGAACGAAGTAAGGACATTGTCTGCGCGTTGAACTTGCCTGCGTCCACCATTCGCACTATTTATACGCAGAAAGAATTTTGAAAGCTGCCGAGTTACTGTTGGTTCTGCTCGTAGTAAAGTGGTCTCTCTTGGTCGGCATCCAATAATGGATAAAATGGAAAGTCTATTGCTTGAGTGGATTGATGGGTGTACGAAGCGTGGTGTTCCGTAAGTTTTCTTATACTTAAGGAGAAATCAGTCAGTCTTCTTAATAAGCTGAAACAAAAAGCACTGGACGATGGTGATGAAATTTGCTGCAAAAGTGGAATTTAAAGGTAGTCATGGGTGGTTTGATCGGTTTCTGAGGCGAGGGCAGCATCATAGCTTAAGCAGTGGTCCCCAACCTCCGGGCCGCAAATGACGCAGTGGTGCAGCGGTAGTCGGGATGCACCCAGCAAATCTTTAAGAAAAAAACTGAAATAAACAAGCTAAACAAGTCCAGAATCTCTGGAGGAGAAAACCCCCGAGTCCTCGGCTTTGCTTGTTGCTCGGCAGCCGGGGCAGGGTCGAAGCGCTCGGCAGAGGATGGTGCTCGGCGAGGCTGTGTCGGAGGGGCTGGACTGAGGCTCTAAGTTTTCGGACGGACTCAAGAGTCCGCTGCGGTCGGGTGCTTCCAATGGTGCTGCATCGGTAAGTTGGTGGCGCTTGGAGTTCATGGCAGGGAGAGTTCATCCCTTCTGCTGCCTGCGTGAAGTGATGAGTCTATCGGGACTTTGAGACTTTTTTTTACCGTGCCCGTGGTCTGCTCTTTATCAAATTATGGTATTGCTTTGCACTGTTGTAACTATATGTTATAATTATGTGGTTTTGTCAGTTTTATTCTTGGTTTGTCTTGTGTTTGCTTGTGATACCATTCTGGAGGAAAGTTGTATCATTTTTTAATGCATGCATTTCTAAATGACAATAAACGAAGACTGAGTGTCCTCATAATCTAATTAATTAGGTGCCGCCGGGCATGTAAATGTCGACCCAGATCAGAGGCGATTGCCGATTGCATCAGGTGGTTATTCGTATAAGCAATGTTTAACTGTGATGAAACTGCAATTTATTGGAGTCTTCTCGATTCCGGTAAGTGAAACCACACTGTACATACATTATTTCTTCTTTATATAGGCTGTCTATTTTTATGTGTTATTTGGTATGATTTGGCAGCTTCATAGCTTAAAGGTTACTGGAGAGAGTGTTTCTGCTGACAGTGTTTGCGCCATGTTTTTGTCAAGAGCGCTTCCGCGAGATTTTCGTTGCGCTAGACAGTGCTGTAGAAAAGTATTTCTACTTTATATAGGCTGTGTATTTATCATATCATTCCTGCTTTTACTATATGTTACTGTTGTCTTAGGTTTTATGTGTTATTTGGCATGATTTCGTAGGTTATTTTTTGGGTCTGGGAATGCTCAAATACTTTTCCCATATTAATAAATGGTGACACACATCAAAGTTGCCGGTGAACGCAGCAAGCCAGGCAGCATCTCTAGGAAGAGGTAGTCGACGTTTCGGGCCGAGACACTTTGTCAGGACTAACTGAAGGAAGAGCTAGTAAGAGATTTGAAAGTTTTGGGGTGGGGCGGAGATCCAAAATGATAGGAGAAGACAGGAGGGGGAGGGATGGAGCCAAGAGCTGGACAGGTGATTGGCAAAAGGGATATGAGTGGATCATGGGACAGGAGGCCCAGGGAGAAGGAAAAGGGGGAGGGGGGGAAAAACCCAGAGGATGGGCAAGGGGTATAGTCAGAGGGACAGAGGGAGAAAAAAAATCCTCTGAGTTTTTCTCCCCTCCCCCTTTCCTTCTCCCTGGGCCTCCTGTCCCATAATCCTCTCATATCCCTTTTGCCAATCACCTGTCCAGCTCTTGGCTCCATCCCTCCCCCTCCTGTCTTCTCCTATCATTTTGGATCTCCACCCCCTCCCCACTTTCAAATCTCTTACTAGCTCTTCTTTCAGTTAGTCCTGACGAAGGGTCTCGGCCCGAAACATCGACTGTACCTCTTCCTATAAATGCTGCCTGGCCTGCTGCGTTCACCAGCAACTTTGATGTGTGTTGCTTGAATTTCCAGCATCTGCAGAATTCCTCGTGTTTACGTTAATAAATGGTAATTGCTTATTCACTTTACGACATTCGGGCTTACAAACCGTTTCATAGGAACGCTCTACCTTCAGATAGCGGGGGAAACCTGTATTATATTTTCATTTTTGTAATTGCACAGTTTGTTGTCTTTTGCACAGAGGTTTTCTATCTTTGTTGTGCGTGGTTTTTCCATTGATTCGATTGTGTTTCTTTGTATCGACTGAGGATGCCCACAAGTAAATGAATCTCAGGGTAGCATAAGGTGACATACATGTACTTTGAGAATAAATTTTAACTTTGAAATTCAACAGCCCCAACTTTGTGGGGTAGTTAATATCAAACTGGAAAGCTACAAGAAAACAAAAATATCTTCTTCTTTGGATCCAGAAACAGCTAAGTTTTTTTTAAATCTGAATTCTATTCTTAGCTACTGTATCTTGTTGAGATATCAATGCAGAAAAGGATTGTGCTGTGCTCGCCTTGTTCACTGTTCCATCAGTTGTTAAACAAGGATTCCTAGACTGCATGTTTTTTGGTCTACTTTTTCCATCACTTTTGAAAGCAGATAATTAGCATTTGACACTGTTTGTGGTTATAATTTCATCGTATTAAGTTTAAAAATTTAATTGCAAGTACTTGAAGACCAAGAAAACAACTGGTACACATAAACTACCTACACAAGATGTCAACATATGGTCTCTCAAACCTACTCTGCCATTCAGTAAGATTATGATCATTGGCTTCTGCTCCAATTGTTCAAAGAGTAAAAGAGAGGCAAGAGTATATATCAGATTGCTGGAAAATTAAACTAGAGAGGTACTAATGGGGAACAAGGAAATGGCAGATGAACTGAATAAATATTTTGCATCAGTCTTCACCGTGGAAGACACTAGCAGTATGCTGGAAGTTCGAGAGATTCAGGGCAGAAGTGAATGCAATTGCTATTACTAGGGAGAAAGTGCTTAGAAAGCTGAAAGGTCTAAAGGTAAATAAGTCACCTGGACCAGATGGATTACACCCCTGTGTTCCGAAGAGATTCTGGAGGCATTAGTAACGATCTTTCAAGAATCACTGAATTCTGAAAAGGTTACGGAGCACTGTAAATTAGCAAAAGTTACTCCACTCTTTAGAAGGGAGGAAGACAGAAGAAAATAAAATATAGGCCACTTAGCCCAACTTCAGCAGTTCAGAAAATGTTGGAGTCCATCATTAAGGATGAGGTTTTGGGGTACTTGGAGGCACATGATAAAATAGGCCAAAATGAGCAAGGTTTCCTTAAGGGGAAATCATGCTTGGCAAATTTATTGGAATTCTTTTAAGAAATAACAAGCAGGATAGACAAAGGATGTTGGGCATTTGACAAGGTACCGCACATGAGGCTGCTTAACAAGATGAGTCCATGGTATTACAGGGAATATATCAGCATGGATAGAAGATTGGCTAATTGGCAGGAGACAAAGCATGGAAATAAAGAGGGCCTTTTCTAGTTGGCTGCCAGTGAAAAGCGGTGTTCGACAGGGATTGGTGTTGGGACCGCTTCTTTTCATGTTATATGTCAATGGTTTGAATGACGGAATTGATGACTTTGTGGTAAAAGTTGCAGACGATATGAAGACAGGTGGCATTGAGGAAGCAGGACATCTGATGGAGGATATTGGAATAATCCTACCAACAACCACAACAGTAAGCAGGATGATCATTACAGAGTTTAAGAACTCAGAACAATCACAGACAAATTGGAATTTTTAGTCACAACAAAAGAAGGTGCCATTGCAGTGTAGCAGTTAGCACAGCATTATTACAGCTCAGGGCATCAGAGTTTGGAATTCAATCCCAGTGTCCTCTGTAAGGAGCCCCTCCCATGGAATGTGTGGGCTTTCTCCAGGTCCTACATCATCCTCTACAACTTTCGACACCTTCAATGGGATCCTACCACATCTTTACCCACCACCCCCCCCCACCACTAACTGCATTCCACAGGTATTGCACCCTCCATAATTCCATTGTCCATTCATCCCACTATATTAACCTCCTTCCTGGCACTTATCCCTGCAAGTGACAGAAGTGCTACACCTGCCCATTCACCTCCTCCCTCATCTCCATTCAGAGCACCAGACAGTCCTTCCAGGAAAGGCAACACTCCACCTGCAAATCTGCTGGGGTTGTCTACTGTATCCGGCGCTCCCAATGCGGCCTCCTATATATTGATGATTATCGATGGGGAATGGGGAATGCATTGTCAGGCACCATCAGCAAAAAGCAGAATTTCCCAGTGGCCAACTATTTTAATTCCTATCCTCATTCCTGTTCTGACATGTCAGTTCATGGCCTCCTCTTCTGCCACGGTGAGTCCACTCTCAGGATGGAGAAGCAACACCTCATTTTCTGTCTCCAACCTGGTGGCAACATCGGTTTTTCTTTCCAGTAATTTTTGCCCCTCCCCCTTCCCTCTTCTTCTATTCTCCACTCTGGCCTCTTACCTCTTCTCCTCGCCAGCCTATCACCTTCCCCCTGGTGTCCCTCCTTTCCCCCATGGTCCACTCTCCTCTCCTTTCGATTCCTTCATCTCTAGTCCTTTGCCTTTTCCACCTGTCACCTCCCAGCTTCTTTCTTCATTCCCCCCACCCACCTGGCCTCACCTTTCACCTCTAGCTTGTCCTCCTTCCCCTCACACCCCAATATTTTTATTCCAGCCATCTTCCCCATCCTTCCCAGTCCTGATAAAGGGTCTTAGTCCAAAACATCGACTCTTCATTCCTCTCCATGGATGCTCCCTGACCTGTCGAGTTCCTCCAGCACTTTGTGCATGTTGCTCTGGATTTCCAGCACCTGCAGTATCTCTTGTGTTTCCAATTTTATATGCTTCAACTTTGTTTGCAAACCTCATGTGGGAATCTTATCAGAAGCCCAAATAAATCATATCCACTGATTTCCTTTCATGTTTTCTTCCAGATACAGCCTCAAAAAAAACTTTCAACCGGTGAGTCATAAAATGATCCTTTTAATAAATCCGCAAACATCTATAGACAATCTGGATAATCATACTATTTTCTCAGGGTCTTGATAGCAACCGTATGAAAGAAGCCATTGTCAAAACTAGCTCTCAACTCAAGCAATTCTCCAGTTCCATTGAAGAGTCCTTTTTTATGTGGCCTTGCTTATTCTTCTCCAACATATTTTTTTACCCAGATCCCTCTTAAAGGCTATGCAACCTGCTTACACTTATGGGTATAAATTCCAGATTCTAAATAAAAATATTCTTCAAGTCATTCTTAATTTTCTTCCATATTCTTATTCCTTTTGTCCTCAACATTTCAATCAAAAACTAGTCAACAACTATCCAAACCCGCCATCATTTTGCAAATTTCTACCAAAGCCCCACTCAGCTTTCTCCTTATCAAAGAAAATGGTCCCAGTTTCTCAAACCTATCCTTGTGGCTGCAATCCATATCCCAGAACCAGTCTTGTGAGTGGTTCCTTTCTAATATTTTCACATAATTTCCCATAATGAGGTAACTTGAAATTAATACAATATTCTATTTGAGGCCACACTAGTGTTGTATGAAGTTTCAACATCACTTCCTTATTTTTACACCCTAGCCTCTATTGATAAAACTGAGAATCATGTATTCCTTATAAACTGCTTTCCAATCCTGCCTCCTCTGAAGACATTTGTAAACACACCCATATGGCCCCTTTGCTCCTGCACCCCATTTAGAGAAGTAATCTTTTTGCTATGTTACCCCCTCCTCTTTTCTCCTATCAAAATGCATCTCCTCATAATTGTTCCACACCTCTGCTATTCAACTATCCTCTGTGTCGTGGTATAGTCTAACACTGTTTTCTGCATAATTTACAACATTGCCAAATATTGCGTCATCTACAAATTTAGAAACTCTCTTGCATCCTAAAGTCTTGGGAATAAATATAGATCCAAAAATAGACATCGATCCCCAAAACCAATCATGGGAAATGCCACTAATCATCTCCTTCTATCCATAAGACCCTGACCCTCTCCTTATTACTTAATTAAATTTGTATCCATGCTGTGAATGACCCTCTTATGTCACAAGTTCAGCTTAACCCTGTAACCTTGCTCTTTATCAAAACCATTCTGGAAATTTATGTATACCACAAGGAAGGCAAAAAAAAAACATTGTATTTGTTAAATACAATTTGCCCTTAGCAAATTCTTGCTGGTTTACTTTAAGTTTCCTCAAGGTGGCAATTAATCCCATCCTAAATCTATGTTTCCAAAAGTCTTCTCACCACTGAGATTAAGCTATTGGCCTGTGGTTATTAGGCACATTCTTGCTTTTTTTTTGAAAGGTGTATCAACCTCCATCTCTTTAACATTACTCCAGTATCCAGAGTATTGGAAGATCAGTTTTCTCTAGTTTCCTCACATATTTCTCTCAAATTCTTTGAGTGTATCCTATCTGGCTCTGGTTATATAACTATTTTAAGTTTAGCCAACAGTGCTATCAATTATTAACATTTTCAGTGTCTCCAGAATGTCAGCAGTTCCTTGTTTTTCCCCCTCCTTTCTTAAATAGCAAAGTCACATCTACTGTCCTCCAGTCTACTGGAACTATTCAGGATCTTTAGAATTTTGGAAGAAGATAACTAGAACATCAATTATCATCACAGCGTACACTTGCTCTTATTTCTTATGATCTATGTTCTAACGTTACCACCTGCAGATCCTCCACTAAGTCACATAACATCCTGATTTGGGAATACATTATAGTTCCTCCTTAAAATCATCCTCAAATTCAGTACTCAAAAGGCTGTGGAGGCACCTTCACTGAAAGATTTTAAAAGTGGATTCATTGTGTTATCAAAAAAATTAAGCATGATCAACAATTGCTGGTTTCAGTTGCTGAAGTTCCTGCAGGTCAGGAATTATTTCACTAACTAAATATTTACTCAAGGCAACTCCTGCCAAATTAATGATTTCTTTTAACAAAAGTCTTAAAGCAGCAAAGCAACTGCATAGGAGAAGAAAGACAAAAATCAAAGATAGCTCAATTTTCAGATCAAATTTCTCTCTGTCACTCCCTATTGACAAATGTCTGCTCAGTTCAAAAGCAATAGTGGAGAACTAGTTCGCTGAGATAACACTGCTCTAAAAAGGACAACATAAATAGTCTGGAATACTGCCTGCAAAGAGATTCCTCAGTTAAACCCCAAGGTCCTTTATTGTGTTCTCTTCAGTATTTATTATTTGAAGAGAAAATGAATTTCATCGCTATGGGGTAATAAAAATGGAAGAGCAATAGGTTAGTTCAAAGTCAGCAAAGTCAGGTTGGCCTGAATAACCTCTTTATATGCTTTTCTCATCAATAATCTTATGGTTCATCCACTCCACTCAAAGAACACTCACCTCTGGACCAACACATTAAACACTTAATCATTGCTTTAACTGAACATGGCCATGAATGCAACTTTGGCTTCTTGTGCTTTTGCAAGACTGGTATCATGGTGTTAGATAGTGCAGCTGCTGTACAGCTCAAGAGGACTGATCTCCAATGCTTTCAAAGGTTTTAAAGGTACATTTAATGTCAGAGAAATGTATACAATATATATCCTGAAGTGGTTTTTCTTCGCAACCATCCATGAAAACAAGAGGAGTGCCCCTAAAGAGTGGATGGCAGTTAAATGTTAGAACCCCAAAGTCTCCTCCAGTTCCCCTCCCTGCCGCACATAAGCAACAGCAGAGCAACGATCCCCCCTTATTGCTAGTCTGTCAAAATGTGGCTACAGCACATCTCAAAGTGGCAAAAAATTAAAATGTTTGGGGTAAGACAATAAATTAATCAAGGCTTGAAAAAAAGACATTACCAGCAACCTCAAAAGGGAATCAAGCTCAATAATCCCCCAAACAAAAACAGATGAGGGCTTTAGATTTTTTTCAACTTACTCCTCTTTCCACCCCACAAATTCTTGCTGCTTTTATTTCCTCCCCCAAACCATCATTGTACATACATTACTAAACACATTAACTCTCAGTAATCAAAAATAAACCATCTTAGCTGTCAAGATTCTATGACGATCTATAGGGTTTAACTACTCACTGAATTAATTTCCTGAATGCGCATTATTTGAGCCACAATACAATTGAAATGTCCACATTGCACTGTATTGCAGAAGTCTTTAACTAAAAGAGAAAACTAAAATACAAAGTAATGCTTACTACCATCAGTACCACAGTGACACTGCAGAACAATGTACTAACCTCAAGCCTCTGCTGGTATTGCAGTAGCAAAAGACGTGAAGTTGAGCTTGGTTCATCTGTGCTGTGCACAGGTGCTGAACTTAGTGACAAGAAGTTGTTGAAGGAACGTAAGGTGGAGACAACAGTGGTATTCTCTCCTGGATCATCCATTCTAACTTTGCCCTGTATATCAAAGGAAACAATTCAGACAAAAAAAAAGTTTATTCAAAGGTACACTGTACATCATCTAAAACTGATAAAAGTACACAAAAATAAGAAAATTCTGGGGGGAAAAAACTCTGCAGGTCAGACAGTATCTGTGGTAAGAAAAATGGTTACAATTTTAGATCGAGGACGCTTCAACAGAACTGAGAAAGAGAGAAAAAGTCTCCAGGTGATAAAGAAGGTGGAGAGGCCAATGAGTGCAGCAAAGAGCATTTCTCTGATCAGGTGATATAAATTGTTAACAAAATATTGCTAAAGAATAGTTTGCATGGGGCGGGGGAGAATCAGAATTGTACAGTACAGAAACATGGTCTTCAGCCCAAGTCATCCATGGTGACTGAGATGTCCACCTACATTAGTACAAATTGGCTGCATTAGGTCCATATCACCCGAATCCATTCTTATCCAAGTACCTGCTCAAGTGCCCTTTAAACATGATCATTGTATCTGCCTCTATCACTTCATGGCAACCCATTCCTGCTTGCATGAAAAACATGGGTCTCAAACCCCCTTTAAGTTTTAAACTCCACATCTAAGGAAAAAGATTTTATCTTTGCATCTCATAATTTTATAAACCTCAGTAAGGGCACACCTCAGCTTCCTAAATACGAAACACAGCTTATCGAATTGTGCCTTATAAATAAGGTGCTCTGTACCAGACAACATCGTGGTGAAGCACTTCTGCACTCTCTGTTACCATCATGCCCTTCCTGCAGTGCCATAGTCAAGCACTCTGATGTTTTGCACACCTACAAAATGACATTGGAACTGTTATACTCAGTGCCTCAGCTGATGAGGACAAGTATGCTGAATGCCTTCTTCATTACTTTTTTGTTAGGAAGCTCTGAACTTGCACCCCAAGGTTTCTCTGTACATCAACTCCCTTAGGACCTTTCCATTTATTGTTTATGTTCTGGTAGGATATGACACACCAAATCCTTTACCTCAGTGGGCTGGATTAAATTCTGTCACTGCCAAACACAACCAGTCATATCCCCCTTCTTTCCTTTCACAAACTTCTTCATAATCTACTACTCCATCAGATTTCCGGGCAGGGAAATCTTTGACCACTATCCTCTACCTCCCATTGCCAAGCCGTAACCTCCAGGCAAACACGAGAAAATCTGCAGATGCTGGAAATTCAAGCAACACACACAAAATGCTGGTGGAACACAGCAGGCCAGGCAGCATCCATGGGAAGAAGCACAGTCAATGTTTCGGGCCAAGACCCTTCGTCAGGACTATAGTCGACATTTCAGGCCGAGACCCTTCATCCGAAACATCGACTGTGCTTCTTCCTACGGATGCTGTCTGGCCTGCTGTGTTCCCCCAGCATTTTGCCTGTGTTTCCTAACCTCCACGACTAGCTTTAGTCAAAACCTTACAGAATTTCATGTATACTACCATATCTTCATCACTTTTCTTAGTAACCTCTCAAAAATCTCTATCAGATTGTGAAATAGGATTTCTTCAAAAACCATACTGACTCCTAATCAATCTCTGGCTTCCCAAATGAACATCAATCCTAGACCTTAGAAAAATTTCTAATAATTTCCCTCAGGTTCACCAGCATATAGCTTCTCAGCTTTACGCTTTTTGTAATAAGAGAACAAAATTAGCTATCCTCCAGTTTTTGTAACCCACTTGCAACCGACAAAGATGCTTAAATCTCCAATCTGATCTTTTGCTTCCCAGAAATCTTGGAATAGATCCCATTAGGTCTTAGGGATTCGTGCATGTTAACGTGTACCAATATTTCTAAAATTCATCCTACCTGTCACAGGCATGTTCTAAAACATCAGCATACCCATCCCCTCACTCTCCATTTGCACATCCCTCTACCTGGCAGTTACCAATGGAAGTGCTCATTTCAGATTCCACTAAAATCTTCTGGTTCCACACTTAAGAATTTCCTTTTGGTCTCTGAAGGGAACTACTCGTTCCAAAACTACTATTCATTCAATATTCATTATTGAACAATAATGTTCATATAAGCATTATATAAAATTATATAACATTTTATAACAAAATCATATAACATTATATAAAACAACTTCATTCAAATCTTTGAAAAGTTTTTGGTGTTTCTCCTTTTTCCTAATAGCCAAGATTATTAAAAGTCCTCTTTTTGCACTCCAAATTTCTCATCATCCCCTATTAAACTCGAAGGGTTCCCTCAGTATCAAATGTCTAGGAACAGACAAATTAGGAAAGTGTTTAACTGGAGTAAGGAGAAATATCAGGTAAGAACTTGGAAGCATAAATTGGCATCAAATGTTCTCAGAGAAAGGTATGGCGGAAATGTGGCAAATATTCAGGGGATATTTGTGTCGCGTTCTGCATAGGTACATTCCATTGAGACAGAGAAAGGATGGTAGGGTACAGGAACCATGGTGTACAAAGGCTGTTGAAAATCAAGTCAAGAAAGAAAAGCTTACGAAAGGTTCAAAAAACTAGGTAACCATAGAGATCTAGAAAATTATAAGGCTAGCAGGAAGGAGCTTAAGAGTGAAATTAGGAGACCCAGAAGAGGCCATGAAAAGGCCTTGGCGGGCGAGCAGGATTAAGGAAAACCCCACGGCATTGTACAAGTATGTGAGGAGCAAGAGGATAAGAAGTGAGAGAATAGGACCAATCAAGTGTGACAGTGGAAAAGTATGAATGGAACCGAAGGAGATAGCAGAGATACTTAACGAATATTTTGCTTCAGTATTCACGACGGAAAAGGACCTCCGCGATTGTAGGGATGACTTACAGTGGACTGAAAAGCCAAGCATATAGACATTAAGAAAGAGGATGTGCTAGAGCTTTTGGAAAGCACCAAGTTGGATAAGTCTCCAGGACCCGAGGAGATATACCCTAGGGTGCTGTGGAAAGAGAGGGAGGAGATTGCTGAGCCACCGGCAATGATCCTTGCATCTTCAATGCAGACAGGAGAGCTTCCAGAGGATTGGAGGGTTGCAAGTGCCTCCTTATTCAAGAAAGAGAGTAGAGATAGCCCAGAAAATTATAGACCAGTGAGTCTTACTTCAGTGGTTGGTAAGTTGATGGAGAAGATCCTGAGAGGCAGGATTTATGAACATTTGGAGAGGCATAATATGATTAGGAATAGTTAGCATGGCTTTGTGAAAGGCAGGTCATGCCTTATGAGCCTGATTGAACTTGTTGAGAATATGACTAAATACATTGCTGAAGGTAGAGCAGTAGATGTAGTGTATATGGATTTCAGCAAGGCATTTGATAAGGTACCCCATGCAAGGCTTATTGAGAAAGTAAGGAGGCATAGGATCCAAGGGGACCTTGCTTTGTGGATGCAGAATTGGCATGCTCACAGAAGACAAAGTGTGGTTGTAGACAGGTCATATTCTGCACGGAGATTGGTGACCAGTGGTGTGCCTCAGGGATCCATTCTGGGACCCCTTCTCTTCTTGATTTTTATAAATGACCTGGATGAGGAAGTGGAGGGATGGGTTAGTAAATTTGCTGATGACACAAAGGTTGGGGGTGCTGTGGATAGTATGGAGGGCTGTCAGAGGTTACAGTGGGACATCGATAGGATGCAAGACTGGGCTAAGAAGTGGCAGATGGAGTTCAACCCAGGTAAATGTGAGGTGGTTCATTTTGGTAGGTCAAATACGATGGCAGAATATAGTATTCATGGCAAGAGTCTTGGCAGTGTGGAGGATCAGAGGGATCTTGGGGTCCGAGTCCATAGGACACTCAAAGGTTGCTGCACAGGTTGACTGTGTGGTTAAGAAGGCATACAGTGCATTGGTCTTCATCAACAATGGGATTGAGTTCAAGAGCTGAGAGGTACAGGTGTCCACCGCTTTTCGAACGTTCGCTTTATGAAACCTCACTGTTATGAAAGACCTACATTAGTACCCTGTTTTCGCTTTCAGAAGGTGTTTTCACTGTTACGGAAAAAATCAGCGCACGATAAAATGCCACGCCCCAAGCAGCCGCTCTCCCTTGGATTCAGAACGGCATTGCTTTAACATGTTGCAGTGAGCAGCCGTTTGCAAGACGAGTTCTGAGGTATTGGAAAAGCCTGAAAGAGCTCGTAAGGGTGTTACATTTAGTGTAAAACTAGACATAATTAAGCGTTTTGATCGTGGTGAACAAAGTCAAAGTGAGTTTGACTTGTGGAAGCTGACGAAGATGATGTTGAAGAGGTTTTGGCATCCCATGACCAAGAACTGATAGATGAAGAGCTGATGCAATTGGAAGAGGAAAGAATAACAATCGAAACCAAATGCAGTAGCGAAATGAACGTGAAGCCACTGCGTGAGATTTTCGCTGCAATGATAAAGTACGACTTTAATTTTGAAAGGGTACGTCGGTTTAGGGGATATTTGCAAGATGGTTTCAGTCCTTACAAAGAACTGTATGATAGAAAAATACGCGAGGCTCAGCAGTCAAGCAAGCCTTCCACATCAGTCACAGCAGACGACGAACCTCGACCTTCCGACATCGAGGCGGGCAGTCATAGAAGATGAGCTGCCTGCTCTAATGGAAACAGACGACGAGATGACACCCCAGTGTCCCACCACCCCAACACCCAGGCCGCGGACAGATACAGTACCGATTCGCGGAGAATGCAGCAGTAGTCGGGAGACACACAGCACATCTTTAAGAAAAATCTGCAATCGGCACTGATCTGAGCCGACAATTACATGTCGGGTGGCACCTAATTAATTAGCATGTTTATTTCGGCTTTTTTCTTAAATATGTGCTATGTGCCTCCCGGCTACCGCTGGACTCCTGCGTGCCTTGTGGCAATGTATCGGTCGGCGGCCTGGAGGGTGCGGGGCCACTGCACCACCCAAGCTCCAACAACTCAGTCTAACACACCATCATCAGTGTGCTCGGCGCTGTCTTCCCGGTTCTCTTAAGTGATACTACACTGTACATACATTATTTCTACTTTATATCGGCTGTGTATTTTTACGTGTTATTTGGTATGATTTGGCAGCTTCATAGCTTAAAGGTTACTGGAGAGAGCCTGTGCCGTGTTTCTGCAGAGAGCGCTTGTGTGAGATTTTCTGCCGAGAGCGCTTGCGTGTGATTTTCGCTTCGGCAAACAGTGCAGCAATGATTGTGGAAAAGCATTTCTACTTTATATAGGCTGTGTATTAATCATATCATTCCTGCTTTTACCATATGTTACTGTTATTTTAGGTTTTTATGTGTTATTTGGCATGAATTGGTAGGTTATTTTTGGGTCTGCGAACGCTCACAAAATTTTCCCATATAAATAAATGGTAATTGCTTCTTCACTTTACGACATTTTGGCTTACGAACCATTTCATAGGAACGCTCTACCTTCAGATGGCGGGGGAAACCTGTAATGTCACAGCTATATAGGACCCTGGTCAGATCCCACTTGGAATACTGTGCTCAGTTCTGGTCACCTCACTACATACAGGAAGGATATGGAAACTATAGAAAGGGTGCAGAGGAGATTTACAAGGATGTTGCCTCGTTTGGGGAGCTTGCCTTATGAGAATAGGTTGAGTGAACTTGGCCTTTTGTCCTTGGAGCGACAGAGGATGAGAGCTGACCTGATAGAGGTATACAAGATAATGAGAGGCATTGATTGTGTTGATAGTCAGAGGCTTTTTCTCAGGGCTGAAATGGATAACGCGAGAGGGCACAGTTTTAAGGTGCTTGGAAGTAGATACAGAGGAGATATCAGGGGTAAGTTCTTTTAGAGAGTGGTGAGTACATGGGATGGGCTGCCGACAATGGTGGTGGAGGCAGATACAATAGGGTCTTTTAAGAGACTCTTGGATAGGTACACAGAGCTGAGAAAGATATAGGGCTATGGGTAACCCTAGGTAATTTCTAAAGTTAGTACATGTTTGGCACAGCATTATGGGTTGAAGGGCTTGTATTGTGCTGTAGGTTTTCTATGTTTCTATTGTTTCTGTGTCTATACCTGACACAAGCGGCCTTGTTATTTCCAACAAAATTGTCAACTTCTTTTATTAGTCCAGGTTCCCTAATGTTGCCATCTTGCCTCTTACTCTCACAAAGACTTGCTGACCCTGAGCTCTTACTAGTTCACCTTTAAACAAGTCACTATAGTGACACGGATATGAGAGTAGCAGTATCTGCCTTTTTCTCAACAATCACTAATGTATTTTAAAAAGGGACAAGGCAGGGTACATGAACAGTTATACAATCCATAGCAAAATAATGATGATTTGATGACTTAATGAATCATGGACAGAACTGAATTCAGGTGCCTCCTTTAGGACTAAAATATCCAGTGTCTATTTCACAAATAGGTTATTTCTGGGATTTCTGATTATCCATAAAGTAAGATTTGCATATCGATAGGAAACTGTTTGATGTCATAAAATATCAATAAAGTATTTAATGAAGTGTCAAAATGTAGATAACATAGCAACTAACTTGCATGCAGCATGATTCCACCAGCTCTATTTATGTTGGAGGATAAATATTACTCATACCCTTGAACACTACTGTTATTTTTCATAATAATGGATGGTATGTGGTACCAGTTTAACATGTTATCCAAAGACCAACACTGCTAATATTGCAGCATTCCCATACAATCAAAAACAGAGTACAAGGTCAAGACTCCAATGAAAAATGGTGACTTAAGGGAATACTATAAGGCTACTTCAAGCATAGTTGCATATAAACTATATCATACCAAAGAAGCTGTTTATCCAATAGTTACCCTTAAACTACACATATTCTTCAGTACAAGGTCAAGATTCTATGGAGAAATGGTGACAAGGGAATTCTACAAGATTCATGAAAACATAATTGCATATATAGTTTTTCATTCCAGAGCAGCTATTTATCTGATAGCTGCCTTTTAAAATGAACTGATTCATTTAAGAGGCTAAGAAAATCAATAGGTAGGGGAAGAGACTGTTGATTCCATAGCCACAATAGATGTGGGCAGGATGATATGTTGCCTCCAGGTTACCAGGATCAAGAATATCTCAAGGTGGCTACAGAACATTCTCAAGAAAAAGGTTGAGGAGCCAGAGGTCATGGTGCACATTGGACCAACGACAAAGGTAAGAAGGGGGAAGAGGGCCTGCACAGTGAGTATAAGGAGTTAGGAAAGGGGTTTACTGGTGCAACTTAGGAGAGATTAAATTAGTTTGGCAAGGGGAGGAAACCAGAGCACCATGTCAGAAAGTGGAAGGATTGAGGGGAAGATACAGTACTGTGCAAAAGTCACAGAAAGTGGAAGGATTGAGGGGATGACGAAGTGTTCCGGCCCGAAACGTCGACCGATCTTTTCCACAGATGCTGCCCCACCTGCTGAGTTCCTCCAGCGTGTTGTCAGTGTTGCTTTGACCCCAGCATCTGCAGATTATTTTGTGTTTGGGATTCCCCACAGCTTCCAGCTTCAATCATCAGCAAAGTGGTAGAAAGCATTGTCAATAATGCCATCAAGAAGCACTTTCTTCCCAATGAGAAAAACCATATCCACATTAAAACACTGTTTTCTCAGTGGATCAACTTCAGACCTATTATTTTAAAAAGGAGGGTGTAGGATAATAGAAATTCCACCACTAATAATTCTACATTCCCAATCTAAGAGTTAGGGCAAATCATTCAAAGGCTAGGGGTTCCCAACCACGGACCCCTCGGTTAATGGAATGAGTCCATGGCATAAAAAAGGTTGGGAACTCCTGGGCTAGAAATATGCAAAAAAGATAGGTCTGGTCTACTGGTCCAGATTCTAAATTGGAAAAAAAATTATTTTGATGGCATCAGAAAGGACCTGGCAAGTGTGGATTGCGACAGGCTGTTTTCTGGCAAAAGTGTACTTGGTAACTCTGAGGCCTTCAAAAGTGAAATTTTGAGAGAAAAAAGCTTGCGTAAGATTTGGCAGAGGTATACAAAATTATGAGGGTAAATGCAAACAGGCTTTTTCCACTGAGATTGAGTAGGACTACAAGAGGTCATGGGTTAAGGGTGAAAGGTGAGAAGTTTAAGGGGAATATGAGGGGAAACTTCTTCACTCATATGAGTGTGTGGAACGAGCTGCCAACACAAGTGGTACATGTGAGCTCTATTTCAAACTTTAAGAGAAGTTTGGATAGGTACATGGATAGTAGGGACACGCATGGCTGTGGTCCCAGTGCAGGTCAATGGGGATAGACAGTTCAAACAGTTTTGGCATGGACTAGATGGGCCAAATGGCCTGTTTCTGTGCTGTACTACTCTATGACTCTATGAGCCTATCAGATTAAAAGGTAAAAATAACAGGTGTAGGGATTCTTGGTTTTCAAGAAATATTGAGGCTTAAGAAAAAAAATGAGGTGCTTATGGAGTACAAGACATGCAAGAGAACACTTAAGAAAGAAATCAGGTGGGCTAAAAGAAGGCATGAGGTTGTCCCAGCACACAAGGTGAAGGAATCCTAAGGGATTCTACAGATCTGTTAAGAGCACATGGATTGCAAGTGACAAAATTGGTCATCTGAAAGATCAGAATGGTAATCCATGTATGAAGCCAAAGAGATGGGGGGAGATCTAAATGCATATATTGTATCTGTATTTACTCAGGATACAGACACTGACACTACCAGCAAAACAGCATCAACTTTATGAACTCATATACAGATTACAGAGGAGGAGGGGTTTGCTATCTTGAAGCAAACTAGGGCCTGACAAGGGTGTTCTCTCAGATTCTGCGGGAGGCAAGCGCAGAAATTGCCAGAGCCCTAGCCTTAGAGACAGAAGAGGGGGCAGAGGATAGCCAATGTTGTTCCACTGTTTAAGAAAAGCTCTACAAATAAACCAGGAAATTATAGGCCGATGAGCCTGACATCAGTAGTGGGAAAGTTATTGGAAGGTATTCTAAGGTACTGTACTGGATACATGAGTATTTGGCTTTGTGAGTGGTAGATCATGTCTAACAATTTTACTGAGTTTTTCGAGGAAGTTACCAAAAAAGTTGAAGAAGGCAGTGGATGTTGTCTACATGGCCTTTAGCAAGTCACATGACAGGATCCTGCATGGAAGGTTGATCAAGAAGGTTCAATCACTTTGCTGAGGTAGTAAATTGGATTAAATGTTGACTTTGTGAGAGAAGTCAGAATGTGCTAGTGAGTAGATGGTTGCTTCTGTGACTGGAGGCCTGTGACTAGTGGAGTGCCACAGGGATCGGTGCTGGGTCCTTTGATGTTTGTCATCTATATCAATGACCTGAATGATAATGTGGTCGACTGGATCAGTAAATTTGTGAATGATACCAGACTGAGGGTGTAGCGATCAGTGAGAAAGATCATCGACGCTTGCAATGGGATCCGGACCAGCTGGTAAAATGGGCTGAAAGTTGGCAGATGTAATTTAATGCAGACAAGTGTGATGTTCTGCACTTCAGAAGGACCAACCAGGGTAAGTCTGTTAATGTAACCTTTAAGTGACCCCGATAAGGTGCCACACATCAAAACTGGAGCACACAATACTAAATATAATTTAGTTATAAGGGTTGTGGAGTGGTTAAAAGACAAAAAAAATAGCATGGAATAAAGATGTAATTTTGGTGTCAAAGAAATCAGTATGGTGGCCCCAGTTGCTCAATTATATCTGCATTAATGGGCTCAAGAGTTATGTATGTGAATGTACTGACAGTCTTTTGGGCCCTCTTCTACCAAGTTTCTAACCACTGCACTTGAGAAGGGAAATGAGTTCATGCAGCCAGTAGCTACCTCACCAAAACCAAGATGTTCCCAAATTTTCAGTTGGGATGGGTCAAGGTGCAACAGATATTTTTTTTAGATTCGTTTCTTAACTCCTCCAAATCATTATACAGCGACGCCCGCAACGCGGGAATCTAAAAGCAGGTCACAGTCACAAAATAAGGAGAAAGCTCTTCATCCAAAGAATGGTGAATCAGGAATTCTCTACTCTGGAGGACAGTGCAGGCTCAGTCACTGAGTGTATTCAAAATAGAGTTCAACGAAGATGTCGGGTTAGCTGAGGAAAGAGGGGTTGCGGCATTGTTACTGAGTGCTGGAGCAGGGATGAGGGATTACTGACCTTCTACTGACGTTTGAAGAGGAATGTGGTTCACTGGCTCCTTGCAGAGAGTAAAGGGGCTAGTTCAGTAACTCCTTTCTATAGGGCAAAGGAGCAGGCTCAGCTACCGCTGCAGAATGCCGACAGCCTAGGGCTGGGGAGAAGAGTCTGCCGCTGCGCCGGAGCTCCGGTGCCGGTTGGAGCGGAGGGCCGGGACGCTCTGGAGTTCCACAGAAGATTGCACACCTCACTAACGCCCTGCCTGATGGGGTCGTGCGGTCACCCTAAACTGGATACCCTGGGACTTGGTTCACCTGCCGGCCAGCCGGCCGCCGCTCTCTCGTTGACCCCACGTTCGCGCTTGGATCTCCCTCCTCGCCGGCGCCCTCCTCTCCTAGGTCTCGCGAGATTTCCGGGCGAGAGCCGCCTCTTACCGCGCTCGCGGTGAAGTTATTCCTCGGTGTTTCCTGTAGTTTCCATAAAAGTATTTTGAACCGCTTCAGCCCTTACCTAGAGTGAAACAGAAGGCTAACGTTCAATCGCGTTGTGGTTTATTCTTTTTATTTATTCGAATCCATTTATCGTTAAATTCTGGTGCCTTCACGACCTTTCAGAAAGCTCTTCAACCTCAGCATCACTTCTACGCTGAGATCTTTTGATTCCCATTGTATCTGAAAGATATTGTCCTCAATCTTAAATATAGTCCATGAATGACCTCTCTATCCCCTTCTTCAAATTTAGGGAAGGAAATTAGGAAGATTCACTGACCTCAAGTTGAAAAAACTTTTCATTTCAGTCCTGAAAATGCAGTTTCTTTTTCTGAGAGCATGAATCCTAATTCAGAACATCATCTCCACACCTACCCTTTCACACCATATAAGAATTTCATACATTTCATTTGATTTCTATTGAAATAAGTTACATGTTAAAGTTAAGGATGATCTGAATTACATAGAAACAGAAAACCTACAGCACAACACAGGACCTTCGGCCCACAATGCTGTACTTACTTTAGAAATTACCTAGGGTTACCCATAGCCCTCTATTTTTCTCAGCTCCATGTGCCTATCCAAGAGTCTCTTAAAAGAATCTATTGTATCCACCTCCACCACTGACGCCGGCAGCCCATTCCATGCACTCACCGCTCTCTGCGTAAAAAATTTACCCTTGTCATCTTCTCTGTTCCTACTTCCAAGCACCTTAAAACTGTGCCCTCTTGTATTAGCGATTTCAGCCCTGGGAAAAAGCCTCTGAGTGTCCACACGATCAATGCCTCTCAACATCTTGTACACCTCTATCAGGTCACCTCTCATCCTCCGTCGCTCCAAGGAGAAAAGGCCAAGTTCACTCAACCTATTCTCATGAGGCATGCTCCCCAATCCAGGCAACATCCTTGTAAATCTGTTCTGCACCCTTTCTATAGTTTCCACATCCTTCCTGTAGTGAGGTGACTAGAACTGAGCACAGTACTCCAAGTGGTGTCTGACCAGGGTCCTACATAGCTGTAACATTACCTCTTGGCTCTTAAATTCATTCCCACAATTGATGAAGGCCAATGCACTGTATGCCTTCTTAACCACAGAGTCAAGCTGCACAGCAGCTTGAGTTACCAGAGTTAAAAAAACAAGAGTTGAAAAAGGTTCATTAGATTGATCCCTGGGATGGGGTGTATGGCCTATGAAGAAAAATTAAGCAGTCTTTATCTCCAGATTTTTGAAGAACACAAGTGATCTCACTGAAGCAAATAAAATTCTTAAATGTCATGACAGAATAGATGCAAGGATGTTGTTTCCCATAAGTGGATGCTGAGAATCAGAAGCCAGTCATTCAGGACAAAAATAGTTTATTTGCTCAATCCCAAATTCAAGACCATTTTCCTCGATTCCCTTATTCTTGTTCTCAAACTGTTTATGTGATTTTCAGCTTTGGATAAACCATAATTCTTTTCAATTACAAGCTTTCACAAACTGGAGTTACCACCACAATCATACCAAAAACTGAATTCCTTCCATTTACTGCATTCTTTGCAAATTCTTGGTTCTATTTAACCTGACCTGAATATGTGCAAATGACACCCTCATCTGCTATGGTTTTTGCTTCAATTTGATTATACCAATAGATCATTTCCTGCTGGCTCCAACCCTCAGCTCGTAAAAATTCTGCAGCATTGTCCCCTCAAATTAGTATCCATTACCTTGCTGATCTGAATTCTCTCTCAATCCCATTCTACTTCAATCCCTTCCTGCCCTGCCTAAATCTGTCTCTAAGAATACCACTATTCTCACCGCCCACCCTCCTCCCAACCCACCACGACCACCTTTGAATGTTGGTCCTCTGAGTGGAGCTTCTAATTTCCCATTCCCACATCTGATTACTGATCATCTTACAAGTTAGTTTTGACCCCACATTCTGGTCCTTAAACCTCTCCACCCCATCTTCCTTTTAAAAAAATCCTCAAAGAAAATCTCATTCAATCAAGTTCTTTTTTATCCATCCTAATTATTTCCTCAGCATTAGTTTTAATTCTCAATCACAGGAATCAATCTGCTGAACCTTTGTGGTACATCCTCTGCTGCATGTGTCAAAGTTCAAAATTCAAAGTAAATTTAATATCAAAGTACATATGTGCCACCACATACTGTAAGGAAAAAGTTAATTGTGATTCCACCTTAGTAAACAGTATACAGTTTGAAGACAAAATGGTGTCACCTTGGAATGTTGTGATAGTCTTCAGATGTGCACCAGTGCATATCCCTGAGATGAGACAATGAATGTTTTCCTCCTTACAGACCTGTTGTCTCTGTTTTCCTAAATTATGTCTGTGGGCTGAAGGTCATAAGAGATAAATGGGCACAGCTGGTACAACCATGGAAAGGAAATGTACTGCAGTAATATTATGTGATGCTTTAAAGGAATCGTAAAGGGGGACTTTCTTTGTGCAGGAGGAGAGCTTAGTCCTAGGCTAGGCCATGACTGATACTGGTGCTAACAGTTGGAGAAGGTACAGAGGGAGAGAGAGAGGGAGGGGGAGAAGGTACAGAGGGAGAGAGAGAGGGTACAGAGGGAGATGGAGAGGGTACAGAGGGAGAAGGTACAGAGGGAAAGAGATAGGGAGAGGGAGCTGGTGCTGTGGGACTTAAGGCTCCGTGCATCTTCCCAATGGCAGCAGTGAGAAGAGATTATGGATTGGATGATGGCCGTCATTGACATTGAATGCTGCTTTCTTGTGGCAGTGCTCCTTGTAGATGTGCTCAATGGTAGGGAGGGCTTTTCCTGTACTGGACTGAGCTGTGTCCACTTCTTTTTGTAGATATTTCCATTCTTGATATTTCAATATCAAGTGCTGATGCAGCCTATCAGATTACTCTCCTCTGCACATCTACAGAAGTTTTAGATGATGTGCCAAATCTGCACAAACTTAGAAGGGTCACTGCCACTTTTGTAATGGCACTTCCATGCTGGTCCCTGGGCAAATCTTCTGAAATGATAATGCCAAGGAATTTAAAGTTACTGACCCTCTCCTTCTCTGATCCTCTAATGAGAACTGACTCATGGCCCTCTGAATTCCTTCTTTAGTCAATAATCAGCTCTTTAGTTTTGGTATCATTCCTTAGATGAGTTAAATAATCATTGGTATCCTTCCTTAACTAGGGTAAATAACCCTTTCATCAGGAACCTAAAAATCTTCATAAGGCAAAATCTTCTATATATTTGTATCTTCCCCTAAAATACTAATTTCTCAGATCCTTGTCATAACAAGTTATCCTTTCATATCTGCAAATATGCATATTTCTATTGAATAAAATCCTCCTGTCTGAAATGCAGTTATTTTTAGGATGTCCATTTAGAACAAAGATGTGGGGAAATTACTTTAGTCAGAGGGTGGTAAATCTGTGGAATTTGTTGCCCCAAGTGGCTGTGGAAGCCAGGTCACTGGGTGTATTTAAGGCAGAGATAGATAGGTTCTTGATTAGCTGGGGCATCAAAGGGTATGGGGAGAAGGCAGGGGAGTGGGGACGACTGGATGAATTGGATCAGCCAATGATTGAATGGTGGGGCAGACTCAATGGCTGAATGGCCTAATTCTGCTCCTACATGTTATGGTCTTATTTATCCTCACAGAAACACAAAAGATTCTGCAGATGCTGAAAAATTTCAGCAACACACACACACAAAATACTGAGGAACTGCGCTGTTCATTTATCAGCTATGGCTAGCGGTGGGCTATTTCAAGGGCAAAGAGACAATTTCAAACGAGGTTGAAGGTGGCATCGGATTCTGACAACAATTCTGGCAGGGTTTGCAAGATATTACTTCCTACAAAGTGAAACCCAATAGCATGAATGGCAGCGATGCTTCACTACCAAGTGAACTTATCAGCTTTGAAAGGGAGAATATAACTACAACTGTGAAGATCCCTGCTGATGACCCTGGTGACCCTGTGATCTCTGTCTTAGAGGCCGATGTTAGACTGTGGAGGACTGTAAATTTAGTTGGCTCCATCTTGTGTACAAGTCTACAAAGTACCCAGGACATCTTCAAAGAGCAGTGTCTCAGAAAGACATCATCCATTAATTAAGGACCCCCAGCACCCAGGGCATGCCCTTTTCTTATTGTTACCATCAGGTAGGAGGTACAGAAGCCTGAAGGCACACACTCAGCAATTCAGGAACAGCTTCTTCTCCTCTGCCATTCGATTCCTAAATGGATACTGAACCTTTGGACACTACTTCACCTTTTAAATATGTACTATTTGTTTTTGCACAATTTTTAATCTATTCAATGTACACATACTGTAATTTATCTACTTATTTATTCTCTTCTTCTAGATTATGTACTGCATTGAACTGCTGCTACTAAGTTAACAAATCTCATGACACATGCCGGTGATAATAAACCTGATTCTGATACTGAGTTGACATTTCAGGCCAAGACCCTTCATGAGTCCTGTTGATGGGTCACAGTCAGAAATATCCACTGTACATTTCCCTCCTTAGATGCTACCTTCCAGTATTGTGTGTGCGTTTCATTTAGCCTACAATCTGCTTTTAGCAGATCAGTGGTCTTGTGAGTTTATCCACCTGGGCAGAAAGTGTAGAGTCAAATTGGCTTGCTCATAGAAGACAAAAGGTAGTGGTCAATATGACGTGCTAGAGGCCCGTGACAAGTGGTATTCCACAAGAATCTGTACTGGACCTCTGCTGTTTGTGATAGATATAAATGACATGGATGAGTACATAGATGGGTGTGTTAGTAAATTTACAGATGATACAAAGATTGGTAGTATTGTTGAAAAATTGCCAAATGATACAGAAGGATAGAGATACACAAGTATATGGGGGAATTTAAGGTGGGGGCTTATATGGGAGGCAGGGTTTGAGGGCAGGCACAATATTGTGGGCCGAAGGACCTGTACTGTGCTGTATTATTCTATGTTCTATGTAGATCCTTTACACTTATGGGCAGAGAAATGACAGATGCAGCTTAATCCAGCCAAGTGTGAGATGTGGCACTGCGGGACATCAAATGCAAAGGGACAATACCCAGTTAATGGTAGTATCCTAAAGATGACTGAGGGACCTTGAGCTCTATGATAGTGGTTGCTAGGGTGGTAAAGGTAACATATTGCATGCTTGCATTCAGTAATCAAATCATTGAGTTCATGATGGCGGAAGTTGCAGCTTCATAAAACTCTGCTTAAGATGCTTCTAGAGAATCCTTTCTTTTCTGGTTGCCCCACTATAGGAAGGATGTGGAGGCTTTGGAAAGGGTCCAGAAGAGGTTTATCAGGATGCTGCTTGGATTAGAGGACATGTGCTACTAGGAAATGTTGGACAAACCTGGGTTGTTTTCCCTGGAGCAGCAGATGCTGAGTTTATAAAATTATCAAAGCCATAGAAGGGAAGACAGCTGTGATCTTCTCCCCAGGGTTACATTTGAAGTGAGAGAGGGCAAGTTCAAAGGGGATATGTGGGGCATTTTATGTATATTGCAGAACCATGGGTCGCAGTGAAGGCAAATACGTAGAGGTATTTAAAAGGCTCTTGGATAAACACATGGATGTGCAGAGAAGGGAGGAAGGTGGGCATTGTTTAGGCAATAGGGATTCTAGTTTGGTATTCAATTAGTTCCTCACAACATAGTGGATCAAAGGGATTGTTCCTCTTCCTGTCCAGTTCTATGTTCTACAGTCAGGAATGGTGGGTTGGCAGAAGAGAAAAACTTGATTAATGTGACTTTTTTTAGTGCTATAAATTATGTTCCACTTTGATATGGCTTGCTGTAGTAATAGCATTAAATTTAAGGAGATTTAGTTCATTTTACATCAACTGTTATTAACTGTCACATTTCATTACAGCTCATCTGACAAATATAACAAAAATCTTCATACCGATTTCCAACGCGATCTCCTGCCAACACATTCAACCATTTCATATTAAAATGAAATTTGTCTAAACCTTATACTCAATGAAAGGTCCACGACCTTTTGACTCAAAGGCAAAAGTTGCTGTCTACTTAGCCATTGCTTACAGCCAAGAAAAGCCAAGGAGCTCAAGAAAATGATAATAGTCAGGAAAGTGGTACTGAGCAAATATTTGCAGCAGCAGGCTAATTGTCTAGGTCCTGAGAACTTTATCCTAGTGTCTTAGAAGAAAGGGCTGAGGAGACATCACTTCACCTGTGAGTCGACTGGGGTGGTGTACTGCGTCCGGTGCTCCCGATGTGGCCTTTTATATGTTGGTGGGACCCGACGCAGACTGGGAGACCGCTTTGCTGAACATCTACGCTCTGTCCGCCAGAGAGGGCGGGATCTCCCAGTGGCCACACATTTTGATTCCGCGTCCCATTCCCATTCTGACATGTCTGTCCACGGCCTCCTCTACTGTAAAGATGAAGCCGCACTCAGGTTGGAGGAACAACACCTTATATTCCGTCTGGGTAGCCTCCAACCTGATGGCGTGAACATTGACTTCTCTAACTTCCGCTAGGCCCCACCTCCCCCTCGTACCCCAGCTGTTACTCATTTTTATGCACACATTCTTTCTCTCACTCTCCTTTTTCTCCCTCTGTCCCCCTCTGTCCCTCTGAATATACCTCTTGCCCATCCTCTGGGTCACCCCCCCCCCGTCTTTCTCCCTAGGCCTCCTGTCCCATGATCCTCTCGTATCCCCTTTTGCCTATCACCTGTCCAGCTCTCGGCTCTATCCCTCCCCCTCCTGTCTTCTCCTATCATTTTGCATCTCCCCCTCCCCCTCCAGCTTTCAAATCCCTTACTCACTCTTCCTTCAGTTAGTCCTGACGAAGGGTCTCGGCCTGAAACGTCGACTGCGCCTCTTCCTATAGATGCTGCTTGGCCTGCTGAGTTCACCAGCAACTTTGATGTATGTTGCTGAGGAGACAGTTGATTTTCATTTTCCAAGTCTTAAATTTAAGGAAAGGCTTAAGGAAAAGAAAAACAATCACATCTTTTTTAAAAAAAGAAACTACAAGCCAGTTAGTTTAACATCTAATGTTAAAGCTATTACTAAATGTTAAAAGCTATTACTAAAATAATGTATCAAACACTTGGAAAAAGGTAAGAATAGTGTAAGGAAAATGTGAAAAATATAGCATATAAATTATGAGAGACTGCTTAACTCTGAAATGCAAAGGGATATAGATGCACCAGTGCATGACTTGCAAAAGGATAACAGTCGGGCACAGCGAGTAATTTCAAAAGATCCCAAAATGTTATCAGTTTTTATTCTTAGACTTGAATACTAAAATAACGAGGTAAACTTCAAGCATTGTTAATATCATATCTGCAGTGTTCACCTCCTTATATTACAATGTACTAAATTAATACCTGGACTGGGTAGGGAATCTTATATAAATAGGCTTGTACCCAGCAGAATTTGAAAGTGATATCCAAATCCTAAAAAAAACTTAATGAGATAGATGTAAAGAGGACTTTCCTTTTTTTTTGTAGAGAATACAGCAAAGGAGTGTCCATTTTTTTTCTCTCTATAAAAACATTCACTCCATTTTCAGCATAAAGGGTCACCGTTTTAAGACGGAAATGAGATGACATTATTTCCCTTAGAGAGGCACAAGTTTTTGGAACTCTTCTTAAAAGCAAAGTTTTAAAGGGCTTTAATGATGAGGTTCGAGATATTTCCCCTGAGAGAACAACTGCCAGTAGGATGTTGAGAATTGAGAAGAAAATTTCCTCAATCAGAGTCAGAGACACGAGAAATCAGAATCAGGATTAGTATCACTGACATACTATATGTCGTGAAATTTGTTGTTTTGTGACAGCAGTACATAATACATAATAAAAAAAACTATAAATTACAAGTATATTATGTACATACAATTTTAAATTAAAAAGTAGTGCAAAAAAAAGAGGAAAAATAGTGAGATATTGCTTAAGGATTCATAGTCCATTCAGAAATCTGATGCTGGACAGATTTAGCAAAATTATAAATGGGTGATAAATCCTATAAACTGTTACAAGCAATCGAAATTACCTGGAGCATTACACTGGATGACAAAGATTTTGTTTCCTCAATACTTCTTGGTGTATCTTATGGATTTTGGGCTGCTGATCATGAAAATCACCATCAAATTTCCCTATCACAGACAAGAGAAAATCTGCAGATGCTGGAAGTCCAAGCAACACACACAAAATGCTGGAAGAACTCAACAAGCCAGGTAGCATCTATGGAAAAAGAGTACAGTTGACATTTTGGGCCAAGACCCTTCGGCAGGACACTGAACTTTGACTGTACTCTTTTTCATAAATGCTGCTTGGACTACCAAGTTCCTCCAGCATTTTGTGTGTTGCATGAAATTTCCCCATCACACTTTTTTTGAAATCACCTATATTTGTTATTTCAATTCATAATTCAAGTCAGATTAACTGACGCCAAGCTTAAGGAAGCAACACACACACACACAAGGAATTCAGCAGGCCAAGATGTCTACTCTTTTCCATAAATGCTGCCTGACCTGCTGCTTTGGATGTCCAGCATCTGCAGGCTTTCTCGTGTCTAAGATTAACAAAGACATTTTTGTTGGTTCACAAATCAAACAGTTCATCAATGACAGGTAATTCCAAGACCTTAAAGAGGAACTGGAGAAAATCACACGGAAGGCATT
The DNA here is from genome assembly GCF_963921235.1 of Mobula hypostoma. NCBI lineage: Eukaryota > Metazoa > Chordata > Chondrichthyes > Myliobatiformes > Myliobatidae > Mobula > Mobula hypostoma. Next base: position 88,213,610 of record NC_086105.1, on the reverse strand, counting down.
CAAGGATGCTGTTGAAAATCTTATTGGCAACTACACAGCACCAAATCACTTGCAGTTGGTTGACAACATGCTTCAAGCAACATGTCACTGAAGGTTTATTTTCTAAATTCCCATTTAGACTTCTTCCTTGCAAATCTTGTCAGTGATGAGCATGGTGAAAGGTGTCACCAGGACATTAAGGTCATGGAGAAATGATATCAGGGCAACTGGAATCTACCAATGTTGGCTGACTATTGTTGGACACTTACAGCAAGTGTGAAACCTCAGACACTGAGTACAAATGAAAATCATCAACAAAATATTTTTAGCTTAGTTGAACTATTGCAAAGCATCATCACCATTATACAATTAAATGCATTACATTCAATAAAAGTTAATTTCTTGTCTCGCCAAATTCCTGCATGATACAAGTAGTCTGAAATTATATTTGTTTCCAGTTTCAAACTAGTCTATCATAAACAAAAAAAAATTCTGAGGAAGCAACACTTTCCAGAAAAAAAAATTGTTATCCAGTATTATCAGTGCCCTTGGGTAATCTCAGGGTTTATCAGACTGAGTTAACTCACCCAAGGACCAGAGGTCAATCAATGGGACTACGGTCAGTTCAGATTTGGAATAAATCCTGCAGCTTTCTTCTTTGAACGCAAGAAGAATCCACATACTATATGTTAAATAACTGACACGTTGGATTAATGTCATATTTGTTGGGCAAGAGAAACCTAGCAGCAATGCCCATCCTAGAAGGTCAGTATTTTGCCATTATTTTACTCCCCAGCATCCTGGCCACTACTTCAGTATTGGCCAACACTTAAAGCAGACCACACATCCACTTTTTGCATTGCTGAAAAACCCTGAATTCAATAAAAAAAAATTCTATGATCAATAGCTAATCCTATACAATTTGTACCATATATTCAGCTTTTTATCATACTTGTCTTTTTGCTTAATGTGGGAGCTTCAAAATTAATAATTACTTTCACTTTGAAATGATGTATGTTAATATGTTTAAATTGACTGGAACTTTCCAACTGTGTAAGTGACACTACTTCGTTTTTTTCCCCAATGTATCTCAGTACATGTGACAATAATAAGCCAATACTAAAAACACTTCATTGTGTTAGGAGATGAGGAAAGATTTGTGCAAACATCTTTCTTTCAATAACTTAGATTTTATTCAACTGACTGACTAAACATTTATTTTTATTCTTGATAAAACAAAACATTGTAGATTTTTGCATAGCACCTCGGAACAGATTACTGTCAATTGTGCTGAAGAAATGGATATTTGCCATCCACCTGGGTATGAGTGCTGGACAGACATGGAGAAATTACAAATAGGTGATAAAGCCTACAAATTATTACACTGCGATCAAAACTCCCTGGAGCATTATCAGTTGGTAACATCAACTTCTTCTGAATCTTCTTGCTAAAAAGTAGATTTCTGATGACTCCTTTCTGCTTGCAGATGGTTTTAAAATCTTCACCTCTCCAAACAATTTGGCAAGTTGCTTTTGGAGGAGGAATGTGTTTGCTCCATCCCAGAATTTACAAAGCAAAGTACCACTGGGACTCAGGACCCTTTCAGCCAGGCCCAAGATACAAAGGAACAGTTCGACAAATTGTTGCTGGTCCAGCTCACGGATACCACTTGCATTCGGTGCCACGTCACTGAGAATAACCTGAGCCTCTCCCCCTGGCAGGGTCTCCTGTATTCTGGCTTTAACTTTAGGATCCAGGAGATCGCAATGAGACAGGAACACTGCACCCTCCAGCAAGGGGATGTGCAGAAGATCAACTCCCACCACTGAACCTACTGCAGCCTGCAGATCTGCAAAGAAATAAAATTAAATGAAAATTACCAAAAGCCAGAACAAATAAGAGAGATTTTGTATTTTGAGAGAAGGTTCCCCCCACCTTCACTGTTAACTTCAACATATGATATGCAATTTATTTCCTTTATTTAAACCACATTAAGTCTACGACACATCAATATTGATTCAAAATCAAAGAAGTGTAACAAATCTTCTGACTGATACTTGACCCCAGAGACAGTCCAGTGAGGCACCTTCATGAGGTACGAATAAGTGAATACTGCACTGTAAGTGTACCAGTTTCCATTACATTAGGTGAATGTTAAAAGTTTCCATAGCACCAATAGTTGAATAATATGGTTGTTCCCCCCCACAGTACTTATCAGTGTTTATTCCCCAGATGAAGGCCTTAGAAGAACATGTGACGTAGCCAATATGATACTTCTTTGTGGCAGCTTGCAATGAATAATTTGTCTGCTTCAATTCATCCATCACCAATACACAGTGGGTGCAATGTGTACATCTAAAAAATGCATCGCAATTACTCACTCAGCACACATCCCCAAACCACAATCTCTACTCCCAAGGACAAGGTTAGCAAGTGCATTGAAATACCGCCGCCTGCAGGTTTCTTTCTAAGTTACATGCCATCTTGACCTGGAAATACACAATTTTTTCATGAATCCAAATCCTGGAACTCCAAACTAACTGCACTGTGGGAGTGCCTTCACCAGGAGGCCTACAGCAATTCAAGAAAGCAGCTCACCACCTTCTGAAGGCCAGTTAGGATTGAGTAATAAATAATGACAACGTACAGCGACATTTTGCGGGTGACTCACAAAACTAATAGCTATTCTACAAGCGTACTTCTTTTGGACTATGATCACTGCCATCTAAAGCCTGTAATATCTCTCTGAGAAATATACTTTTGAACCATCTAAGCAAACTAGCAATTGTGATGTCCTGAAGGTTTCAGTGAACTTGACTCTCAAGAACACAGGTATGGCCATCACTGGAGAGGATTTAAAGCCAGATTAAAGCGTCAAGACCCGAGGGCAGAAAATAAACCAACGATGTGACTCAGTACTCTGCGCCAGTTAAAGTGAAGAACCATATTAAAGTGGAAAACAAACTAGCGTTCAAATCACTTCTTTGTGTCAGCAAGATCCCCCATCTAAGCTGTCCTGTCTGCCTGCATTTGACCCATCTCCCCCTTTTCTCACTACTTGCAGGAGTCTTGGGTCCTACGTTGCCAGGTTTGGCAGCAGTTGCTGCCCTGCAGCCATCAGGCTACTGGTTGGACTTTACCTGCCTCAGAGCTGAACTGACTCTCTAGCCTGTGGACCCATTTTCAGGGTCTCTGCAGCCATCGAGCTCCTGGACCAGGTTCATTCATCTCAGTGCTGAACTGATTTCCCAGCCTGTGGACTCACTTTTGGAGATTCTGCAGTTCATATTTTATGCGTTATTAGTTTACTTTTTCATTGTTTGCACAACTTATTCTTTTTTCAAAGATCGGAAGTTTGTCAGAATTTGTTGTAGGTGGTTTATCATGGATTCTATTGTGTTTCTCACCAGATTGATTCCTGGGATGGCAGGTCTTTCATATGAAGAAAGACTGGATGAACTGGGCTTGTACTCGTTGGAATTTAGAAGATTGAGGGGGGATCTGATTGAAACGTATAAGATCCTAAAGGGATTGGACAGGCTAGATGCGGGAAGATTGTTCCCGATGTTGGGGAGGTCTAGAACGAGGGGTCACAGTTTGAGGATAGAGGGGAAGCCTTTTAGGACCGAGGTTAGGAAAAACTTCTTCACACAGAGAGTGGTGAATCTGTGGAATTCTCTGCCACAGCAAACTGTTGAGGCCAGTTCATTAGCTATGTTTAAAAGGAAGTTAGATATGGCCCTTGTGGCTACAGGGGTCAGGGGGTATGGAGGGAAGGCTGGGTTCTGAGTTGGATGATCAGCCACGATCATAATAAATGGCGGTGCAGGCTCGAAGGGCTGAATGGCCTACTCCTGCACCTATTTTCTATTTTTCTATGTATACACTTCGATAATAAATTTACTTTCAATTTTGAATGCCCTTGTCAATGGTGCCCAGATTTCAATTATTTTTAATTCTTAAATTTATTGGCTCCACCGGGACCAGTGTGACATGGCATCCAGGCTGAAGACGGAGCACCCCCCCCACCCCCGAGGTCCGCTCAGCAGAACAGAAAGTGGATTGTGGTTGACCGCAGATTTCCGCAGCATTCGTGGCTTGAGACTAAACTTTGTTTATTGCGTGGCTGTATCTTACTGCTATCTTTCTGTCCTTGCTACCTTGGAAGTGCTGTGTGTGCTTTGTGCGATGCAACTACAGTATTGGTACCATGTTTAGCACCTTGGTCCCGGAGGAACGGTGTCTTGTTTGGCTGTTTTCATGTATGGTTGAATGACAATTGAACTCAAATTGAATTGAATTATTTAGGCTGTCCCACAAGTACGAAATACTGACAATGTCCTGGAAGTACTGATATAGTCAATAGGACTCAGAGAGAGTGGATGCTCCCAGGGGTGTGAATACAGAGAGACTCGACACCCCAGGGAAACTGAATAGAAAGTCCGCTCTGAGAGCCCTTTGACACACATTTCAAAAATATTGCCTGCTACATGTTATTAAAATATTTATTTTACTGCAACAAAAATAAATTACATTTGCAACAAAATGTGCATGGTGCCAAATGGAGAGGATCATGATCAGTTCATGGAATCTCAAGCTTATGCCCTTTTTAAGGGTTTAAAGGCACAGCAGTTACATGACTGAACTAGAAAAACAGAGCTGGAGTAATGATGCGGAGACACGTCAAATCCTAACTCAACAGCTGGAATATTTAAATTCAAGTAACTAAACTAAAATTAAAAGCTACCATCAGTATTCTAGTGATCATTAAAGTATTGTGCGGTTGTAAAATCCCATAACATTCATTAATGTTAAGGAAAGAAAATTCAGTTTTCTGGTCTGACTTGTACGCAGCTACAGACCTATCAAAGAGGACATAGAAACATAAAAAACCCACGGCACAATACAGGACCTTCAGCCCACAAAGTTGTGCCGAACATGTCCCTACAAGTGGGGTCTGACCAGGGTCCTATATAGCTGCAACATTACCTCTCGGCTTCTAAATTCAATTCCACGATTGATGAAGGCCAGGACACTGTACGCCTTCTTAACCAGAGTCAGCCCGCACAGCTGCTTTGAGCAACCTATGGACTCGGACCCCAAGATCCCTCTGATCCTCCGATCCTCCAATCCTCCACACTGCCCAGAGTCTTAGCATTAATACTATATTCTGCCATCATATTTGACCTACCAAAATGAACCACTTCACACTTATCTGGGTTGAACTCCATCTGCCACTTCTCAGCCCAGTTTTGCACCCTATCAATGTCCCACTGTACCCTCTGACAGCCCTCCACACTATCCACAACACCTCTAACCTCTGTGTCATCAGCAAACTTACTAACCCATCCCTCCACTTCCTCATCCAGGTCATTTATAAAAATCACAAAGAGTAAGGGTCCCAGAACAGATCCCTGAGGCACTCCACTGGTGACTGACCTCCATGCAGAATATGACCCATCTACAACCACTCTTTGCCTTCTGTGGGCAAGCTAGTTCTTGATCCAGAAAGCAATGTCCCCTTGGATCCTATGCCTCCTTACTTTCTCAATAAGCCTTGCATGGGGTACCTTATCAAACGTCTTGCTAAAATCTATATACATTTCTACCGCTCTTCCTTCATCAGTGTTTTTAGTCACATCCTCAAAAAAGGACACAGTAGCTCCCTACTAAAATGAGCCACACAAGCCATTTAGTTCTATAATTAGAAAAAGGAAATAAATGTTGGTCTTGGGAATGACACCTACATCCTGAAAATGAACAAAACATTTAATACCGCATCACTCACCAGAACCAGTGGCATTAACCCGGTTAACTGCAACTTGACTCCAGGCACCTGGTGCTGCACCACAGTCGAGCACACTGATCCCGGGCTGCAAGATACCATGCTTTGCATCAATCTCCAGCAGCTTAAATGCACTCCGGCAGCGATAGTTTTGTTGCTGAGCAGATTTCACAAATGGATCCTGCAGCTGTCTTGACAACCACCTCTGCTCAGCTGGAGTCTTTTTCAGCAGTCGTACTGCTGCATGAAATAAACGACACTGGACACGAGAGATCATATCATCCTATAAACACTGGGGAGATGAACAAACAATGCTTTCAGAAGAGACAAAATAAACTGAAGATGCTGGAAAATGGAGCAACTAATAATCTGCTGGAGGAACTCTTGTGGGTTGAGCAGCATCTAAGAGAAGTATTCTTGACATTTTAGGATGAAACTCAATGCAGGTCCTGATGCAGGATTTTGTCCTGAAACATCAACAATTCCTGTCCTCTCATAGAGGCTGCTCATGTTTCTGAAGCAAATTGTTTATTGTCCCATACTTTCAGCTTTTATTTAAAATCAAACAGATTTTCCCCTTTAACTTCAGATAGATTCTACAAAACAAGTGGGCCTATTTCTGTATTTGAATTTGAATTTATTTATATCTTACATCCATCCCACAACATGAGAGAGTTAAAATCTTTGCATTAAACTCCATTATAATGTACAGACATGTGGATTTAAAAGTGTAATGGCTTGTAGAAAGAAGCTATCCCGTAGCCTGTTGGTCATAGCTTTAATGCTGCAGTACCATTTGCCAGACAGAAACAGCTGAAACAATTTACTGTTGTGGTGACTGGTGTCCCGATGATCTTCCTGGTCTTCTTTCTGCACCCGCTGCTGTAAATGTCCTCGATGGAGGGAAGTTCACATCTATAGATGTGTTGGGCTGTCCGTACCACTCTCTGCAGTGCTCAGCAATCAAGGTTGGTGCAGTTCCAGACGGTGATACAGCCAGTCAGAATGCTCTCCATCGTGCCCCTGTAGAAGGTCTGGAGGATTTGGGGGCTCATGCTGAACAGTTCTATGTTGTAAAGTCAAGTCCACAAATTTATAAGAGTCAAAGTAGGTATGATCAGGAATTAGAAGCATTCTTTTGACACATGTAGGTATTACTCAGATATGAAGAGGGTGTAAGAAATAGATATTTCCATAATTGTAGAAGGTGGATTGTGAATGGCCAGCAAAGGAATGGCCAGCCATCAGAAGTAATGATTGGAGATTATAAAAAAAAGTAGAAGATTGGGGATCAGATCATTAGCAGAGTCATGAAAGTCAGCACGCTTTCCTTTAGGGAAAATCTTGCCTGACAAATCTGGTAGAATTCTTCGAGGAAATAACAAGCAGGATAGACAAAAGAGAATCAGTGGATGTTGTGTACTTGGATTTTCAGAAGGCACACAGACAAAGTGGCACACATGAGGCTGCTTAACAGTCCAGGGATGTGTGCTTCGCCCACTGCTCTACTCTCTCAATGCCCATGACCACATGGCTAGGCACAGCTCAAATGGCATCTAGAAACTTGCTGATGATACCACTGTTGGTAGAATCTCAGGTATTAATGAGAAGGCATACAGGAGTGAGATATACCAGCAGTGGTGTCGCAGCAGCAAACTTGCACTCAACATGTGTAAGATCAAAGAGATGATTGGGGACTTCAAAAAGAGTAAGACGAAGGAAAACATACCAGTCCTCATAGAGGGATCAAAAGCAGAGAGAGTGAGTAATTTCAAATTCCCGGGTGTTAATATCTCTGAGGACCTAACCTGGTCCCAACATATCAATGCAGCCATAAAGAATGCAAGACAGTGACAGTATTTCATTAGGAGTTTCAGCAGATTTGGTATGTCACCTAAAACACTCACAAATTTCTACAGATGTACCATGGACAGCCTTCTAACTAACTGCATCACAATCTGGTGTTTTGGTGGGTGGGGGGGGGGTGGTTGTGGTGTCTACTGAACAGGATCAAAGTAAGCTGCAGAGAGTCATCATGGGCACCAGTATCCAAAACATCAAGGAAAGATGCCTCAAAAAGGTGGCTTCCATCAACCGCCCAAGACTTGCCCTCTTCTCATCACTACCATCAGGGAGGAGGCACAGAAACCTTAGGCCAAATCTCAACAACTAGGGAACAGATTTTTCCTCTCTGCCTTCTGATTTGTGAATGGACACTGAACCCACGAACACTACCTCAATACTTCTATGTTTGTTTTTGCATGACTTACTTAACTATTTATGTACGTGCAGACATGTATGTACACACACGCACATGCATTTACACACACATTTACTGTAATTCACAGTCTTTTTCTATATTATCTTGTACTGCATTGTACAGCTGCCGCAAAGTTAACAACCTTCACAACATATGCCGGTGATATTAAACCTGATTCTGATTAACAAGAGCTCATGGTATTACAGGAAAGATACTAACATGGATAGAGCATTGGCTGATTGACAGGAGGCAGAAAGCGGGAATAAAGGAAGTCTTTTCTGATTGGCCACAGATTTTGGCATTGCTTTTTGTGTTGTATATCAATGATTTGGATGACAGAACTGATGGCTTTATGACCAGATTTGTGGACAATATGAAGATAGGCAGAGGAGCAGGGAGACTGCAGAAGGAGTTGGACAGATCAGGAGAATGGGCAAAGAAGTGGTAGATGGCACATAGTGTTGGGAAGTGTATGGTCATGCACCTTGGTAGAAGGAATACAAGTATAGGTTTTTTTTAAATAGGGAGAAAATTTAAGAATCCAATGTACAAAGGGACTTGGGAGTTCTTGTGCAAGTTGAGTAGGTGGTGAGGAAGGCAAATGCAATGTTAGCATTCATTTCGAGAGGACTAGAATATAAAATCAAAGATGTAATGCTGAGGCTTTATAAGACACAGGTGAGGCTTCACTTGGAATATTGTGAGCAGTTTTGGGCCCCTTAAAAAAGGTTCTGACATTAAAGAGGGTGTCAGAAGATCATGGAATGATTCCAGCTTATCATATGATGAGCAATTGACTGTTCTGGACTTGCACTTGCTGGAATTTAGAAGAATGAGGGGGAATCTTATTGAAACCTAATGAATGTTGAAAGGCCTAGACAGAGCAGATGTTTCCTTTAGTGGGGGAGTCTAGGACAAGAGGGCAAAACCTCAGAATAGAGGGACTTCCATTTAGAAGAGAGATGAGGATGAAATTCTTTAGCCAGACAGTGAATCTGTGGAATTCATTGCCAGAGGCGGATGTAAAGACCAGGTCATTAGGTGTATTTAAGGAGGAGGTTCTTGATTAGTCAGAGCGTAAAAGGTTAGAGGGAGAAGGCAAGACAATGGGGTTGAGTGGGAGAATGCATCATCCATGATGAAATGGCGGAGCAGACTCAATAGGTCTATTGACCCATTTCTGTTCCAAAGTCTTACGAGTTTTATGAAGAAGAGTATAAGCAGCAGGGGAATGTGAGGAGTGGGCAGTCTTGTTTAATGTATATACGGAGGCTGGCATCTGATGCAACACACAACGTGCTCAAGGAACTCAGTGGGGCAGTTGACATCTCTGAAAGAAAATGTACAATCGTCATTTCAGTCCAGATTAAGGGTTTCGACCCGAAACGTCCACAGTCCATTTCCCTGACCCGGTCCTCCAGTATTCTGTGATGTTAGGCCGTTGGCAATCTATGTTGTCATAAGTGCGCAACTCACAGTACGCTTGAGACCCCCAACTCTTACCTCTTAATGACCACCACCTTACCTCTTAGCGACACTCCGCAGAATCACCATATGTCCTCCATCAACATTGAATATCTTCTTTGAAGGCCTCCCCAACGTCTCAATCACACGGTTGGGAAGAGTCTTGAACTTTTTAGCTACATCACCAAAGTCACATAGCCTGCCGAGACGGGGTGGCAAGGAGAACAGCCAACCGGAATGGGGGTAGGACCGCGCCAGCGAACCTCCGGACCGGAAGACACACGTTTGTTTAGCACACAGCGGAAGAAGGTCTCACTTTCGGAGAAGTCCGGCCGGAAACATTTCTCCGTTCGGCCCCGCCCCCTCCTCACGAGCTCCGGTCCGATGGGAGGGGAAACGGGGTCACGTGGGAGAAGGATTGGCGCTGCGCTCGGAGCACCAGTGGCGGGAAGCGAGCTGTCAATCACCCAGGTATCTGTTAAAATTTAAAGATGCTTTATTTCTCATGTACCTCAGCAACATGAATCATTTGCATCAATTTAAATCTGCGACGATGTGGTGTGGGAAGCCTGCAAGTGTCGCCACGTTTCCGGGACCAGCGCAGTCCCCAAATCCTAATCGGTGCGTGTTTGTGACGTGGGGGGAAACCGGAGCACCCGGAGGACCTGGGAAAACCGTGCAGAGCGGTATACTAACCGCTATGTCCACACAACTTAAACGTGATTATAGAGTCCTATAGCACATGGTCACTCACAGGATCCACACAGGGAAAACACCAGACGGGATTGTGTGAGGAATGTCAGGAAGAGGAGTCAGTAGAACATGTAGTTTTGTGTTGCAGGAAGTATGGGATACAGAGAGAGATGATGAGAAATAAATTAAGGGAGTTGGGGATGCAGGAATTCACATTAAAAGGATTGCTGGGCATGGGTGAGAGAGCACAAGTCCGGGCATTTTTAGCGTTTTTAAGGGGTATAGGGGTTTTTTATAGAATATGATGAATAAACAGGAATAGGATACTAGGATGGTCAAAGATGGGAGGGTGAAGTGTAGGTTTGTATATATATATGTGTGTGTATGTGTGTGCGATTGGGTGAAGGGATTTAGAATGTATGTCTAGAGCACATTCTGGAGCAGAGGGTGGCGGTAATGCACCATTAAGCTGGATGCCAACCGCCGTAAAAAACAAGATACAGACAGACAGGATCCACACAGACACATCAGAGGTCTCAGGTCCGTCTCATTCTAACCGTTCATCCAGCAGAAGCCCAGCTCTTCACCGGAATCCACTGTTCCTGGTGCAGGGGAAATTGACCCAATTCATGTAACTTAATCGTGGCTTAAGGTCAGGTCGTGCCAAAGCGCCTGACAGCCAGCCTGTAAGCAAGAGCAGTAAGTTATTCGTGCCCAATCATGTCTTATTTTAATGCCTGGTCTCCGTTGTGGGAAATCTGTGTGTAAAATTACTTAAACTAACAACGTGATAACCCCCAAGACCTCCTCTTGTTTTAGTAATTCTGGATAGAGAACAAATATTGTGCAGAACACCAGCAAACACTAAATCAAGAGCCTTAGTTTAAAATTGCATCCAAAAAGATAACCGTCTCCAATACTACTACATTTCTAAGTCATGTCTCTGGACTAGCCTCCTAGCATGTCCTATAGTCTTGAAAGATGCAATATTAGGACTGTTTTGTACCTTTCCCTCTCCTGCTTCCAGGATGTCTGTAGGGAGGGGTTTTTTTTGACAAAGTTGCCCATCGAAGTTGTTGAATTGCATTTTTGTAGAGGCTGATTGAATTTGCTCTCACCCTAAAAGTACTTCCTGTGGTGCTGTAGTCTTTGAGAATTATTCATTCCTCAAACTATGGGGCTTTCAGCTCTACAACCTCCATCCTAAATCCCAGTCTCTCTTGCTCTTCCTTCAAGATACTTCAACAAAAGATGAAGAATCATGGGATATACAGTGAAATGACTATTTGGATTCAGAATTCACTTGCCCATAGGAGAAAGAGGGTAGAGATAGATGAGACTTATTCTAGCTGGAGGTCTGTGGCTGCATATGCAGAGTGGGGCCTCTGCTGTTTGATACTGTGCACAGTGAACTCTGGATAATTGGGACACATCAAGACCAGTACATTTTGGCTCAGTTAAGTGACTGTCCCAATTAGCCAAAGTTTCATGGAAATAGTTAAAGGTATATTAAAAAAGACAAGCTCATTTAACTGAGTAACACATTTTATTTTAAAAAGTAATACAGAACTAATTAGAACATTACCAATACGACTACAGTACTGGTATATTGGTTCGTAATAATTATCAATAGAGAATTTCACCTGTTCTACACTCCCATATTCTTTTGATTGATTGTGAATGAACAAAGTTAGCGCAAATGCCTAATGCAGATAATGGACTGCCTTCATAAAATGCTCTTTACAACTATATCTTCCAAATTTTCATTGTAACATTCAAGATGATTTTCGATGCCTTCAAATTCTTCCTAGTAGTGAAATTGTATAATTTTCTGACTGTTTCTGGCATCTCCAAGCAAGCTTGAATGCTTGAAATTGCAGTGAGCAAAACAGTTCTGAATTACAGCTTATTTCTCGCCAACTATCAGTGACAAAAATCACTGCTTTTTGAACACAAACACATGCAACTAATGCTATTTAAAAACTGTTAGTTCTAAGTACTGTAGTGTCTAACAGATATGAAAGTGCATGCGACTGATGCTAGATAGAAACTGTTCGGCAACAGTCTCCTGTCCCAATTAAATGGTGTAGTGTCCCAAATGACTGAAGAGAATTCCAGGTACTTTCTCGAGTAGTGTTTTTTCTTTTGGAATTGTCCCAAATAAGCAGCTGCCCCAATTAACTGATGGCCCAATTAACCAGAATCCCTGCTATGTAAGTGACCTGGATGAGAACATAGGTGTGTTGATTAGTAAGTTTGCAGATGGTAAGAAGATTGGTGCTGTTGTGGATAGCATAGAAAATTGGCAAAGGTTACAGCAGGATATAGATCAGTTGCAGATACGGGTGGAGAAATGGCAGATGGAATTTATCCAGCCAAATATAAAGTATTGCACTTTGGAAAATCAAATGTAGGAGGATGGTGGTTGTCTGACGATGACAGGAAACCTGTGCAGGAAAGTTTTCAAAGTGGAAAAGCCACTGCACTGAGGCAGTTCCACTCTCAACCTCAGAAGTCTGGGTCCAGTGGTACCAACAAGCGTCACAAACTGGGGCCTTCCTTGGTTGCAGAGGATGACCATGATGTCTGCTGCGCCTTGTCATGCCCTTTGGTGTTGCAGTACCACCTTCCTGGCCATTGGATCTCACTGTAGATCTCATCTGCCAAGTCCATCGGAGCTGACTTCACTGCTTAGGGCGGGTATGGCCTTATCTCGGGATGTGGCCTCTGTCGCATGCAAACAGCTAATTGGAGCCACTGGTGAGAGCTGAGTGTCCAGTGGGGTCCACAGGTAAGTGAGTTTCCCAGAATGGACACAATGAGACCATTCACCAGAGGCGATACCCCTCCCTGGACACCCCAGTGTAGAATAGTACACTGTTAAAGGCAAGACCCATTAACAGCGTTGATGTATAGAATAATATTGGGGTCCAGGTACATGGCTCCCAGAAAGTAGATAGGTAAAGAAGGTATGTGCATGCATGTCTTTATTAGTCAAGGAATTGAAGTTGAGACAGGAATTTATGTTGCAGGTTAATACATCTCTAGTTAGGCTGCATCTGGAATATTGCATTCAATTCTGGATTCCTGTTATAGGAAGGATATGAAGGTCTTGGAGAAGGTGCAGAAGTTTACTGGGATGCTGTCTGGACTAGAGAGGGCAGGTGCCATGAGGAGAGGTTGGGGAAATCTTGAGTTTTCTCTGGAGTGACAGAGACTGAAGAGAAAGATTATGAAAGACAGCGACAACAATATCTTTTGAAATGTCTTAATACCAGAGGGCGTGCATTTCAGGTGAGAGCCGCAAGTTCAAAAGAGATGTATGGGGCAAGTCTTTAAACAGAATGGGCAGTGCTTCCTGACCTGGTTGTGGAGGCAAGTATATCGAGGTGTTCAAAAGGCCCATGAATAAGGATATAGACATTGTGTTGCTGAAGGGATTAATTTAGTTGGACATTTCATTACTAATTGAATTATAAAGGAATGGCACTGTAGGCAGAAGGGCCTTTTCCTCTGCTTTACTGTTCTACATTTGTAAAATCCTGTCTCTGATTAAGCTTTTTTGTTATTTTACTGGGTTTTTTTGGTGTCTTAATTATGCTTGCGACACCTTGGAACATTTTACTGCATTAAATGCGCTGTGGAAATACAAGTCGTTGGATATTTGCATACCAAAGCTGTTTTCTACCCATTTCTTCCAGGTCATTGAACAGTCATTGATGTGAAAAATGGTCATGGTGAAACTGTTGACTCTTGTGATGGTGGTAAAGCAGCAGCAGATCCTTCTGGGGATGAAGAAGCGGGGATTCGGGGCCGGACGATGGAATGGGTTTGGAGGAAAACTGATGCCTGGAGAAACCATAGAGGAAGGAGCAAAGAGGTAAGTTTTTTAAGTTTTTCATTAAGTATTTCATGTCTGCAACCCAAGGAACTTGACTCTGGTTGAGGCAAAATTCCTCAAACAAGCATTCGTTCACTATGTCTCCAAGACCAACAGCAATTTATAATGAGAAAAGGCATTACAAGTAAAGCAAGTCCTTTCATGATCCAGGAATGTGTTTTGTTTTTTTTTTGCAATTTGAATCTCCAGCCAGTAATTAATAGTGACTATCCTAACTGATATTCCACCTCAGGTATAAATGTAACAAGGGTATTTATTAAAAGCCCTGCTCAGTTCACAGAATAATTATAAAGAACATAAGAACTTAAGAAATAGGAGCAGGAGTAGGCCATCTGGCCCATCAAGCCTGCTCCACCATTCAATAAGATCATGGCTGATCTGGCCATGGACTCACCTCCACCTATCTGCCTTTTCCCCATAACCCTTAATTACCCTACAGTGCAAAAATCCATCCAACCTTGTCTTAAATATATTTACTGAGGTAGTCTCCACTGCTTTCTCAGTAGGAGGAATCAAGTCTGTGCTGCCTTTTTAAAAGGTCTAAAAATTAGTCTCACTTGCACTAATCTTTCTCCACATTTATTTGTCCAGGTGAACCTGCTTCTGTCAAATCATAACACCACATTGTATAATTTTTTTTTAATTGTCAAAATCACTTTCTGGTCTTTTTCCCAGTATTCTGAAATCTGAGTCCTCTTACTGGCAGATAATTATTTATTCACTCAAATGAGATGCCATTATTGTATGGTGCATATTCCCCAAATTCTTTTCATCTTCTTTAGGGAGTTATTTGAAGAAAGTAGTCTGACTGTACAGAGCTTGGAAAAAATTGGACAGATCCGCTTTGAATTTGTCGGTGAGACTGAACTCCTAGATGTTCACATATTCCGTACAGACAGTTACCAAGGGGAACCCGTTGAATCAGAAGGTAATAATTGCTTCACGAATAGTTCATTGATCATGTTTTTTTTAAGAGACAATGAACACATCCTCAGTTACTTCCTTTGCCTAATCTCACATGTTGACAAGGATTCCCCATTGATGACCCCCTTCTCACATCTCCAAACTTCCAACCCCCCCCATGCCCATCCCTTTGGTTACCCTCCTTCTTCCCTTTATTCCTTAATGTAAAGAAAGAGTTATAATTGATTCCTGCGTGGTATATGCTAAAATGTGCAACAGAAAATGGATGTTTGTAAGACAAAATGTGAGAATGTTTTGAAAAAGTAAAAAGGGATGAGTCCACAACAACATTTTGAGAACTTGGTATGAGAACTAGTCTATAGACCCGAGAGTGGATAATGGTGGAAAACATGTTTGTCTGAGAAAGGGAGTATGATTCTGCAGGCGCCCATCACTGCCCCATGGGAAACATTAGGATAAGAAGTTCTGAAGGGTAATTTGTGCTACCGGGTATCTTCTCTTCAGCAGCGTCGTGACTAGTGCTAATAGCCAGAAATCGAGGCAAGGACAGAGAGACTGTCAGTACCATGGTTCTTTCTGGCAGTATATTTGTAGCGCGGCTTAGAGATTGGTTGTTAAGTATTGTTTTTGTCTCTTTTACTACTTCATTAACCATTTTTCTTTCTTTTTGTATTTATTCTTTATATTCAAATGAAGTAATTATAATCTTGAACGTGTGTACAGTGCCTGCTTTGTTTGCAAATATCTCTGCTGATCAGAAAGATCAAGGGGCAAATTTAAAAATATTTTCATTATAAAATGGTCCTTATTCCTGTCCTTTCAGATTATTTCTTCTTCAACCCTTTACCACCTAAATCTATCACCTCCCAACTTCTCATATCATAATCCCTCCCCAACCTTCTTATTCTAACTTCAGGGCTGGAAAGGAAGTGGGCAGAAACCAGAATAAGGTGGTGGGGAAGGGGAATGTCAACTGTTTATTTCCCTCCATAGATGCTGTCTAACCTACTGAATCCCTCCAGCATTTTCTGTGTTCCCACATTCTCTCTCCAACTTTCTCAACTTCAGTCCTCCAAGATTTCCACTGCTGCTTTTCTGGCCTCTTGGATTCCTGATTTTCTCCATCTACCATGATCAGTCATGTCTCCAACTTATTATGGTTCTCTTTTTAAATCACTGTGACTTTCTCTTCCTGGAGATGCTACTTAAAATTAATTACTTTGGGAACTGTTCTAATATCTCATGTGCTGTTTTTAATCTGGTATCACTTTGTAAAGTACATGATATAAGAACTGCTGCTGAACAGTCACTCAACTTTTTTTTTTATTTTTGAATCCCTCTTCTGTTTTTTTTTTAATTTAATATGAATTGTTCAGCAATGACGACCTCATCTTTCCTTTGCAGAGATGCGACCACAGTGGTTTGACGTGGCTAAGCTCCCATTCAATGAGATGTGGCCCGATGACATCTACTGGTTCCCCCTGATGCTTCAAAGAAAAATGTTCAAAGGCTATTTCAAATTTGAAGGACATAACACCATTCTAGACTACACACTCAAAGAAGTGGATGATTTGGCAGATAAGGGATTCTGATTCTTCCACTCAAAAGTATACAAATGGAGATTGGAATTAGTTAATTTATGGTGAAAACCTTAAATTGAATCCAAACATTTTGTAAAACTGTGTTTGGAAATTTAATTGATGACATTATTTCTAATTCTGTTTGGAGACCCTGAAAGCTTGTCCTCCCAACTTCAAACATCACACTCCAATCATTTATTCAGAATGTTCATCTTTTCTGGGACTAATTAAGGATCACAGCTATTACAAACGTTTGTAGTTAATTTTTTTTAACACTGGTTAAGCAGTTCCTTGTTCAACTCAATAATTTTCCATCCTGGTTGTTTAGAGTTGTAATATCTATACTTTGAACTAAGATAACTTACAAACATATTTTATCCTAGATTTATGCTCTGTTCTTTAAGCTTTAGTTCAGCAAATATTGTGCAACTAGGCGGAGGTTGGAACTTCATCGCTAATCCAATTTTGGCATTCTTTTCAACCAAATGATCTGTTACAGTCGTGCAAAGACCCAAGAAAATCCACTACCCTCAACAACCTCCACTTACAAGTTTGTTGGATAATTGGAAACTTTGGAACAATAGTAACACAATATCACAATTAAACACTCACTTGTCATACTATATAAATGGAGCTTGCTACATGAAAAACATTATCCCTATCATCTACAAGGATCCTAAATATGCATATTAACATGCAAAATTGTAACTTTTGATAAAATACAGAGAAATGGGGTTGTTACTGGATTTCATAAATGTGATGTTCTGATTTAATTGAATTATTCACTAATACAAAACCTTAAAAAGTAGATACATACATGATAAATCCTCAATAGGAAGGTACGTTTTTTGAAAAGTATTTTGATTTGGCTGTTGCTCCACAACTATCCACTAGGTGGTGTAGAACAGCAAGCTTTTTGTCAACAATCCAAATCTAGAACTGACGGCAGAAAACTCGCTGACATTGTCAAGTCTCAACAAAAAACACAGAATGATTAAGTCAGCATGTAAAGAGATTCTAAGCTTCTTAAAATAATCAAAGGATCTTGTAGTGCATTAGTTTTTCTTGTGGCTTTTCTTGCATTAATTCCCAATTCTATGGTTCTCTTTCTCATGATTTACAATGGAATGGAGGGAAACAAGGCAGCCAAATACTAGCTACATGCACGAGTTAATTTTTGATGTATTCTGTCTCCAAGCAATGAAAACAGTTTGATCCAGCTCCCAGATATTAGACTGTTCTTCAGTTTATGAAATAAAGCTTTCTGGTCAAGTAGATTCTCTGCTGCCCAGCCTACCTGAATGGCTGCAAGCAATAGCTCAACTTTGGCCTATTAGAGTGAGGTTGGATTACTGTTGTTGGCTGTATCTTGTGAGGGATTAAACCTGCAATATTCAGGAAGGAAGCGGTTGATATAAGTTTGGCCCCCTACTGCTTCATGCCTTGTCCCTAACTAGGGATTTTTGTGAAAATGCTGATAAAATTGTATTAGACTCAACAATGATTTATGAATGAGATAATCACATATAATTTTTTTTTGTAATATTGTAATGAGCAGAATAGACAAGGGTGAACTATTTTTTGTATTTGGTCTTTCAGAAATCCTTTGATAAAATGCTACAATAGATTATGAAACAAAATTGAACGTATGATGGCAGCACTAATATATTGCCATAGATTGAGGGTCAATTAATAGCCAAAAAAAAATAGTAGGAATAGTCATTTTCAGGTTTGTTGGGTTGTGATTGTATTGATGCTGGGACCAGGCTATTCATGATTCTTCATCCTCTTCAACACAATTGAAAAATATATCTAATATACCCAATATCTTGTTATTGGATATGAATTCTTGAAATCCTCAAAACAGCTGTCACAGTGCAGAAGATCAAGGCAGCAGTGCATTCCTCTGGGATTGGACAACAACTGCTGAGACATAATAGAAGCAATAGTGGGCCATTCAGTTCCTCACACTTGCTTTGCCATTCAACCATGTCAAATCTATTTTAAAAACATCTGACACCAACTGTAACCCCATACCCTTCAACTCCCTTAATATCTAAACTCCTATTAAAATCTTGAACATACTCAGTGACTAAACCTCCGGAGTTCTCTTAGGTGCATCTCCCCTCTGATAATGTTCTTTTTAAAAATCAAAAATTTGTTAGATTCATCTTCCCCAAATTATGAAACTCACTTCCGACTGCAAACTAATGTTATTTAGAGAAATGCTGCTTGCATTACAGTCACATTACACGAGCTGGTCTGATGAAGTCAGGTACTGATGGGAACTACTGTCTTTCCACTCTCTTAACTCCTTCAAAGTGTATACTCAATCCTTGCTCTTTGTGCATCACTGATTTAAATAAAGCTATTTTTTAGGAATTGTGCATCAGATGTTTGGGCTTAAAGCTCTTGAGTTTCCTCCATAAACCTCAGCTTTCCTCTAAAAAGGCTCATCTTTAACCAAGCCATTTAACACTTGTACTGATATCTAATGGCCAAGTATCCACCTTTGCTTGGAAAGGCTTCTTAAAAGTACATTGGAACATTTATATGAATTAAAAGGTTTTTTCTGGTAACATTTTAAAATCATTTCGTGGAACTTCTACTTTAAGCCCAAGGTCTTCATCCACAAGCAACAATTCCCCCACCCCTCCCACAGACTTGCAGGGACAGATCTGAATAAAGTTTACTTCTGTTGTTCACTGACCCTTAAGTTTGAAACAGAAACATAGAAAACATACAGCACAATACAGGCCCTTTGGCCCACAAAGCTGTGTCGAACATGTCCCTACCTTAGAACTATCTAGGCTTTACCCATAACCCTCTATTTTTCTAAGCTCCATGTAGCCATCCAGGAGTCTCTTAAAAGACCCTGTCGTTTCTGCCTCCACCACTGCCGCCGGCAGCCCATTCCACGCACTCGCCTCTCTGCTTAAAAAACTTACCCCTGACATCTCCTCTGTACCTACTTCCAAGCACCTTAAAACTGCCCTCTCGTGCCAGCCATTTCAGCCCTGGGGAAAAGCCTCTGACTATCCACATGATCAATGCCTCTTGTTAACTTGTACACCTCTCATCCTCTGTCGTTCCAAGGAGAAAAGGCCGAGTTCACTCAACCTATTCTCATAAGGCATGCGCCCCAATCCAGGCAACAACCTTGTAAATCTCCTCTGCAACACACTTCAAAGTTGCTGGTGAACGCATCTCCTCTGCCCCCTTCCTATGGTTTCCACGTCCTTCCTGTAGTGAGGCGACCAGAATTGAGCACAGTACTCCAAGTGGGGTCTGACCAGGGTCCTATTAAGCTGCAACATTACCTCTCGGTTCCTAAACTCAATCCCACAATTGATGAAGGCCAATGCACCGTATGCCTTCTTAACGACAGAGTCAACCTGTGCAGCAACTTTGAGTATCCTAAGGACTCAGACCCCAAGATCCCTCTGATCCTCCACACTGCCAAGAGTCTTACCATTAATGCTATATTCTGCCATCATATTTGAACTACCAAAATGAACCACCTCACTTATCTGGGTTGAACTCTATTTGCCACTTCTCAGCCCAGTTTTGCATCCTATCAATGTCCCGTTGTAACCTATGACAGCCCTCCATACTATCCACACCTCCAACCTTTGTGTCATCAGCAAATTTACTAACCCATCCCTCCGCTTCCTCATCCAGGTAATTTATAAAAATCACAAAGAGTAGGGGTCCCAGAACAGATCCCTGAGGCACACCACTGGTCACCAGCCTCCACACAGAACATGACCCGTCTACAACTACTCTTTGCCTTCTGTGGGCAAGCCATTTCTTGATCCACAAAGCAATGTCTCCTTGGATCCCATGTTTGAGGGTACAGTTCCAAGTAACAGAGTTGCTAATTTTCAATAAATGGTTTCAGTGGCTAGAGAGTTGTAAGCCAACCTTCAACATATGGGAAAGGCAATACTACTGGTACCACTAGGAGAAACTCTCCCATCTGGTCATGGAATGGAACACATTTTAACAAAAACACTGCTAGGTGACATTTTCCATTATTCTTTCAGGCAAATCACTAAGGGAAATAATGTCCTCAACCAATGTCTCTTGGCAGATTTGTGTGACACAAACATAGTTCTTCCATTCTAAGTCCGAGATGGATTTGCAGCTTTTGGCCACCCACTTTTAATTTTGCGCTCTAGGTTTAATGCAGTTTCACCTAGTCTCAACCATCTCCTTCACCTCTTTACAATTCCTGTGCTAATAAAAATAACCATTCCTTTAAAATTGCCAGCAGATTTTAAAAAATCAACTTCTTGGCCCTTTCAACTGTTCACTACTCTGCAACACCAAGATACTGTTTGCCCCATTTATCCTTTCTGCTCTTCAAGAACTTCACCCTTGGCAGGACTGCAAATTCAGAGACTTAACACGAGGTCAATATGTTCTGGAGGAACTCAATAGGCCATGCAGCATCTGGGATAATGATATTGTCAACACTTTAGACAGAAACCCAACATCAGGACTGTAAACTCCAGCATCTGCAGTGTCTTGTGCCTGCATTAGCACCCAGTCTGTACTCTTTGCTCTTAGAACAAACACACTTTTTCAAAAGTTTGTTTATACAATTTATTGAAGATATATTTCTTATACTTAGTAAATATATATAGTAAACCATCAGTTTGCTTAATATTTTGTAATACTTTAAATCTGCCAAGATTTTAACAAATGTTTCTTAATAAAGTGCACCAAATATTAAAACACCCCTATCAATTGAATACAGATAGCACGTTTACAAAGCTAATTTTACAATGATTATAAACACTTAATTTTCCAGATTTTGTAGAATCAATTATACTTAAATGTTTTTTCCCTGTAAACAACTCCCAAAATGTTTCCTGTGTCATCAGCTTCTTCCTTCCTCCCCACAACCATACAGAAGATATCCATTGCTCATAAATGAATAACTGACCACAAGGCACAGGCAAAACCAGCTACAGTGCCCAAACCAAAGGTCAACCCCAAATGGTACATGATTTAATTAATGAAAATGTTAGAGCTGGTAAAGTATATTATTCAGGAAGTATATTGTGGGGCTCTACAAACAAAAAATCCCAAATCATAGATTTTATTCTGACATCTAAGAATTCTTTAAATCACTCTTTTGATAACACATAGTTTCTTATGCTACTTTAAGCATATATTTAAACACCCCTCCCCATCACGGTGAATAGCCTCAATAACTGCTTCTAAAGTATTTTTTGAGTTACACCTGGGAGTTGGTGTCAAACACTCCAAGGTAAGGTATCCGGCCAGCTACAAATTGAGGGCCCTCCTCCACCCAAACAGCACAAATTATGGCTTCTGCCTCCAAAGGAGACCACTACCAGAAGCACTACTGGAAGTTTACAATATTTCTCCTTTCTAAAGTTTCAAGCAAGGTGGTCAATTCTGAAAGCCAAATGAAATGTATTTTCTACTATTAACTGGATTAAGGCTATTAAACTAATTTTACATTCAATCCAGTCTGGAAAATGTAATACAAGTCTCATTAGCAAATTGCTACAGATTTCAACCTCAGCCCAAAATCAAAGGGACAATCTCCATGTTGAAGAAAACATTGCTACTGGACAGGCTTACTCAGATTAATAAAAACTTCATTAAGTGATACCAGAATTACCAATCTAGAGTGGAAACAACTGTGGACATCCCCACCCCACTCAAATTATGGTTGGGATTATTTTATGTACAGAATTTTAATAAGGCAACTGGCCACAATTACTGTAACTTGCTGAAGTAACTCTGCTTTTATCCACAGGTATTGTATTTTTAGTCACAAATTCTATGTTGTAGAAACTAAATAAAAACAGAAATACTCAGCAGATCAGACAGAATTTTGTGAGCAAATAGTAGTAAATGTTTAATTTTGATGACCTTTCATTTGAACTAACACCGTTTTCATTAGTTTTTCCCCCTTACTGCTCAGCAGGGTATTTGCAGCCCTTTTTGATGGTTCCTCTCACCACAGATCTACACCATTTTCAGATTCCAATATCTGCAGTTTTTACTTTCAACCTCCTAAACAGTTGAATCAACCATTTGCCAACTTACTTGAATTGATTGTAAAAATATTGATGAGAACCTGCCTCATTTCCAGTGTGGTATCAGCAGGCATACTGATTAAATGTTCAAAATAAAACTAACATTTCAGTTGGTGTGTAAGAGGCATCTGCCCACAACAGGGTTCTGCAAGCAGTTACTTAAAAACACACTACCTCTCAAACTTCCCATTCCTGCCACTTATCAATTTCCTATTTGCTAAGAGCAACCACTGACTTAGTGATTGAAAATATCTCTTCACATAATCTCACAGCCATCCTGCTACCACTAAGTAAAAATGTAGGTGGTGAAAGGTTAGAATTACAAATCCATTTGCAATCAAGAAACAACAAAACAGAAAATACAATCAACTTTTGCCAATTCCCAAAATACCCCTCTGTGACTTAATGTTTAGTGTGTCAATAACCCTCTCCCCTCACTATTTTTAAACCAGTAACATATTCACAGTTACACAATACAACTTGGTAATGGTGTTCTGCAAGGCTCACCAGCAGCCTGGGAGACATACATTTGCATTTTTCCACTCTTGCGTAAAAATGGATTACATTTGTAAAACTCATGTTACATCCGAGTACATATAATGAAGTACATGTATTGTTGAATGCAGTCACTGTTACACTGTTTAAAGAAACAAAGCTAGGTTAGATACATTCTGTCACAATAGCAATATGATTATAACCAGATGTTTGCTTTGCACAGAAGAAAATGTCTGAGCAATAAATACTGGCAAAGAACTCCACTGCTCTGTAAAAAAAAATACCCTAGCTTTTCAATTTCATCAAAAGTTAGAAACAGAGTTTCAATACTATATAAAGAAGAAATGGCATTACTCTGTTGGCAAAAACAGAAAATGCTATTTCTAAGTGGCAGTTTGAAAGTTACATTGGTAGAGTACAGGGAAAGCCAATCAATTTTGACCAACAAATTCCATATGGAATATGGGAATACTACACAATCCCGGTGCTGGCTGCCTGCATCAACAGATAAGTAACTAATCCAACTGTTAATGTGAAAGACGAGGAGAAGCCAATTTGTCTTCCTGCTGCCGCCACCCCTCTCAATTTACTGTCATGTGCAAAAGGCCACAATTACTAGCCAATGTAAAGGGGTGGGGAGGGAGTTGTAAACTTCAGGAAGTAGTGGAACAAGAGAAATGGACTCCAATAGCACCAACTTGGGGAACAGGAAGCATCTATTACTTGCAGTTTGAATCAGGGCAGGTTATATTTTCATTTTCGTGTATAATACCACATAATATCAAGGTACCATCATTCTATGTATTGGAGGCGTTTCAAACCAATAATCACAAGCTTTCTTACAAGCTATATTCAACAGGTACATGCACAGAAAGCTGAAGGGGTATCGGGGCATGGGAAAGAAAAAGTGCAGGCACCAACAGAACGATGGAAAGTACACACTCTCAAACTCTCTGCCACTCACGCAGATCGCACTCTAGGCACATTTTGGTGCTCAATTGTGTTTTCTCCTGCAATTTGAAAAGAATGATTTACATTGAAATTATGAGTTTCAACCTATTCTAAACAAGTAATAGAACAAGGATCTGATAAGTTGTGGTTCAGGAGTCAACTTTATAATCCAATCTTCAAGGACCATGCAACTTAATAAACATGCTTGGTTCAATACCCAATACAGCATTTTAATTAGAACAAGGTTATGCACACATTCTTACAAAAGTCACTGCAAGCACATGCAGTTCTTGATGAACCTTTAAATCGATGTCAGTTCATAGTCATGAAGACGCACAAAAGTGGGCAGCTTTTAAAAGAAGCGAAATCACTAACCCCATCTTAAAACTATTCTGCTTTTGGTAAGCTAGATCCAACACTACTTCTGATTAGATACTTCAATTGTGTTTGATGGTGTAATGAAGAGCCACTGGGGTGCTTTACAAAACAGCATGTCAAGCTCTGTTTCAACACAATCTCAGAAGATAACAACCACTTGCTTTGAAGCCTTCCAACCATATAGATTTATGTACATTAAGACAACCAACTACGATTTACAAGTCAGAAAGTCACAATGTAAATTATAGCAGTGCAGGGTTATTTGTAACCTATCCTTAGTTTGACAGGTGAATATCCTCCAGAGTTGATTTCTATCACTCATCCTCTACTCAACCAGCGCCCCTTTTAGGCTTGATGGACACATCAAAATCAAACCAAGAGAATTGGCTACCTGCTTCAACGTAATCATCCTCAAAAATTACATCAAACTTTGCTCATAAATCTAAAGCACACAGATTAGAGTGGGATCAAAACAAGTATGCTAAAAGAGTTCAGCCAATCAAGCAGCATCTATAGGAAAGAGAAACTAGTTAATGTTTCAGGTTGAAGAAGCTTCAGAATCAGAAAAGCAAGTTAGTTTGTGTGTGTCTATATATATATATATGTACACACACACTCTGTATACTATATACACGTGCAAGGGTGGTACAAAGAATGTAGTAGGCTGAAATGATGGACACATTGACTAGACAGTTAAGTTCCTTTATATCAGAATTGTACATCCTATTTCCTCACCACTCTTTATTATCATTTTTGTTATACTCATTGCACTCCTCCACCTTTTCTGTTACTTAGACTAAATTGCTTTCTCAGTTCAGATTAAGGAACTTCAACCTGAAACATAGTTTTCCTTTCTGCTCAACTGGCTGAGCTCATCTAGCATTGCTGTTTGCATTTCAGATTCAAGCAACAGCAGTTTAGTTTTCGAGATCAGAGGAGGGGGAATGGGTCGTTCGGATAGCCCACTATAATGCACACGAATGTACGGCAGTCCCGCACTCGTGGATCTATATTTGTTTGTTCCCTTGGTTGGTGCCATTTAGGAATGTTTTCTGGAGGAGGAGGAAAATTGCATATAGAATCACAAAAATGATATGTCATTTTGGGAAAAGAGGGAATTGGACCCGATTGATTCACTAGAGACTAAGCAGATGATGGCACTCCATTGGTCAAGAGGCCTCCCAACTTCGGTTTCAAGTCCTTCCACACTTCACTCATCTGGAATTGAAAAAAAACAACTCAGATTGGAGGCCTTGGCTGACAGTGCAACAATCAATTCACTTATTTTTATGTATCTAACAATCATTAATGGATAGGCAGAGGTCCTCCTGAGAAATAGTCATAGTCGTACTTTATTGATCCCGGGGGAAATTGGTTTTCGTTACAGTTGCACCATAAATAATTAAATAGTAATAAAACCATAAATAGTTGAATAGTAATAAGTAAATTATGCCAGGAAATAAGTCCAGGACCAGCCTATTAACTCAGGGTGTCTGACCCTCCAAGGGAGGAGTTGTAAAATTTGATGGCCACAGGCAGGAATGACTTCTTCCTATGACGCTTTATGTTGCATCTCGGTGGAATAAGTCTCTGGCTGAATGTACTCCCGTGCATCAGTGGTATCACTTAAAAGATATTTGATAATTAAGACTTATAATAAGTGTTGAAAGAATTAGAGGAGTGTTGAGAACTTTTATCCAAAGGAGAGTGATGATCAGCAACTCACTACCAAAATGTGGAGGCGAAAACACATGGTCACCTTCATGAAGTATGGAGGACCTGATGTGCTGTAGCCCAAGACTACTGATTGACAGAGAACCCAGATATGGAACTACACAGAAAAGTTTTCTTTTGGCTGGCATACACACTCTGAACTGGCCTTTTCTTATCCTATAAATTCATCAGCATTTTGAAAGTGTTCTAACCTACTGCAATGAAACTAGGATGTCCATGGTTGCTATCTATTTGGATAGATGGAAACTGTGTACAGTTTTGGTTGCCCTGTTATATGAAAGACATCTTTAATCTGGAAAGAGTGCAGAGTTTTAGGGTCAGATATATTATCACTGACAATATGACAAGAAATTTGTTGTTTTGCAGTAGTAGTACAGTGCAAAGACAAAAATCTATAGATTACAAAAATAAATATCATAAAGAAAGGAATGAGGTAGTAGTCATGGACTTTTCAGAAATATGATAGCAGACCGGAAGAGCTGTTCCTAATTTGGTGAGTGTGAATGCTATAAGGACGCGAGGTCCTGGGTGGGGGGGGGGGGTGAGCAGGCTAACACCTTATTCTATGTAACATAAGAGATTGAGGACTGACCTTGTAGAGGCATATAAACTCATGAGTGGTTTAGACAGGGTGAACACACATACCTTTACACCCCACCCGTGCCCCAAGAAAGGGAACTAAATATGAGAGGGCACAGATTTAAATTGAGAGGTAAAAGATTTAAGGACTTGAGGAGCAACTTCTTCACACAGAAGGAAGAGCATTTAGGGATTGAGCTGCCAGTGAAAGTGGTTGAGGCAGGTACAGTGGTATCATTTAAAAGATATTTGATAAATAATTGATAGGAGTTTGAGGGAATACAGGTAACTAGAACCAGCTTGCTGGATACAATGGGTGTATTATGCTGAAAGGCTTATTTCCATGCTGTATTGTTCAATGACTCTAAATTATCAGAATTGGATATTCAGATGCCACATGCAACCATGGACCGGAACGTAGGAGTGCTGCTTGTTGAACTGCAATCATGCAAAAGGGAGAAGGAAGATTAGTTACTATTGCTGGACTGACTGTACCTCATG
Source organism: Mobula hypostoma (assembly GCF_963921235.1). Taxonomy (NCBI): domain Eukaryota; kingdom Metazoa; phylum Chordata; class Chondrichthyes; order Myliobatiformes; family Myliobatidae; genus Mobula; species Mobula hypostoma. The sequence continues at coordinate 88,186,306 of NC_086105.1, read as the reverse complement.
GTGCCCTTGAATCTGGGAATCGATGAAAGCAGTCAGCACATGGGAAGTGATATGCAGGTAGATGTGGATGAGCTGAGTCTCCTGGTGCAGGCAAAACAAGGAGAAGTAGTTCCGGAGTTCCATGGTCAATATGGTGTTTTCTTGCTAAAAGGCAGATTGCAGACGAAAGGTACATCAAGAGGAAAGTGAACATGCCAAATTAACAGTAATACTCCTTCGTGCACACTGTGCTCACCCTGCAACCCCGCCCCCCCATCCACAGTACATGGCATTTAATGATCACCATTCTTTTGGCAGCTGCAATGCTGTTTGAAAGGCCATGAGTAGAGGTTTGAAATGACAGTACAAGGGAGATAATAGACCAGATGAACCACACATTACATCTCCCCCACCTAATTACCCATAAATTAGTCTGTTGACTACCAGCATTTTCTAATATTTCTTAAATAGTCAAATCTATCACCAGAATACTTTAATTAAACTTGTTTTCCTGAGATATGAAAACTCATCACCATCTCTTCCTTCATCGAACATAGCCTGAATACAAAATCCACTTGTATTCATTCACAGAACGTGAGCGTCACCAGTAAGGGCAAAAATTAACTACCACCCCATTCGTCTTGCATTAAATGAGCAGCTTTTCTCCTCCCCAGAGGGTTGTAAAGGGTCAACTCTATTACTGTGGAGCTACAGTCACTTATAGATGGCACTTTTTCCCTTTAGAAAGGATTATTTTCAAATCTAATTTAAACGCCCCATTTACTGCAGTGTGATTTCAACTTTCACATTTCAGATTTCTTTTGATCGGCAACTGGCAGTCACATATTCAGCCATCTGCATCCTATTTACTGGGAACAAAGAATTGATAAAGAATTTCAGCACGGTGTTTGAGAAAGTTTGACAAAGGGTGGAAGTAGTGAACTCGATGAAATTGATGAGTTCTGCACAGATGCAGGAAGCAGCACCAATGTGTTCATCAATGTAGTGGGGAAGTCTTGAGGAGTGGTGTCAGAGCGCATTAAGAACAAGGACTTCTTTGCATGGGCATCAAAAAAAAAGCATGGCTCCATCTTTGCTTTGTAGAAAGTGAGGAATCAAAAGAAAAGTTGTTCAAGATAAGAACCCACTCAGTTTCTCCAGCAATTTTACTTTTGCTCCACAATCTTTAGCCCTTTGCTATCTCCACTTATCACCTCCTGTCCTGTCACCATCCTCAACTTTCTCTTCCCCACCCATTTCTGTTCTTTTGCATTGGAACTACCACCCATTATTGATATCCACATCTTGTATAGGAGCCAGACAATACTCACTGGTCAGGTATTGAAGAGCTACAGTACATTCAACAAAATTTTCCAGAAATTCCAAGCACCTGCAAGATTCGTGATTCCAGTTGCTCCACAGAAATCTGCTCCTTGCTCTGCACGGTTACACTCATCATCTGCCGTTTCATAGAGGTGTATTTCTGTAATGCACGCTGGTGCTCATGAAGCACACCTTTCTCATGCCGCTCACACAAGTCCTAGAAGGAAAGGTTGGGGAAGATGGAGGAGGTGCGATGTTAGTTACTGACAAGAGATCCAAACAAAGGCAATTCATTTCCAAACTGAAATTAATTTCCTATTTTCAGCAGATTACAGATTGGGTGTGCTTCTGTATCACTGACCTTATAGGACTGCAATAAATCCAGAAAGATATTGAGTTTTTCCACTACTTCCTCCTCTTCTCGTTTACCCTGTTTAAGAAATGGAAACTATTTTAAAGACCTTGGAATATGCTTTTATAATAACTCATTTGTTCTTTCTATTATTTATTTGTAGCTGATTTACTCTTAGGACTCAACCATATTACTCTTGATCTGGCAAGATAGTGGTGCGACTAGTCACAGCGGCTTTTACTAGGGTCAACGACAGGTGCCACTGTTATACTTAAACGTACATTCAATGATCACAAGATCCTGCTATACGTTGAGAACTCAAAGGACTGCAGGTCTACACCATCAGCAAGTTGCTCACTGGCAGAGACAATAAAGAGGTTGCGCAACATGCTGCTGCCCGAGTCAATGGAGGCTTACAGGCAAATAGCAAGTGGCCGTCACGGTCACTTTTCTTGTGATTGCAAGACGCCTTTAAACATCGTTAAACCGGTCTACCACAAGTTCGATTCGCTGATTTATTGGATGCAAGCAGAGGCAGATGGAAGGGGCCTAGTCCTCTGTCATAGTGAGATCTAGGCCCGAAACCACGGTGTTGCCTGTTTGCAGCTGCCTAGAATGAGGGGACAAAGTCATTATGCTTCACCAGGGTGTCCAGAACAGAGTCAGAGCTGCCCTCCCAAGCTTTTGCTCAGCATAAGACAACCTCTGTTGTGGCCGACTGCAGATTTTTTAGCAACACTCAATGAGCCCAGACCTCAAGCTGTGGGTTCGCTTGCTCTTCAGCTGCCAGAGGTAAAGCATTTGAGCCGTAGCGCTCTTCCAGGGCTAGCATAGCAAGTTGTGGCAACTGAAGATTTAAAATGGACTGAGGGGTCTGGACTATGTGCAGATATATTTGTCTGGTTGCATTTTGTATATGCAAGGACTGGGCCTCAAACACGGTGTTGCCTAGCAGGCGCTGGGAGCCAATCAACAGATGAGATCAGTGGGCTGGGGAGGTTCTGGCCAGTGGGAGGTCACACAAGTTCTCTCTAAACACCAATTTCTTGGCACAGGGGCAGTCAATAAGATCAATGGGTCTCCAATCACATTCACCCTGGTAGCTTCCAGAAGTGGATATAATTGACTCTGCAACTTTAATACTAGCTATGGTGCAGTGTACATTCTTTGATATTTAAGATTGGAGGGCTCACACTCCACTCCAAAGTCATGAACACATGATCTCAGCCAAAATATTTGCTGTAATGAAAAAGTGCACCACCAAGATGAGTCAGTCATACAAGTTATAAACAGGCCATTCAGCCCAATTCATTCATGCCAACAAATTGTCTCATTGCCTGCATTTGCCCCCATATCCCTATAAAACTTTATTATTCATGAACCCACACAGATGTCTTTTAAAAGTTGTAATTTTACCTGCCTCTACCACTTCCTCTGGCAGTATTTTTCATTATTTATCTTCTTGCCCCTCAAATCCCCTTTAAATGTTTTCCCTTCACACTTGAAACTTATACCATCTAGATTTAGACTACCCTACCCTAGGAAAGACTTTGATTATGCACCATATCCACATCCCTCAATTTTTTATACCTCTGTAAAATTATCT